>NC_041812.1:19471243-20100447 GCF_900964775.1 Scleropages formosus | reverse complement strand
AACTGCAGTGAAGACATGCCTGGTTTGTGGGGCCTCCATGTGCACAGAACATCTTCAGCCCCACTTGGAATCACCTGTATTCCAGAACCACACACTTGTAGCCCCCCAGGCGGACATCTCCGTTTGGCGGTGTCAGGAGCACCAGGAAGTGAACAAGATCTATTGCCAGGAATGTGCTGTTTGTGTGTGCACTGTGTGCACTGTCATCGGGACTCATCGCAACCACTCCTGCATCAGTGTTACTGATGCTGAGAGGGAGTTGAGAGTGAGTGGCAAGGATGGGTTTCTGAGGATTAAATATTCTCCCATCTGTAGGACGTTACCTCATTGCAGAATTGTACTGAGTCCATTACAGTGCTGTAATAGTTCAGCTTAAAGCATTCTATGTTAAATAATTTCACCTCTTCTTCCTTCTGACCTGTCTGTTTCTAACTTTCCTTTTGACATTGCAGCAGCATTCATATCAGCTACTACTTTGTCTCATAGTTCAATTGTTAGTTATTTGGCTGATGCTTCTCTTCAAAGCAACTTGCAATGATTTATTATCGTAAATTCTTACTGGAGCAATTCAGGGTAAGTACCTTGCTCGAGGGTACTACAGCAGGAGGTGGGATTTGAACCTACGTCCTCCGGGTGCAAAGCAGACACTCTAACAACTGCAATACCTGCTGTTCCTTTTCCAAACCACTGGCCCTGTCATTCTTCCATGCTTTGAGGTACTTCTCACCTTCTGGTCTTGTTCACATGATGGATTTTTTGGGTTTTATAATTCTTTACAATGCTACAAAATAATCATCTTTGACCTCGTAGAAGGACTTGCAGAAGGAGATGAAAAAAATGCAAGAAAAGGAACAGGCAGTTCAGACCACAGTCACTGAACTCAAAGAGAAGAAACGGAGCATCCAGGTAAGAACGCAGGTTTTGTATTGTCAGTGCTGTAAATGGTGATGAAAATGATGGTGACTGAGGTAATTGTGATAAAGATTATAGAAAAAGTGCTGAAAATACATTATTCTCCATGATCCCACCTCAGGTCCTCCTGGGAAAGGCCAAGGATGGTGTACAGCAACAGTACCGGGCAATACGGGAGGCCTTAGAAAGAGAGGAGCATCAGGCCCTGCAGTGTGCGTCCAGGGAGGAACAGCGAGCCGTGGGGGTCATCGAGGCCCAGCTTGAGTGGCAGCAGGATGTTCTACGTCTCATCCAACATGCTACGGGCACCTTGGAGCATTTGTCTGATGCCAAAGCATCATCTGGCATACAGAACCAGGCCTTTGTTGCGGTATATCACCCCTCCTTGTACCTGACAGAATTTCACAGAAGATCCCAATTTATCCATTTAAAGACAGAACAATATTGTTCCACTAGATCTGCTCACACTTGGCTGATGAGTACCATGCATTGTACTAGAAAATGTCATGTTTTGAAGTAATGTGTCTTTTGTTTCTCACAGGAATACAGCAAGGTTATAACAAGGTATGATTAAAAACAATTTAAATCAGTTCTGTTGATTGCTATATGTAGACTGCCAGTGGAATTAATAAGTCAACTTAGAGAAACAGAATATTCTCCACCCTCATATAACAAGGTCACATACAATGAAAAACCTCTGCAATGGCTTATGAAAATCTGTACCGTTTTTCATACAACAAGCTTATTCAGTACAAAGGCATTTTGTTTTACTTCCACAACAGGTGGAGGAGGAGCTGATGTAAAAATGCCAGTTCCCTTTGCTCTCACGTTATTTCAGCCAGTGGGAAGTTTTTAAAAGAAACTTTTCACTCCCAGTGCAGTGCAGCGTAGTTGTTATGCAGCTTTCAGGCTACCTTGTAAATTGGTAGAAAATAGTTGAATGGGGGAAATGGTGCACGAAAAAATGCCGTAATGTGTTAATTTTTACATAAAACAAGTCCATTCATGGGCTACACAGTTTTCGAGCTGTCTGCAAACTGGTACAAGGACAGCTTGAATAAAAACGCTGTGAAGACCTTTAAAATTAATTTCCTACGTGAGGACTGGGTATACATGCAATCCTTGTTTTGGTTCTTTAATTTCTTTTCCTGATAAATATCAGGTTTTTTTTTTTTTTTGGTATAAAAATTTATTTATAGTCAGTATTTATACATACATATACTTGGAATATTTTCCCTTTATTTTTCTATGAATTCTTTATTTATTTATTTATTTATTTATTTATTTATTTATTTTTTTAATCTTTCACCCAGTCTGGACGGAATACCAGATCTCTCAGAGGACCTGGAAGTAGCTGAAGTGGATGAGGTTCGATTAGAGCAGCTGCAAGCCTGGGCAGTGAAGAGGCTGAACGCAGTGGTCTTTGGTCCACATGACAGGGATGCTCTCCGGCTGCTGTGTAAGTCCTGTCTCTGTGACCTACCCTCAGAAACATAGTTGAGAAACCCAGCTATCATATCTCTGATCCCTACTTCTGGTGGTCTTGAGAGTTCAGCTGCCTTCTGCATATATGCTTTATCAGGTGGGGTCATTCCATCTCTGAATGAAGACACTGCCCATCCAAAACTCATCTTGTCAGAGAACAGCAGAAAGGTGACATATTGTGAGGAACCCCAGCCATACCCTGAACTCAGCACCCGCTTTAGCATCTTCCCACAGGTGCTGGCTACACACCCTCGTGAGGGCGGCCGCAGTTACTGGGAGGTCGAGGTGATGGGCGAGGGTCGCTGGAAAGTGGGTGTCTGCGAAGCCCGCATCCATCGGAAAGGGGCTGATGATGCCTGCCGCATGGGCTTCAACCCTCACTCCTGGTGTTTGTATGGTGAGAGGGATAAAATTGAGGCTCTGCATGACAAAATAGCTGTCCCCCTGCCCAACAGCCCTCTGCAGAGGGTGGGAGTGTACTTGGATTTGGAGGAGGGCTGCTTGTCCTTCTACAGTGTCACTCAAGACGGCGCTTTCAGCTTACTCCACAGCTTCCATCACGAGTTCACTCAGCCACTCTTCCCTGCCTTGGCCGTGTCCAAAGCTCAACTCGCCTTTTGTGACCTTTTCCCGTCAACAGCTGTGGAGTAAATTTCGGAAGACTTCAAGTGCATTAAAGCGTGAAGCATCTTTTCAGAAGTGTAGCCTTTACTCTGTATCGCGTGATCTCTAGAGCATCACAATGGAACATGCCCAAAATGACACAGAGAAATTAATAATTTAAAACTGAATTGTGAATAGTCTACTTCTGGAACACATCTTGCTGCTTTGAGGTATTTTAATTGATCATTTGGATTTATAGTTTCTGCAATATGTAATATTGCCTTTGGCATTTTGAGGTGAATATTTCTGCATGTGTTAAACATTTTTAATGTTCCAAGCAAGTAACGTTAATGTGATGCGCCTTTCTCTTTTTCCTCCTGGGTAATTGCTCTTCCTAATACATGTTGAGTCTAGGGCAGTACTTGATGCTGTTATCTGTTTTTAAAAGGTTTATTTGTCTTCCAGTATCCAGTTTTTATTATAAACTAAGACTGCATTTGAAAATTGCGCCATGTGGCCGCGTTAGAGACTGTAAGATGCACCGCATTGTGTGAATTATGTACTCATGCTCTCAGTTGTGGACTGACACTCTGTGGTGTTGCTTACATTCTCACGTTTTTAATCTTTGCATCTTCTTTTGCACCATTCTGTTTTAATTTTGTAATTATTCATTTATTTAAATGCGACTTACGGCCTTTGTCTTTCCCGAGGTAAGTTTGCTTTATGAAGTGCTTTTTTTTAATTTTTAATATTTTGTGTGTATTGTTATTCTATTTTAATGTGTTACACAACTTCTTCCTTATACTAGGCCTCATTTGGATTTTTGGGGTGCACTTGGGATGGGTTTGGAACAAACGGGAGGTTTTCCTCATAATAAATAATGGAATGAGTCATTTCCTTTTAAATATTTGGTCAGTTTTTAGGATTGAATTAGGACTAGATAATAGGAGATAATTGTGTTTTTTAATTACTACATCATAACTGGATAAATTAACCTTTGTTTTACATTTTGAGGAGCTGTGCTGTATGCAATGGTAACATTTTTGCTTACTAAAACTGAGTTTAGATAGCAGTGACTACTTCATGTGAACTAACCACTAAACAAACATTAGGATTACCTTCAATTTTTTTCAGGATTTGAACTCGCTTAGAACCACTCACTTTTGCGTTTCTCCAGCCCAGCTCCGGTTTGCATTATTGATGTGAAAATGTACGTTCCACCTGTCTGTCTTGCGTCTTTGTTCAGATCTCTATGTCGCTGCGAGAAGAGCGCTCTATAAAAATAAATTGAACTGAATAAACTAATGTATCCTTGCTTCTTAATAAAAACTACAAATCCCAACTGTCAAAAATTCTGTACGTTCCCATCATGGCTGCGCATACTTATGTTACGCACCATGATTGGCTGCTTTTTGTCCCGTCTTCCAAAGGCGACCTACAACGCCCTGAAACATTTAAGTAGGCCGTAGCTAGTCTGCCTGGCAACAACCTTGTTTAATTTGTAGAAGCAAAAAATAAAGCGTGCTTTAAAAAGACAAACACCTCAAACAAGGCAGAAAAAAACCGTCACCGAAAAGGGTCCCCCATCAAGAAACTCCAGACAATGAACAATAAAACCTTTGATCCTGGTGTAATGTTACAGACTGTAGTGGCGGCAGGCAACAACAACAATGTCACTGTCAGACACCATAAGTTTAACAGAGTGGCTGAAAGTCCTCCCCCTCAACTATACTACAGACAGTCAACAACCGCTTGTCCCAAGCGGGGTCGCGGCGAACCGGAGCCTAACCTGGCAGCACAGCGTGTAAGGCTGGAGGGGGAGAGGACACACCCGGGATGGAACGCCAGTCCATCACAGGGCACCCCAAGCAGGACTCAAACCCCAGACCCACCAGAGAGCAGGCCCGGGATAAACCCACTGAGCCACCGCACCCCCTCGACTATAATACTGAATGACAAATTAAAAAGAGTGGTATTTTGCAAATATACTGCAAACAAGCTGGGAAAGACTTGGAAGGTTCTCTGGTGTCACCTGTCGGGTTCAGTGAAAATATTAAACGGAAAATATGTAAGTCACCCCATACAGGACTTGAACCCAACAGCACGCAGCAGACCTCGAAACATAATACAATAATAATATAATTCTAATATTTATATATTATATAGGGGGGCGCAGTGGGTTTGGCCAGGTCCCACTCTTTGGCGGCTCTGGGGTTTGAGTCCTGCCTGAGGTGCCTTGTGGTGGACTGTCGTCTCCTCCTGGGTGCATCCCCTCCCCCTCTAGCCTTGCGCCCTGTTGTTGGGTTAGACTCCGGCTCGCCACGACTCTACTCGGGGCAAGCGGTTTCTGACAATGTGTGCATGTGATATATAATTATATTTCATATAATTGTGAAATACAGTTGTAATGCTATTCTGTATTTATGTTATTATTCTATATTAGTAATGTTTTAACACAAATAATGTGTGGAATGATTGAAAAAGTGCAGCCCTATTATATAACGCAGCATTAATAAATTATAATATTTTTAGATACTCTCACGGTTAACATAATGCAATATAAGAGCGTTTGTCACTTAGAGCGAGGCTGTTGGAAGAGAACGCCGTCGTAAGTCAAGGAGCTTCTGCAAACCTGAAAATTCAGAAGCGATGAGGGGGGTGTGGTGCAGTGACAGTGACAGTGGCAGTGGCAGTGGCAGCTCTCAGTGCCCCATTGGTGGCACCTGGGGAATCCTTAGTGATACCTCCATTTATCCAGTAGAGGGCGCTAAGTGCCTGCAGGCTCTCTGACTTCTGCAGTCACAGGGGGCCCATAACAATCCAGCACAACATAGACAAACCCACAACCTGCAGTGACAATGGATAAATGTCACATGGAGTTGATTAATTTGTCTAATGTCTAATAATCAGGCATCTTTATCCAAAGCAATGGATGTAATCTGTGTATATTTCACTTGTGATACAGGGTGCTACGATGTTGCTACGATGGCAAGGCCCCTCTGAAGACTTAGTCAGGTGCTCAGTATCCTTATGACTGTGCTGCCTGCCAGTTTAGTTATTACTTAAAACATTAGAAAACCGTCCATATTCACTGGCGCATGACTACCTTGACAGGTGATTAACACCCAGTTTCGAACCTCTGAGGCTACGCTTCCGTGACAAGAGATATTCTTTGCTCTCTTATACCCTTGGGGTCAGGTTATTAATGCTTAATTTAATTTTAATCAATAATCCAAGTCCATTTCATTTAGCTTATGATTTTTTTTTTGTAACAGTAAGATATAATTAGCATCATACTGAAAGGTCAGACTCATTTCCTCACTATTATCGTTCCTGTGTAACGACTCACGTGGGATAAATGAAAAGTATGAGTTAATTATGGCTGAAATAGGGCTTCCACTTTAGGACATAAGACCCAGCTCGTTTGCAAATTAAATATGCTATGGAATATTTTGCATTTTAATTCTTTGCTCTTTTTTTCCTCCTTTAGATTTAAGTTGGTTGATCTGACTGTATTTATTCTTACATAAATAACAGTAATTACTGTTACCCTTAACTAACGATGGATTTTTGCTTTCAAACAGACCTTCGGAAGTTCTCGAAGTTCTTTTCCTTCCCGTCTCTTGATGTCCCCATTTCTTCTTAATTATTCCGTCTTAGTAATACCATTCGTACATGTCAGTCACTTGTCACCTGCTGGTTAAATGCGGAGAAAAATAGCGTGTTGCATAAGAGAGGCTGATCACTTTAAGTTCAGCTTGCATGCATCATCCTTATTATGTTCTTGATTTAATTTGACATTCTTGAGAAGTAAGTGTTTCCCTGCAGCTTGTTTTGAAGGATGCCTCCTTCCAAGTCACTGGGCTTTTCTTGTGGCTGAATGATGACATTGCAGATGAAATATGCATGTGGCAAGATGTTAGTGCCATCCACAGCGTAAAGCAAAGTGAGGCATGAGGAAAGACTTTGGAGGCAAAGGGAATTAACAAAAGTCACGCAGTCAACAGGCCTGGGGTTTCTCTCCTTTTTAAAGAACATGGAGCAGTATAGGAAAATTACTACTTAATTACTTTTTATGCTCTTATAATGTAAATTTTGTTGTTGCACTCTTGGTTGTTGTTTGATACTGTTTTTATGTATATATTCAGTTTTTTTTTTTTGCTGCTTCTGTTCTCAAGGTATAATTCCAATTTTGCAAATTTTGCTAAATTTGAGTATAGATTACATCTCATTCAACTATAATTCTCATAATGCTTATGATGTCAGCAATGATAACTGTATGGCGGGAGGTAATCACTGGGGTGTGCCACCACTTCTTTTGAAATGATCCTTCAGTCTCTCGACTCTCTGTGAAGAGGTTTTCTCTTGCACAGAAATGTTTATTTTAAAAGGCAAACCCTGCGTTCCCTTTTCACCTCTTGTCGTGAAAGGATACGTAAACAAACTGCTGATGTCCCTAAAGATGGGGAACTTGGTAAAAGAACACAGTGTTGACACATGTTATTCATTTTATATGGTCTCCTTACTTAGTACAAGGCTAAAAGGATATGTTATGGGTCTCAACTGCTCTTATCGTCCTCTTCCCATCTTCAGCTTCTTCTTCTTCTTCTTCTTGTTCTTCTTCTTCTTCTCTTCCATCTGCTCTTCTTCTTTCCATCTCTGTTATTTTTCTTTTCTCCATCAACTTTGTTGCTAAGGTGTGTTTTTGTTCTCCCTGTCTCCGAGGACATGGTATGGTCTTGCAGGAGTTACGGTGGATTCCACAATACAGTAGTGAATTGCACCCCATGTCATACTTAATCACTTTATGTTCTCACAGTATTAAATCTGAAAGTAAAATTCTAAAATTTCCCATTTTATCTTTGTTTTAGTATAGCTAGGCTGCTTATTTCTTAGAAACCTGCAAGTGTGACACAGTAAAATCCCAAAGAGGCATTTGCGTTACCTTTACATTTGTTTGTTTGCTGGACGCTTTCTCTAAAGCCACACACACACACACACACCATCTGAAACCGCTTCTCCCATACAGGGTCACGGGGAGCCAGAGCCTAACCCGGCAACACAGGGAGCAAAGCTGGAGGGGGAGGGGACACACCCTGGACAGGATGCCGGTCCGTCACAAAGCACCCCAAGCGGGACTCGAACCCCCGACCCGTCGGAGAGCAGGACCCAGCCAAACCCATTGCACCACCACACCCCCTTCTCTGAGAGGAATAAAATACAATTATATGGATCAGAACTGTACAGTACTGCATAAATATAAAATTAATCTATGATCATTCAAAAGTAATGTGCTGTTGTCATACCATCTCAAGTGTTATGGAAGAATTTATGTCTTTTTTTGCCTTTTGTTACATTTTTGTTGCACCTTCACATCTATGACCAAATGCTAATTTGTTAATTCATGAGAATAGAACTTATGATTATTCAAAGTGTATGGATGTTATAACTGTCACAGGTATGACTGCTTAGTGTTTATAATATATGTTTATATTTATTTATAGAAATTTCCGTTATAGTAAAAAGGTAGTTGGATTGGAAGATGGATCAAACATTACTCTTATGGTGATATTTATTTTCATAATTTACCATCAATATTGAATTGCAGGCTATATATTTAGCTTGTGATGAACCAAAACGTTCAGGCTTTGACAGGGATCATCAGTTAAATGAATTAATGGTGCTGTGCATATGTGTCACATGAATGACACGACAGAGTGGGGCATTTCAGTGGAGCGAGAAGCTCAATGGAGGGTGTAGTTTTAGTGAATAAACAAATTCAGGTAGCAAGGCCAGTGTATAGGAAAGACATTTCTGCTCTCTGCAGTACTTGAGGGAGGGAGGTATAAATAGTTTATCAGCGGGAGCATGAGAAGAGGTGAGGAGAGGAGTGGTTAGAGACAGGGGTAGATAGAGGTAGGAATTAAATAAAGATCCAAGGATTAATGTGAACTGACATTCTGAAATCTTTCCTCAGTGCAGGAGCGATGAGGCTGCGTTAAATAGCCGCTGTGCAGCGCGCTGTGTTAGTAATTCAAGGGAAGGGGGGGAGGCAAGGGCCCTTATGGAGACAGCTCTCTGCAGGCCTGGAGTGGGAGGACAGGGTCTTGGGCTTAACCAGAGCCTTTTGGGAGAGGGATGTCTGGGATTTGGGTGTGTGGGGTGTTTAATGCTGTGTGTAAATGGTGGTCAGTTACCCAGCTCCCATGTGTCCCAGCGATGATGCAGAACAGGACATCTGGAGATCTACAGCATTCTCTGTGGTTCGAAAGATCCCTGTACCTGCTGCGTCCGCCCAGAAAGGCCGCATTCTCATGCAAAAACCCATGCATACGGACTCTGATGCAAACGTTAAAAACACATTTAATGCACATATAGAACGGAGACGACTAAAGTACTAAGGAAATATCTAAAAGTGCAGCCAAATGAGCCCTCCTCCCAGTTGTCATGGAAACTTCTAGAGCGAAACTCCGCTACCATGTTGAAAAAGATATCCCTCCTCTGTTTCGTTCACTTTCCTATGTTGTGAACTGTCCCACGGGACGCCGCCGTGGATTTAATTACAGTAGAATGTGATGTTGAGAAGCCAGATTTAACCATTGCCTCGCTGAAGTGTCATATGTAGAAAAAGAGTACGGCGTAAAACGTTGAAAATGTCTTAACATTAACGCACTGCAGGCATTGTGGTATTTCACAATTGCGATTTTGTATGCCAATGCAAAGGAGTAGAAAAACTGGAGTTAAATGAGGTTAAAATGAGATCATGATGCAAGTAAATGGCCAGGGAAATTCGACTGACCCATTCCTCGTCTATAGGGTTAGATTTGCATAAAATGCAAATAGTGAAAAGGCTGGAAGGCTCTGGAATGGCTCGGTGGCTTTTCAGGCTTCTCAGAGTAATTGAAGTGACTAAGCAAATTATGTGCCTCGAGATGGTGATGTTGTTGTATTTGATGCAACATCTTCAGTGCGAGTGTCTGTCCGCTGGAGGGGCAGTATGGTGGAGTCTGCACTTGCTTAATCTTGCTCCATCTGCCATACAAAACAAGGCCATGTGGAGGGACAGATCCTGCTCAGCGATGAGGTTTGGGCACATGTGTAATTCACTGCAACACCAATTAAAGATGACATTAATAAAAGTGGAAGATTCTCCCATAAACAGAAGGGCTCTCGTCATCCACTCATAAACAGGAAAGTCTTTAAGACCTGAACAGTTGGGTTTCCTGACTTTTTTTGCGTGAGAATGTTGGTGTTCCAGTCATTGCTTAAAAAGATGGAAGCAATTCATACATTCATTTATTTACTTGGCAGAGACATTTATTATTTCTTATAGAAAAGAACACCCAGAGCTGAAATGGATCACCACCTTCGTTCATTAATAAGACCTGATCTGTATGTAATTCTAACAGTGATGTGTTGGACTGCACTTAGTCTTGTTTTTACCTTACAAAAACATCCCGGAGGTCCTGCTGACAAAAGCTTAAATATTAATGATATGTTTGTAAAGTGTCTTGTTGGATACTATTAATGTACTATGGGTTTTGGTTTGTCTGTTTGTATATTTCCTTGATTTTCATTATTTGTCCAATTCTCTTATTTTTCAGTTCGTCTTTCCTGTGCTAATCTCCATATCTGAGACTTCTTTCTAATCCCCATGGATACTATTTGCTCTCACATTGGAATTAAGACTTGGACACCCAGACGTTTGTAATTCATGAAAGTGTTAATCTGTCCTCCTTTCTTAATCGGTTTTTATTTGTGTGTGACTAAACTTTAGAACAAAGATCAGAGATATAAGAAGACGAAGGAGTCCTATTCCTAGCCATTGTAAACTTTAGGCCACTCAAAATTTATTTACTTCCTGGACACAGGATCGCCGTTAATGTTTTACTGGATATTGAATAAAAACTCTTTTCTGAAACTGTTCTGGAAATGTCATAAAAATATTTTGCCATTTTGGTTCGATGAAGCAAACCAGATATCTAGATTGGCAATAACTGTGCGATAACTTGCAGTATAAATTCAGTATAATATTTTAGACTGTGTGACCCTCAAGGGATGACACGTTTGGGAAAATGGCTGGGAACTGATGTTAACAAGATTGTTTTACACATTTACTTGAGTGGTCTGTCTTTTGTTTGTAAAGCACACACATACACACACATTGTCAAAAACCTCTTGTCCCAAGTGGGGTTGCGGCAACCCAGAGCTCAACCAGGCAACGCAGGGCACAGGGCTGGGGGGAGGGGACACACCCAGGACAGGATGCCAGTCCATTGCAAGGCACCGCAAGCGGGACTTGAACCCCAGACCGACCAGAGGGCAGGATCCCGCCAAACCCGCTGCCCCACCATGTTCCCCCATCTTTAATATAAATATCTCTGTAGCCAGTGGATTAGTAATAAACATAATGAGAGAAATCCAGTCTAAATGGGCAGTAACAGTAAGTGTAATGGTAAGTATCACTGCCTTCTAGTCGAAGGACCTGGGTTTGAATCCCTGCTCCTGCTGTTGTACCCCTGTTGTACCTGAAATTGCTCCATTAGAAATTGTAGATTAATATCATGAAAACCTAACGTTGTATATTGCACTAGAGAAAGGCATCAGCTAAATAAATAATGATATTGAACTATATTGATGCATAGGAGCTCTATGCTGCTGTAGGAGAGGAGCGTGGAAAAGGACCTGTATGCTTACATGGCTAAAAAGCTTTCCTGTGGGACTTGTTTTTCCCTCTGATCTTCATGTTTACATAGTAGTTCAATTTCAATTTGAAGTTTTTCACCTTGATTCTTATAGCATCAAAGCTATACATAGTGAAATTACTGGATGTAATGTTAATCATTATGAAATTATTTTAAGGTGTTAGAATATGGGATTTGTTTTCTGGAAGGCTGCTTGCTGTAGTCTCATATTAATTTTAAATTAGCTATATTGAATCTTGGTAAAGTTGTGCAATTCTGCAATGTTTAGAAGGATAAAATCCACACTGAGTCTTTGTCTTAAGACCTTGTTCCACACAGGGACCCCATGTTTGTCTCAGCCCACCACCCGTGTGTCATTGTTTGTGTCAGTGCCGTCTGTGGCCATTTGCCCAAAGCACTGGAGGTTGGCTCGGATCCTCCCGTTCGCACATCTCTTTTTGTTATTTGTTTTGTTTGTTTTATTCTAGGCTTTGAAGCACTTTGCATCATTTCCTGAGCTTAGAGGGATGCAGGCTCAGATTCCCAAGTTGCTCTTACCAGAGATACAAGATCTAAATTTGGAAGCCATAACTGGTTGATCTGAAGATTAACAAAAACTGGTGCTACAGCAACTGAAGTAAAGCGATTCTTTCTCTGCATGTTTTTAAACAAAAAGCATGGAAAAACGAGGGATAGGAGGCTCTTTGCAAGACATTTATACGTGTCTATATCATGCTTTTGAATAGCATCTCATCTTTTTCCAGGATTCATTACTAAAACAGGTATAAATAAGCATTTATCTGTGATCGAAAAACTTCTCTGCACCAAAACTGCTTTTCAATTAAAGATTTACAGAAAATGCTGATGATTAATTGATAGTAACATTCACAGGCTCAACTTTATGAAAAGGGACATTGCCTAATAAATTATTAAGTCGGAATCTAAAAGCATCCGCACAAAATTAAAGGAGTCGAGGTACCTTAAAAGTCAAAATATAAGTATACTTCGGTAAAGCCGGATTTTTTAAACCGCGATAAAATTCTTGTTTAATTATTTAAAAACGGTTTAACATAAATGTTTTTCTCTTTGGATTTTTGCTGACATAATGGTGAACCACGTCCGTGTCCTCCGCTTTGTTAAACCCCACAAGAGGGGGTCGCGGAAACTTGGCTCAGATGTGTGCACGCTGAATGATCAGCAGCACGTTGCTGCAAATCTTTGCCCTGAAGTCTATAATACCAAAAGTGTCCTTCTAAGACTGTCATGTTACATTTATACATTTCAAATAATGCTATATATTAACATATACCGGTTGCCTTCCCATTAAATCAGACCACGGACAAAGGCGGAACTGAAAGCCGTACTTTTTAATAACATAATGCAAATAATTAAGATTATAAATAGGGTTAGGTAAATGATGTCAAAGTCAGATTTGATTCATGTTCACCACTCGTGGTTTTGCTGTTAAGGGAGGGTAATGGAGTGGTTTACCTTTGCCTTCATGTATGCAGGTCTTTAGATTGCACACATGAGGAGAACACGTAAACTGCACACACCCTGCGCTGGGTTCAAACCTGCACTCGGATGCACATCTGTTAGGCACCAGTATACTGCTGCAAAACTGTGCTGCTGGAGGGTTAGAAATAACAGCAACGAAAATATTAATGGAGGGATGCAGTGTTGTTGACCACATGTGTAATGAGTCGACTTGTTAACCAGACAAATAGCCTGTACAGACTGTTCCCATTAAAACACGGTATGGAAAATTACAAATTTGAGATGATTCTTTTTTACCGTGATGAGAACAGGTTAGGACTAATTTAAGTTATACTGTCTGCATCATAAGGCTTTCAGACAACCTGGGCTTACATTTTTTTTTCATGGAAAACTGTAAGAATTTCATTATCTCAGTAGGTGCCAGATCTAAAAGTAGCTTTTTAGGAAGAGCTGATGCCTCACGGATCCTGAGCTTTCGTTTCAGGTCTTGAGTTCAAGTCTGGCTGTCACTGTGGAGTTCGCATGTCGTCTGTGTGTTCGTGTGGGTTTCCTCCCACAGTCCAAAGAGCTGTGCAGAAGGCCACGGTAAACCACTTCCATGTTCTCCGCTAAGTTAAAAACCCCCAGAGGGGTCGCCGAGAGTTGGCTCAACTAGATGGCACTGACCCTACCCCACTTATGAATGGCACTGACCCTACCGCACTTTTCGATTGTGTCACTAGTATGCCACAGTGCATATCGTGACTCTAAGTCATTCTTTAAACAGTGAGTAAATGGTAGATAAATACTGAGCTTGGATGAGAATCTTTCTTTAAAACATCTATCATTGCTTGAGAGGATTTCCTCCCTAAGTCAGAGTAAAAATGAAACCGCCGTGGAAGTTCATTTGAGCTGGTTTTCATAAAATAAACTGGAGACAAGTTTTCGTGGCCCATTACTCAGAAATCTTTATTGATATTTCAGTGATATCCTTACCAAAACAGTATAAGCAAGTAACAAAAACAAACAATGCAATAGTGTCATAAAGGCAAGTGGAATACAGCATGAAAAACATAACAAAAAACTGTTTGGAAGATTAAGGGGAGCTCAAAGGTCAAACCAAGCATTTTAATTAGCATACATTATATTATATTCATAATATTAGCTAATATAGCAAGAGTTGTTATATTTTACTGATTTATTTTAAGGTTTTAAAAACAAGCCACTGACTATCACTCTGCAACTGGCATAAACTGAAGTGCAGGGTCGGGAAAGGGGCGCAATCAAAGAGAAGAGCAAGAATCGAAGAGCAAAGAAGTCGTTTGTGCTTCTAAGTGCACAATGAGAGGAAAGGGAAGGAGAGCACAGCACATGCAACTGGTTACAACACAGTTAGGCAACTGGCGTGGCTGCGATCTGCGGTCAGGGACGTTGGCCGGACGAGGCCAAGTGGCTCTGGGGACTGGGGTTGCGGTTCAAAGGATGGGCTCCCGGCACAGCACGATCTCCAGCTCCTTGCGGTACAGCTTGCCCCCGTCTGACAGGGCCATGATGCTCTTCTTGTAGCCAGTCAGATTGTGAACATCAATTTCCTGGTGTGTCATGGGAGAAAAGGAGAACTGTGGTCATTAGACTTCTCCAGTACCACTTACCAATGAAAACCCAGCTTCTTCAAACGCAAGCTTTGGGACACATGCCAGTATGTAAACTAATTTGATTATTTAACAACCACCCCGTCCCCACAGACAGGTTGACATGAGCATACAGTTGCCCAACCATCCCAGTGGTTTGGAAGATAATTTTCAGTGCTGTTTTTCCTAGGACAGGGAGTGAGATTATCTTCAAGCAGTACCTTGTTGTTCTTCTCATACAGATCTTTGAGCAGAGCGTCCAGTTCCTGCTCGTCGATGTAGCCGTTCCCATCCTGTTGGACATATGAGTGATGTCTTTTATTTATGCTTCCAGGGCTTTGTTAATTGCAGGTGGTTTATGGCTTATGATGGTTTTCCGACAACCCAACTGTAAATTAACTTTGTTGTAAGTCAAAAATCCCCTTATATGAAGCATAAGAATGTGTAAACAGTTACCAATCATGAATGCTACATTGTAGAATGGGCTTTGTTATATTTTTTCACTAATTTCACACATTATACATGTTAAAATAATACTAAAATAAAATAATACATGTAGCATAAACATGAGCATCATAGTACAGTATGATCATATTTTCAAGCTGCACTATTCTTTTCACTTTCATTTCTTAATCTATTAATCGCTTTTTTCACTTGATAGCCATTTTAAATGAAAGTAACTTGCTTTTATTTAACATTTTACATGTCATTTTTATTTATTGTTACTAGTTGTTATTTCATCCATTCATCCATCAACTTTCAACAGACCCAAACGATAAGAAAAATTGTGCCTGGGGCAGTGTAGCTAGCTGACGTTATCGTACAACATATGGTGCAGTTGTCATTAGACACCACGACCAAATGTTGCGACTCATAAATGATGTGTAAGTTGATGGCTATTGTAAGTCCAAGTTATCATGAATATCATATGTCTTAATTCACATATGTCTTAATCTGAGGACTACCTGTTTATTTTTCCAAGTTTGAATGTTCCCGTTCAAAAAAAGAGTTGAATAGCACTGCGGAACTGTTTAATATAACTGTTTGTGGACTGCTGTGATTTACATGGCAATACTGTGGAGGAGTAAAGACATAAGATGTCATAGAAGAAATGTTATGGTTGTGTAAAAAGAAAGCCAGTACTGTATTTCTCCCTTGGGGTTGGACAAGTGGTCAACGGAAGGTTTAACTGGTACATCTGGAAGTTCGCCCGCGTGGTTGAAGTGGGGACACTGGAGTCGGATGCGTTCAGTAGCAGCCAGCTCATTAATGAAAGATGAAGCCATGCCATTTTGTCCTTGAGAGGAGGCCGGCAGGCTGGGGGGGAGGGGGCTCTAACAGCTGTGTTTTTGTGGGCACACACCATGCGCTGCCAGACTACTTCACTTTGGGAAATTGTGCACATTTTAATTGTTCCGTTGTGTAATTCAAGCTATCATGCAGTTGACCTAGTATGCATCTCTTGCTCTTTTTTCTGAATTCATGCTCTGAGAGTTGTGGTTGCAGCTGCATACGGTGCAGCTCTCAGAGATACAATGTACACAAAAAAATATGCAAGTGCATGTATTAATGTAATCAACATCCATACAGAATGATGAAGTCCAACAATTATTATTATTGTCCAGCAAGGCTTCAGACAGTATTTTTCTCTAGATCTGATTGGATTTGTATAAATAATGCCTGGCACTTTTCTCCTTATTACCACTTTATTCCTGACATTTGACACTATGAGTACAAGGCAGTATGGTGGCAGGAATGTTCTGGGTTTGAAACTGACGCCACTTCAAATTACTATTATTACAATACACATGAATTAATGTCTCTTTTCTATTCATGTGGGAGTATTTCATCTTCGTGCTATAGTCCAAACCCAAATTGTTAAGGTGAAATCAAATATTTTAATTTGCCTTTAATTTATCTTTAATTAGGCTAGTATCCCATCCATATTCTTCTGCTATAAGCTTTATGAACTGCCATGACCTGACTGTATTAATAATTATTTATGTTTGACAGATGACGCCAACTGCTGAACGTGTTACAAAGTGAAACACAAATTTGATATAGCTAAACTTGTTAAGCTGAAAGTGTATCTGCTAATGAGTGACATAGCAGGTAGAACTGGTGCCTAGCAGCTCTTGAGCTGTGGTTTTGTGCATGGATTCAAATTAACTCAATCTTCCCTGTGTTTTCATGTGTAGTTCCTCCCGGTGCTCTGGTTTCCTCCCACACGCTAAAGACCTTTTTCAGGTAGACCGGTGATTCTAAATTGCTTAGAGTATATGACCGTGTGTATTATTTCCCTGTAATGGACTAGTGTACCCTGGCTCACACCCTATGCTTCTGGGATAGGCTGCATTAAGACAAACAGTTACTGACAATATATAATGCTACTATAAATATTTATTATACAGCAAGTGCCTACAGTGCTTAACAGCTGATAGTTAATATTTATTCACATATACATATTTGGAAGTAATTCATATCCTTTTCTTTACGTAGAAGAGTGAAGTAAAACATTCAGTTTAGTATATGCTGTATTAACATAAAATAACTGTTTATCTTGTAAATTGATGTAATAGGATTATTATTTAGGCAATTAATTCTTTCACATTGAGTAACTTGGAAAGTCTATGAAAATGGGTCTAATCGCTCTTGACAATGTTCTTTTTGGTTAAACTGTGAATGCTTAATCTTTAGAACCGATCAGTCTCTTGCGACCGTACCGGAGGTGAATTTGCAGCCGAGTCACGAGCAAGCGCTCCTTTTCGTAGTCAACGGCTTCCTTTAATTAGAAAAGGTTCAGTGTTCGCACGGCGTAGACGGACTCATTCTGCTCACCTCGATGGATTTTAACAACATAAAGGTTGCGGTCATCCAGACCTACTTACCTTGTCATAGAAAGCAAAGATAGCATTGAACTGCTCTGAGGTCAGCTTGATACCCTGAAAACATGTAAAAAGGTATAATTATTCCAGCACGCAATATTAACCTTTTAAAAGCATGTTCTAATAATAAGATAGTGATATTTGCTCAAATCCCAACAACTGCTCATATTTGTGTCCGTACATGTTGCCTGTAATGTATTACAAGGGCCACACTCTCGGAACACACTGGTACAAAAACAGAGCGTACGTCGAAACACAGCACCACATCAAAATCCGAAGTCTCCAGAATTAAAGTGTTTAAATGCTTCTAACGTGGAAGAATATAATTTCTAAGATTTTCAGCACTGCAGAGTGTTGCCCCTTACTTAAGTTTATGTATTGCCTTATTTCTCTTTACCTGGAATTTGAGTAAGAAATTTTCCTGAACGGGTAGTAGCCTTAAATGACAAGAAAAAATGTTAAGACGCTTTGATTCGATCATGAAATTCAGCAGATCAGACGCGGCTCATCGCTGTCACACCGTGCCTTGTTCCCAGAGAGCCCCAGGCCTACCTGGCCATTTCCGACAGGCCCAGCTTCCCATCTCCATTCAGGTCGAACATCTTCAGCTGAACGGAGTGAGTCAATGAACACGTTCGTAATCGGGACACACCACAGTCATTATTAGTCACAGTGTCAGGACTGAGCTCAAGGGCTGGTCGAAAGGTGCTGTGTCAGTGAGCACAAGACTGTTATTAATGCTCCCTGGAAAATTGCCATCATTCCTGATGCACTGTCACCCTCTACAGCCTCTTGCGGTTTTGTACCTTTTTGTGTGGTCTTACGTTTTCGGATGACCTCGTACGGGATGTAAAGTACATAAGACATAACAAAGCAGGTTGTCGATGCTGGCCAGTTGATAACTCTGTAGCGGTAGGACAATGCGTAACCGTGGCCACCCAAGCTTTTTTTTTCTAATTACTCGTTGCATATGTTAAGGGTGACGTGTTGTGCTTGTGACTGACTGCTGGGATGTATAATTGTGCATTTTTTTGTCAGACTCAACCAATTCGGGTAAAGTACCACACCTCACATAGCACCCAATGAAGGCAGAACACACACACACACACATTTTCAGAACCGCTTGTCCCATACGGGGTCACGGGGAACCGGAGCCCACCCGGGAACACAGGGGCGTAAGGCCGGAGGGGGAGGGAACACACCCAGGACGGGACGCCAGTCCGTCGCAAGGCACCCCAAGCGGGACTTGAACCCCAGACCCACCGGACAGCAGGACTGCGGTCCAACCCACTGCGCCACCGCACCCCCTGAAGGCAGAACATTGAGAGCGATTTGTTCGCACCTCAAAACCTTAAATGTTCGTGTTCTCCCAATAGACATTGCGATTCAACCGAAATGCAAAATGACTCGATCCATCGTCTCGCTGCGTTTCTCTGTGTTACGCGTTAACGTGTACTGCAACGTGTGTTTATTCAGCATGGGAATTCTCACTATTGTTTGTGTATACTCATGCAGCTTCTGGTCATCGTAGTGCCGGTTGGCCTTCTTCAGCAGGTCTGAGAGGAATCCCTGCGAAAGAAAGAGATCCTTGTCCTCGTCATCTGCGGACACATCGCATGACTGACACACGGCCGTCTCTCTGCACACCCATTTACTTCGGTAATCTTGGGAGGCTGCCCATGTGTCTTACTATATTACATTTTACTACACTCAATGTGTTTTAACAGACTGACAGATTTGTGTGAGCTATTTGCTTGGCAGTTGTGGGAGCCAGACTGATTTGCATGCATTTTACTGTCTGTTCATCTCTCCCTTTCAAAAAGGGGCTGGAGTAGACAATAAACACACAGAAAGAAATGAGAAGTTTTCCGAAATTGGATTCTCTCTTCAGCAATATTATTAAATTGGAGATAAAGATAAAACCTCAAAATGAGTATATTATATACCACATTCCCTATAATATTGATACGTAAGTAGTAGCCTGTATTTGTGTGTAGCTCCAGCTCTGGACCCTGGATTCTAAATGACACTTGAGGTTACAGAATAAATCAGCTCCCTGCAATAATGGCTGGTTAAATGTGAAAAAAGTGAGCGGCAGGGAAAATATTATAAATCACAGTTATTTAAAAATCTTTCCAGACTCATACATGCTTTCTCCTGCATGATGTATGAAAGTGGTTATTTTTTACTGGGTGCACATTTTAATTTACCCTTATGCATTTTTAACCGCACTGCTGATCTTGATTCGGAAAGGGATGGGTCTAAATGACACTTGGTGAACAGATAATGTCATACCTTCTAAATTGCTTCTTATAGGGATTTAAGGACTTCTAATTAAGTGCTGGTGATTTTTTTCCGTTTCTCACCTTGAGCTCATTGGCTTCAATGTATCCACTGCGGTCTGTGTCATATCTCCGCCACGCCTGCAAATCCAGACAAACACATGCAGGTCAGCAATAACATGCTAACATTTTCTCAGTCCCTGCCTATGAACATATTCATACACATTCAATGTAATGATGTTTACATCAAAATATGTCACCAAAATAAAATTGGTGTGCCTTATATGCAAAATCTGTTTTTTTGAGAAATAACAGGGATATTCTAGAAACTTGCAATATTCCAATAACATAAGGATTGGTGAAATATTTGTTTAAAAACATTTTTTTTATGAATAATGCAGTAAGCAAGAGAGGCGGAACATCGATTCCATACAAAACTAATACTTTTTATATTTACAGAAAATAATAGTCATGAGAAAATCTTCAGTTAAAGGTGTTGTCATGTTTTGCTTAGAGCTCAGTTACTCATTAAAACCACGCTCTAAGTTCTTTTTGTTGACTCCAGTGCAGTAGCGAGATGCAGGAGAAATGTATTTCATTTATATATACATGAATCTAGCAATTGTCTTGTTTCCAGCAAGCACTCTTATCAAAGACAGTTGCCCCATTCTCCGTTCTGTGGAGAATCGCAGCATCCATAATATATTACGTTCTTAAAATAGAAGTTGTACTATATTATTCTGTCCTGTTAAGTGTTATCCCAAGACCCAGAGCGATTCAATCCGTTTTTTCCCTTCCCATTTATTTGCCCATAATAAGTTTTTTTTTTTGTGTCTATTTCACTCTGTTCACTTTAGGCAACAAATGATGAAACTTTGCAGAGCAAAGGAACTGATCTTGTGTAAATTCAGCCATCCTGAAATGTTGCGTTTCTTTAGCAGACAATGAGCAGTTCTCTTTTATATATTAGCCATTTTCATATTTGTTCCTGCTAGGGCAGGTCTCGCAGCAACGGTGTGGTTTGAACAGCACGATGCCAGCATCTGGTACTTTCTCTTTTGGTTCTGAAAACGGGGAGTTATTTCCCTAAATGCTCGTGAGGATTGTGACAGAAGGGGGATCAAGTTTTGAAATGCCAACATTGTCACTGTAATGGCACTGGGCCTATGTGTGTGTGTGTGCGTGTGTGTGTGTGGCTGGAGGACAGGGCTAATGCTCAGCTGCTCGTTCATACCAACATTTCTGTCTGCAGCCCTTATCTGTCCGATGTGCTCTTTCTGCTTGTGACAGAAAAATTTAAATATCCTGCTGCATCAAGAAGGAAGGTTCCTCAGACACCAGAGACTCCCATGTGAGATTTAAAGATCACAGAGGCATATTTATTCATTTTAATACGTTCATTTTAATAACTATAAATGTAGAAAATATGTAAATTCGACTGAAGAATGTTGTAGTTCCAGATTTAAAACTCCTTACTGGTGATATGCAGGTAAAAATGGCATATGCTCACAGCTTAAACAGGAAACTGACATACTTTCATAGCTGTTGTGTATGAAAGTTTTATATAACGGTTGACATTAAAGTAACGTATGCCGAGTATAAAATATGCTACGTTGATTTACAGTTCACAGTTTCATTGGTGTGAGCTGGTTAGAGCTGCTATCTTCAGATCAGAGGGTTGCAGGTTTGAATCTCACCTACTCCTGTTGTACCCTCGAGCAAGGTACTTACCCTAAAGTGCTCCAGTAAAATTAGCCAACTGTATAAATAGGTAAATAATTGTAAGCCGGTGTGCAGTAAAGCATCACATAGACGAATAAATTTAAAGCAATAATTTGGAATAGATATTAATATTATTTACCAGTCATTTATAATAGATGAATAAATGTAGACAATGGATGGACAGATGGATGGAGGTAAATTATCAACACACAGTGACTCCAAGCAGCAGAGTTCCTAAAATAGCCGCACAGCGTAGTACTTCTCAGCGCTTTGTAAACCTTGTTCGCCAGGCTTGTTGGACTGCGTAGGCGAGATGTTACAGGAGTGGTCATTAAACTGTATTATGAATGCAAAACCCACTCTGCAATTTCCTTTAAAAGAATGAGAGCAGGTTTCCTGCGGGGGGTGGGGGGTGTGTATTAATGATGAGACACAAACACAGCTTTAAATGCCTAGCTGACACACACACACACACACACACACACACACACACACACACACACACACGTTTTTGCTTACCGCCATGAACTCAGAGCTGGACCCCACAAACTGTCTGAAGCAAAGCAAGAAGTTCTCCTCTGTGGGCAGGATTTGAGCCAGCTGTTGGGAGGGAAATGAATCAGGCAGGTACAGGTAAGAGGTGAACACAAGGAAGACTTCTGGGATTGCTCTGCTGGAATACTGTCAATGTCACTGTGGCTGTATGGAGGAGGGTGAACGAAGATTTAGGAAAAACGATGACAGACACTCTAGGATAATCCTCCAAAAGAAAATATCACACCAAGTGGAGCACTGGACTGTGACCCTGTTAATGGCACCCTTTAAAAGAAGAGCCTTGCTGCCTTCTGGGAAACAACCAGACTGTAGATTCAGATCCATTTATGGTTGACTGCTGCAAAAGTCACACTTTACACTTACGGTAGGGATCATTTTGAATTTACCCTTTCCAGAGAGACGTACACGTTATCGTCAGGCAGTAGAATCGAATTTCTCAAGGTCTGCCCTTTAAAAGTATTTCTTTTTAATGAACGGCGATATGCATTATGTACTTTGCTATGTCCTTCAGGGACAGAGACAGCCCTTTTTCCAACCTCTCCTCAGCAGGACAAGGACAAGGTGTTTCTAACTGCTTTAACTTGAGCATGGAAGTAATACTCTAGGCCAGTGGTTCTTAACCCGGGGTCCATGGACTCCAAGAGGGGTCTGATGGATGGGATTCTGAAGCAGGTACACCATGGACGGGAAGCCAATAAATTCAGTGCAACGTTTTCCGTAAATTTGTTTACGGACATTTTTCTGCAAAGGGGTCCTTAGCTGTTGTTAGATTCGTGAAAGGATCCAGGGCCCAGTAACGGTAAAGAACTTGTGCTCTAGGCTTATGAGAAATTATGTGTTCCTGTTTCACCAGATTTCTTGTTTTTTTTTTTTTAAAAAAAAAAAACCCAAACCCATTCTTACCTCAGACATCTCAATTCTTCCATCTGCGTTCTTGTCAAATTTTTGCATGAACTCTTTCATCTTTTCTTTGAAATTGGCATTACTGGGGTCCTGCTGAAATAGAGAAATATCTTGCTCAGTGACAACATGATGCATTACTATTGAATAATTGTATCTTTTAGCTTATTTTGACTGCCGTGAATCACACAGTGGTTCTATAGAAACCTAGTTTAATAGACTCCATGCTTTGCTTCTATTCACTATTTTGTCACATCCATCACTCACCACGCCGGCCCCTCTTCTTGCAATCTCGAGCTCCCTGAAGAAGTTCTCCAGCTCCTTGCCCTCGATGTAGCCGTTACCTGAAACACAGCAGCTCAGAATCACTTTATTGGAAAATTAGAAACCACCTGTTAAATAGTGTCTTTCTCTCTGTAACATAGTTTTTCTTTAATATTGTGGCGCACAGCGCCGTGGGTTTGGATGGGGCGAAGAAGGATGTAGAGGCAGTGTTCATTACAAAGATTTTTTTGAATACCAGCACCAGGGAAATAATGCCCTCAGTCCAAGGACCCTGTTTCCTTTAGGACCTACGCCTCAAGCCAGCCTTCCCAGCCTGCTTAGCACCCCCAGGCTCTTCTCCCCAACACCCTGGTAGGCACAGTCACCCCATCATTTTCCTCCTAAGTGCCCCCGGCAGTTGCACGCCAACATTTTTCCCCACAATGCAACTATTTACATTACAAAGGTCATGTCATGTCATTGTCCGAACCGCTCGTCCCCCCCAGGGTCGCGGGGAGCCAGAGCCTAACCTGGCAACACAGGACGTAAGGCCAGAGGGGGAGGAGACACACCCAGGACAGGACACCAGTCCGTCGCAAAGCATCCCAAGCGGGACTCAAACCCCAAACCCACCGAAGAGCAGGACCAGGACCAACCCACTGCGCCACCGCACCCCCTGCATTAGAAAGGTTTCCCTCCTAAAACAGTAACGTGGATCGTTACAATATTACATTCATTGAAAAAAGATGACACTTTTCACCAAAGGGTCTAACAGTGTTAAGCTACCTAGAGTATTTACCAATTTTATGGGAAACAAGTTTTAGGTTAAGTACCTTACTCAAGGGTAGTACAGCTGAAAGAATTCAAGAGGGATTCAAACCTGCAACCTCTGGGTCTAAAGGCAGCAGCACTAACCATTATTCTACCAACTGAATCACTGATATTTGGCCAACCTTTGACTGAAGTCTTCATCATCCATTTTTGTGTATCTATGATTAACAAGCTATGTCAATCCGTCACAATTCAATCTTTAAGCACAGAAAAATCACTTTAATAATGTCGACTGCAACTGATAAATTGTCCTCACTGGCATCCACTGTACATTTTCAGTTTGAGTTTTTGCAGCTCCAGTCAGGAGCGAAAAGTATTTCAAAGTAACATTAATCATTGTTTTATCAATGCGACATCTATAACACAGAGATACATGGGTGTCTTGGTAATTCACAGGGGCCTTCATAACAATTAGTGTAAGTATGGTGCAGCGTTTACGTTTATTTTAGCCATTTCTGAGAGGCTGCTTAAAAACCCACGTTTTTTTGCACATGTTGTGGATGAATGAGAATGTACAAATTTAGAAGCGAAAACAAATCAAACGCAGACAAGCAAATGAGGCTGATCCAAGGATGAGAAGTAAACCACCATATGCAAAACTGACTGTGTTTGTGGGGTTACATCTGTGCTCCGGCTCGGAAGGGATACAGCAGGGACCCAGCGGTCGTACGCGGGATAATAAAGCGCTCTATGAAACCCTCACAAATAAAAAGTGACAACCTCACCCACAATGCACAAACACTCTAAGTGTGATATTATTTTGTACGCCCATTCCACCTCAAACAACAAAAGGGAGAAAAATAACATCTGCAAATCATGCATAATGATTACATGAATCCGTGTGAGTTTACATATTTTGGAAAACAAGCTTTTAAAAGCATTGTTCTGCACTAAAGACAGCCCTGAAGTGAGTTGTGCAGTAAAGTTCTCACCCCTCTTAGTACTCGGGACTGAAGTGATGTTGCTGCGATGCAACGCAAATACGCTCTATACCCCATCCGTGACTGTGGTACTGTGTACTTGGTACCACTGTAGGCTGGTAGAGTAAATTAAACTCCTTTGAGAAAAATCTCATTTTCAGCATGGTTTCAATTTGCATGCACAGAACGCCTTGTGGGAGGTCAAGGTCATTACCTTTTTACTCTGTTGATAACATTAAAACTAATTAGCGTCCCAGTGTTGGCTTTGTGCTTGAGACGCTGGCATTTATTAGTCTCTTCAACGGAAAGCGATGCTCATCCTCCGCGAAAGCTGACGCCCCGTGCGGGTATGATGGCAAAGCGGCGATGTGGACCGCTTGGCTCATACGCCTCGCTCCTCTCCCCGCTCCTCAAGCCTCCGCGCTGACAGCTCGACTCACTGGCTCACATCCCGCAGCCTGAGAGCTGCTTAATTAAAAACTTGGAAAGCGTAGGTCCCCGCGAGGCCCACTAATTGGGCTGGTTTACTGCCTGCCATCTTTGAAGTTTGCTCATTTGAAGAGAGAAAAGAAACGTCTCCATGCAGACAGGCAGGGCTCGTTTTTAGAGGACCGGCAACGTTCATTAACGTTTCCCCCGAATCTTCCTAATCTTTGAAATGAATGGATGCTTTTTCTCCAAATGAATGGATTTGTTTTGGGAGGGAATGCGCTGTATTCGAATGGAGCCAATATGGGTTCTTGCATACTTGGGGAGAGCATTTGTACATGCGTGACTTGTACGTATGTGAAATTGTATGTGCGTTTGCCTGAATGACAGACCGAAAAAGTATAGTTATATAGGTATCTGTGAGCCTTTGCATGAGGACACATGACAGTATGGCTGCCAACCGACCAATGTCAACAACCGCTTGTCCCGAGCTGGAGCCTAACCTAGCAACACAGGGCGCAAGGCTGAAGGGGGAGGGGACACACCCCAGACGGGATGCCAGTCCAACGCAAGGCACCCCAAGCAGGGCTCGAACCCCAGACCCGCAGTGTGGCTGCATATATTTTCATTTTGTGTAGTGTGGGCCTCTGTATGTTTTTTTTTTTTTTTTTTTTTTTTGAAAATTATGCTTTACATTTAATCTGGGGGACAACAGGGAGCATAGTGGTTAGAATGGGCCAAGTTGAAATCATACTTTGTTCTCACCCTCTCCGCTTTAGGAGAAGAGTGTTGGATATATGTATATTTAGTTTTATCATGTTATCAGTACCACTTATTTTTTTCAGCATTGATCATCAGTGAAAATCGGGCTCTATGGAATCCGCACACTGCTAAAGGGCACTACAGACCCTTCAAGGGAATGCCTGTGGACACATGGCTCATGTATTACACTGTTGTACACCATTGTGCTATGGGATTTACCCAGTGATCCATGCATTAACAGAGATCCAACAATCTATTTTGTTAGCAGTGATAATGTTATGAGACAGTACTTTACGCAGAATGGTCACGCAAAATGGGATGGAGACTTTAGTGTCAATGAAGTTTAATGAGTATATCATGATAGTAACATATCTAGATTTTGGATAACTAAATCTTACATCTGAAAGTGACACAGGAAAAAGGTTAGGAAAGATTAGTTTACTGCCCTTAAGATATTGAGGTTGAATTAAAAAGGAAAAGGGACACAGTTATTTTTTTTGCTGGATGTTCTTCTGTGTAGCAGAAACACAAGTCATACATGTTTCATTCATTTTTGGCAAAAGCAAGCTAAAAGGGTATTTTATTCTATTAGAAACAGTCAAAGTATTTTACCAATTACTGTCTGCAATGATGAGATAATTTTAATGAAAAAAAGTACTCATTTAGCTGATACTTTTCTTCAAAGTAACTTACAATGTTAGGATGCTTACATTATTTACCCATTTATGCAGCTGTGTAAATTTTTACTGTGTTAATTCAGGGTAAGAGCAAGGGAACTACAGAAGAAGGTGGGATTTAAACCTGTAGCCCAAGTCCAAAGGCAAGCGCTTTAGTTTGTTGTGCCTTAAGTATTCAGTGTAAAATTATTATTACTGGGTTTTGCCAAAGTAGGACTTGATCATTTATTAGGACCGTCACAAGGCACAGATACAAAGAAAAAAAGACATTTAAAATTTCCAAACTGTTTTTGCACCTTTAAATTCTATTTTTTGTATTTTGTTTAATTAGCCATTAAATAGGGTGGAAAAACTAAATTTACTAAAAATTTCAATATGGCTCTGATGTTACATGATGAGGAAAGGAGGTGCTGGCTGAATCAAGCTCTGAAAACATGGGTACAAGTCTTATCAAACATGTCAAAAGTGCCAAAAAAAATCCTAAATCAACACAGAATGTAAGGTGCATTTCAAATGCTTTCAGTCAGCACAGCATATGCAACACAAGCTCCTTCAGCAGAGAGCTCATGTTATTTCATATACTTACCAAGATAATCCTTTTCATAATTGTGAGGAAAGATCCACCAGTTATATGAATACCGATTAATAATGATAAGAAAATGTATTTTGATAAAAGCCTGAAGAATAATATTTTGTTAGTACTACAATTTGAATATTTCCATATGCATGACATGCTTTGTCTCTGCCATACGGCGTGTAAGCGACTGGGACGAAAAATACCCTGAGACAAGGAAAACCAGCTGTTTGGTAGCTTTTCCACTCCTGTAAACTTTACTGGATAGGAAGAATCATTAAAGACCCAAATATATAATATAGCTTTGAAGAGGCACGTCAGTCTCTCTCAACAACCCGAACTAGAAAGCCTGAAGGTCTGTACTGAAAATCAGTCTGATAAGTTGCATTCGCTTCCATCTTAACTTGTGGTTTCAGACCAGATATGCTGCCCCTCAACATATTTGTGGGACATACAAAGGGACAAATGTGGTCCTGAGCGGAGAAGTCCTTCCAGTCCTTAGACGTGAGACTCTCCAGAAATGAAGCTCAAATGTTGTGGTCTTTTGAAAGAAATCCACAAATGGCAACAGTTTCAGCAATTGTACCACCATGGGATACAATGTAGAGGAGAAAATCCGTGACTCTTCCAAAAAGGTACACGCACATTGCGGTGAATAAAAAGTGTATTGAACTATATGATTTTTCTAAACATAAATCTGTCATCTCTTATGGTCAATTTTTTCTTTCAGATATTTTTACTTGATATAACCGGGTCTACAGTCAAGCGGTAATGCTGGTGCCTCACAGTGCCTGAGCTGTGCGTTTGGGCATGGGTTCAAATTCAGCTCATGGTGTGGAGAATTTGTGTGGTCTCCCCATGTTCACAGTCTAAACACATGTGGAAGGGAATGGAAAACCGTATGGACAGAAAATCACATTTTAAAAGAAATTATTTAAATTTTATACAACCTATAAATTAATGTAAAAATTAACAGGACTCATAAGGTGGCATAGTGGCACAGCAAATAGCGCTGCTGTCGCACAGCACCTGGGTGGTGTCAGAGGATGTGGGTTTGATCCCCGCTCAGTCTGTGTGGAGTTTGCATGTTCACCCCATGTCTGCGTGGGTTTCCTCTGGGTGCTCTGGTTTCCTCCCACAGTCCAAAAACATGCTGTTCAGGTTCCCCCCATAGTGTGTGTGAGTGACACAGAGAGAGTGTGTTTCACTGATGTATGGATGAGTGACCCAGTGTAAGTAGTGTATCTAACATTCACTGTGGTGAATAAGGTGTGTGGGCTCATAACACTACATAGAGTTCATTAGAAATTGTTTTGGAGAAAAGTCTCTACTAAATAAATGTCATAAGGAAACATTTAGTTCCATAAATAACTTTGAATATGATGATAAAAGCAATATAATTTGTCTATGACAAGTTAATACATGTATACAGGCTAAATAAGTTGGGAAACTTACAGGTGAGCGCAAACGTCATAAAGAATCATTATATTACACACACACACACACACACACACACACACACACACACACACACACACTTTCTGAACCGCTTGTCCCATACGGGGTTGCGGGGAACCGGAGCCTACCCGGCAACACAGGGCGTAAGGCCAGAGGGGGAAGGGGACACACCCAGGACGGGACGCCAGTCCGTCGCAAGGCACCCCAAGCGGGACTCGAACCCCAGACCCACCGGAGAGCAGGACCCGGTCCAACCCACTGCGCCACCGCTCCCCCGTCTCATTATATTACATCTAGCAAAAATGTTTAATTACTGCTGGGAATTGGAAGTAAAAGGGCTGGTCCTTTTCAACATGCTCTCAGGAGGTGACACACACATCGGGTGACAAACACACAGCAGGTAGCGTAATGGTTCGAGCTGTACTCAAGGGACCCAGGTTTGAATCTTACCTCCTGCTGCAGAACCCTCCAGCAAGATAGTTATCCTGAACTGATACAGTAAAAATTACCCAGTTATACAAATGCAAGTAGTTTAACATTATAAACTGCCTTGGACAAAAGCATATTTAATAAATGTAAATCTGCATTGTCTTAAGGTCCTCAAAGTCAGAGGTAGAATTACTCTTCCACGTATTTGCTTAGAGTGCCTTTTACCTTGTCTCTGTTGTCTTTACTGTATGTGATTGCACCTTAAAACAAGCATCAATGAAAAAAAAAGATTATTCATACAGTCATATACATTTTGTCTTTGTTAACTAGCACACTTAACAGCTGGGAGGGCACGGTGGCACGGTGGGTTTGACCGGGTCCTGCTCTCCAGTGGATCTGGGGTTTGAGTCCTCCTTGGGGTGCCTTGCAATGGACTAGTGTCCCGTCCTGGGTGTGTCCCTTCCCCCTTGTGCCCTGTGCTGCTGGGTTAGGCTCCTGCTCCCCGCGACCTCGCATGGGATAGGTGGTTTCAGATGGTGTGTGTGCGTGCGTGCGTGCACTTCATGGTGTAATACCTCAATAATTCAGCTATTATGTTTTGACGCACCAGCATCGTAACTTCGTGTCTTCATTATGATACCATGTGAGCCTTCTGTGACAAGTAGTCCCTGCTATTCTTTATGGAACACGTCCCATAAATGTCTTATTTTTACATTTGTTTATATAGCTGGCACTTCGTTATTTTTCTCCTTCTGTAGTAAACATGGTATTTCCTTTCACAGTGCCTTCCACAAATTAAAGGAAGTAAGAACTACAGCAAGTTTTTCACTGACGACAAACACTCATCGCCGACGCCGTGCACGAAGCGGTGCTTTTACGCTGCAGCTGTTTGATAAGGACACTCGCGAAACTTTCTCCGACGATGACGGTAAATACTTTAGGCCGAGCTCAGAAAAGAACTTCACTCCAGGGTGGACACTTAATGCAGTCATGCATTTTGCATTTACCCCAGTTTGGCTTATGGTTTTATTCGTATAATTCATAAGAACGTTGAGATAATCTCCTAATCAGCTGTTTTGGTTACTTCTCGAAGACAGTACTCCACAAAGGGACAAGGTCCAGAGAGACTGTTCTGCGGCTGATGGTAGACTAATTTCACAACAAAATAAGGAGTTGTTTATGACACAGAACAAAGTGTTTTTTTGCCCGAGGCGTTTAAATTGGCCATTCTTTGACGCCGCTCTTACTATAAGGTATAAGACACAGGCTATCGTTTATTCAAAGTCCTTCTGTGTGAGCTGTCCTCCAGCTTGGAGACTTTGTGGTAATGATGGAAGTCTGAGCTTTTCTGTGCGAAGGGATATTTGTACATGAGGCTCATAATAACCCTAAAATTCTACTACATACGAGGTGGTTTTCAGTTTCCAGAAGTATGAAAGCTGATTATGGCACAGCTGCAAATTATTATTATTATTTTTATTATTTTTTTTTATTTTTTTTTTTTAATATTTTATTTTTTGACCGGGTCCTGCTCTCTGGCAGGTCTGGGGTTCGAGTCCCGCTTGGGGCGCCTTGTGACGGACTGGTGTCCCATCCTGGGTGTGTCCCTTACGCCCTGTGTTGCCGGGTTAGGCTCCGGTTCGCTGCAACCCCGCTTGGGACAAGCGGTTTCAGTGTGCGTGTGTGTATTTTTAATACTATTTAGATGCTTGGCAGGAACTTATCCAGAGTGACAACAGTCTCCTTATACAGCTGGATATTTAACCAATTCAAGTGAAGTACATATCGCCAGTGTACAGCAGCAGGCCAAAAGTAGGATGTGAACTGTCTACAGCTTCGGCCTCTTGTGCGCATCTCCACAGCTGCTGTGCCACCTGCAGACCTTCCTTCTACACTTCAGCCTTTACCGGAGCGGCTTCAATAAAATTCAGCACCATGAAGCAGCAGTATAAGTGCTTGAAGCATCAATGCACACGTTTCAATACTCAGCACGCACTGAAAGTGACCAACCCACTTGCATTTTCCTCCTCGCTGATTTAGAAATTCTTTCCCTATTCATTGATTCCAGGTTTAATGTTTGATCTGTAATCAAGACCAGTCCTGATATGAGAGTAAAGTTAAATGAGAGTAAAGTAACACGCTTCCTCACCTTCTCACTATTGTATTATATGGGAATCTGAAAGAATTTTGTGTTTTATAATACAATATACTGCATAAAAATTTAAAATATCTATCTATCCATCTGATTTCAATAACCACTTGTCCTGAGGAGGGTCGCAGTGATCTGGAGCCTATTCCAGAACCATTGGGCTCAAGGCTGGGGGTTACACCCTGGCCCCACTTAAGGTTAGGGTAAGGCTTGGAATTGTGTGTGTGTGTGTGTGTGTGTGTGTGTGTAGTATAATATAGAGTTGTTAAATATATTGCATAGAGCTGTAATTGTTAGTAACAGAGAATGTACATTAGTATATTAATTGTTTGCTTATAATTAAGTGCGACTTCTTTATCCATAATATTTTTTCTTTTTTAATTAAACTAATTTTTCATTGATACAGTACATTACTATTTTAACAATTATATTGTCTGAAAGGTATAATTTACGGGCTAGGTGGTGCCAGGGACATTCCATGAAACTTTACAGAGGGCACATTTCATAAAATATTTATATAAATGTTATATCAATATTATACAAATATCATATACAAATAATATTTAATATTTCTAACTGGTTCACGTAAAATGTACATTCACTGAATGATTCAGTATTCATAGATGTAGAGCTGTAAGGACGCACACAAGAAGAATAATCCCAGATGAAAAGATCCACAGAAAACATGACTCTCGCAGCAACTGAAATTGCCAAGGGAAGGGAACGACTTCTAGTTGTGATATTTTTGTGCTTTTAATCGTTTGAATGCCTCAAACCATAATGAAGGGCGTCATCGGACTGAAAACGAGCGAAGAAGAGTGAGATCATGAAGTAAAGAAACAACGATTAATTCTTATACCTATCTTATTATTATTTCTGTAAGACACCCCTACGATGAAAAAATTCATGATCCAATTATAGCACTAATGATGGGATGACGCTGCTTCTCCCAACAAACCACTTTACTGTATCAGTGTATGGTAATTTATTATTGTCTGAAGTTCTAGCAGTTAGTATTACAGTTTATATATTCTCGGGCAAATAACAACGATAATTATTTACCACAGTTTTAAAAGAAAGATGAAAGCTGAAAAGCGTAGCATCATGCGGTCCAACTTTTTTTGAAGTGGCACGAGAACCACTTAAATCATGTCATGTGTAAGAGAAGCAATCTGTGTGTCTTACTTAGATAATTTATCCCCGCGGCCCAGTAATTCTGCGCATAAATTATAATACTATTCCAACCCCACTTACTCCTAGGGTTTTTTTTTAAATTATAAATGAATAAATAAATAAATAAATAAATACAAGCAACTTTTTTAAGCAATGAAGTTACATGATCTAAGAGAATTAGTTTGCCATCCTTCCTTCCTTCCTTCCTCCTCCGTCGGCACAGACAACGAACGACCTGTCCCGCACACACTGACACTCTCTCTTCCAGCCGCACACACACACACACACATGATCACTTCTTATTGCCGCGGCTCATTCATCATTCTGATTCTCTGCGGCTCGGGTCGCGCGAGAAGAAGCGCTCAGCGGAGCTACTGACCGTCGGCGTCGAAGTGCTGCCAGATGTCGAGGAACTGCGAGGCGGTCAGTTCGGCCAGGTGCAGGTGGGGCGGCTGCGCTCTCTTCGCCATCCTCTCTGTGTGCTGCAAATCCCGAGCGAACCCAACTTTTTTAGATCCCGACTCGCACTGGCGCCCGCTGCCCCGCCGCCGCCGCTTTTAAACTCCCCCGCGTTTGGCTGCAGTTCCGGGTCTGGCCTGCAGGGGGCGCAGCGGCTCCAGGATCGTTTCAGCTCACCGTACAGAGCCGACGCTTCTTCGCCACAGCGTTCGGACCCGCACTTAGTCCCGAGGTAGAGCGGGTGGGATGCGGCTCACAGAACCACGAGCCGCTTCTTTCAAACGCCCGGATTTCATCTTCACTAGAATGGTGGAAATTACACAACGACCTATGTGGAAATACACACGCTGAAGACATAAAAATAACATCAACACTTATATATATATTTCAGGAGGCACAGTGGCATAGCAGGTTGGGCCAGGGCCTGCTCTCTGGTGGGTCTGGGGTTCGACTCCCACCTGGGGTGGCATGTAACAAACTGGCATCCTGTCCCAGGTGTGTTCCTTCCCTCCTCCAGCCTTGCGCCCTATGCTGCCGGGTTAGGCTCCGGCTTGCTGCGACCCCCACTTGGGACAAGTGGTTTCAGACTGAGTGTGTGTGTGTATATCTTACAATTGATACACACACATTTTCAGAACCACTTGTCCCATACGGGGTCACGGGGAACCGGAGCCTACCCGGTAACAGAGGGCGTAAGGCCAGAGGGGGAGGGGACACACCCAGGACGGGACGCCAGGCCGTCGCAAGGCACCCCAAGCGGGACTCGAACCCCAGACCCACCGGAAAGCAGGACCGTGGTCCAACCCACTGCGCCACCGCACCCCTTTACGATTGATATATAAAACAAATTAACATATAAATATTTTCTTATTTTTCAACCGACACCTTAATTCAAGGTGACATTTGGTGTTGCATTAGGACCTTAACAATGATTTGTCCACTTATACAGCTTTATTATTATGCATCATCACTGTTCTTTCTGTATCGGTTCAGCGTATCTTGATTAAGGATCCTAAAGCAGGAGGAGGGATTCAGACTAGAAACCTCCAGACTGCCAAGTGACAGCCGAACCCAGGATGCCGCCAACCGTCCCGAGGTGTCCTTACCACGTAGGTCCCTGAGGAAATTCTAAACAAGAAGTACAACTTAATCAGCGTAGCGTGTTTATCTGAGAAAGGGGTTCAGAAAATACCCGTCGGTTGCGCCTCTTTGCTCTGCTCTTTGGCTTCACACCAAGGTTGAATTTCTCCAAAATGTGTCTGTGGTGAGGCAGCCACCAAGATGCAGACTGATGATGCAGCTGGCTCAGTCTCATGAACTTTAAACCAAAGCCACATGAGCAAATTGTCTGTTACAGTAATGAGAATCCATAGCATTTTTGTTCACAATGGTGGCATCGCAATGATTTGCCAGAAATATAGCTAATATCATCTCAGGCCCTTTAACATGTTTCAAAATGAATAATTCATTTAAACCTTGCCTGTAACTATGACGTGAACATGTGTAACGTAAGGAGAAACATGTGTCCAGACACCATAATTTCACATAAAATAATTTTATTGTTTATTGTGGATTGAAATTTTTTAACGCTATTTTTGCATTATTTTACATTTTTGCATTTAAAATTTTAATTTGTGTCTTTGTCACTGAAAAACAATTTGCATTTGACTGTACACGTTTCAAATCTACGATAATGAGATTTTCAGTAAAAAAAAATTTAATTATATTTTTCATTTCATTTTCAGAACCGCTTGTCCCATACGGGGTCGCGGGGAACCAGAGCCTAACCCGGTAACACAGGACGTAAGGCTGGAGGGTGAGGGGACACACCCAGGACGGGACGCCAGTCCATCGCAAGGCACCCCAAGCGGGACTCGAACCCCAGACCCACCGGAGAGCAGGACCTGGTCCAACCCGCTGCGCCACCGCACCCCACAATTTAATTATATATTTCAATTAATTTTTTCTTTAAAATATGAAGGGTTTATACTTTGTTTTTCAAATTGTGTTAAAGATATCTGATAGCTTGTTTAAGGCTAAATAACTGAAATCACCACAGACATCATTTATGATTGCTTCATGACACTGATCCAGCTGCTACCAAGAAGTTCATGTTTACTCCCTGGTATCAACCAGCTCACTTGCGGAAACCGGGGCGGGGGAAATTTCAGCGCATGGCTGCACAGCCAGCCCTGGGAGCAGGGGAAGCCTGGGCGAAAATTGCATCCCGTGAAAACAGGGTAGACCTCACAAAGCGGTGAAAGGAGGTCTCCGTGGTGATGGGCTGAAACAGCAGGACGGTTCAAGAGGTGTTTGCTAACCACACTTGGTACATCCCATCAGATTACTGAATTCCTTTTAGCTGCACCTGAGTACAAAGCTCCATCTGATGTAATTTGCCATCATCTTCGTTTGTTCAGAATGAAATGATCCACCGAACATGTGCTTTTGCTCTATAGCGTGAGGCGCTCTGAAAAGCAGGCACGCACTGTTGTTCAGCGAGGAAAAACCGTCAGTATCATAATATTAATGACAATTTCACAGTTTGTTTTGTATGTAGCCTTCTGTTATTCTGGGTTCGATATAAATGCACACACTCTTTGGAAGAGAACTGCTATATTTAATAAGGAAGAATGTTATGTTGCCAGCTCACAAGCTCTTGTTTTTTTTAACCGCTCTATGCTTGCATAAATACTACATTTACATATGCAGTGTGAGTCATGCATATATTTAACAAATACAAAATTTGTTATATACCACTAAATATACGATACGTGTTCACCAATGATAGGGCCATGGTGCAGCGTGGGAGCGCTCTAGCCATTGAGCACAGTACATTTTTTTTCCACTTGACCTCAGCGCTCTTTTCGCAATACATTCTACGTATGATGCTGTATGTCCTCTGATATGAAAAGCCTGTGTAGATTCTCTGTTCGGAAAGAAGACCGAGGGAGACCGTGCCCGGGATGCGCAGGCAGTAATGTGGGCAGCGGGGAATACAGATGGCTTTCTCCCTCGGTTGCAATTAGCGGCCGCGTGGTGCCGCGCTAGGTGCCACTGGGGAACCATCTCTTTTGTTTATCTGAGCACCACGGAAATTCACCTGCCCGAAGAAACAACTGACCTACAACAGGCATACTGTTTGATTTATTATGATTTTCATTTCCAGAATAAAGTATCAAATTAAATACATAATGTGCAGCATACATGTGCACAGAGACAGCATTTACATGCTATATGATGTTAGAATTGTGATGCATTAATTGGGCTAATTAGTATTTATTTGTCCTTCAGCTTTTCCAGCTTTCTACTGTTCACTTGGTTAGACTGGACTACATTTCTGACCAAAGATGGACCCTAAATCAGATGTTTGTATGGTCAGCAAGGACAGTTTTAGTCGGGCCCTGGGTGCACGCTCCCTGTGCCAATGCTGACAAACCCATTTGGGAATGCTGAAAGCTCAGCAGAGGTGTCAGAGAGCATCTTCTCAGCATCTCCCTGTGCTGTGCTGCACCATGGCTGCAGCCCCAGTTTGTTGGCAGAGTAGCGGGGGAGAGCTAATCGATCTAAAACAAGAGCCATCAATGCGGTTAAAGGCACTGAGCTTTAGTTATCACCTCCCTCTGCAGCTTAGCTCTTTTTTTTGCTTCCTTAAATATACCCTCATCTATTTTGCATATAGAAGGGAAAGATTTGAAATACCAACTATGAAACCATTTCTGTTTCCAGCAAAAAACTTGCAGGAAGTGTTCAGTCTAAATTGCAGATGTATACTTTTGCTAGACATAGCAACATAAGTAAAGAATACTTCTGAATGAAGACACACTGACTTGTGATTTTAAGTAAATTTGTGTGTCTAATTGAGTGTTTACACTTATCTGACTTTGAGATGACTGAACAGAGAGAAAAAATATGTGCAATAAAACTTTTAGTCACAGCCATAATAAAGAAAAGCTGAATCATGGACTGTTTGATAGATACATATAATTCTGAGATGATTTAGTTGTGCCTCATGTAATAGACAATTTGTTCCATGAACTCACCCTGTTCCTACCATGAAGGGGATGAATGACCACTAATAATAAGTAATCGGTTCCTGAAGGAATAATATGTCACCCCTAACTTTAAACCTAACCCTAAAATGGGTTAAAGTATCAAAATAAAAGGTATTTTTAAGCATGGTAATGATAATACAAACATACGTTATATCTGTAAAAATATTTCTAGCTTGTCTTTTAATGTTATACAGGCTTCTCTCAATTTACAAAATTAATCCATTATAGAAAACACTTTGTAAATCGAATTTTCAGGTACCAAGAGCCTATTTTCCATTATTTTAAATGGGAAAAAAATAGTGTTTCCAGCCTGTCTGAAACCCCAGACCTATTTCCCCAAATATTGCTAAAACACTATGAAACATCTATAGAATATATAATGCATCAAGCCATCTTTACTGTGCTGTTAGAAGGTTCAGGATATGGAAGAGTAAAAGCACGATATTTAAGCGGCTGCAGCAGGGTTAAACAACAGCACTCCGTGAGCACACATATACCCAGCCTGAGTTCAGAAACGCACAGCACAACACCGGGCCCAGCAATTCCCCCATAAATCCCCAAAACAGTTTCCATTTCAACTATGTAGATTTACAGGGACAGCACTGCGTTAGAGGAAAGCCACAGCTTCCCAACTGCAGTGAGAATATATTTTTTCTGAACCGCTTGTCCCATACAGGGTCGCGGGGAACCGGAGCCTACCCGGCAACACAGGGCATAAGGCCGGAGGGGGAGAGGACACACCCAGGATGGGATGCCAGTCCATCGCAAGGCACCCCAAGGGAGATTCGAACCCCAGACCCACTGGAGAGCAGGACTCGGTCCAACCCACTGCGCCACCGCACCCCCCTGCAGTGACAATAACTATGAACCTATGACTAAAGCATATTATATAACAATAAAACTTTTCCTAATAGCTCTGCTGTCTACCTTTATATTAAAGGATAGGTCATACTATTTTTTGTCCATTTCACAGAAACATTAAGCAGCTGCTGACATCACATCCACGATTAAAGGGTGCTAGCATAGTGGTTAGAGCAGTTGCCTTTGGCTCCGATGATTTCCAGTTTTAATCTCACCTACTGTGCCCTTTAGTACCCTTGAGCAAGATACTTTCCCTAAATTGCTCCGCTAAAATTATACAGCTGTATGAATAGGTAAAAAAGTTGTACGTGGCTTAACGCCGTAAGTCGCCGAAGTGTCACCTAAATCGATAAATGTAAATAACCCACCCAATATGGTTGAGAGACTCTCCTGGGGAATTTCCTTTACTTCTCATAATGCAACACTCTTGCTTTCCAAAGACAACATGAGACAGAGATCTGGATACACACAGATGAATTATTTCATGAATATAAAACACCGAATGCAATAATAAATATGTCTGTTTTTAGGCGTGTTATGAAAACGAGTTGTATTGTCATGGTCGGTCCCGGAAAGAAGTGTCGGACCCAAGCGCAGAGCGGAACGAGGGCTTTATTATGGGAAATCCGAGAGACTTCGTCACAGGACAAGCAAAAGGTTTTCAAGGTGCAAACATTGCTTTTCGGATTGCCCCTTTAACAAAGTCGGTACACAAGCAAGAGGTCAACGATCATAAGGAGGCACAAGGACAAAGGAGTAGGGTCTCGGGACTGGGAAAGGGCTTAGGGATCAGAGAAGACGTAAGGAGGTCGCAAATAACAAGGCTGAACAAAGTTCCGCATCAGCTCCTGTTCTGATGCTGCCTTTTATGCGTCAGGCTGTGCCACGCCTCAGGTGTTCCACGTTGCTTCGGCAGTGTGGATGTGGCGTGTATTTTCCTTGCCTCTAGTAGGCAGCAACAAATAGTGCCAACTACAGTACATCACTGCATTTCTGCTTAACTCTCACCGCACACTACTTTTAAATTTTTTTTTGACAAACCTAAAATAAATTTTTATGGATTTTTTTTGTTTTGTAAATGAAAATATTATATTTACCTTAACCAAGGGTTGTGATTGGTTGAGCTCGTCAATGTGGCAGGAAGTAGGAGTAGGAATTATTAATAGCTGGTTTTGTTTTGAAAGAATCGTAGTGTCTTCATGCTTTGTAAAATGGAATATGTAGCAGGCAGTGAATGAAATACATTTCGATGGAAGTAAAATGACTGGGTGAAAATACTGGTGTACGTTCACTGTATGAAAAAGGGGTAAATATTTTCATAAGCTGTTGTAGTGGGATTTTTTTTTTATTGTATGGAGCTCTGAAGGAGAACTGCAGAAACTCTCTCTGCATTCAAGAAGGGTCTGAAAACTCATCTTTTCCAGCTCCATTACACCCAAGATCTCTCCAGCTCATGTGTGGTGTAAAAGTTCATGCACCGTAACTTCATGATCTTCCCCAGGTAGGCCTTTACACAGCCGCTACTCCAGCATTGTATGTGAGTGTTTGTTTGTGTACCTTCTTTAAAAAAATAATAAGAAAAATTTGGCAGGAGGGTATCAGGATTTATCTATCCTGCGTTTTACGCATCTACTCAAGCGATGAACATCGGTGTATCAAGTGGATCGTGACAAACTAGGTTTACTTAAGAATCACATGTCTGCAGCCATCTCTCTTTCTCTTCATCTAATGCACAAATTGTATTTTCCATGAGATGTACGTCGTCGCCGCACCACCGCACTCCCCATTATGATAGATGTAGTGATACGGATACCTTTCTCCTTGACATCCCCCCCACCTGGACGTGTGGACAGTACTGATGCTCCACAGAAGACATGTAGTTCTCGGAAAGTTTATGATGCCATGGCTGCAGTGAGCAGAAGTGTAAGAAATGCTCTGAAGAAGCAAACCTAGCAGATTTTCAAGGTCATCTAATAGACTCATCTATGATTGTGGCCCAGGTCCAGTTCACACCATGGGTCTCGGTGACACTTTTATGGCTCTTTTATGGGCCAGTCAGGGCTTCTCCTATAATCGCTATAGCAGAGTAGCCCGATTAGCTTTCCTCAGAGAATTATTGCATTACAGCTGTCAGGCTCGTCAAGCAGCGGCGCAGTCAAATTGAATTTTGTTTCCTCGTGTAATTGGCATCAGAGCGAGAAAAGCATTATATCCGCCTACATAAGTGTTGCACATCTGTTGCACATGTTACCCTAACAACACGCTAGGCTTTCATAACGTTTCCTGAATGAAAGTGCTAATGAAAGCTGTTAATGGACACCAAGAATCTAAGTAATTAACTCCATCACTCAGTGAACAAAGGTGCCTGACATGTTTTACACATGTGTGCTTAAGTTTTTTTTCTTTCCAGCACAGCCCTTTAACACAGCCCTTGGATAGGTAATTAAATAATCATTCCTAGGATTTGGCTTCATTGTTGGCTTTATAATTCAAATGGGACCACAAGGCACCTGGTCGCTGTGGCAGGGACGTCTCCACGTGGGACAAAGCACAGTGAATGCGCTCAGCACTGTAACACTGCACCTCCACTGTGTAAAATAAAACATACCTGTTGTCATATAACCTCACAATTTTAAAATCTTTTTTCATTGGCCAGACAGGGTTAACACTGAATACATGGCAGAATCCAGGAAAGGGAGTGGCAGTCTGATCGGCTGTGATGGTCAGCGTAGAAAGAAGGACATATTGTGGATGCAGCTCTCTGCTGCTCTGTGGTGAAATAATCTGTCTGTTCTTATGTTTATTAACAGTGTTAATTCACTGCCTGATTCTTATTATCTTCCTTAGCCCATCTCTTTATTTTTTCTCTTATTGTTTCTATCAGTTTTATTACTTGTTGTTTATGGACATTCCACGTTAATGTTTTAAATGATATGAAAAATTAAAGATAATCATAGTTATATTACTTAAATTGTACTAATTAGAATAATAAAATATGTAACTGTAATTGACTCAGTGTCTCTGATGGTGCGATGAGCTTCTCTCTCACTTCCCCTCTTCTGCTGTTTGTCTCTGGATGGCCAACCCTTTCACATACAAGTTACCATAGTATCGTACCAGAGGGTGGTTTTTCAACTCTTTCTATACACATGTTAAGTGGAAAACGGTTATTGTGGCAAAATAGTCTCACTGAGGAAATTTCACAGGGAATAAAACTCCCACTAAACACTTAAGATCCTAATTAAAATCTGTCTCTCTTTTGCTATGCACACAAGTTTGTTTTTAATTATTACTGGTTAGGGATAAAACTACAAAGTGTCCAAAAATAGCCCGTATTCCTGAATCCCCTGCAGTTTCATGTTGATATTTTAATTCGGATTTGACAGAGGTTTTTCTTCTTTCGGTGGCAGGCTGATTTAAAAACTCCCAGTGTGAATTTTTCATACCAGTCCCAATTCTACAGAGTGTGGATGAGAGCGAGAAAGAAGGAAAGGGAAGAAGATGAAGGTATAAATAATGAACTGGAGAGCAAAAGTGGGGGATGGTGTTTCGTTGCATCTCTGCGTACAGTAATCTCTGCTGTGTGTGCGCATATACAGCATGTGTGTACTGAATGTATCTGCATATCTGTGTGACTGAGAGTGTATCGGTATACTTACTGGTTTCTCAGTGTAAATACAGAAAAGGATATCCCCCAGCAGCATCCTTGTGGCACCGGTAAAGCCCAGTGCAGAATGACCTGCACTTTACTTTTTACAGATTCCTAATGTTTGGGACAAGCTGTTTCTGTGTTTCATTTAGGTGTTCTGGACGAGACACTCATCTAGCAAGCTGGAAACAATCCTGAAAATGACTGTTTTATTCAATATGCTAAATTTCTAATAGGGTTTAATCATCCACCACATTACTCTAAGATGTTGTGGCCCGTAAGGTATGTGCTTTAGATCACCACCGCCTTCTTCACCACCCTAGCCGTTTCCATAAACATTCACCGTCATCATTATGATCATCATATATCTGAAGAAGAGTGGAAAGATTTAATTTGGAGCTCCGAGTTTGTTTCCAAAGTAATCCCACTGATACGCTATTGTCAGCAGGAGAGCGATGGATCGCATTTCATTAGTAGCTCAGCATTAAGGAATCTTTTTGTAATCCTTACCGGAGCCATCATGCAGCTCAGCAAAGCTTTTCATTAGGCTCTTTGGTCATGTGCTGCTGTCTGCGTATAGCCGTGCTCTGAAAGCCTCCGAGTTATAGCATTCCCCCAACTGCGTTTTACACTTTGGCATTGTGTGTGCATTTCTCTCACTTATCTCTTTTTTTTCTGGGCATTTTCACACACAGCTTTCCTGTACTGATCTTTTATTGTTTGTTTTGCCTGAGGTGTTTCATGACCGTCTTTTCAAGATCATTTTGAGACACTCTGGTGAACCCCCTTGTCGAACCTTGACCCAGAGCTCCTCTTTTGTCGCCTTGCCTCAGTGAGATCCCTCTACAAAGCTGACTGGTACCTGACTTCTGGGGTTCCTTCTGGCCTGGGACCTCCTCACCACAAACCTCTCCTACTTGTGGACATCATTCAGCCATTCTGACAGGCATGGGTTTGATCCCTGTTCAGTCACTGTGGAGTTTGCATGTTTTCCCCATGTTTGCTTGGGTTTCCTCCCAAAGTGTTTCAAGTGAGTAGGTGGCTCTAAACTGGTGACAAGGTGTGTTGCTCTTGTGTAAAGAGGAGTGATTCACTGTCAGTAGTGCGTCTACTACTGCAGATCATCTTGAGTGAAAAGGTGTCAGTTAAATATAAATGAACTCCCTGCTGCATTTCTTTTTTCTAACATTGTTGTGTTCATTGTAAGTTGCTTTGATGAGTCTACTAAATAAATAAATGTAAATGATAGTATCACTAAAACCTTCATCCTGTGCACAGAAGGCATACTCTTCTTCTGTGTATCCTGTAGGAATGGTCATGTATTAAACTTATTTTACACTACAGAATAGTTACTCGGGTGTAGCGCATGCACCTGAGATTTTGTACATCGGCCTGCTGTTTAGACACCATTGCTTCTGAAATAATGAGCAAGATTTGGGTCAAGAACCCTTGAGATGAATGAAGGATTAACGGTTTTCTGGTGCAGAACCTTGGTGCAAATCCAGCTGGGTATTGATCTTCCTTATTGATGATTATTACCCTATTTGCCCTCTCTAAAGACAGCATCAGAATTCTTCTCTGCTCAGTGAAGTGTATCCAGAAGATATGAGCCTGCATCTTCCTGACTACCTGTGAAATCTGTGTGAGTATTGGATACTTTCATGGAGTCATCTAAGCATCTGCATCAAGATAAATATAGTCAAAGACTGTTTTGAGTAAAACTTTACACATGTGAGTTTTTCACTAGTGGAAGTCAATCCAAAAGCGCCAATGTGCTCTCACTTTCAGCAGTTCATCTGAAATCTGAATCTTAACTGGATTATATTAAAATTAATGCATGGTTGTGTTTGTCCTCCTGCTACAGCTTCACAGTACTGTATTTATCGATTTAAAACAACAGCTATTGGTACAAACAAATGAAAATCTGTACAGGTGTGCCCCGATTTACGATGGTTCGACTTACAAATTTCCAATTTTACGATGGTGAGGCATTCAGTAGAAACCGTACTTCGAATTTTGATTCATTTTCCCAGGCAAGCGATTTGCGGTGTAATACTCGTGATGCTGGGCAGCGGCAGCGATCCGCATCTCCCAGTTTGTCAGGCGGTTGTGTTTTGTGCATCCATAATGTCACAGAAATGCCCATATGTTGGTGGGAAGAAGAAGAGGAAGGCAATTACTCTTGAGGAGAAACTCAAGATAATTGCCAAGATGAAAGCGGCAAGCCTGTAATGGCTATCGTACGTATGCCAGGCTACGATGTTCGGTAGGTTAGGTGTAAAAAATGCATTTTCGACTTATGATATTTTCAACGTATGATGGGTTTTCCGGAATGTAACCGCATCGTAAATCGGGACGACCTGTATATTCATCTAATTCTATATTCACTGCTATGTAGCCAGAATCATTGTCAGGCAGATGATTCAGGTCACATATGATTCAGGAAACATCTTGGGTAGGACAGCAGAAACACCTCTGTGACTTAATGAAATGCTATTTTGAAGGGCTCTATAGAAGACTGAATCATCCTTATGTTATTTTTCTGATGAAGAGAAACAGATCAGATGATCAGAGTGGTGGATGCTTTATATGCTTTATTATTCTTGATTATAATACTGCACTAGTATTAATGTACAGCATATATAGACAATTTCCCTCCTATTTGTTTCAACCACACATACATAGTTTTGTGAATAAATATGTTATTATACTCTTGTTATAATCATACATTCTCATGGAAGCTGCATTTATATTGTATCTCTATAGTCTGTGGAGTGCCATCTCAAAGAGCTTAGTAAAACTAAAATATTAGAAAGCAATATGTTATATAAGGAATGCTGTGTTGGAGTAAAAACAGTATTTTGTCCAAAGACAATGGCATGAAAGCAGTAGAAATGTTCTTAGCATCCAACAATGTAACTGCAGTGGAGAAGAAATATGGGAGTTCTGATAATGTTTTATAAATTTATATAGGCAGTACACAAAACTGCATCACTTTTTCCCCTGGACACCACTACATATGGGCCATGTGTCTGAAGATTTTGTCTTTTTGTGCTGTGTATGAATAATTTTCATAATTCATACATAAGCCCACAGTAAAATATAACACATTGTTGAAGTAAACTGGTGTAGACCTACTGTGGGGAGCACCTCACTGCATTTTATGTGGAAGTAAGCAGTGTTCAGTGGCACAGTGGTGCAGCAGATAAAGTTCCTGGGTTGCAGTTTCAGACCTGGATATCAGTTTCTGTGGAGTTTGCAGATTCTCTCTCTGTTCGTGCAGGTTTTCTCCCATTGTCCACTGTATCTTCTCTTAACTATGAAAACTACACAAGTGGTTGCCGTGAGGCAAATAGATCTCATCGGCACTTACCCTGCCTAACCTGAGGAGTACTGAAGTCGTAGACTAAACTTCACTAAAGTGCTCCAAGAGTTTAAAATACATTATATAACTTGTTCGCTGTTAAAGCTTTATGTACATTTTACTAATACCGTAAAATCTCTATTTAACTCCCCCGGGGGCGTTACATTTTCCAAAAGGGGGCGTTTATTAGAGGTCATATGGTAGTAAAATCGATCATCATTTCTCTCCCTAAAAAGTTAATGCAAATGCAACAAGTACATTGGGTATTACCCTCTAGCACCCTATCAACAAATGACACCTTTTGATATTCACCACCACTGTTTATTTTTTTGTTATGGACTACGGAAGAGAACAGGATTTAAAATCTGGTACCGGTAAGTTTTTTTTTTTCCATTCTTTTCTGATTACTCGAAAAAAATATACCGGGTATTTTCAAAAATGAGTGGGGGCGTTAAATAGGGATTTTACGGTAGTGGTTAATGTTGTAATTTTACCAGCAGAATTGAGAAAACTTGTACTGAGTAGTAAGTAAACTTAAGACTGCTTTTAGCAAATACTGAAAATATAAGGCATATACTTCTATGTATTAGGGTAATTGTGTTTTTTGTATAATTTTTTTCTAACCATGATTTCTCATTGCCACCAATGCCTAAACATGAACAAATTCTCATTGTTAACAGAGGATGATCCAAGGTGTCTGCATCATACATCACAACTTAGACAGCAGGTTGCTGACCAACTTCTGGAGGTCCTTTGTGCGCATACGAGTCGTTTCCAGCACCTCGTTATGACTGACACGCTCCGTGCTCTCGTAGTCTGTGACCACCTTATTGGTGATAAGGCTAAAACCAAGGACTCGTAGGCCACAGTGGCGCGCCAGCACCACCTCAGGCACAGTGCTCATCCCTGCAGGAATGAGACAGAGACAAAGACATGGGCATAGAAGGCTGTCAACTAAGAAAAACCAAAAAGAATTAAACTAGAACAATTTGACTGTTTTAAAAAAAAAATTCTGACTTGACTCTTCCTTACATTTATGCTATAACATATAACCTGTTTTAGTAATTGTTGTAATGTCTAGCACTGTCTGCACAAGTCTTGCACACGTGCACTTTATGTAATCTGTGTAGTCTGTGACGGTAACTCTGTGCTGTTTTATGTAACACCATGATCCTAGAGGAACGTTGTTTCATTTCACGGTATACTGTACCAGCTGTATATGGTTGAAATGACAATAAAGCCCCTCTTGACTCTTGACTCTCTCTCTTAACAGTGATTAACTTGGAGTTCAGATTATCTAAACTTTCACCCAGAGGCTGACCTTGTTAACGTGGTTACTGAAGCAGAAGAAAAATGCCTGGCTGACAATCGATACATTTCTCAGAAGGCTGATAAGATTTCATATGATGTATTATTTCCATTTCTCTTATTACTAACAAAATTAATAAATATTTACAAGGTCTGAAACATATCCATCACATAGTACAAAAATTATAGCACAGTATGACAACATCTTATCAAATAAATGTTTTGATGAAATCAGGTGTGTATGACAGTATCTATTTGTGCTGGAGAAAAGACCAAAAAGTTTACAAAAATAATTTCATACTTTTTCGCACAGGGACAGCGTGGAAAAGCAGATGAGTGAACATGTGTTTTGACAGCATCCCACCCAGTGGAACCAACTCACCTACAGCTTCTGCCCCCAGGATCCGAAGAGCCCTACACTCAGCCACGGTCTCATACATGGGTCCGGCCAGCATGCAGTAGACCCCCTGCTGGAGGAAAGCAGCACAGCCCTGCTCCTGGGCTGTCTCCTGGGCCAGGCGCAACAGGTCTCGGTCATAGGCATCGGACATACAGGGGAAGCGACTGCCGAACCTGAGGTCACAGTGTCAATAAAAACACACACACACACACACACACACACACACACACACACACACACACACACACATTGTGTGAAACCGCTTGTCCCAAGCAGGGTCGCGGCGAACCACAGCTTAACCCGGCAACTCAGGGCGTAAGGCTGGAGGGGGAGGGGACACACCCAGTACGGGACCCCAAGCAGGACTCGAGCCCCAGACCCACCGGAGAGCAGGACCTGGCCAAACCAGCCGTGCCACCGCGCCCCCATCACTGTCAATATAGTTGTACAAATTTATCATCATGGAAGATGTACCTTTTAGCATCACCATATATTGTAATTAAACTTACATCACAGAAGCCATGTATATAAATATGTTGATTAATATTTCTATTCTATTACTATTAAAAAATAGATTAAATAACTGACCTGTCATCATTTTGGCCACACAGGGGATTTATGCCAGCAAATCCCGGTAGGTTAATGTGGTCTCTGATGAGCATGATATCACCCACGTTAAACTTGGGGTTTAGTCCCCCTGCGGCATTAGTGACAATCAGGGTGTCCACCCCCAGAAGATAGAACACTCGCACTGGGTACGTTACCTGGCACAGAGAAAGAAAGGGAGAAAATGCAAACTCTGCAGACTGAACCAGATCCAAACCCACATCTCAATCCATGCCCTGGAAGCTGTGAGACACCAGTACTAGCTGCTACATTGTACTGCCCCCATGTTAATAAATGGTCAATGCAATTCATTTCAATGAAATTAAAAGAAATATACTCCTTGAAGCTGACTTAACTGCTGCTGACAATGGCATAATGTAGGCGAAAGAGTATATTGTTCTAATAGTACTATAATAGTTGATAAAGCCTCCAGAAAGCATATAATCTTTAACTAGCTGTGCTTATCCCCAACATTTCGAAATATTTAACAAGAGAGCACAGCTACCTTGGCACCTGAAAAATGTTGTCAGTCAGTGCTGCCCCCCACCTGAGCCAATTCAAAGTCTTCTGGAAATGTCAAGATGCTATTAGATGCCTAGCTCACCTTGGCGATACTGTGGCCTTCATAGAAGTGGAAGCGCCCTTGCATGCAGACACATAATTTCCCATTCAACTCCCCAAACACCAGCTGACCATCATGTCCTTCCACTGCGGGGAGAGCAGAGTGGATCCCACTGGTTTAGCACAGAACCACAGGAACACTAGAGCCATGAGTCACTGGGGCAGTAATGAGCATCAGCATATTCAGGGATTCATTTTGTAATTTTACATTTTTTTTTTTTTTTTTTTTTTAAAAAAAAAACATCTTAATTCCAATTAGGACACTTTTACTGACTTTTGTTGGCTATTAGTCATTTTTTCCCCAAACTTGAGGACTTGATGGATTTACTGCATGGCTTGATTAAAATTAATGTTCTAAAGTTGCCTATGTTTATGAAAAAGCAACCAGTTAATGTCATTCATTTGTCTTCTAGCAGGCATTCCTGTCCAAAGTAAATTATTCACCAACTTATACAGCAGGGTGTTTGTACTGGAACAGTTCAGGCTAAGTGAAGTGCACAAAGGCAATGCAACAGTGACAGATGCACGAATCAGAAGTGCAACCTTGAGGTTATAAATGATCACACAAACCACTACACAAGCAGCACTTCCATTTCCATGGAATATCACATCACATCATGTATCTCACATATGAGCAGTTTACAAAGGGTTAACACTTCTCTGCACAATGGCATCAATTAGAGTTTAGTGCTGAGTTTTTTTTTCCTGCGCTTTGATTGAAAACATAGTTTATTCATAGGCAGGAGAACTCTGATGGAAGTGTGAATTTAGGTACCTTGCTCAAAGGTTTTGTAGCAGTAGGTAAGATCCAAACTAGCAACCTCCAAATCAAAAGGCAGCAGCTCCAACTACTATACCAGTTTCCCCATACTTCAGATGGTTCAGCTACATTATTATTATTTTTTTTTTTCTATATAATTATTATATTATGACCTTTCTAGCACACACAATGCAACACAATATCCCTAGTCTGGTTTTTTTATTGACACTATTGGAGGATTGGCTGCACCTGGGGCTTGTTATCCCATTACCAGGCTGCTCCGAGGTGCGGATTAGGAGTGGCCAGGCTTCGGCCTGCTAAAGATTTACGCTACGTCCCTTTCACTGGAGACTCGATTAACTACCACCCAAGGCCAAAGTCATGTATTATATATGATTCTAGAGTTTCCCGGTAAAGTTTTGTTGCCAAACTGGTCCACTTTGCAAAAGAAGTAACAACCAGAAACATCATTGGATGCATTTTGAGACAAGCTTTGAAATATGCAGAAAACAAAAATGTAGTTTGGATTTTTGTAACAAAAGGCTCTATCAAGCTTTGCTACAGTCAGTTTAATCCTACATTACACAGCAATTTGGAACAACCTGTTTAGTATTATTATACTGTATAGGTGTGTGGATTTTTATTGTCTATAAGAGGCTATTAAAGTAAGGTAGAGTTCCTTTCCTTTTCTGTATTATTGTAAGGCCTGATGATATTTTACTCAAATTCAGGGGCCGTGATTGCAGTTGACTTCACGCAGAAATATTCTGGGAAGGTTCTTTTTTGTCCTTTACAGATGGGATTTTGGAGGTCTTAGGTGAAAAGATTCAAGAGGACCTTGCAACCCTTCATGGTTCATATCTCATGAGACCTGATTAGTTGCACATTGCAGGCCTTGGCTTGAGTAAAAACAAACACCCGTGCTTGGTGTGAACCAGGTATGCCTATCACTTCTGTTGACTGCCTTGGTAATGATGTCACTAGAGACTTATATTGTTAACATCATGGCTGGCTTTAATGGATGTGTGAACCGGTTTTATTCATATTGTCATTAACAAAGAGGGCAGTATAAACTTGGTGTGAGTAATGTTAGAAGAAATGTAGTGGGGAAATCATTTTATTTGAGACACATTCCTCCTCCAAGCCTTGGGTAAATTGCAATCTCAGCTGTCACTCCTACATTTACAGATACACTGATTAATCTGCCACAACCCACATGTTAAATGACATTATTGCTATTTTGCCCATTGCAACTTTTTACTATAGCTGCAAAACATTTGTAGAATTGCAGACTTTTCTAAATGAAAGGAAACATTACAGCTTTGAGCATTTTTATTTTATTAATGTATAATGCATGTATTGTCATGTTGACAGTGACTTATTATTTCCCATGGGGCAAACATCACCCGGAATGTCAACAGAGGATGCCACGGTACTGGTCCAATCCATACTGACCTGTGCTCTGGGGGAAGTGAGGGATTTCTGCGTAGGGGAACACAGTCTTTTCCACCAGCAGGTCTGCCAAACCCCCAAGACCAGAACCACAGATGATGGCAACCTTTGGCCTTTGTTTTGCGTGTGTCAGCAGCCAATCCGCTGTCTCCTTGTACTCTTCATATGTGTAGCTAAGCGAGGCGAAACATAATTGTATGTTTATTAATTTACATTCATGTTGAACTTGCAAGTAAGAAAGTAATTGGAACCACAGTTTGCTGATTGATTTCTTGGGTACATATGAAATACTGTAAGCTTTCTGATGATCCTACATTCAATACTGGTGATAGGAGTTGGGGAGCTGTGGGTAGCCACAAATCTAGGGCTGGTGCTGGCTGGTAAAAAGGGGGAATATGACAAGGAGGGGGATACAGAAACTGACAGTGGGGAGCATGACCACACTAATGGTATGAAAATTGCACAGCTCCTCAGAGTCAACAGGGAAAGCTAGTGTAAGAGGGAGATTGTCAGGTAAATGGTTTGAGATAATACCTATGTTAAGCAAGGCTTCAGAAATGAAGAAAAACAGTGTACCTCCTGTTTCTGGTTCATTGATTCTTAACTTCTGCTGTTCTACCATTGAACAAGATACTTACCCTGAATTGCTCCAGTAAAAATACCCAGTAGTATAAATAAGTAAAATAATTAAGTGGCTTAACTTGTCAGACTAATACAAGTATTGTATCTGAAACATTTACAAACCTTTCCTCATAATATGACAATTTTTCAAAAAGTTCTTGCTGCTTTGGAAGAGGTTTGTCATTCCATTCTATACACTTATTAGCATACACGTGTAGCATTTTTTTTTTTTTTTAACTGCCATATCTGTCCAAGGCAAATTACAACTTAGGGTTTGTTACACTAAGATCTAACCCATGCATGCAGGAAACAATGGATTAGCAGTCCACCTTAACTTGGCCATTTTGTCACATTGTAATATACAATAATACACAGGGAAAGATGTTCAACCCCTCGTGCCAAAAACCAAGGGGGCTAGACAAACCAACCATGCCACAATATACCATCCCTCCCAAAACCAACCAATTTCCTTCACAAAAAAATATCATGGGCAAACACCATCCTCCTTGCCGGGAGCCACCGCGTGCACTTCGTTGGGGTTGTCAAGTGGGCACCTTCCTTCATTGATGTTTCATTGAATTGAGCTAATATAATAGTAGCAAAAACAATAGAAGGAAGATGGTCAGAACCAATAGCAGTGTAGTTCTGGGGGAGAGTGAGAAGTCTTTTTGCATTTCCTTGAACTCCTAACAAGCAAGAGAGCTAAATGTTTGATGTGAAATATCAAATCAGAATGTGCTACTCAACGTGATGTGAGGACCTGTCATGGAATACAGCATGGAACTCTGCAAGAGTGGCCTTCAATCCTTAATCCTGCCTAACTGTGTCACACTCGCAGTGGGCCCTCTGCCACCAGTCACAGAGAGGGAAGACTGTTTCACGCATGGTTCAAACAGTGCTTACCGTTGGGTTGAAAAGACAGGCAAATCTATCATAATAAAGTGGTTTTCAGGAGATTTTTGAAGTGAACAGCAGTAGGTGTTTTGAAGCCATTGTCTGACTTGGTGGAAATAAATGGAAAAACTGAGCATAAGACTAATTTTCTCACTAGAAAGGCCTGTTTATCTGGGTTAATGTTCATTTTAACAAATGTAGGCAGGTAGAAAGTGTAAGACAAGGCACATTTGCCAAGGATACAAGGAGCATATTTCCAGCACTTTATAAAAATTTTGGGGAACTTAATAGGATTAAAAAGTTTCCAGGGTCTTCATATTGTCACATATTCCCACCACATTTTAAATCAAAGTTAATCTCCTGACACACAATCACTCAACTTTACTTTTTGTGCAGAAAAATAAACTGTCAGCATAAAATGGATGATCCATCCATTTATACCTGACTTTAACACCTAGAAAGACGTGTCCTTCTGACAAAGCTGTAAATTTTCACACTTGGCTAAAATAGTCCAATAATCTGCAGTTACTTGGTTATAGTCGAACTGTTGTGTTTTAAATATAATCCTCAAAGTCTAAATGTGAAAAGAGTAGATAAAAGTGTGGACTTTATTTTAGGATAAATATCTGCTGAGTACACCTGAAATGCAGACTTTATACAAAGCCACAGCGCATGCATTCATATGCAGAAATTCTGCTGGCGGCATCTCTTCAGCTTCATGTGTGAATGACAAAACACACTGTGGTAAAGAATGTATTGTTCTGCCCTTATGTTAGTCATACTGTACGTGTTAATTCATTTTCCAGCCTGAAGTAAGGTCACATGCTATAACTTTTTCAGTGATGAACAGAGAACAAAGGTCATTCATTGCCCCTATTTTTACAAGGCAGAACCTGGGTCATCTTTTTGATTAACAGCTTCCTTTCAGTAGTCCTCTCTAACTAAAGTGACAGGTCCTTATTCACCTTTACTTGACACTTTTCTCCAAAGCATCTTACAATTATTTACCCCCTCATACAGCTGAGTAACTTTTACTGGTGCAATTTAGAGGAATTACTTTCCTCAGTAGGAGGTGAGATTCAAACCTGCAACCTTTGAACCCAAAGGCTGCAGCTCTAAGCACTGTACTACCAGTTCTGCCCATAACAATGTCCTCTATAATAATGCATTAGATCTGTCCTGTCCTCTACAATAATACATCGTTTTGTGCAAGTAAACACATATCCATCTCTACCCTTATGTCCAAATCCCTTCTCCTGGCAAAGTCCACGAAACACACACATTGAAAGCCAGGCTGTGATATGCCTTCCTTATAATATACAATGGACACAATCACTGTGTTCTACCAACACGGAAGCCGCGACAAACTTGTATGCGAGTTACAACGATTAATCTATTCGTTAAACTTGCAAATACTACGCTTCCGTTGTATTTCCTCTTAATTATAAGATGAAACCAGGAGCCGAAGCCTTATGTATTTTTGTAGGTGACTCGGGACGTCAAGATAGAACGCGACAGCAGTCATGCTGGAGAAGAGGCTGCACTCAGTAGCAGAAGCTGTTCGTGCGAGCGGAGAAGAACAGCGCCGGCGTTGCGGGGCCGCAGTGCGCTGTCCACGGTACCGATGGCCGTTGTACACTGAGCCCATAGCGCAGGCCCCGCCCACCGCGCGGCCCCTCATTGGTACCCCCGGCATCACCCCTTTTTTTCGCTCCTCCATTCACAGACGAGCTGTCCCCGGGGGCACACTGAGGTAGACGTTTTGTGTCGAATTTGCATGAGAAAAGAAGTGTTATTATTACATCTTGCCCATCATTTTACTTTCAAATTTCCCTTCACAGTGCAACAAGCCAAGGCAGCACGGTGCAGCTCCGTCTCCCGTGGAAACTGGAGATCTATCATGTAAAACGCGGTACCTGGCTTGTCACAGCCAGAAGAGGGACGTCGGACGATGTGAAACGAATCATGTCGATAATGCTCCGATCAGTCTGCGTTTTTCGTTTTATTTCATTAAAAATGTATTGCGTTGACCGGACTTTTTTTGGACTAAAAAAAAAGCGACAGCCGTAATGATTTCAAATAATCACACATCATCATGCCATGGACTTGAAGGAGACGGTCGGTTGGGATGTAGCTGCGTTCGCGCTCGTGCGTCTCTTACTCAGTTACTGTCATATCAGATACTCCGACAGAATTTCTGACGCGTTAAATGTATAGACCGAAATGAAACGAAATCACCGCGGCGATTTAATCATCAGTCGGTGAATTCCACGACAGGTGGTGTTCACAGTCAGAAATTACGGTGTGCCTCATTCATTGCCTCGTGCCTGTCTCTCATTTATTTTACCTGCATGATTCGCCAGTGGATGTCATAGCGACAGGAGAAGACGACGATTCGACCGAATGCTGTGTGTGTCGATGTTCTGCTCTTTCTGCTGAAGTGACGGGCCGAGCACCTCCCTCTTCACTACTCCTGCGGGACAGGATGACGATGCACGCGCACTGTCCCGCAGCTTCCGGTTTCCATCCCAAAGCCTTTGCTGTCCAATCCGATTATCGTGCCCGATCAGCGTTCGCGTGAACCCGCGCGAGCCTTAGGAGATTTCAATCAAACAGAACAGGCGCTAGTTTATTACCCGTTATTTACCGACCTCGGAGGATAATGTGTTATTTCTCATTTTTGATGACAGTCTAGTTGCTAAACACTTATTTCGGTTGCTGTTCCCTGTAGTTATGTCAGTAATGTTGACTTGTCATTTCTGTAATAGCTGCGACAGCAAAGGGTAGGTGTACAATTAACGTGAAAAAATGCCCCCCAGACATTTTAGTAAAGGATAGGAACAGGACTGGTCATTTATTCATCCATCCCTAGGCTACTGGAATATTCACATGCACAGCAGATTGTGTGACAGATAAGATCCAAACTAACAACTTCCAAATCAAAAGGCAGCATTATCTAACTACTGTGCTACTCTGCCAGCTTCCCCATACTTCAGATGGTTCGGCTTTACTGGTTCAGTGACATTTTTTCATGACCTTCTAGCAAACACAATGCAACACAATACCCTAGTCTGGTTTTTTTTTATTGACACTATTGGAGGATTGGCTGCACCTGGGGCTTGTTATCCCATTACCAGGCTGCTCCAAGGTGCGGATTAGGAGTGGCCAGGCTTCGGCCTGCTAAAGACTTACGCTACGTCCCTTTCACTGGAGACTCGATTAACTACCACCCAAGGCCAAGGTCATATATTATATATGATTCTTGGGTTTCCTAGTAGAGTTTTGTTGCCAAACTTTACTTTCCAAAAGAAGTCACAGCCAGAAACATTTCTGTTATTGATAAAATATGCAGAAAACAAAAATGTAGTTTGGATTTTTGTAAGAAAAGGCTCTATCAAGCTTTGCTACAGTCAGTTTAATCCTACATTACACAGCAATGTGGAACAACTTGTTTAGTATTATTATACTGTATAGGTGTGTGAATTTTTGTCTACAAGAAGCAATTAAAGTAAGGTAGAGTTCCTTTCCTTTTCTGTATTATTGTAAGGCCCGAGGGGGGCGTAGTGGTGCACTGGGTTTGGCTGAGTCCTGCTGTCTGGTGGCTCTGGGGTTCGAGTCCGGCTTGGGGTGCCTTCTGATGGACTGGTGTCCCATCCTGGGTGTGTCACCTCCCCCTCCAGCCTTAGGCCCTGTGTTGCCAGGTTAGGCTCTGGTTTGCCACGACCCCACTTGGGACAAGCAGTTTCAGCCAGTGTATGTCTGTCTAAGGCCTGATGATATTTTACTGAAATTCAGGGGCTGTGATTGCAGCTGACTTCACGCAGAAATATTCTGGGAGGGTTTTTTTTTGTCCTTTACAAATGGAGTTTTGAAGGTCTTTGGTGGCAAGTTTCAAGAGGACCTTGCAACCCTGCATGGTTTGTGTCTCATAAGGCCTGATTAGTCACACATTGCACGCCTTGGATAGAATAAAAACAAACACCCGTGCTTAATGTGAACCAGGTATGTCCATCACTTCTGTTGAGTGACTTGATAATGATGTCATCAGGGACTTATATTGTTAACAACATGGCTGGCTTTAATGGATGTGTGAACTGGTTTTATTAATATTGTCATTAACAAAGAGGGCAGTAGAAACTTGGTGTGACAGTAATGTTAGAAGAAATGTAGTGAGGAAATCATTTATTTTATTCATCAAGACATATTCCTCCTCCCAGCCCTGGGTATATTGCAATCTCAGCTGTCACTCCTACACTTATAGATACACTGATTATTCTCACACAACCCACATGTTAAATGACATTATTGCTATTATTTTGCCCACTGCAACTTTTTACTATAATGGCAAAATATATAATATTTGTAGTATTGCAAAATTTTCTAAATGAAAGGAAACATTACAGCTTTGGCTAATTATATTACTGATGTATAATGTATGTATTATCATGTTGACAGTGACTTATGATCATTTCCCATGGGGCAAACACCACCTGGAATGTCAACAGAGGATGCCAAGGTTCTGGTCCAGTCCATACTGACCTGTGCTCTGGGGGAAGTCTTTTTCACCAGCAGGTCTGCCAAACCCCCAAGACCAGAACCACAGATGATGGCGATCTTTGGCCTTTGTTTTGTGTGTGCCAGCAGCCAATCCGCTGTCTCCTTGTACTCCTCATATGTGTAGCTGAGCGAGGTGAAACAATTATTTATTAATTTACATTCATGTTTTTAAGTTGAAAGTAAGAAAGTAATTGGAACCACAGTTTGCTGATTGATTTCTTTGGAACATATGAAATACTGTAAACTTTCTGGTCATCCTACATTCAATACTGGTGATAGTACAGGCAGTCCCCGGGTTACTAACGTCCGCCTTACGTACAACCCGTAGTTATGAACCACCCCCATAAAGCCTACTATATTAAAAATTTAAGTTACATAAAGTGATTCGTAATAACAAACTAGCACTGCTTTGCAGCACGCATCAAAACATTGTGCGTTTACAGCAATTTGTCAGCTCGTGGCCGTGTGGGCCCAGGGTAGGACAAAGGCTTAGTTCTTTTCAGTCGGACTGTCACCGTCATACCTACAACCTCACCCCGAATGTTTGCACCTGCCCAAACCAGAGCAGCCAGGCATAAAGAAGCCAAACCTGCACACCCTGGTTGTGGAATCTCATTTGAGAAATCCATCTCTCCAGCTCTTTTGAGTGAACCCACAACAACCTACCCATCCTTCCAAGTCCCTTGTTCTCCTCACTCCCTCGTTCCAGCTCCTGACGTCCATGGCTCCCAAGACCTACATTTGTGCATTGACCGACCCACGTCTGTCCCCAACCACAAATCTTTCCTGCTCCCTTGTGTACCAACAATTAAGACCCCGTGATCGGGTCCACACACACACACACACACACACACACACACACACCTCAGTCTCCTGCCCGCTCAGTATGACACAGATCACGTTGCTGTTAAGTGTCTCGTGTGTGTTACTGTATTTGGCTTTAATTTCCTTGTTTTTATCCTCATAACCATGGCACCAAAGCATAAAATTGATACAAGTGATGGTGATACATCAAAGAAAAGGAAAACAATCACAATTAAAATTGAAGTGGAAATAATAAAGCGATTAGAAAAGCTGAAATGCCAACAAACATTGAAAAAGCGAACAATAAAGTTTGTTTTTTTTAACACACACACTCCCTCTATCAGTACTGTAGTAAAATTTATTGTTATTGCATTTTATTATTATTACTGTATTGTTATATTAAAGATGTTTTAGTGTATCCGGAAGTGTTTCTTTAATGTTTTTATGCATAGAAAAGTACATGATATACTATACTAAGACAAACATTTGACTAACTGATGTTAGACACAAACTGTACCTAACTGTTCTGATTTACGTACAAATCTGACAAAGACAGATTTAGGAACAGAACTCATTCATAATCCAGGGACTGCCTGTAGTTGGGGAGCTGTGGGTAGCCACAAAGCCAGAGCTGGTGCTGGCTGGTAAAAAAGGAGAATATGACAAGGAGTGGACTGAAGAAACTGATGCTGGGGAGCATGACCAAGCTAATGGTGAGAAAATTGCAGTGTCTCAGAGTCAACAAGGAAAGGTAGCGTAAGAGGGAGATTGTCAGGTAAATGGTTTGGGATAATACCTATGTTAAGTAAGGCTTCAGAAATGAAAGAAAAATGGTGTCAGTAGTGGTGACTTCTTATTTCTGACATGGCTGCGACAGGAGAGGTAGGTGTACAGTTAATGTGAAAACTGCTCCCAGACACCACTTAGTAAAGGATAGGATAGGAATAGGACTGGTCATTTATTAAGCTCTACAGGGAAATTCACATGCACAGCAGTTTAATGTGTGACAGGTTACGACTTGGTGTGGTTATACCCAACGAAAATAAAAAAAGACAATTACAAATGATAGTTACGCTATAAAATGAATAAAACAAGTGCAACGTCTCTGTCACAAGGCACTTCTAGGTTTCTCTGTGTTGAGGAGCCAGCACGACCTTGAATTGCAGTATGGAGGCTTATAGCTGCTTGCTAGAAGGAACACCAAAAGCACCTCTTTGAACACTGCATCTGAATAATGCTGTGGATGGAGGATCTCATGGCGATCAGTTCATGGAGGGGATGTGAACCATGGTGCACAATGGATTCTCACTTTCTCCTCATCCTGGCCTCTGTCACTGCCTCCACTGAGTTGGGGGTCTGAACCATGACAGAACCTGCTTTCCTTACAAGTTTGTTGAGCCTCAGATAATGAGATGTTTCCTCTCAGAAGATAAAAGCGTAAAAGACGACACTGGCAATGACAGTCTGGTGGAAGATATGTCTGGTTGAGTAAATGTACTTGCTTCAGGAAAATTTAGCAGACTGGTGGTATACAGTAATGGAAAGACTAAATATCAGTTTTAAGGGACTGCGGAATATGCAATTAACACTTACTGGTGAAACATACAGGACAGATTTCACGTAAAGCAGAAGGAAAAGTAGGTTATATCAGAAGACTTTCTAGCTATTTTATACCCCAAACCATAAACAATGTCCTAAGAAAGACCACTTTGGTTTTTTTGCACGTGAACAAACTTTTGCGAAAAACACTATTTAATTACAAACATAATTAGTGTCCAATTATTCTATACTGAAATATCTGATACAAGTCCTGATACAAGACCTGATTTTTCCACAGAAAATACAGTCTGGAACTAAGAAATCACACAGACTCTTTGCCACCGTCTCATCTCTACGTCCTCCCCGTCCCCCTCCGCCTTCTCCCACTGCTGATGGCTTAGCTGTTTTTCAGAGACAAAGTCAATGCACACACACACACACACACACACACACACACACACACATTTTCAGAACCGCTTGTCCCATACAGGGTCACGGGGAACCGGAGCCTACCCGGCAACACAGGGCGTAGAGCCGGAGGGGGAGGGGACACACCCAGGACGGGACGCCAGTCCATCGCAAGGCACCCCAAGCGGGACTCGAACCCCAGACCCACCAGACAGCGGGACTGTGGTCCAACCCACTGCGCCACTGCACCCAAAGTCAATGCAATCACGGCCAAGTTCTCAGCATTACCCTGCCCTGTTCGTGCTTGACCTCCCTGCGAAGTCATGCTTTCCAAATTCAAGCCACACTCAGAATCTGAAATCTCCGACCTCCTGATATTACACAGAGCCACCACCTTCTCGCTTGAGCCGATCCCATTGTCCCTCGTACAGACTATCTCCCTGCAACTCTCCACCTCCATCTCTAAGATCATCAACTCCTCGCTCTCCTCTGGCTGCTTCCCATCTGCCTTCAAAACTACTCTCATTTCACCTCTGGTAAAGAAACCCTCTCTCACTCCTAACTCAATCCAAAACTACAGGCCAATCTCCCTCCTTTCCTCCCTGTCTAAAACTCTAGAGCAGGCGGCCTGTGATCAACTATCTGAATTCACGCAAATAGTCTGAAACTGCTTGTCCCAAGCAGAGTTGCGGCGAACTGGAGCCTAACCCGGCAACACAGGGCACAAGGCTGGAGGGGGAGGGAACACATCCAGGACGGGACACCAGTCCGTCTCAGGGCACCCCAAGTGGGACTTGAACCCCAGCCCCACCGGAGAGCAGGACCCGGTCAAACCTGCTGCGCAACTGTGCCCCCCACTATCTGAATTCCTCACTTGGAACCATCTTCTCAGTGGATATCAGTCTGAATTAAAAGCTGGTCACTCCACGGAGACAACACTCCCGGCAGTGTCTGATGCTCTCCAGTTAGCTAGAGTGGCCTCCCGCTCCTCGGTCCTCATCCTCTTCAAACTGCCTGCTGCATTCAACACTGTCAACCAATAAATTCGACTCTCCTCTCTTAGTCACCTTAGGATCAAAGGAACAGCACTGAGATGGTTCAAGTCCCATCTGTCTGACAGATTCAATCAGGTGGTCTGGCGGGGCTCCCATTCTTCTCCTCTGCCTCTCTCAACTGGTGTCCCGCAGGGCTCAGTACTGGGCCTTCTGCTCTTCTCAGTCTACACCTCTTCCCTCAGCCCTGTCATTGTCTCCCATGGATTCAAATACCACTGCTACACTGATGATACCTAGCTCTTTCTCTCCTTTCCACCTGAGCATCAGACATTTTCGCGGACATCTCTGCACAGATGTCTGATCACCACCTCCAACTGAACCTCTCGAAAACAGAGATCTTACACCTCCCAGCTGGCCTATCTTCCTGTCACAATCTCTCGATCAAACTGGACAACTCACTCATTTTGCCTACCTCCTCAGGTAAGAGTCTGGGAGTGATGATCGACTCAAATCTGCCTTTCTCTCAGCACATCGAAGCCACAACACAGACCTGCAGATATGTCCTACATAACATTTGCAGGATCTGTCCTTACCTCACAACTGACTCTGCCCAACTACTTGTCCAGGCCCTGGTGACATCCCATCTGGACTACTGCAACTCTCTTCTGTCTGGCCTTCCCACGTACTGCCATCAAACCTCTACAGCTGGTACAGAATGCTGCTGCCCGAGTTCTCCGACTTGCTAAAGCGTTCCCATGTATCTCCTCTACTCGTTTCTCTGCACTACACCGCTGCCTGGATCAAATTTAAGACCATGGTTATTGCATGCAAATGCATCAGTAGAACTGCTCCCAGCTATCTACAAGACTCGATCAACCGTTACAGCCTAACCAGACCGCTACGCTCTTCCACATCTGCCCGCTTGGTGGTCCCACACACGAAAGGTAGAGCACGGAGGTTCTCGGTTCTGGCTCCGTTGTGGTGGAACGACCACCCCCTCTCACTCAGAACCACTGAAACTCTGTCCACATTTACAAAGGGTCTGAAAACTCACCTCATCCAGACTTTCTTCGCCCATGGTCTCTTAAGTTCATGTAAGGTGTAAACGTTCATGCACCATAACTTTAAGATCATGCCCGGATAAACCTTTACACAGCTATTCCTGTAATGTACGTAAATGTTTGTGTTTCTCAAAAAAAAAAAAAAAATTAGTAGGACAGTGATCAGGAAGTTTATGCAGCTACTTGTGTGATGAACATTGGGGCATATGGTGGAAAGAAACTAACTGCACTTAATCACACGTCTGCAATTAACGCATGTTTCTCTTTCTCCTAATTTAATGCACAAATTGTATTTTCTGCGAGATGTACGTCGCTTTGGAGAAAAGCAACTGCTAAATTAATAAATTTAAATGTAAATCAACATACATATTTGCAAAAAGAACAGTAACACTCATTGGACTCATGAGGGGATAAGATGCACTAATTATATCTGGTTAGGAATATTCCCCCACAGCCCTGGAGGACCAGGACTATGAGGATTTTGCTCCAGATGGAGAGTGGACCTCCTGATTCAGCATACTGTCTTACATGAAGAAATTTTAGTCCCTTTCTGATTTTCCAGTAGTGAAAGGAGGGCTGAACAATAAACTGGACTTGGTTCAGCAGGATAGAAACTTGATAGCCTGATTCAGCCCACATGTTCTTATTTTATTTTTTCACCTCACATTTCTAGGAAATGACTATCTTCCAGATGGTTCTGCTTGTGAATAACATCCATTGATTGTACACACCAGTCTGTTACATTCCTATTTATCTCACAGCAAAACAACTGCTTCCATTAAATTTTAATGTGATTACATGTGTGAACTAGAAATATACAATTTGTGGATATTTATGTTAGAAACTCTTAAAATACTTTTACTTCAGAACACATTGATTATAGAATACCCAACTAAAGCTCTAGACTAAGGATGTTTTCTGAAAATAATCACTTCAGCCTTCAGTTCATTAACTGCATCATGGTCAGGATAATTTAAGCAGCAGAAGAAACACAGGAAGCAATAAATGATAAAATATCTTTATGATACGCTATGTGCTTTTGAGAGCTATGCTTATTAAATCATCACAATTTATAAATGTTAAACTGATACTACAGTCTCACTGAAAGTATGCTATCAATTACTTTGATCTATTTATCAAAATAAGAATAAAAACATCGTAGATAAATGATATGCTTATTTATACCCACTGGCTATAGCATTTTAGACCCCTGTGACCATCTTCCAGTTACCTCCAGTTAAAATGATACCTAGCTGTATCCACACATACACATTGATTGGGTTTCTGTCCTTTGAAATAATACTGTAAAACTGAAAGTCAGTTCACTCTAGTGAACCATTTTCCATCCTTTTTAAAATGAACCATAAAATTTGATGATTCTTCTGCCTATAGAATCTCATAGCAATACAGTACAAGTGTATGAATGAACTCTGGAGATGAGTTCTGTTTTAATACAATATTTGATTTATATACTAGAAAGACATACTGCTGCTGACATTGAGAGATTATTTCATGTAAACAAGATCCATTAGATTTAAGACTTTTTAAAGGGAAATAAATTCCATACATAGTCATGCTAACAGTGTAGAATTACTCATGCTATTGACCTTTTGCTCTTGCAAGGGGAATCAGAGTTCACCAGGTCAGTGGGCAATTCTTTTATAATCAGTGTGTGTACAGCTCTGCAAGTTAACTCTGCTATGGCCCCAACATGCATCCATTGCTGAAGTGCAGTATGATCTGGTTCAGAACTAAGGACTGACACAGCTCAGCAGTCAAATGCCCAGCTGCTCTGCATCCAGTCTTCATCAATTATGAGTATTCCAGTCCCATGCTCTGTTCAATAGAGTGGGTGCCAAAAGCAGTAAGGCCTCTAACAGTCTATCTTCTATGGATTGTGTGGTCAGTTTGTCAGAGGAGTAATTTTCATACAAAATTCAGATGTTTTTACAGCAATTTTTCCAAATATTTTACAAAGTTGTATAGCAGCTTTTATAATGAAATCAAATCCCACAAATACATTATCCATCTCAGCTGTTATAGGCAGGCATGCAATTTTAGCAATAAAATGAATTTTGTTCAGAACTTTTTTTATTCAATGCATTGTCAAAAACAGCATAAAAACCCAAACTCCATGTCCTATCCTTAAGTGTTTCATATCTTGCAAATGGACATCTTCTGACTACAGACTTACAAAACCCTTATTGGACTTAAGGAAATTGAACTACAAAACTTCAACGATGTTCGTGACATTTTGTTGTGCGAAGAATAAAAATATACAGCAGTGTCAGATGTCTTACATCACCCTTTAAAGCCAGTGTTTACTCAAACTCCTTTCCAAAGTTACTATTATGCATCAGGTTATTTTGCAAGTTTTGTAGCAGTGTCAATCCTTTGCTGTATTTCAAAAATGAGATGTTACAACTTTGCACATTTATCATTTCAGGCAAAGGATTGGCACATCTGTCTGGTTTTATTTTTAATTGTGTATTCAGTAACTATAAGTGCATCATCTAATCTATGTGAGTGTCAATTTTGGTATATATTCCATAAACTGCCACTACATTCAGCATTCTTGCTCTTGTGAACCTTTTATACTGACACCAAGTGAAGAATTGCTTCTTATGCAAAAGATTCAGAGTAGTAAAAAGAGTCAGCACTTAAAATGTATTACTTCAAGATCAGCTTCCACAATTTCAGCTTAAATGGAAAACCCATATTTGCATTTTTTTCACATTTTATTTTTTTCCAACTTGGCATAACAGCCCTATTTATAAACATAATTTTACAAAATAAATGAGATTGTTGGAATGTTGTCTCAGTGCAGAGGTACACATGGAATAAGCACCATGTTTTTATACAAATATCCATTTTGTACATTTTACAAACATAACATTTTATAACAAAGGGTAACTTTCTCAATCTTGCATTTCAAAAGATTTAATTTCAGGATCTCAATGAAAATTCATGAACTCCAAAATGATAATCAGGTTTTACTTTCTCTGGCCCACTACTGCATATACTTTTTCAGGCCTATTACTGGATATCTATAACCAAGCAAAACCATTCCTTTATGCTAACTGATTCAAGAATATGCACTACCTCTCCTCCTGAAGCAATTCAGATATAAAGAGAGGGGGGGGGGGGAGAAAAAAAAAAAAAAAGTTCAACAGATGTGGGGTAATGGTATCTCACACAGAATTACTCCAGTTAGAGTTTATAAAATCAGTCTTCACAAATATAACTGTATAAACATAAAGCATATCTGAAGCTAATCTAGACTTCTCATCGTAGCTGAAAAAATTCATTACTTAGATTTTGTAAGTGCTCAAAACATACAAATGTGAGGTGCAAAACCAATGCCACAGCACATTATACAAATCAAAACTGGAAGCATTCATAATTATTTTAAAAAAAACTGTCAATATTCCCCTGAGAACTGGCTGGCATTTTGAAGAAAAATATTTCACAAAAAACATACGACCAACAACTTCTTGCAACTCAAACATTACTTGAAAAAGTACCATACAGCATTTTAGTCCTAACACCAACTGAAGAGTCAATCTTCACTTCAACACATCTTTAAGGCATGTCACCATTTGTATATATACGAAACTGAACAGTTCTGTGCAGCGTTTACCCATACTGCATAAGGGGGGAACCTCACCAAAATTCATTATGAAACTCTGTTCATACAGAATAATTAAAAAAAACTCCAAGTGACATTGGATGCAAATGATTCATTGAAAGATGTCGAACCATTAACCATCGGCTAATGTAAAATCTTTGCAGTAGAGCTAGAACAGTTTGATAAGTGTCAGATAATCTGACCAGCCTGCATAATCAAAGACTGCTCAGCAGCTATCAGCACATGCAGCCTATGCTTGGCAATGGCAGTGTTCACGTTCCATAGGAACTCGGGCAACGCCCCCTTGAAGAGAACCTCCACAGGGACAAACTGCAGAACCTGACATGCACTGCCTGTTGGTGGAATGCTGGACATCTGGCAGCGCACATCCTCAAGGAAGGTCAGGAGACTGTTGGGTGGCTGCTGGTAGTCCATGCAGAGCAGCACAGCGACAGACCCTAGGCTGTCAGCAGCAGCAGGGCACCGGAAAGTGATGGAGCGGAAACACTGATGCAGGGCGAGAACCAGTCCTGCTGTGAAACGGGTGAAAGCAGACAGGATGGGCAGCACCAGGGATGCCCCTGTCTGAAGGCTGTGAAATGACTGCAGGATGCAGCTGAGGAGCTCATGCTGGTACTGGGGATCCCCATCATGGAGGGTCAAGCGATCCAAACTGGGCCTGAGCAGCTCTTGGGAGACTTTCCGTAATGTTTTTCCTTTCTCTGGCAAATGACTTAGAAATGATGAGCTTCCCACCACAACACAACATTGACTCTTGTCATATGTGGCATGGTCAGATAAAGTATAACTGTGACTAAACACATCAGAAAGAATGGACTGGGGTGATAAGATTCTACAGACACTGCACAGAGGAACAAGGTGCCCCTTTGCAGGTTCAGCATGATCCTTAATTAGTGAGGACTGCTCCAAAGCTTCATTCAAATTGTTCAGCAATTCTAAATCACAAAATGGGGAGCTTCTGACCTTACCCATCGTTGCACCCACTAGGACATACCAGGAATCTATATCACAGTCCACTGCTGGCCCCACCAAGACACAATCTGATCCCATCGCCTGCAAGGTATGCTCTTCAACCTGAGCTTTGTAAAAGCCCTTTAGCACCTTCTCCTTCCAAGCCAGGGACTCTAGTTTCTTTCTTTCATTAAACGATCCAACCTGCTTCCTATAACCAAGCAGCTTACTGTTTGCAATGGAACCTTGGACAGTGTTCTTTGAAAGCCATTTGCTTCGGTGGAGATGCCGCACCTGAAATCGATCCATGTAAAACTCCACTGCACAGTCTCTGAGGTTGTTCAGTTTCTGCTGTTGCTCAGCAGTCATTGACTGGAACAGCTGCAGGTTTTCTGTAATTGTTTGAACTTGGTGCTTGTAAAAATAACTGCAGATCTCCTCATGCTGTCTGAGGAAAGTGACTGGAATGAGACTGTTTGGGAAGAGCACCCCTCGACTGAGAATGTCTGGCCCAAAATTCCGGATCATTTTTGAGAGCAGGGGTCTCAAAGTTTCCTTCGAACAATACTCCAGGCAGACCACATAGACTTCCGAGTTCCCAGCCTTGCTTGTGGCAGGCTTGAACACATGGACAGAGCGGAAAGAGCAGTTCAGCAAGTACAGTAAGCAGACAGAGGAGTGCTCATATAAGGTGAACATCTTCAGCACAAAGGAGCCCCCTTGACTCAGCAGCAGCAGTGCAGCTACAGCCTCACAGTAGTGCAGCGGTGCCACCAGGGCCTCCTGCTCATCTGGGTTGCCCTGGCAATCAAAGCTCCCATCCGCTGTGACCAAGTCTACTGTCCGCATGTTCCTGGTAAAACTCTGCAGCTCCAACAGGTGTTTTTGAAGCATGATATCACCTGTGTTGTCGCTGCCGAAGAACCACCAAGGCAACGTGTTCGCAATCAGCCGGTCATCTATGATCATAGTGCCACTTTGATTTCCCTCATAATAAGGATTGAGGGTGTTAGCCACCCATGTCCAGTCACAATAAAGGGATTTGGATTTGAGGTAGTGGTTGAGACTAGCAATGAAGGCCCCTGGTGCTTCACAGAGATGCACAGACCTGAGCTCCCCACGTTGCATGGCCTGATTCGGGATCACACTGAATGTCCCTAGAATCTCGTAGAATTTGCACCAGGCTTGTGTGCAGACCTCTGCATTAGCAGCAGCCCGCACGTGGGCAGTAATCTTTCCAGCTCTGTTGGTAAACGACGTATGCTGGTGCCACACCTCCAGATTTTTGTCACTGAGCCGATTCTTCACATCATTCAAAGAGTTCTTAAGAGCCTGCAAGCGAGTGTGTTGATAGGAAGCATGCACCAGGCATTCCTTGGGGTCTGGGAGCTGCCATTCCTCAGAATGTGGCTTAAAATATGTGGTGATTTTGCTGAAGAGTTCTTGGATCTCACTGACAACATCCAAACTGAAACAGCTGTTGGGTGCTTTTTCAGTCTTTATGTGTTGTTTCATTCCCTGCATCCTACTCATCATTTTACACCTAAAAAAATGAATATCTAAAATAAGAATTTGTGGAGCTATATTACAAAAATTTTAATTTATTTGAAAAATGAGCAGTGCTAGGTTTGCACATAGCAGTCCAGAAGAAGCCATTACTTAAAAATAATAAAGTATGCAAAGCCTAGAGTGACCCAGCTGCAATGTGGGAAACATTTTCCTTTGATAGCAAGAATAAGGTAGAACTTTTTAACCAAAATTCAGAATGCTGTGTGACACAAACCTAACACCACCTCCAGTAACATAATCCCTACAGTGACATATGGCAGTGGTGGAATCATGCTGTGGGGCTCCATTCCATCTGCAGGGACTGAGAATCTTGTTAAAACAGAAAGAATGAAGGGAATGAAATATGCCAAACCTTTCATGTGCACTTCTTTAAAAATTAAGAACTATCACACTATTTCTGTTTCTCCCCCCCCCCAAAAAAGTCTTTAATTTATTCAATTGCATTCATCATAATTTTTGGAGGCATTTTGAAGGATTGTACCAAACACATGACATAATCAGATCAGGTGAGGTCTGATCAGGTTCTCAGTACTTTTAAAAGACACTGAGTGTATATTCAAGCAGGTAACACAAAACAATATGCAGTAGGTTCTTAAAACCCTGTTTATAGGTCCAGTCCATAGGCAAGAAGCCTAATCATTCATTCATTGCTGCTACTATATATTTTTCTATACAACACCTGTCTACGCGTGCAGCTGACAGGCCCTGTGTAGTCCTCCAGCACCAGAAAATCAATAAAGTATTTATTCAACAAAGCAGAAACTGAATATGGCATAAACATTATAAAACGCAGAATTTCAGATTCAAACTTCGAACGCCTCAAAATTGCGCCGTACTAAGTCGTGTCTGCAACGCTGGAGACAACAAGACACTTACAGAAGGAAGACTCGTTAGGAAAGCGCGGGGATTGCAACGGGGCCTACTTTCCTTAAGCACGATACCCATGCTATGCGTGAAGTAGGTTTGCATTGATTTTTCTGTATCTGCCTGTTTTAACGACTGCTGTTCCATCAACATTTAACTACAGAGACTCGCTCGCACTAATACGCGACTGTTACCTTCTTGAGTAATGCTCACCTCTCCTCCAAAAAGACAGCCTCTACGTGAACGAAAATCCACTTACCGCGCATGCGCGAAGACCCGGGAGGAAAATGACAACCGGGGGGGGGGGGGACGAAGGAGCAATTGATGTCACACTCACAGCCAGCAGCTGAAGTTCATCATCATATGAAACGGAGAACAAATCCGTTCGAATGTTACCTAAACAAAAATATGTTTAAAATGTTGTCTGGGACGACTCAATGATCGAATGTGGAACTTTTACTACATCGCTTCTTAAATGCTGAATGCTTAAAAATGTCAGTATGCATTTTGTGTAGGTGAAATTTGATATTTTAATTTGCCAGAAACTATGACATAACATGGAATCAAGGGAAGGAAACGCAATGGAACCTTGGAAAACATACACCCAACTATATTACACAATATTTAAAAACAATAATTGTTACAATAATACATATAGTAATAAAATGGATATCTCTTTGTGAAACTATTATTGAGCACTCCGTAATTCCAAAAATTGCCAAAGTAATTGTTATTTTGTGCATACGCAAAGATGTCAAAGTAGAAATCCATCGTCTCCAGAAAGGATTAGTTATTCACATCTTTACGTAATTATCTATAGCTCCTCCGGTTGCTAGTTGAGCGGTCTGATATACACGTTCCTCTTCCAAACCCGGTTAAACTTCCAGCAAATCAGAGAACGAGTTATTGGAACGCCCGTAGTCATGGTGCCATGGCAACAACCAAGCCATAGCGACCAAAAGAAGCACAGACAAGAAAGACTAAACGTTTGTAAGTACCTTCAGTTTCGTATTATAAATAAATATAGTTTATAATACTGATATTAATTTACATTTACTTTTACATTTATTCATTTAGCAGCCGCTTTCGCCAAAACAAGCGAAAATACAAGTTACACTGAGAGAGAGAGACATCATGATCATCATATAACCTTACTTTCCTCTTATGCACCGCTCGAGTAGGTGCAAAAATGAACGATTAATGAATGCTGATTGTTATTGCAACTGGAACGTAGTTCTCGCCGTTAGGTTCCTTAACACACAGTCAGTGCAATAGACACTGCAACTGTTTTACGTTTTTATATTTTCTTGTTCAGATGAGATTAACGGGAGATTAATTAACGATGCCAGCCACCAAGGTTCACCCTTCACCGAGTCCTATGCAAACACTCTCTCTGAATATGTCAGAGAGGTTCAAGAGCAAAGCGGTGGTACCTGGGAAACTCAACACGAAACAGCAAAACCAGTCAGTCAGAGTAAGTTACCTTGGCCTTGGATAATGATTGTGGAACTATCTTTTAAGAAGAAGCGAGTAAAATATTTCAAAGAATATGAATATATGTATCCTGTTCTGCTTTATTGTACAAGCAAGGAAAACAACATTACAAAAGCAGAATTTGACAAAAAATGTAACATTACTACGGGCCACACGGAGGTCATGTACTGGCATGTTCCTTTACCCACATTCCTAACCAGGTACAGACTGCACATTTAATGTATTCCCAGAATGACCTCTAAAACAGTGTAAGACTCCAGGTGCTATTGTGAAGTCAGTGGCTAAGTCTCTGTCTGTGCTGTTTCTGATGTATCATCTCCAGAAAGAGAAAAATTAACTGGACTTGCAGTTTCCTAAAACCAATTAAACGTTTACTTATAATGTAAAACGTGAAAAAATGACACCTAAAATACAGAGTTTTGAATCCAGACCCTGAATATGAAATCCATTCTGAAACAGGATTAGAAGACATTTCTTTGTCTTTTCAGCCTTTTTGACAGGATTGTCTGTTGTGTTTAAATGATAGAAATTACAATTTTTTGCACTAACAGGTATTTAGTATTCTTTATATATTTTTAGCAAATTATTCATTTATGTTTTGATGACACTGGTTCTGTTTCTGAGTCAAAGTAAATGCTATTTACTCTTTTCCCATTTGAAGGAGAATAAAATTTAACCAAAGCATGTTTTACAAATTTGAGAGTCCCGCATTGCACCTTTGAAGCAGAAGTGCATTACTGTGATGTAGTTGATGTGTCTGCATCCAGATCTCTCTGTCTGTGAGTGTGCGTTCGTTTGTTAATAATGTGTGTTGCTTTAAGAGAGTGGGGCATTATGGGAAGTGCATGAAATTCACAGGAGTGTCAGCCATATTTGGTGGCTTATTTAATAGAATGATTGTGGAGACAACACAGCAATTAGCAGGAAACGTTAAGCAGTTTTACAGAGTTGTTCCCAATAAACACGACTTGCTCAGTTGCATGACCTGCTTGCCTTATTCCTCATAAAACAGAGATTTGATCAATTTTAAAAAAGTTAGAATTATCCAGAGCTTTCAGAGCATGATCAGGAAGCAGAACGGTAAAGGTAAACAGGTCAGGTGTAATACACTTTTGTATTGTTTTCTCAGATGTTCCGTGCTTTGGAGAAAAGCATCTGCAATATCATTCTCATTTAAAGTAATGGAAAATAGTCTGTCAATATCCAAAACTTCAGTACCTGCACCATTTTTAGGAACTGATTAAATTGAGGGATGTGTAATTACTTTTCGGAATTATTTGCTTAACTTAATATAAACAAAACCTTCTGCCCACAGTCTTTTTGTTATATACAGCATTGGCTTGAGTTTTAATATCAAATTGTACTTATCCTTGTTGGGTTAGTAATATGCTGTTAAACCTGAAATACATGAAAAGATAGAACTATTTGACTTTCAATAAAAAAATAGCATAATATATAACATATATCATGAAAATTTCTTCAGAAATATACTGAAGTACAAGTAATGGAGTACAGTTATGTCCATAAGTATTTGGACAGTGACACAATTTTCATCCTTTTGGCTCTGTAGATAAAAGGTGTATAGTTGATTTCAAGTGCGGCATTTGCATTTGGAATCTGTTTGTTTTAATACTCAATGTGAAGTTTAAAGAGCTGTCACTGCCAGTAAAGCAAGCCATCATTAGTATGAAAATCAAGACAAACCTATCAGAGAGAAAGCAAAAACATTAGGTGTGACCAAATCAGTTATTTGGTACATTCTTATGAAGTGAGCTCAAGCACACCAAAAGGCCTGGGAAACCGTAGATAATAACTGTGGGGGATGACAAAAGAATTCTTTCCTTGGTGAAGAAAAACCTCTTCACAGCAGTTGATCAGGCCAGATAAACAACAACCTCCAGGAGGCAGGCATATCTGTGTCTAAGTTAACAATCAAATGAAGACCTCACCAAAGCAAATAAAGATGGTTTACCACTTAACCATTGGAAAGCCTCAAAATCAGCAAGACCAGATTAGAGTTTGCCAAAAAAAAAAAACATCTGAAAAAGCCTATACAGTTCTGGAACAACATCTTATGGACGGATGAAACAAAGAACTTGTACCAGAATGATGGGAAGAAAGTGTAAGGAAAGAAAGGAAGGAACTGCTCATGATTTGAAGCATACCACCTCATCTGATTAACATGGTGGAGGCAGTTATGGCATGGGCATCTATGGCTGCCAGTGGAACCTGTTCCCTTGTATTTATTGACAATGTGACTGCTGACAAAAGCAGCAGGATGAATTCTGAAGTGTATAGGGCTATATTATCTGCTCAGATTCAGCCAAATGCTTCAAAACACATTGGACAGCTCTTCACAGTGCAAGTGGACAATGACCTGAAGCATACTGTGAAAGCAACCAAAGACTTTTTTTAAGGAGAAGAAATGCCATAGACAATTGCCAAGTCAATCACCTGACCTGAATCCAATTTCACATGCTGAAGGCAAAGCTGAAGGTAAAATGGCCCAAAAACAAGGAGGAACTGAAGACTGCTTGAGTGAAGGCCTGACAGAGCATCACCAGGGAAGAAACCTCTGGCGATGTCTGTGGGTTCCAGTCTTCAGGCAGTCATTGACTGCAAAGAATTTAAAACCAAGTATTAAAAATGATAATTTGATTTGTAATTATGTTAGTTTGTTCAATTTTATTTTGAGCCACTAAAATTGGGGAGCTACGTGTAAAAATGGTAATAATTCTTACAGAGTTCTTACAATACTTTTGACTAAACCTTTAAATTAAAGCTGAAAGTCTCCACTTATGGTACACCTTGTTTGTTTCATTTCAAATCCATTGCGGTGGCATACAGAGCCAAAGTAATTAAAATTGTGTCACTGTATAAATACTTATGGATCTAACTGTAAATTGTAACTCATTACACACCTACACACCTCTGAAAAAACCCATTTAACCAGTTGTTTCCTTTCAGATGACTCCATCTGCATTTGCTGAGGAAATGTCCATGTCTACAGAGCAGCGCTTGGCAAATACACACACTGTGCACCCTCCTCGCATCCTGGAGCTCTTAGATTTGAGCGAGACCGCTCACCAGAAGGTGAAGATTGACCAGAAATAAACACTTTATGACATCCCTATAGTCACCATTTGTTTAAGCATGCTCTCCTATTATTAACATCCAGCTTCTGTCATCATGTCATCTGGTGTCAGCATGTTACCCCAATGCTAAGGGAATTAGACTTCCGAAGTTCTATGTTAAAAGTGCAGAAAAAATTGTTAAACTTTTAAACTATGTAAGGTAAGTTGCCAGAAGTAAGTATATTTGATAGTCAATGTAGTTGTGAGATTCTCAAATCACACCAGAGAAGAAATCCTCAAGTTCTCCTCTCATTTCACTTTACCAGTGCTTACTGCCACTGAACAATTTGGATTTACTCATGGCTGTTCCTCAGAGATACACTGCTTCTGTTAAAATAATCCCAATTTTGTCTCTCTAGCTTTAACATATGGATATGGGAGTGCTTGCTCGTGATCCTTACTGGTGAGATGCTTCTATGGTGTCTCCTCATCCTGCTGTCTCCTTACAGTTGCCAGTGCAGCCCAGTGCATATCTGGCTACATTTGGGAAGGCACCACGTTCTGCTCTTTTAAGCATATTTTATAGATGTGTCAATTAATTCTGACTGTCTGGGGTCACATTTCTCTCCCCTATTCACATAAAACAAATTATGTTAAAACTAAGCTGCCGTCAGCTTTTGACTTGCCACAATTTTTCTGTCGGTTAGTGCAGTGCATGCATGAGCAGAGTAAGTGCCCCAGGCTGATGGAAATGGCTCAACACAGCTAATTAAATACGAGCTGATTCTCTGAAATGGAAAGAAGGAAACGCATATAAGGAGGGGATGGAGGAGGTAGAGGGGATGTGTGTCTCATTGCTGGAGAATGGAGAGCTAAGGGTTAGAATCACATAGTATTATCTCTGGTTCTCAATACAGAGATAATCTCTCCAGCTGCTTGATGATCCATAACTGGGAGGTGCCTGTGTTATATTTCTGTGTGGAATAATGCCAGCATTTTAAAATGATCTGTGAAAAAATTCCATTTCCCTCCAGTCAGTCGATTGCTTTCCTCAAATTCTCATACATCAGATATATACATGCACAGTCGTTTGGTGATATAAAGGACCCTGTCAGAATCCATTTACATGCTGTTTGATTACAAGCCTTCAAGGTGACTGCTTGACAGTCTTTCGTATGCTGAAAGAAGCATTTTCACACACATTCATGCTTCTCAGGTGTGTCAGTCAAACAGTGTTGAGTGAAAGTGATTGAAAAAGGTGATAACTGTTAAACTGAACAACAGTCAGCATTTCAGTGCTGTGTTTTGTTACTGTTTTCACTGTGGTTTACTTGGTCTGCTTGAGTAGACAATGATCTCCGTGCCACCAGCTGTGAATGAGTAATGTTTTTCCACTAATTAGTTACTTTTCTTTTTCCACTTGTTCTGCTTTTAGATTTCCTCTGTGGACAATGACCAGGCAGTGTTTCAGCCATTCCCTTCAGAGATTGTGTTCCAGAATTACACTCCTTCAGAAACGTACCAGGTGCCACTTGTGCTGCGAAATAATGATAAGGTGAGACAGGTACAGCTTTTTTAATGATTCATATAAGGTATACCTACAAAACCTTAAAGCGAAGTCATAGATTTAGTGGCAAGTTGGGGGCTTTTTTTTCCCCGTTTTTGCCTCTTTTGCCCTTTCCTGTAACTCACTTTGGAAATAGGTATCTGCAAAACAAGTGAAAATAAAGGTAAATGAAGCGCTGTGTAGACAGCTTAAATTAACTGCAATATTTCTGTAGGCTGGTTTCAGATAAAAAAGGAAGTTTTTGTCCAGAATGTTGCTGTTATCATCTTAAGATTTTGGTTTCTCTATGTTCTTCCAAATTATGTACTGCTTTGTCTAATAAGTTGTGTAATATGTTATACTAAGTTGTGGTCTGATGTGCTATTTCTTACTGACTTTTGACTTTTGCATTGCTTGAATGATTCTTCATGCAGATTCTTCACTGAGGGGAAAACATGATTAACAGCACACTAAGTCTGTGTGTGTGTATGTGTGTGTCTGACTGCTTCCCAGATCCCACGGCTGGTGAAGGTGGTGGAAGAAGAATCGCTGTATTTTAAAGTGGTCAGCCCTGTAGATATGCACACAAAGGTGGCCCCAGGGATGGCTTCCACATTCATGGTGGTCTTCACTCCTCAGGAGAACAAGGTGCTGCCCAGAGTGCAGGTTGTGTTGGGGAGGGGGATGCGGGTAACTGCTCATTAAAGTTAACACATTGGCATGAAACCATTGCCCTTGCTTCTCTAAAACATTTTTATTGTAATAATCAAAAACACAATGCAACAAAACTTTATTTTGCGTTGCTTTTCCAATAAGCCCAGTTCTTTCCCCTTAACCAAATCCAAGACTTTCTTCACAATTTGCTGCAGAAAATTGACATTTTCCTGATAATAATAAAACTATGGAGGACAAAGAAAGAATCTTTATACCATGCTCTATACATATATCTTTCTTGAATGGGACTTACTGTGCATCACTCAAGCAAAATATAGTGTAGACCTATCTTTGTGGGTTTTTGTGATAGCACACGACTTATTGACACACAGAAGTGGGTTGAAAATCATGCTAACAGCAGCAGAAATTAATTTTCATCATATTCACATCAAAAAGCAAATAGGTCACACAACAGCCCCAAACAAAAAATGCCCAATATCTCAGTAATTTCCTCAGAAAGTCTCCTCACTTTCCATTCCCATTTGTTATTCCTGCAGAATGACCATATTCTCTTTATGTAATCCAGTAAGCACTAGTGGCTTGAAGGCAAAATTCATCTTTCATTTGTGTGCTGATCCATGCAGTTTCTGCTACATTAGAAGTATGTGTTTTCCTCTGTATTTGCTGTTATTTGCATTTTGTGAACAAAAAGCATCAGGTTCTGTTTTTTGCTGTGCTCCAGACATAATGTGAATGGTAATCATTCTACTGCCTATGATTCATTCTGAAAAGTTTAGCAGGTATTCAGGAGTCAGATATGCTGTGAGATGTAATGTGAACAGCATTTTGTTAAAATCTTATGCATTCAGTTTGAACTACATTGGCAGAGAAAATGGTTTGATAAGGGTGATTTTTTTCCCTCATGCTGAAAATGGGATCAGAATATAGAGAAAGTGAAATTCTCCAGATTTGTTATACTTAGATATTAAAACAGAGCATGATCCATCAATTCATTTGTTTTCAGTGATTACTTATCCAGTTAAGGGTCACAGTGGTCTGGAGCCTATCCTTAGATGCACAGGGCATAAGGAGGAGTATAGTATGGGTGGGACACCAGAGCAGATTATTATGAGAAATTTATTGGGAACGAAGCGATTTATTCAATGTCAATTCATAATTCAGAATGCCTCCATTGGTATGTTATTAGTACCTCAGTATTGAAAATAGGTTTAACGATGAATATTAAAGCTTGTTTCCTGTTTCTAACAATAGTGTTAAAGGAGATAAGTATGCAGAAGTGCTGTCCATTGTAATCCCTGGTGAGAGACTTTTGAGGGTCTCTATAACTGTTATATTTTTAACGATTGTGCTCACAGTTATGTCCTCATTTTATGCCTGCCCTTTATTACCCTTAACTATTATGGTTTTACCATGTTAGGTCTGTTTCTGGATTGAGTTTACCAGGTATCATCAAACATCCATGTATCCATCTGTCTGTTCATCTATTATCAATAACCATTTGTCCAATGCGGACCATAGAGGTCCCAAGATTAAACCGAAAGCATAGCGTGTGAGGTAGGGTACACACTGGATGGCACGCCAGTCCATAACAGGGAATTGCTCACATATTCTCTCACATACACACATGGATTGTCGGAGGAAAGCGGAGTACCCAGAAGAGTATCTAGAGGTTACCAAATCAAACATGGGGAGAATATGTAAACTCTAGGGTAGGACTTTAACCCATGTCCAAACCCATTGCTTTTAATTGGTACTGCATAGTGTATTCATTGTGTTGGGGAAACAATGTAGGAGAATTTAAAGGGTTTAGCATTTTACCTTTCTAAGTACAGTATAATAAGAGCCACATATTCATTGCACTGAGTATCCCATTCAGTCCAGCCTCCATGAAAAATCTGCTTCTTATATCTCATTCTGTTAATTATTCCTGCTCATTCTGCATATCTTGTATACATTTAGATGGTTTTTACCAAGTGGGTGTGACAGCTTTACTAACGTTATAACTTTGTAGTTTTTTTGGCCTTATGATGTTTTTTAACACAATGTTAGGTAAAGCCATCCACTCATCACCAGATGATCAGATTAGAGAGGATTTTGATCACAGAGAATATTTATGGGTGGCTTCTCTGACACTAAATGTTCCTCTCTCCTCTAGGATTACATCCACAAAGTTATCTGCATGACAGAGAGAGAGCGGTTTGAGGTGCCCATCCGGGCCATAGGGCCACGTGCCATACTGGACTTCCCGGACCACCTGCACTTTCCCGTCTGTGCTGTGAAGAGCCCCTCTGAGAGGACTTTGCTGGTCCGGAACATCGGAAATGCTGAGGCCAAGTTCTGGCTCTGCGCACAGAGGTGAGGGCAGGTGAATTGAGCTACGCCCATAGAAGTTTCAGTACAGATACTTTATAATTATGGAGAAAGGAGTTTAGGGAAAGTGGTACAACATATGTTGACGACTGCTGTTGGGTTGTGAAACAGGGAGGGTGTTTAGTATAGATACAAGGCAGACAACTCAAAGAACTTGTACTTATATTGACATTTCTAAGCAGACTGGGTTAGGAACTGAAGTCTAGCAAAGTGTGAAGAACAATGGCTGGGCTGAGAAGCTTGAAATGTTATAGGTGAAGAACCAGTCTGGCTATGGCACTGTACAAGAGAGGCTGCGTAGAACTGAAAAAGCAATGGCACTTAGTGACATCTCATGATTGACCCATAAAATGAACCTTTTCAAAGCCAGGAATAAAGGTTGCTTGCAGTGTGTGTCAAGCTGCGGAGCATACTGTGTCAGGGATCACCTGTCAATAAATCAAAATTCAGGTTCTTAAACTTCAAGGAAAAATGTAGTAAAGCTTGTTTAATGTAATGTGTTTTACTTTACACAGTGCGGGATTTTTACATTATGAGAGAAGGTAGCCCTGAAGCAAAGTGTGTGTCCTGGATTGCTTCATTAAATTACTAGGTGCTTTAATACGGTATGAGTGAAATTGTAGGGTCTGTAAAGTACTCAAGATAGGCCTACAAAGAACAGTTACAGTGAAAGTAGTAATGATTACAGGCCGTCACAGAACAAGCGCAATTTGTTCCTGAAAATCTCTTCGAAATATGAATTTCCCTAAAACAAATTATTTTTTTTAATTACATCACTAATTATCAATTCAAGAGTGTAAAATTACTTAATTAAAATGTTCCCCTGCCACAGAAGGTTTGCGCTTTTTTTTTCCCGAACGTGCACAGTTCCTGCCAAAACCAGGTTAGCCGTATATATTTTCATGCTCCCTTTTTTCTATCTCCTTTATCCCCTTCTCATCTCATCAGTCACGTCACTGTTATTTTCTCTTTTTATTTTGTTGTCTTATTCTGTTGTTCTCAGGTAGCTTGGTGACACTGTAGATACTGCTGCTGACTGAAAGCCCTTGTCTCAGTCTATGCCGAGTTCACGTGTTCTCCTAGTGTTGCCTTGGATTTCTGCCCCGATTCTTGCCACAGTCATAAGAAAGCTGTTTTGGGTGAACTGGCTATTCTAAATTCCTTTTAATGTGTGTGCGAGCATATGAGTGTGTGTGATTACCCCATGATGGACTGGCATCCTGTACAGGATATGCGCTGTTTCATGTTCTGTTTTTCTAGAAAAAGGATTGTTGTTAACATGCTTTGAGAAGCTACTTTCGAATATGCTACATAAAATTAAGATGAAAAAAAATTACTATAACACTACTAAGCAAGGCAACAATTGAAATATACACACAGGGGTAGCAAAATGTACAATCAAACAGACACTCTTGGAGGAATATTCTTGCTTTGTCATCTGAACTTAGTAGCTGACGTTGAACATAGTGAGTCTAAATGCAACATGAGAATCGTTCATATGCAATAAAGGCCAAACAGAGTTATTTTAATTCAGTATCTATAAAATGATGTAGCTTCCACAAATATACTCTCAATGGAGGTTCTATTTTTCAAGCTTTAGATAAATTCTGCGGTCTATTATAATAAACATAAAATACTATATGCTTTTTCTACTTCATATTGAATGTTTTACTTTCTTCTTGCTATATGTAAAGCTGTGCTGTCATTATTACAGCCTTATATCTCACTATACACTAGTAGTAGTCTCAAAACTCAGATGGTCCCCTACTTAACAATGTGGTTATGTTCCGCGAAACCCATCGTAAGTCAAAAATATCGTAAGTCGAAAATGCGTTTAATACATCTAACCTACCAAACATCATAGCCTAGCATACGTGCGATGGCCATTATGGGCTTGCCACCTTCATGCTGGGCAATTATCCTGAGTTTTTCCTCAACAGTAATTGCCCTCCTCTTCATCTTCTCACCAGTAGCAAAAGACACAGATGGACATTTCTGTGACATTATGGATACGCAAAACACAACCGCATGGCAGACTGAGAGGTGCGGATTGCTGCCGCTGCCCAGCATCACGAGAGAGTATCACACCGCATATCGCTTGCTCGGGAAAAAAAATCAAAATTCAAAATTCAGAGTACGGTTTCTACTGAATGCCTATGAATGAATGAATGAATGAATGAATGAATGAGCTTTATTGCCAAGTATGTTTACACATACAAGGAATTCGTCTTGGTGACAGGAACTTCCACAGCACAGGCAGAATGACAGTGACAAGACACAGATAATAAAAGCAGAGTGGGTTAATAAAAGATTTAAATATATATATATATAGAGCGAGTATAAAGTACACAATATACAAAACAGACACTAGACATTATATGTTTGTACAGCTATGTTATATACAATGCAAGGGAAAGTAAATAAGAGATATGATGTGAAAAATAAATATAAATAGCATTGTTTATTGCACCAGTTTACTCCCTAGGGGGCATTTAGCTGTTCTGGTGCTCAGTGCTCTGTAGCGCCGGCCAGATGGCAAAAATTCACACAATGGAGTCTATGTGGAGCTCTCACTTCAGGTCCTGTGAGATGGTGGGGCCCAGGAACCTGAATGACTCCACTGTTGCCACAGTGCTGTTCACGATGGTGAGTGGGGATAATGCTGAGGTGTTTCTCCTAAAGTCCAGAATCATCTCAACCGTTTTGAGCGTGTTCAGCTCCACGTTGTTATGACTGCACCAGACAGCCAGCTCTTTAACCTCCTGTCTGTAAGCAGACTCGTCGCCATCCCGGATGAGGCTGATGAGCGTGGTGTCGTCTGTGAACTTCAGGAGCTTGACCGAGGGATCTTTTGCAGTGCAGTCGTTGGTGTACAGGGAGAAGAGCAGTGGGGAGAGCGCACATCCTTGGGGGGCGCCAGTACTGATCGTACAAGTCTTGGATGAGAATTTTCCCAGCCTCACTAGCTGCTGCCTGTCCATCAGAAAGTTGAATGTCTATCACCAGCTCACTATCGTAAAGTCAAAAAACTGTAAGTCAAACCATTGTAAGTCGAAGAGCATCTGTACTCCGATTCAAATGCCTTCATTGACCATTGGCCATAGAATTACAGTTTCTAAAATGGTCTCCATGAGTTGTTTTTGACTTGAATTGTTTTTGACTTTTGAGTCAAACTGTCCTCATTGGGAACAGTTAGAGCTGTGTCTTATGAGATGGGACACCCAGTATTTCAGTCAAAAGTGGTTTGTTCCATACAGCTTTATTAGTGCTTATTACACCTTTGCATTAGCATCTGGTTTATGTACTTTGGAAAGCTGGCAGCTCTTACAAGAACTTAATTCTTCGTCTTCCTAGTTGTGTCTTCTGCAGCCCATCTATCACATACAGTGCAAATAAGGCTTTGTGTCTGGTCTGTGCCAAGCCTCTCTATTGAGATCAGGTTCTCTTTACCAAGGCTCCATTTAGCATGCTTGCCTCATTATGACTAAAAGTGGAAATCTATGCAGTGCCGTGACATTCCACTGAGTACTGATCGAACATGTGAATGAGCTGTCACATTTGATTAAATGAAAATTATACTCACCCCACTGAGGCCTTCTCAATTGTCCCAGGTCAGAGCAACATTATCCCATTATGCCCCGGCGATATAAAACATTAACCATCATTGACAAGCATATTGGCCACTCGCATAACTTTGGAAAAACTGCTGCAGATTATCATTGTCACATTGTGATACCATTGATTTCTCTTTTGAGAAAGTTTGTCTTGAAGAAAATGTAATTATTTAAAAGGATAGAATTTAAATCAGTTTATACAATGAGGACTTAAAAAAAAAACACATTGAGAACAAATGTGTTTTGTTCTAATTGACTATAAGCTTATTACACTTTAATGTATGCTCCATCAGCAATATTGAATGAGTTAGGTACAGGTTGAGGACTGACACTGTGATTTGTGTCCCCCTCCTGCACTATTTTTCAAATATGTCACCTCTCCTCTTTCACAGCCCTTTCTCCGTGGACCCCCCACTGGGTACCCTGAAGGTTGGAGAAAGTATGCAAGTGACTGTAGAATTTCTGCCTAAAACAACTGGGGACTTCAAACAAGACCTGGAGCTGCAATACCATACAGGTACACACTATCCAAACCATCGCATGGGTACATACCTTCAACACGAACACACAGGCACATATTTCCCATGTTTATACTTATTGAATCACCTCCAAAGCCTTTCACAGAGGTAAGGTTCCTCCGACAGGAACATAGGTGCTCATTCTTTATCACAGAACAACAACGGTAAAAACAAGTAAGCGCTTTTTTCTACTGCACAATTTCACACTGAAACAAAGAGGTAAACAGAAGCAGTCCACCCCTTATACTGTCACGCAGATGATGCACCTCCTGTCAAACTGAAACAGAGATGTGCATTAGTGCTGTCATGCATAGTGCCTGTTTCCAGTGAGTCTGTCAAGTTGTCAACAACAGAATAATCAAGATGTTAGCCTAGTTACAGTACAATTTTTGCACTTTTGTCTCAGCACAGTATTGCTCTCAGAACTATTTTCTTCCTGCTGCAGGGATCTATTTGTCAAAGTGTCAAAGAAAATGTAGTAATCATCTACAGTTGTTGCAGTTTGGGACTGTATGGGGTCTTCTGACAAGTCTAGTACTGTTGATTATGTATTTTAATAGCCTCGGTTTAGAATGTTGGATGTAGGAATGTTTGACTTTATTGGCATAATTTGGTACCAGGACATTTGTGTGATAAAACATGATGGTTTTGATAAATATTCTCTTTTTGGCCAGTACTCCTGGAGCATGCTTTGTGTGAAAAGGAGATGAAATGAAGCTTCAGCGCTCATGTAATGTTCTATAAACGTTGCTGTCATATTGCAGCGGTGCAGTATCGTTGTTGCAATGTCACAAACAGTGACAGAAAGTGACTCTGTTTAGCCTGCCAAAAAAATCCCTCCTTATATGTCCCAAATCTCCATCAGAGAAGATTTTTACAGTCGAGGCCAAAAAATGGATGAAACAGGAGTCCAAAAAAGGGAGTCCTGATCTAAACTCTGCCATCTCATGTTCACACTCTGGTCCTACCACTCATGGACTGTACCAGACACATGAACTTGTCTGTTTCTCCAGTGATTTGTCTTTTGGGCATTTATTTAAGTCTGTCAGCCATTTATTGTTCTCATTTAAATCCACAAATCGTCTCAGCCAATAATAACCATAATGAATACTTTGCAGTTATGTACTACTTCTAGTAGTCGACAGGCTACAAGAGAAGAAGCACAAAGTGAAGAATTGTATTCAAAATGTAGTGACTGGAATATCAACAATCCCTGATATGCAGATGAAACCACTCAAGTAGAGGAAGAAGAAAAATCCTATTAAAAATCCTTAAAATCCTCTTAAAAATGCCAAGAAGGAGAGCAAAAAGATGGGACTACAGTTAAATCTGATGAAAACTAAAATCATAACAACTGGAAAGTAGCAAATTTTAGTGCTGATGGTAGATGTAGAAGTCGTTGACAGCTTCTGCCTCTTGGGATCAATAATGAATAACAAGGCCACTCACAGTCAGGAGATTCTCAGAAGACTTGGAAAAGCTGCAATGAAAGATCAGCAAAAGGTCCTCAGATATGCTAATAGATCTACAAGAACGAAAATTTGAATTGTTCAAGCAGTTTTATTTTCAATAACAGTGTTCATATGAAAGTTGGACTTTAAAAGAACAGGATAGGAAAAACATGGATTTCTTTGAAATGTGGTGTAGGAGAAGAGTTTAAAAGATAACATAGACTGCCAGGAGAACAAACAGATGGATATTTGTTCAAATGAGGCCTGAATTCTTATTAGGAACACATATAATGAAACTGAGATTATCATACTTTGGCACATCATTTGAAGATGGGATTCTCTCAGAAACACCGTAATTCTTGTGAAAGTTTAAAGAAAATGAAGAGGACAACCAGCAACCAGATGGATGGAATCAATCACAGAAGGAATCTGTTCAACCCTTTCAACACTAAAGCTACAAGTGGTTTTAAACTGAGTAAATTAGATCAAGGCAAATATTTGACTTATTTTTTTCTTTCCTGCTTAGTTTTTTCTTTAGCAGAAGTTTTGTTCTCTAATTGCTTTCTGTCTACTGCTGCATTGCTGCTTGTGGTCCAATTTGGATTAGTTGGACTAATCAAATTGGTGCATATACCGGCCCAGAACTAAACTAACTGGACCCCTGTTGGTAATAGCCTAGGATTGGTTGGAGTAACTACAGCAGTGTACTTAAACACCCTGGACTTGTTGAATTAATTTGATTGATGCCTGTAAAGGCCTATGACTACCTGGAGTAATTAGACTGGTTTGTGTAAAGGCCTGGGATTGGCTGAGTAATTACATCACTGTGTTTAAGGGAGTGGGATTGGTTGGTGTAAAATTAGGATAGGTTGTAGTAATTGCAATATTGCATATTAAAGTTTGGGTCTGATTGGAGTCATTAGACTGGTGAATCTAAAATGGTGATTTTAGTGTCCTAGCTATTCTGTGGCAAGGTGGGTCAAGCATAGTCAGTCTTTTGTCCATTATTCAGGAGTGTACTCATCTTTCTGGAAAACTTCTTTAAAGCCTGGGGGAGGCATCCATGTCCTGCATGGTCCTGGCAGTTCTGATTATTTTTACCCTCAGCTGTTCCCTGGGATGAGAAGGGGGAGGTTTGGTGTATGTACTGCGTATGACAGTGTGTGACTTTTCTGCAGGAGGATTTCCATGCGTGTATGTCTTGTGTAGTAGCGTGTTTCCATGTGTTGTGCAGTAAGACATATCTTTTATATCTTTTTATGTAGGAAACTGTATCTGTATTTTCTGTGTTGAATAATACGGTTGCACAAGCTGTTTACGATGATGTATGTGCACATCTTTGTGTCTTACGTATGAAAATGTCTGCTTGCATTTTCTAGGGTGATTTAAGTTGATACCCGTGTTTTTACAGATTATTACTATTATTAGTGGTGGTAGTATTTTATGAATCTTTATATTGGATTCAAGAACCTTCAACTTGTAAGGTGACAGCCATAAAAGACTTCCTGCATGTGTGTGTGTGGGCATACGTGCATGAACTGTTATGTGTTCTGTCGGATGATTTATCTTTATGTGTTGCGTGTAAGGGGATCTTGCTGAGTGCTGTGCAGAAGCATATGTGTGTATATGTTTGCTATAAGAATGTGGGTCCATATGTTTCTTTGCATATGTGTTTATGAGTATGTCTATGTGTTGTATGTTAGGATCTGTGTGAGAATTCAGTACTGCATGTGTCCCGCAGCAGGACTCCTCTGAGAGCCTTCTGTCTTAGGGCATAAACACAAAGTTATCATGAAAGACAGCTTCGTTAACATTTCATCATTTGCTTTAGAAGGAACATTTTAGCATCAAGGGAGCATCATTTTTAATTTAGCAACTTTCACTACCCCCTCTTACATTTCAGATTATCTAGCCTCTGTCATCTGTGCAGTTTGAAAAAGGAGCGTCACAGTGTAAGCACAAGACAGTACAACTGTTATGACTCTCATCTCTGTACATACTTTTACTTGTGGCATGTATAAACCGCACACATTTGAACTGGTCAGTGCTTGACAAGTCCTTTAGAAAATGTACTTCACCATAGTTTGCAAAAAAATTAATTCTGGTTTTCAACATGAATCTGTAGTCTGCTTGTCATGTGTCGTTTCTTCAACTGCTGCTCCATGCAGCAGCCCCAATATACTAAGCTTTATACTAGCTTGTTTACTGAAGTTGAGGATATTACATTTACTAAAACAACGTTACAACAAGAATGACTAATGAATATGTGCAATCACAGAATACAGTAAATGAATTCTGTATATGCTGGTAGTAAAATATAGTGTAGTATTGTATTTTTTTACCTTATCTTTTGTATGCTGTATTGTGCTGTACCCTTGTATTAAAAACTGCACTTTTTTTTAGCATGCTCTTGAGATTCATTAGCGGGATGTAGATAAAGTCAATATATAATTTATGCAGAAGAGTAACACGCTGTCGTTGCCTATCATGGCTAAAGATTCAGTCAAGCACTTTTTCTCCTTATTAGTGTGCGGTGCTTAATGACCCCATTTCTGGAAATTTTCTAAGGACAATGTTGGCATCTTTTAAAACTCTAATTGCCAGTAAGTAAAGCTGAACTATTTGCAGAGTTAGTGATACATCAATTTGGAAACACAATCATTGAGAAGGATTGGGAGGAGGAAAAAAAAAGGAAAACGGGCATCCATCCTCCCTGCTCTGTGCTTTTCCAAAGAAGGGGTTCCACTCTGACTCTTATTGTTCAGGATAAATCTCTTCTACCTGCATATACTCACACTCGCACCAAGGGGAGGGTGCAGGCCGACAGTGATGACGGCACAATAATCGTCCAGTGGCCATATTCTTTTTTTCCTTCAAACCATGTCCAGGCTCTTAAAACGTACTACAGAAAAAAAGGAAGAGATTTAAATGTTGGCAGATCTAAATGTTGGCACTAAGCACTTAACTCAAAAACTTTACTTTTTAAGTAAAAGTGTATTCAGCAAGAGTGCACTTTTATTTCAGCCTGCTCCCCTTCTATGGCTTTTATTACAGTCTGCATATACTCACCCTTGTCCCCTAATAATTATATGGAAGCTGGGGGTGCGTTTATATCTTTTAAGAATTTGTACAGCATGATAGTGAATATTAATGACGGATTAGCTGACATGTACAGTTTCACACTAGCACTATATAGTTCTGAGGAAATATATAATCAAATCGCAGGCTAACATACTGTACATCCCAAATACAATAAAGGAGATAGTTAACTATTTTTATTTTGCTGTAGGCTTTTCGTGTATTTTTTCATACACATAGCGTTTTTCGCTAGATTTATACCTAATGGCTTACATGATGTCTGGATTTATACTATTACAGTACATATTTACTTGATATGGAAAACTAGTTGCCCCCTGCCAGTTTATTCTGTTTTTGCACCTTTTTGACATTAAATTTGAACAAACCTTTTAGTGAGTTCTAGAAGAATGTGAATAGAGTTTGAGAGAAAAACATACACAAGTTTTTTTTTTTTTTTTTTTTTTCCTTGGTATGGAAATGTAAAAACATTATTAATTGTGCAGTCATAAGTGTGGAAAAGATAACTGACTCTTCACAATCAATAACTGGTTGTGCCACCTTTAGCTGGAATGACTGCAGCTTAACACTTTCTGTAGGTACTGGCCAGGGTTCCACATCACTGTTGAGGAATTGTGGCTTATGTTTCCATACAGTATTGTTTTAGCTTTGCAACATTTGCATTTTTTTTTTCCTTTTGTATGAACATTGATAATGACAAAAGCAGTTTCTGAATATTGAAGGGGAAATTAAATTGAATGTAGCTTAAAACTGTAGCTACACTGCTAAAGCTTTCCAAAGCTTTCAGGAAGTATTAAGATGTTGTCAAATAGAATGTAATTTCCATACTACGCATTCCACAGAGGAGTGGCATTTAAGCTGTATTGGGATGACTGATCCTCTTTTCTGACACAGTACTATGCTAATGTGGCAGAGACATTGTTGATCACGTTTCCCTCAGTGAGCTGTTATACAGTGAGTTGAGATTTCCTCAAAGTTTCGTTTTTTCTCTCTGACTTCCTGTCCACCCAACAGAGAGCTGAACTGGTGTTTATGAATGCCCAGTGGACTAAAATCTGTTTTATTCTTTTTGTTTTGCGTTGGTTAAAATCATTTAACAGTTTACATCCTGTAAGTAAATCTGACTGACATTGTTCACAGTTCATAAATATTCAGTTAGCTACATATTTTTTTGTAAAAGCTAAACATTTGTTATTTTAATCACCAGACACAGTATCTGATATGTATGGTATTTTTCAGAAAGGATTGTGCAATATTGTTTATGTTAACATGTAATCCTTTATCCTTGGAAATAGATCCTGGAAGTACACTTTTATTATCATACTCTTTGGGCAATACACATTATTAATAGAGTTCTGTAGCGCTATGAAACATGGGAGTCTTGAAAGTGTGACCTTGCAAGGGACAGGCAAGGGATAGTGCTCAGAGAAAAATAAATCGCCCCTGGAAGACCCAAGGTCCATTGGTTACAGGAAAAACAGTTGTGGACTAAATGCAGTTCATGGTATATAATAGGAATAACTGCTTGTGTGCGATATGGCTCCAACTAGGAGGAGAGATCGAAATGTGCGCTGTTTATGGAAGTGTAGAAGTCTCAGAGTAATACAGCTGCCTCTCCAGCCCACCCACATACACCTGGGAGTACACATGCAGCACAAGGCTTGGGAATTCTTTGATGTAACAAACTTTCTTGGTTGCTGATGAGGCAGAATTGAAAGGAAAGAGATTAGCAATGTTTTATGTTGCATATTTATATGTGAATGCTATAGGGCCATTATATTTATGTTTATATTTTCAAGTTTTTTTTCTTGTTGTAGCTTATATTTAATAGTTTGCACTAGTTTTACTCATTGCACCATAATGCCAGTTGGATTAGCCGTTACTTTAAAATGGGTGGCCAGATTTTGTACCTTCTTTGCTTTCGTTTCATCTTTGTTAAAATTTTAAGTTTAAAAAACTGAGCTCATTTTCTAAACAGCAGTATTCTGCTTTGAATGAAATTACCCAAATAAAATGCATTCCTTATCCCATTTACATGCTGCAAATACAGACTCTGTTTTGCATGTGTTTTGTTGCCTGTGTCTCTTGCTGAGATCATACCACCAGAGACACATCTAGCTGTACTGCATGACTCTGTAGACTCCATGGCTGACTTATCTAACCCAATAGTGCCATCTGGGTGGCAGTTATGGCATTGAACCAATGCTCTGACGTTCCCACCTCAAGTCTCCGGGTTTCACCCCATCCTTGCCCTTCTCCACTCCTATATATTAATTTCCACATAGGCTCTATGCTTTCAAAGAATTGTCATCTCAGTGTAAAAGTAAACTTGATTTCATTGTGAGGGGGCATGTAATGATACAGTGTAGAGACTCTGTAGTCTATTTAAAAAGTTGCAAAAAACCCAAAAGACAATATCTGTACTGGCAAAATCTGTCTGTTCAAAAGTACTGTCTACATATCCTCAATGTAAATTTTGCTTCTTCATACAGGTAGATACAAAATAGTGTGGATCAAGACAGCTTATTTTGGTAGAATGGTTTCTGACTCTCACTCAAGAATATTTCTGCTACTCTTTTTTGCTGTGGTTTCTCAATTTCATGCCTGATCAGGAGAAGACATCTACATCAGCTTGTATGGAGCTGCTGTGGATGTGAATGTGCGACTGGACAAGAACTCTATCATCATGGAAAAAACTTACATCTCCAAAGCCAGCCAGCGTTCTGTCATCATAACCAACAGGAGTGATATCATTGTTCACTACCACTGGAAGAGTTTTGCCTCTGAAGAGGAAGAACAGCAGCTAAAGCTGAGGTAAGAAGGATATAGACTGATCCAACATCCATCCATCCATTATCAATCACTGCTTGTGTCTTGTAAGGTACCAGTGTCTATTGCCAGTAACCACTCATCTAGTTCAGGGTCATAATGGTCTGTAGCCTATACACCTGATATGGAACAACTCACCTAACAGGAAAATACTCAATACAGGCACCCTATTGGCACAAGATACTGAAATCAGGGAAGGCTGATTAAAATTTCCATATCTATTATCCTCTAAGATTAACCATCAGTATCCTGTTCTATAAGCTCATTTCCGTTTCATTTCTGTTAAGCATTTTTAGTTTAAGTTGATCTCTTCTTTGAAGCCTGAGCAACACATTATCCTCCTTCACCGTTTGTTAGCACATTTAATCAGTCTCAGGTGACCAAGGTACCTGCATGCTGCCAGCCACTGTTGCCCCAGTGCTCCAGTGCAGTTGGCAGTTACAGATCTTTCTGGCAACATTGTTCATGCCTGCCCAACCCCTCTGTCTAATCTAATTAAAGTTAATGTGTTGGCTTGAAGAGAGAAATCTGTCAGCATACTGTCAGACAAAACCACAGAGTAGTCTAGGATGTTAAGTAACTTTTCTCTTCCTTGCTCCTTGGCCAGATCCTGCTTGGAGCTGCAGCAGCAGGAGGAGGTGATGATGGACCAGTTCCTGGCAGAGTGTAATGCAGACCCCACACTCTGTGGTCACCTCTCAGTACTCTCCCGTGCTTTCTATGGCCAGCAGAGACAACTGCAGGAGGAGCATCTGGCCTTTTTTGATGACTGCATCATTATCAGTCCCTCGGTATGTGGAGGGGAGATCCTTCAGGGACAGGGCCCTTGAACATTCCATCACCAGACCATCATACGAGATACTTCCAGTGTTAGCCATTTCTGTCCACTGGACAGTTCAAATTACAGAGGCTTACTGGAAACAGCCCTACAACTGATTAAATTTAAGGTCCCAGACTGGGTTTCGGTGATTGTACCTTTGAGTGACGTGCTAAATGCTCTACTGAAATATCTAGTTGTAAAAGTGTAAACAAAAAACCAAATATATAAGAAAAGATAAAAAACATAAGTGAAAAAATACTGCAATAATAATAATGGTTTCCCTATGTGTAGCTATAGCGTTTACATATTCTAGTGCGACCATAAATCTTGCCACTGAGGATATTTTCTCCCTATGCTTTAGAAATCTAGAAGTGTTCTTCTCATTTACCATCATACAGAGTTTTTGTGTTGTTGTTGTTGGACCAGCTGATATTTTCAGTGCAGGGTTCCTGCTCAGTCTGTCTGATTTATGCTGTATCTCAGTTGTCAAGCACGTGACACTGACAGATCTGTGTTTACTCAGTGGAGTAAAAGCGAGACTCAGCACACTGTGCATCTTCTTTTGATAAAATACAACACAGTTCAAATCACTGCCTGTTTGTGCTCTCACCTGCAGTTAGTCACACCTTTCCAGTTGTGCACAACCTCATTTCATTTCCATAAACCTTGTTTTTCATTTTTAAAGCCCAATATGTTTGTGTGTGCTGATATGAAGAAATGGGATATTTGGTCATGTGTGATATTACCTAGTAGGATTTACCGCTTTCTTTGCGATGGTACTCCTGTGTGTGTGTGTGTGTGTGTGTGTGTGTGTGTGTGTGTGTGTGTGTGTGTGTGTGTGTGCAAAGAGCACTTAAGATCAATCGGGCCTGAAATTGTGGGTGTTGCTTGATATGCCTTTGTGTAGTTGCTTGGCATACGCTGCTGTGACACTGTTTATAGACTGAGCTCATATCACCTCGAGTTTTTCCCATATTGTTCCATGAATTTAAAGGCAAAAATTATTTTGCCTATTTTAAAACGTCTGAATGGGGACGCAGTGGTGCAGTGGGCTTGGCCAGGTCCCGCTCTCTGGCGGGTCTGGGGTTCAGCTCCTTCTTGGGGTGCCTTGTGATGGCCTGGCGTCCTGTCCGGGGTGTGTCCTCTCCCCCTCCAGCCTTGCGCCCTGTGTTGCCGGGTTAGGCTCCGGTTCGCTGTGACCCCACTTGAGATAAGCGGTTCCAGTCAATGTCTGTGTGTGTGTGTGTGTGTGTGTGTGTGTGTAAAACACCTAAAACCAGTACTGAATTGTTATACTTAAGGTGATCACAGAATATAAGCGCTACATTTGTAAGAACGTTAGATTTAATTTGAATGATTCTATGGCCATGTTTCTTTTCCAGGAAGGGGACATCTGGCCCAACACGACAGCAATGGTGAATATTGTGTTTAAGCCACAAGAGGCCAAGCTGTATCATCAGACGGTGTACTGTGATGTCACGGGTAGGAGACTTTGGCAGTTTAGAGGACAGAATTGTCTCAACTATAGAGATTATATATCCCCTGTGTGTCTCCTCTGAAGCTGTACTCTATCCTTTTTGCTCACATCAACCTAGTGGAGCTCCACTTCACATAATGGTCCTTGTCACCTAGAACTACTCTTCTGATCTTCTTTTTTCCCCTTCCTTTACCTTGCTCTGTGTGCAGTCCCTCATTGCAACCAAGGCCATTTAAGAGTTTTGTATGCTAAAAATGAGCAGAAGAAAGTTTTGATATGATTCAAGTGCAAAAGTATATCTGCTCCAGAATATAAATATCAACTGATGAGTGGAGAGCAATAGCATTTACATTCAGTCACTATTTGCATTTCCAATGCTGAATTTCACATTTTCGTGAGGTCACATACCCTCCAATGGCTGTTGAGGTTGAATGATGGCGGGATGTTTGTCAGTCCCATGAAAACCAGTCATTGTACAGATGACTCAGAGGCACAGAGATGGTCTGTGACACTACCATCTCCATAGATTGCATCCTGTTCAAGAGGGATGGGGTGTGTTTATTAAGTTACTTTGTAGGGTTGCTACCAACCTTGCATCTTACCGTAGGAACTTCTATAAAATATTCATAGAGGGCCTAGTTGCTTCCTAATTGAAATATAAGCTGGTTTCTGTGTCTGTATGACAATGAATGTACAAATCCAGTCTTGGCCATCTTCACTTTCCCCTCCGGTCCTGTCATTACACATTAATAAGTTATGCTGTGTCGTTATTGGAGCCCTTTTCAAGATCATTTTGTGGATTAATGGTGGTCTGACATTGGTGGTATGACCCAGCCAAGAAGGTGGTAATTCTGGTTGGGTTATCAGTCACTAGCTGAAAAGATCCTTGCCTTTTGTTGTCCATGACACATGTCAGTTCCTTGTTTTGTTCTCCTGAAATCTCTTGGGCTTTCCACTCAGGGTTCTTCCCATATTTCCCATCTTTGTGCAGTTCTCATGCATCAGTCATACACATTCACATGTTCGCGATTGCACTCCAAACTCCATGTTGAACGTTATTGGTATATGATCTGAAGTTAGTATTCTCTCTGAGCTTGTTGTTTTAATTAATGAAAAAAAAGGTGATGGAATGAGATCAACAATTTGATGTTTGCATAAAGAAACACAAGGACAGATAAGGTCAGTCATAAAAAAATCATCTTTTGCTATGGAACAGCTTCTTTCTCTTGCTAAGCCTCCACAGGTTGTCTTCTACTCTGCCAGACCACTTCTCTTTCACTGCTGTTTCACCTCATCCTCAGAACTGGAAATAAACCAGATCATGTATACAAAGTTGAACATAATCCCAAAATGACTTGTGTATGCAAATTTGAGAATGTATGTCTTTTAAATGATCTTTCAATTCCTTCGTTTCCGCAGTGCATAGTGCAAACTTCTGAACTCTGACTTTGCCTGATTTCTCAGGTCGGGAGTCTCGCCTCCCTCTGCGAATTAAAGGGGAGGGCATCGGCCCCCAGTTGCAGTTCAATTTCGACCTTCTGGACATGGGCAATATCTTCATCAATTCCAAGCACAGCTATGAGGTTTGTGTTTATTGCTGTAAAACCTCCCCATGTGACACTCACCTAGGCTTCTTCTTCCATGTCTTCTGCAGTTCTATAAAAACAGCAGCAGAGCAGACCTTGCAGCAAAAATCAAATTTGCAGGTCTTTTGAGCTCAGTGCTGTGGTCAGGCTCAGTTAAGCAGATCTATGTGCTTATAATAAATTACTGCATCCACATCAGACTTTCACTTAACAACAAGCCAATAACAAACATTGAGCAGATTTTTCAGTAGGGGAACACTGCATTACTAATAGTTTAAATCATGACAGTAACTTCAGAAGCAGAACTTACATGATCAGTATGAAAGCGTCTAATTTGAGCTCAAGGTCTGTTCCACTAATTTTGTAAATACATGAACTCCTCCGTGAACCGCCACCTTATCGTGGTGGAGGGGTTTGAGTGCCTGAATGAGTCCAGGAGCTATGTTGTCTGGGGCTACATGCCCCTGGTAGGGTCTCCCATGGCAGACAGGTCCTGGATGACAGACGAGACAAAGCGCGGTTCAAAAACCCCTTATGACAAAAAAATCAAGGCGTCCGTTTACCCCGCCCGGTATGGGGTCACCGGGGCCCCACCCTGGAGCCAGGCCTGGGGGGGGGGGCTCGCATGCGAGCGCCTGGTGGCCAGGTCTATGCCCACGGGGCCTGGCCGGGCTCAGCCCGAAGCCATGACGTGGAGCCGCTCTTCGGTGGGCTCACCACCTGCCGGAGAAACCGTAAGGGGCCGGTGCATTGTGATTTGGGCGGTGGTCGGGGCCGAGTGCCCGGCCGACCCAAACCTCGGGCGCCAACTCTGGTTTTTGGGACTTGGAATGTCACCTCACTGGCGGGGAAGGAGCCTGAGCTGGTGCGGGAAGTTGAGAGATACCGTCTAGATATAGTCGGGCTCACTTCCACTCACAGCTTGGGTTCTGGAACCACTCTACTCGATCGAGGGTGGACTCTCCACTATTCTGGCGTTGCCCAAGGTGAGAGGCGGCGGGCTGGTGTGGGCTTATTAATAGCCCCCCAGTTCAGCCGCCATGTGTTGGAGTCTACCCCGGTGAATGAGAGGGTCATCTCCCTACGCCTTCGGGTCAGGGAACGGTCTCTCACTGTCGTTTGTGCTTATGCGCCTAGCGGCAGTGTAGAGTACCCGGCCTTTTTAGAGTCCCTGGGGGGCGTGCTGGAAAGCGCTCCCACTGGGGACTCTGTCGTTCTACTGGGGGACTTTAACGCCCACGTGGGCAGCGACAGTGATACCTGGAGGGGCGTGATTGGGAGGAACGGCCTCCCTGATCTGAACCCGAGCGGTGAGTTGTTATTGGATTTCTGTGCTAGTCGCGGTTTATCCATAACGAACACCATGTTCATGCATAAGGGTGTCCACCAGTGCACTTGGCACCAGGACACCCTAGGTCGGAGGTCGATGATCGACTTTGTAGTCGTTTCTTCTGACCTTCGGCCATATGTCTTGGACACTCGGGTGAAGAGAGGGGCTGAGCTGTCAACTGATCACCACCTGGTGGTGAGTTGGATTCGATGGCGGGGGAAAAAGCTGGACAGACCTGGCAGGCCCAAACGCATAGTGAGGGTCTGTTGGGAACGTTTGGCGGAGGCCCCTGTCAGAGAGGTCTTCAACTCCCACCTCCGACAGAGCTTCAACCAGGTCCCGAGGGAGGTGGGGGACATTGAGTCTGAATGGACTATGTTCCGCTCCTCCATTGTCGGTGCGGCTGTTCGGAGCTGCGGCCATAAGGTCTCCGGTGCCTGTCGCGGCGGCAATCCCCGAACACGGTGGTGGACACCGGAAGTAAGGGATGCCGTCAAGCTGAAGAAGGAGTTCTATCGGGCCTGGCTGGCTCATGGGACTCCTGAAGCAGCTGACGGGTACCGACGGGCCAAACGGTGCGCGGCTCTGGCAGTCGCCGCGGCAAAAACTCGGGCTTGGGAGGAGTTCGGTGAGGCCATGGAGGAAGACTTTCGGTCGGCCTCAAAGAGATTCTGGTAAACCGTCCGGCGACTCAGAGGGGGGAAGCGGTGTTCCACGAACACTGTTTACAGTGGAAGTGGTGCGCTGCTGACCTCAGCTGAGGATGTTCTCGGGCGGTGGAAGGAGTACTTTGAGGATCTCCTCAATCCCTCCGACACGCCTTCCGTAGAGGAAGCTGAGGCTGGGGACTCGGAGGGGGACTCGTCCATTACCCTGGCTGAAGTTGCTGAGGTAGTCAAAAAACTCCTCGGTGGCAAGGCTCCGGGGGTGGATGAGATCCGCCCCGAGTTTCTCAAGTCTCTGGATGTTGTGGGGCTGTCTTGGCTGACACGCCTCTGCAGCATCGCGTGGAGTTCGGGAACGGTGCCTCTGGACTGGCAGACCGGGGTGGTGGTCCCTCTTTTTAAGAAGGGGGACCGGAGATTGTGTTCCAACTACAGGGGGATCACACTCCTTAGCCTCCCTGGGAAAGTCTATGCCAGGGTACTGGAAAGGAGAATCCGACCGATAGTCGAACCTCGGATTCAGGAGGAGCAATGCGGTTTTCGCCCTGGCCGTGGAACACTGGACCAGCTCTATACCCTCACTAGGGTGTTGGAGGGTTCGTGGGAGTTTGCCCAACCAGTCCATATGTGTTTTGTGGACCTGGAGAAGGCATTCGACCGTGTCCCTCGTGGCATCCTGTGGGGGGTGCTTCGGGATTATGGGGTTCGGGGCTCGTTGCTACGGGCTGTTCGTTCCCTGTATGACCGGAGCAGGAGCTTGGTTCGCATTGCCGGCAGTAAGTCAGACCTGTTCCCGGTGCATGTTGGACTCCGCCAGGGCTGCCCTTTGTCACCGATTCTGTTCATTATCTTTATGGACAGAATTTCTAGGCGCAGTCAGGGAACGGAGGGTGTCTGCTTTGGTGGCCGCGAGATCTCGTCTCTGCTTTTTGCGGACGATGTGGTCCTGTTGGCTTCATCAAGTCAAGACTTGCAGCGTGCACTGGGGAGGTTTGCAGCCGAGTGCGAAGCGGCGGGGATGAGAATCAGCACCTCCAAATCCGAGGCCATGGTTCTCAGTCGGAAAAAGGTGGATTGCTCCCTCCGGGTTAGGGGGGAGTTGCTCCCTCAAGTGGAGGAGTTTAAGTATCTTGGGGTCTTGTTCACGAGTGAGGGAAAAATGGAGCGGCAGGTCGACAGACGGATCGGTGCGGCGTCTGCAGTAATGCGGTCATTGTACCGGTCTGTTGTGGTGAAGAGGGAGCTGAGTCGTAAGGCGAAGCTCTCAATTTACCGGTCGATCTACGTTCCTACCCTCACCTATGGTCATGAACTCTGGATCATGACCGAAAGAATGAGATCGCGGATACAAGCGGCAGAAATGAGTTTCCTCCGCAGAGTGGCTGGGCGCACCCTTAGGGATAGGGTGAGGAGCTCAGTCACCCGGGAGGAGCTCGGAGTAGAGCCGCTGCTCCTCCGCATCGAGAGGAACCAGTTGAGGTGGCTCGGGCATCTGTTCCGGATGCCTCCTGGACGCCTCCCTGGGGAGGTGCTCCGGGCTTGTCCCACTGGGAGGAGGCCTCGGGGCAGACCCAGGACACGTTGGAGAGACTATGTCTCCCGGCTGGCCTGGGAACGCCTTGGGGTTCCCCCAGAGGAACTGGAGGAGGTGTGCGGGGAGAGGGAGGTCTGGAGTACTCTGCTCGGACTGCTGCCCCCGCGACCCGGCCCCGGATAAAAGCGGAGGAAGATGGATGGATGGATGGATGAACTATGGCAGTGAGCCATTGTTAAACGCTTCACTAGTGTAACACATTTTTCCACAAAGAGGCAGTTCTCTTTTCAATTTCCTTTCTAAATTTAAATTTTATTTTCTGTAAGTAAAAGTGTAATTAAATATTTATTTTAAATTATACAGTCAGAAGGACCAGCTGCATTTGTGACTTTTCCATTATTATTCAAATTGTTATTAAAAATTATTAAACATAAACGCATACACGTTTACTGAGCACGTTATCAGGGGAAAAGTAAGTCTGAACGACTTGAGTTTTGAGAGCCCTTTTAAATGTAGCGAGGTACGCGAACAAAAAAAACATTCAAGAAATAAAAGGAAAACATGTTTTTCAAAACTATATTAAAACAACTTGAAAAACAATGCAAAATTAAGAATAAGTTATATGTTATTGAAAAGTCTGCACCGGACTGGCTTATGACTGATGTCATTGGTCAGACTGTTTTTAATGTCTGCGCCTCATTGGCTCATGTCTTCCACATCATCGTAGAAAAGTGCGTAATAGCTGGAGCAGGTGGTCCGTATACCAAACATGGATACAACTCTTCCGGGGCCCTTATACATAAAGTCTGGAAACCGAGAGTCCATATAGTGGGTTATATCTGTATATGGTTGTTGTGAAGACAGCAGTGTTTACTTTTTTAATTTGACTAATCAAAAATGGAAATGTTTAGTTATGTATTTCACTCTCAGCTATCCCCATAACCCCTGCGTTGGCTGTCTCCATGCACAGGTGCTCCTGTCCAACAAGGGGTATATTGAAGCCCCTTTTTGCCTGGTGCCCCCCAGTTCAACCATAGGCCTCTGCTTCTCCTTCGCTCCCAGTGAGGGGGTGCTGCCCCCAGGGGCCTGCCATGCCATGGTGGTCTCATTCTCTTCCCCCAGTTTGGGCACCTTCACTGAGGAGATCCTTTTCTCTGTGACGGGGAACCCCCAGCCCCTCGTACTCACCTTCAGGTTAACCATAACTTTTTCTTTCACCAACACCAGGCCCATGTATTTTTAATTTACTCTTTTATTTTGACCATAATTTCCCTCAATTTACCGTTTGTGCTGTGAAACTCGCCTGATTTCTTGCAGGGGGTGTGTGATAGGACCCACCTTTCAATTCAATGTGCCAGAGCTCAGTTTTGGGGACGTGTCTTTTGGTGAGAGGCTTGACCAATTATTTTGTGCTTTATAGTAATACTACATGCAGATTTCCTGGTGTTTTACCTTACAGTTATTTTGTTGAGTTTCACACTGGAAAAATGTGTGAAAGTTGCTAGGGACTCCTTTATTTTGCTATGAAAGTTCAGCTTTGTGGGATAATTGATCACAGTTAGAACCTTCCCAGCATTTCCTGCACTCTTATTCCCTAGGTTTCCCCCATACACTGACCTGTTCGCTTAACAACACCTCCCTGGTTCCCATGACTTTTGACCTTCGTATCTTGGGCGATAGCAGTGGCCCACCGAGCCTTGCTGCTGAAGACCAGGTCTTGGATCTGAACCGAACAGACTGGGGACCCAAGAGCAGCAGGAGGATCCGGCCAAGAGAGTTTACCTTGAGTCCCAGCTCCGGGAGTCTACGTGCTCAAGGAGTTATTGATATTCAGGTGACGCTGCATTCTGGGGTTGTTTTGGGTCACACATATTGTTTGTCAATAGTTGCCACATAAAGGCAAGTCTAAAAAAGTGTGTTCACCGTGAAACTACATATTTTCTTTAGGACAGGGCTGTTCATCAGCATCAATAAACATGTGGAATGCAAGGGTCACCTTTGTTGGAATGACTGATTTGTAGAAATGCCTGATGCATAATCTGAAACAATGAGCAAATCCAGTTTGATGTAAATAATCGTAATTACCATCACAATTCATTTAACTGACACTTTTCTAAAAACTGCCTTACAATGCCAAAAAAACGACAATTATTTACCCATTTATATAGCTGGGTAGGTTTTTATTTGAGTAATTCAGGTTAAGTACCTTGCTCAAGGATATTACAGCAAGAAACAGAATTGTGAAATGAAATAATACACAATTACATGACCTAATGCCATGCAGTTATTGTATTCTTCTGTTACATTCACGACATATTTAAAATGGCTTCAAAGAGACAGAGGTACAAAAATCATCTGAACTTGTAGGAGCTTGGTGTTTTACTTTTGCACTTGTTAAAAAGTGCTGGAATGCCACCGCTGAGAGGAAAGCCACTTTCATCGGCTCCTGCTGCCTCTGGCTCTTCATATCTGCTTGTGCTGTATTTATGTGAGCCAGGTGACTGCCGCTTTTTGTGCCTCTGTCTGCGCTGCTGCTGCTGCTGCTGGCTCTTGTTATTGTGCCTCTCTGTCACAGTTGGTCTTTTCCCATCATCCTGATGAATGTTCTGGATCACCGGTGCAGTCTGGAGTTTTGTCATGGGGATTCTCTTCACCCATGCACCCTTCAGCTCCCAGCCCCCTACCTCTGCTGTCTGCAGTCGCCCCGCTCTCATCACCTACTGGTGACAGCACAGCTGCTTGCCCTTTCATTTGGCCTTTTACACAAATTGAATATGTATGAGGTGCCAATATTTGGGAAGGCTGAAGGAAAACGAGCTGCCACTGGAATAGGGAGACCTCACGGTGACTCTAGCCTTTTTACCACTGCAAAATCTGCTGCTTCATTATTTATCATGAGGGTCATCCAGATTGATGAGCAAATTATCATTTTGATTGAGTCCACAGTGCAGCGTTGATCTGGCTATACAAAAATGGAAACAACAGGTTTGGATCGATAGGCGGCACCACTTTGTCAGGATGTGAGTTGTTCTTCTACTTTGTATCTCACTTGTAATGATGATGAGGCCAACAGTGACAGTTACATTCTGAAGGTCAAAAAAAATAGCAGAAAAAAAACTTCTGCATTTGGTCATATCTGGGTTGGCTGTGGCAAAAGACACTGTGTTGAAGTAACTGAAGTCAAGAAGTATGGCCAGATCCCGTAGTCTTGTGTTGCCTATTTCTAGTACCATAAGGTATTTGCAACTTGTGCCTAAATGGTGTTTAATTCAGCATTCATTATGTTTTCATTGGTGTTTCCTTTTCCCAGGTTACTCTGTGCTCCAACAACATCCAAGTGTATAATTTTGCCTTGGTGGTAGATGTACAGGGGGTGGGGCAGGAGGTGTTGGCTCTGCCCATCCATGCCAGGTAGAGGTTTTTGAACTCACTCTCATACACCGCATTGTCACAACACATTGTCCAATGTGTCTCCATGTGCTTTCTTCATCTGTCTATTTGTGTTCTGTCTTTCTGCCTCTATCCAGATGTGTGGTACCTAAGGTGCGTTTGGACACTCCTCTGCTGGAGCTCCAGCGGTGCTTTCTTAGTTACCCCTACGAAAAGTCTGTGAGGCTGATTAATGACAGCGACCTGCCTGCATGCTATGGCCTGCTCTCACAGGTTAGAACAAGAATCAGGTTCTTCTCGGGGGTTGTGAAACAGCACTCTTTAGGTTGGTTCTGGGTATTTCTTAACAACTTGTTTCTTGTTCTTCTCTATAGGAGTGTGAAGAGCATCCTTCTGTTGTGTACTTCAGCTCCCGCCCACGGGGAATCCTCCAGCCACACGAAGAGGTGCAGATCCCATTGGTACTGCAAGCTAAGACTCTGGGTAGGCTGCAGGCGACCGCTCGTGTGGCCGTGTTCGGCAGCGAAGAGCCGCCTCTGGTTAGTATGGAGCAGTGTGCTGAAAGTATAATTACTCTATGTTTGCATGTGTGCTTGTGACTGGTGTGTGAAAAAGTGTTTATTTGTGTGGACAATGTTTAACAAAGAAGGGTACTCATTTTCAAGAGCCGTTATACTGTAATGCTGATACCCAGAGGTGCATAGCAGGGTATGTCTGCATTTTGTTTTTACCAAAACTGTGTCTTTCACTGACGTGCTGGCACTATGGTAGTGTGAAAGACATGAGGAAGTCCATCTATTACTGTGACTGTAACATCATCCCATTGTTGTCTGCCACTCTCCCCAACCTCAACCCAACAGGATGTGATCCTGTCGTGTACTGGAGAGGGTCCAGTTGTTCATGTGGCTGTCACAACGGTGGACTTTGGCAACATACCTGCGCTGACGGACGTGTGTCAGACAGTGCAGCTCTTTAACCAGTCCCCCATCTCTGCCGTGTTCCTGGCACAAATGGTGCGTACAGCCATGTCTTGCAGTACATGTGTGGGCTCGAGCCCCAGCGGGGGGGAGACGAAGGAAGCGTGTCTCTTTTCAGCCACATTGCACTCTTTCTTTCCCGTCTTGCCCTTTCTAACCCTGATAGTGTACATTCTTGGTAAAGGTATTAGAAACAAGGCTCATCAGCTTCAGTTAGCTCTTTCAAAAAGAACAAAAGTTTACAAAAATCAAAAGTTATCTATTATTTGGTAGTGCAGATGTTACAGATGTAGTATTACAACAAAAGCATATTGTTCTTCCATTTTTAAGGTGTGATGATTTAATTTTATGGGTTGGACTGGGTCCTGCTCTCCAGTGGGTCTGGGGTTCGAGTCCCGCTTGGGGTGCCTTGCGACGGACTGGCATCCTGTCCTGGGTGTGTCCCCTCCCCCTCCGACCTTACGCCCTGTGTTGACGGGTAGGCTCCGGTTCCCCGCGACCCTGTATGGGACAAGCGGTTCAGAAAATGTGTGTATGTGTGATTTAATTTTATTCTCACCTCTGAGGTTGCAGGCTTAGGACGTCAGTCGATCAAGATAATGACTGCTTTACCGCCACTTAACAGGACAACGAGAACATAGAGATATTTTAAACACTATACGCAAACCAAAATGTAATGTTCAGGTTTTTGATTCACTAAAAATTAAATTGCTCTGTGTTTTCGCATTATTTAACATGTATTTGTGGCACTCATTTTTCATAGTCTATCAGTGAAACCTTGTTTCAGACTTTGTGTTTTGTTTCATTTTAAACCTACTAGAACTAATTTAGTTTAAAGCAGTCAATGAGAAGACATCCAGTGCACATCTGATCTGGTTATTGAAATTTTGTCTTTCCATCATAAGTGAAATTTCCTACTCGATGGACCCCTTCTTCTCTGCCAGCCTGCCCAACATTTCTCCAGGTTTCCTTTTAGAAAAAGACTCACAATGAGATCCAGCCTTTCTATATTTGATAGATGATGATAGATGATGTAAGATATGATACTCTGAAAAACTAGTAAATTTTTTCCTATTTATTTTGTAATATATTACAAAATGTTATGTTCTGATGAAATGGCTTGGCTTCAGAATAAGTCTTACTTTGCATTCTTCATGTCTGTTGTATTTGTCTTCTGCGTATAATAGATCTGCTAATGAAAATAATCTCTTTGAAACTTGGTAAGTTTGGCATTTTTCTGAGCTAATACTAAAATAATGCATAATCTAGTTTTTAGCTTGGTTTATGCATGTATTTCTTGTCTATGAATTATGCAGCTTTGTTAAGAATCTAAAAACTTTAGATGAAGTTGTGGTATTTTTTTCAAGACAATGTATGCATGCTCTTATTGGTTTAAAGTAATTGATTTTGGGTGAATGCTCATATATAGTTAATATTTTTTCCTGAATGTCCAGAGATAGCAAATCTAATTCATAAAGATGCTATTATACCAGGCACCATGAATTTTTCAATATCAGGCACTCCTAACAGTCCCAGACATTTGCATGATGAGGTGTATATAAATTGTGAGAATTAATAGCAGGTTAGTGTGAAATCTTCCTTGATATTATACTGGGAGACAGAGCAGCTAGAGACAGGACTCTGCAGTGTAAAAGTCCATGGTGGTAGCTTCACTATGAGTGCCACCTCTTTCCCCTGGCCACTCCGATCACCCTTGCTGTGATCCCATTATCAATAAGAAATTCATACCCATGCTGAAGTTCTTCAACCCCTTTTGATAGGGGAGTATTTTTAGTCTTTTGGAAATTGTTTCTGGAAAAGTTTTGGAATTTTTTTGCTTGAATCATTAAGGCAGGGTTGTGTTGGTCTGGGGCTCATCCTGGAAGCATAAAGTATTATGCTAGGTAGAGTACACTTTGGACACTATGAGCAATTTAGAGTCAACAGTTCACCTGAAACTTGTCTTTGGACTGGGGGAGGAAACCAGAGCATCCGGAGGCAGCCCTTGCGAACACGGGGAGAACATACAAACGCCACACAATCCAAACACATATCCTTTTCAGCCAAGGCACTGTGTGGCTCCCATGTTACCCACTGTGCTGCCCTGAAAACATATAAACAATAACCAAAAATGAACTTGCAGATCGCATTGTTTATCATTTGCCCAAGTTTTATCCACTTTAGAATCAACTCTATAGTTTGCAAGACTTGTGTGTTTGGTCTGTGTAGAGCTGAGACTTGTTAAATCTGCATTGGACCTCTCACTATCCCTCAGTAATGAGCGATTTCACTGGTATACAGGCATAATAATGTGATGTCCTCTGGTAGATACACAGGTAAGTGAAGCGAAGATGAGCTGCCACACAATGGTAGCACAGACAATCTCATGCATTGCAAACTTTTTTTCGTAATCTGTTCAGGGGGTTCGCTGTGCTGTGAATGATTATTTGAAAGGAAACAGATGAACCCTGTACGTTTTCATTATGGTTGGTATTAAAGCAGAAGAACAATGGGGTATTGGATATTTTACAGCTTTGAACACCAAGAAAGAGCTCAATTCATATGAGAAATGATTAGTGACAGGATTCCAGGTAAAGATATTAAGTGACCACCAGTTTTTGGATGACAGATATGTTTTTTGTAGTTGAAACATCAGTTGTTCTCTACAAGGTGTAGAGATAGCAGAGTAAGCTCAGTATGTAACAGCTCACGTAAAATAAAATCAAAATTGGACGTATTCAGTCTAAAAAATGATTAACTCCGCCGATCACTGAATTTCAGGACCTTACAGAGAACATGTAAATGACAGTTAATTAGATTGTGCTTAGTGTTTTCTGTGTATATTATTTGATTTCAGCCAACAGCCAAGAGTCGAGTTTGGATATATAATGGTGCTGTCATTAGTCACTGCTGATCAGTTCTGGGCTGCTGCTAAATTCCCTGGGATTTTGAGGATAATGCCTAGAGAGGAAGGGCACCCAGCTCTGATGACCTGCATAGGGGGCTTTATGACAGATACATCCGATGCTAATTCAAACAGCTCAGTGCTGCAAACAGTGCAGCTAAAAATGTCTTGGAGTAGGCAGATCTGTGCATTTAATCAACAGCAATATCAAAAAGAAGACGAGTCATCACATTTTTTAATTAAGCTGGCTTGTTATGAATAATAATGATGTTATAGATTCCTCCTGTTTACGTGTATGGTCTTCCCCTTGGAGAATAATGGTGCTTAGGCAGGGGTCCAGCTGCTGGGCTGCAGTACCACATATTAACCTGTTTAATGCTGGATCACATAGTCTTGGGGCATTGCACCACTGCATCAAGTTTTTGTGGACTGTAAATGTAGTCACTGAAATATTATATATATTATTTCACTAAAAGGTGAAATACCTTTGTCTGATTGACAAAATAGGGTTTTCATCTCTAAATGTGTAGTAATTAAGTGTTATGTAATGATTATCTCTTAACATCCTTGCTGCCTGACCTTTTCTTGATTTTTACAAGATATTTGTGGCAGTAACAAGTTGTGCAGGGGATGGTGTGTTCAGCGTTTTATGAAAGAAATGTTAGCCACAGCATACCAGGTTTCTTTGTCTTTTGCAAGGGAATAGGTTGGAAATATGTGATCGATACTAGAAGGAGAAAGGGAAGGTAGACACTAGCCCAAGATCTGTGTCATCGTTATTTTGGATCTTTGAAGAAACCTGATTAGCTACAAAGTGTTAGATAGCAAAGTATACATACACAAAGAAGTCACACACTACCGAACCATACTAATGAATTTCCAGTGAAATTGTAGAGCTCCGGATGCAAGTTAAATTCCATAAAATTCAGCACACATCATTTTCAACCCAGTCTTCATTGATTTTTGCAACAAATATACTACAGTTAATATATTATATAGTTATATATAGTATATAACTTAATATATTTAATGTAATTGAAAAATAGACAAAAACAACACACAGTTAACAGAATTAATGTCATTTATATTTACAGCTACAGTTTTTTTTTCCTGTACATCTTTATTGGATATTTCCAGGGAAATCTTTGCTGTGTGAGGTCACTCCAAGTTCTTTGATTTTTTTTTTTTTTCCCATTTTATTTTCTCAGAATGGCAGGGGATACAACCTTACTGGAGAGACATTCATTTAACCGCTTAAACAAACTTTCAATTTAGGTTCAGGCTTTAGTTGTCCCTCTCAGTCCGCTCTATAAGCTGTTGAGATTTTTTTTTTTTAAAAAAAAAATCTTCCTTGATAGGGCTGTATGACCACCCTTGCTAACTGCTGTGGCCCATTGCCTTTCATTTGTATTATGTGCTTGTTTGCATTATTGTAGTATATTAATTATGCATCTACATTGCAACATAGTTCTGTCTCCTATAAAAAATAAACATAAAATGCAGTCGTTTCACAATGGTCTGAATGTTCAGAATATAAAAGTTTTTAGCTTTAGATAATTTATTTTTAATGAGCAGTTTGACAGATGACCTAAAGTCATGTATTGGTATTAAGAGGAACGGAAGCTCTAAACCATTGAAAGTGCTGTAGTGAGTGAGGATTAAACTACTGTGGTTTTTCAGGTGCGCAGCCGGTCCCAGTTCCGCGTGGAGCCCTGTGAGGGTGAAGTGCCCCCAAACGGGGAGCTGCAACTTAGGCTGGTGGCTCACCTGGATGATACCACCCACTTCCAAGATAAGCTGCACCTGGCCATCCGCCACAGCCGCACTCACAGCATCCCTGTCTCGGCCAGGGGAAAGGGCACAACCATCGTCAGCGACCGACCCTTTGCACCATACCTTGACCTAGGAACGCACTTTAGGTAGAGCCCCTTTGTGTTTTCGGTGGATGCAGGGGGCTGTATATCTCTTACTGACAATGGAGCAGCAGTGTTCTGTTTGAGTCCAGGCATGGGTGAGGGCACCGCATTCAGCAGCGAGTTGATTTATAGACCTGTGTGGGTCCACGCACAGATATATCCCTCATTTGTTGACATATGCCGATATGGCCTCCCGTTCCCGATATTGGTAAACAATAAAGGTGTCATACATACACTCCTTCTGCTGTCACCTTCGTTGTGGAGGTGTATAAATCTGATAAAATATTACATGCTGCTGCAGCAGGGAAAGCTAATAAAGGAGACCATTACTTGTAAGATAATGTAAACTGTAAGGCCTGTCTGTGTGACATCAGACTTTTCCCCACACGGAATTTTCAGTGCAGTCTCTCTAAATCAGGGTTTCCTGATCTTTTGTATTATGTGGGTTTGGGCATGTCTGCTTGTGTGGTCATTTATGTCATGCAAACAATGACCGGTCATTTTATTAGTCATTAACTGAATATCACAACCTTTTTTCCCTTAGTCATTAATTTACTTCTTGTACATATACAGCTCTGTAAACACACAGACTCAAATTTTTCTATTTTCAGAATAGGGTTTACCACTTTTTTGCAAAGATTTGCTCTGCAAACTGCAATAGTTTAATTGATCTCTTGGACAAGTACAAGAAAAGAGATGTTGTTATGGTCAGTTTAAATGACTGCCATTCATGCTATCCTTGCAACCCACTACAGCTCAGGTCCCTGTAAGTACCACTTCAGGCTGACCAACCGGGGCCGACGCTTCCACCAGCTCTACTGGATGACCGAAGGTTTCCCTCCTTTCCGCCGCCGGGCTCTCCAACCATCCCACTCCAACAGTTCCAGGAATGGCAAACAAGGTGGCCCTTTGGGCCTCCTAGAGTCAGATGGACCTGTCTTCATCCTGGAGCCACAGCACACTGAGCTTGCACCAGGTCAGACTGTGGACATGGTACTAGTGGGCTCCTCTGACACCCCTAAGGTGAGCATGGACCTTCTGACCACTCAGGAAGGTTTAGATCTGAGGAGCATGAGTATGTTCAGTCGGGAGTAGTGTATCATTGCACTGAAGGTGATAGTATAAGAGGAAGAACAGTCGTTGTTACAATGGTTTCTGCTGTTCAATAAAAAAAAAAAAAACACATAAGCAGAGTACTAGAGTTCTCATCTTGCTAATTAGCTCCAATTATATGATGTAAGAAGGAGCAAGACCGTAGCTGTACTTAACCTGCCCCACTTCACAACAGCAATTGACCTAAAGTTTATTTGACTGAAGCTATTGTGTTTCAGCAGATGCTCTTTATTGTTCCGTTCTAGTATTGATGTACAGCCACAAATTATTTTAGCAATAAATTAAAATTACCATTTGAGGAAATTGTTTTGACATAGCTGGGAGCTCCATATTTTGAATATGCTGTTTGGCTTTCTGGAGAATGACAGGTACACCATTAGTACTCTTATTTGTCCTCTTGTTTGCATGTGTGTTCTGTCAGGTTGTTCAGGAGCGACTGCTGTGTCAGGCAATCTTGGGCCAGAAAGGAGGAAAAGAGCGTATCATGACAGTGGATGTCACATGCAAGTTTGTGTCCCCAGTCCTAAAATTTTCCTCCCAGGAGCTCAGCTTCTGTGCAGAAAAGGTATGTATGGAACATCAGCACCTTCATTTCCTCCAACTCCTGGAGCTTTGCCGTTCAACCCCTTTTTAACACTTGGCCCATCAAGTGATTCTACCCGGGTGTGTTGCATAGTATTTTCATCACTACAATTTCAAGCGATGCCTTTCTGATGAAATTTTTATGTAAATGTTTCTTGCCCGGATGGAGATGTTGCGCCCATGAAAAAATGTATCCTGGCTCTCTGTAGCAGTTCTGCTTTTTTTGTCGCCTATGGGGCGCAGCTAAGGCGATGGTCAGATTCCCTGTAAGGAAGTGAGATGTTTCTAGGAAGAGATGATGCAGTGTTCCACTGGTGGTGAACAGAACAGGGAATCTTCAAACACACTAAACAGTGCTTGGTTCCAAACAGCTAAATGGATAGCAGGAATGAAGATCTCTCGTGTGACTCTTCAACATCCACATTGCTGTGTTTCACATTCTGATGTCGTTTCTACTGTGCAGCTCTCTGCTGTCTTGGGTTTGCTCTTCACACCGTTCATTCACTTCAGTATGATTGTGAAGAAAATACTGTATGAATAGTACATTTACAGCAGAATGGCTGTTCCAACATTTTCTCTCCTCCTTTTTTATTTACCTTTAAACAGACAGACCTCTCAGTAATTTATTTTTCAATATGTAACAGTTGATGCTGCACATTTGTTTGTGAATTTTTCATATCTCTCAATAGCTGCCTTATGGTTCCCCTGCCAATCAGCTTTTCAGAACTAAAGATGCTAATTTGTCTTTATTACATTCTTTTGTGTGAGTCTGTTCCATTTATCTCTGTGCTGACAGCCGTGCTTTTGGATCTCTGGACATCCTGAGAAGTGAATTTTGTTTGGGATGAAGCAAATGGAGCTGTTAAGGGTCTCTTTCTGTAGGCTGAAAAAAGAAAAGAGAGTGAAAGACAAAGACAAGCAGAGATGAGACAGGAAGTTCTCTCCAGGAACTGTAACATGTTGTGTGGTGTTTCTTCTCCAGCTTTTAGTTGTCGTCACACTGTTGGTGTAAAGTGAGGGCAATCCAGCATCTCAACATCTGGGCTCTGGGCTTTGCCTTCTGGCTGTTGTAGCATGATCCAGGATTGCCTTGTTCCACTGGCAACTTGTCCTCCCGTCTCCAGTGCCGTCACATGTGATCTTCTTGGCTTTCCAGGTTCCGGTGGAACTTCTACACAAACAGGAAGCTCTGTGAGGCTGCAACTACATGTTTGTGTGCCAGTGTGTATGTTCCTGTGTGTTTGAAACTCTTTTTATGCTGCTCTGTCCAGACCTTGGGTGTTTCTCTGGTCCCCCTGTACCAACCACTCATCCTGACAAATGTGTCCTCTCTACCCCTGTCCATGGAGCTGGCTCTGGTCAAGCCCTTTGGCCTGTGCGACCATCCAGAGGACCCCTTGTTCGTCACTTCAAAGGTGCATCCCCCCTGCAAGACAACGTCAGGGTCATTTTTACTATTCTGAACGGTTAGAGCAAGACAGGAAATAGTGAAATTATTTTTGTTGCCTGTATTGATATTGTCAGTGTCCTTAAAATGCCTTTTATAACTTTTCCAGTTGAAGACTGTGTGAACTTACATATTGATGTTGATGTAATGCACTCATTGTATTTTTCCATGAGATGTACGTCGCTTTGGAAAAGAGCATCGACTAAATGAGTAAATGTAAATGTAGTGCAAATGCATATTATTTGTCTTTATTTTAGGTTCTGTGAACAACAGTAGTTAAATTTTTGTAATAGTTTCACTTTGCGTAAGTACCTACAATTTCTTTTTTTTCTGGCAGATCCAGACACTGGGGGTGGGGCAGGATGTGAAACTTTGGGTGTGCTTCAACTCATTGCACTGGCAGGACCACGTTACCCACGTGGTTGAAGAGAAGCTCGAGGTCCACTACCAAGACCACCCACAGCGGGACAGCATCATTCTGCGGGGAGAGGTGCGCTTCCCCAACCTGCGATTCTCCAGCAGCAGCCTAGACTTTGGCTGCATTTTCAACCACACCGAGAGCCAGAAGCAGCTAACCATGACCAACTGCAGCCGGCTGGCTGTAACGTACCACTGGGCCTTCCTAGTGGAGCAGGTCTGGTACCACATCAGGTAAAAGCGTCCTCTGCAATTTGACCTCTTAGATGATTCAGTGAGACACGTTTCTGGAGCCACAGGAATGGACCAACACCCTACCCCAACCCTTCCCCTAACCCAAACCTCTAACCCTTATCTGAACCTTAAGTGACTTCTAAAAATTAGATTCTAAGCAAAAATTACTGGTTTAGTACATGATGAATACATGAGTCAATGAGAAGCTATGCAAATGAACATATGACTGAACGAAAAAAGAAATAAATTTACAAGGAAACATCATGATTAATCCACTGGAAATGCAGGTTTCACTTTGAACTGCAGAAACACTGTATTACACCCTGTGATTATAGGAGCTTATTGAAGCACCCTGTGGATGTTACCCAGTTCCAGAGAGATGAGACGAGGACATGTGTTGACTGAAACTGAGACCTAATTGACTAAACCAGAAAGATATCTCTGTCATACAGCAAACAAAGCAACCTGCTGAAATAACAAACAAACAGCTTAGAAATAAATAGTTGCGGACAGCAGAACATCTGTGCTGTCACACACCCTCTTGGATTTCTCATCCTTTCTTTAGCAGGTTTTCATGCCTCCCCTGGTCTCTTCTCTCTCCCTGTCCATATTTCCCTCTTTCTCCCTTTGTGTGCAAAACCAGTCCATTCAGTCCCAGATTTGTACCACCATACCTGACCACAGGAGTCCTTGATTTGCATGAGATTTCATCGTTCCCCTTTCCCTCACAGCTTTTACACTGTCTGTTCATGGTAGAAACTGTTTTAATGCACATCACCCTGCCCTCTGGTTTTTATTGTGTTCCCCAGAAGTGTCTGCACTGTAGCCCTGATGAGTTTCAATGGCTGGTTTTATCCCCATCAGTTAGAAAAAAACAGATGGTCACATGCTGAGAGATAGAAGTTTATCACCAGGCATCAGCTCTAGCGTTGGACTTTAATAAAGTGCTGGAACCCGCAGGTCAACCTTGACTGGTCAAATTGGCACACTTGAGTGACCATTAAAGGGAAAACACACTGACTAATTCACAGACAGTTCCAGACTGAAGGGCACGTTTTCCAGCCCCCTCCAAGCAAATGGTTCAGAGTCTCACACATCTAACGAAACTTAATTTCCAGTAAATGTTACTCCACATTTGCCTTTCTGACTTTTACCATTAACACATTTACACTGTAACCAGGACATTCACTGTCTGTGACAGAGTACTTCTGTATGAAATGATGAATGACTGAATTCATACTGTTCTGATAAGACACCCACATTCCCATAATTGTTTAAATATTTGCTTTCCTACTTTTAAATTCTAACTGCAATTTTTCCCATTAAAGTAACAGTCCAGTAGCAGTAGTGTGGAGTGAAAAGTTCAGTCTAGAGCCCCACTCTCTGTGTCCTGGAAAGGATTTATAGTATTTCTGTACAGTTTGGTTGGTACCATTTTTACTCAAGTGGCTCCAGCACTGAACAGATGGTGTAAAAGAAGCAGGTATTCCTGCAGGAAGGACTGCTACCCAATTAGGAATTCACACTGTCAATCTGCTCATTTGCTCAGTTTATGTAACGCCAGACTGCGCACTGACAACAAGTAAGTGCTGACCACGTAGCTCTTTCTTAAAGAAGACTGGGGAGGCTTGTGTTCCATCCCTTCTCTGTATGAACACGGTAATGATGAAGGATGTGTGAACGACTTTGTGTTTTAACCTCTTCCCAATCCCAGGCCTCCGTATTGGGTTCCCAGTCTTCTGTGTTTTGCTCCTTTAATGGAGCTTCACAGGCTTCAACGACTGTAGGAAGAGAGAGAGAAAGAGAACTCTGCTGTCTTATGTGTTTTCCCCATCACTGTCCACAGGGAGAACGCATCTCAGAGGAGCCGTGTCGGGGAGCTAGTGCCTCCCTTTGGTTGCTGGTACCCGAGCAGGTTTGTGTGCCAGCCGTGCTCTAGACATGTCTAGACAGTGACCAGGCATGAAGGAGTATGGAGTGGACTGATGATGAGAATTTTTACTAAAACTTAAAACAGTTCAAGAACCACAGGAGATCATAAAGCAGAAGTTTTGGGCAGAAACTGCATCCACACCAGTTCTGAACTCCTCAGTGGGACGACCTCCTGTCCTCAAACAGTCCATTTAATTAATATCACCACACCTGACCCTTATCGGTTCGGTTCAGGTTTTCTCCGATATTTCTTGACATTAGTTTTGCTCCACTAAATAGACTGTCTTTCAGCCTAGACCTTTAAGATGTTAGACTTACTATCTTTTAGTTTTTGTCATATTTGGTTTTGTTCAGTGTACGCTAGGATCTGTTTAGACTAAAGAACTCATCCCAGATGGTACTACAGCTGAACTACCGAACACTGGTATTCATCTTTTTAGGTTCTTGCCTCTTGGTAAAGGAGTTTCTTTTGGCTCAGGACACCAATAGCTCTGCCAATTGGTCAATTGATTTGAAAAGATCAAAACCGTTTACTGTGTTTGAGGGACTGATGCCCTGTTGGTAAATTCTACCCAGTTTCCCTCAGGAGGCAGATACCTCAGTGAAACAGACACCGGCAGACTCCAAGGTGGACAGGCCTGAGATGAGAAATGCAGACGGCAAGAAGGAGCCTCACAGGTCTGTACCCATCATGTGGATGCACACCTGCCTGAAGAACTGAACCTGAGGATATGTTCTGCTGATGTAATGCACTCTTTGTGTTCTTCTCTGACATGTACATCACTATGGAGGAGAAAAGTGTCTGCTAAATGAATAAATGTAACATAAATGTTTTCCTGCTACTTTACAGTCTTATGAAGGCACCAGAACTAGGCACTAAACACATCTAAAATAAACTATTAATCTTTCCATTTACAGCAAGGGAAAATTCTAATAGTCCCATGGTGCAATTTTTATTTTTTATGTTTTCTTTGGTTAGAGGACTGTACTGTGTTTCCTGCTGTATATCACATCCACACCAATCCCATCCTTTTTCCGACCTGTCAGTTTAATGTAATTGAATTTCTTTTTTCCTTAGGGTTGTCTGTGTGACAGGGGATTAGAGTGATAAACCACACACACACACACACACACACACCGATGAGCAGTGTACTGTGTAGAGAGAGACTGGCTGTCTGCTTATTCGGAAATGGGATTTGAATTTAAATCACCTTTTTGGGAGCAATGTGCTTCATTTTCAACAAAGTCTGGTGGGAAGTTGGTAGCATGAATTAATTATCCATGATAGATAATCACCTCACATGTGAGTGGGGGCTGGGTTTAAAGCTCCTTTCTCTGGAGCCTGCCCTAGCTGTAAATCCCAATGCAAGCCTGCCCCCTGCTGCTCATCTGCAGAACACTCACACCTTCTGCCCAGACTCCAGAGCACTGATAATACAGGCAGAACAAAATGCTGGATGATGGAAAACTGTTTGTAACTGATTACCCACAATGACTGTAATGCTAATTGATTGTACATACTGATTTTAGTGGTAGTTCACTATACCTGTTGGACAGCAGGTGGCATAGTGGTTAACGCCACTATCCTGTACTTGGACCCAAGTTCTAATCCTGCTTTGTTCCCGTACTAAGGTACTGATACAATAAGAATTACGCAACTTCATTAATAACTATAAGCAGGTTTACATTATAAGTCACTATGGCAACTAATGTCAGCTAAATGAAGGAATAAATCACTGCTAATGTCTGTAGTTATAGCAGAATATATGCAGTGATTGCTTTGTCAACTTATTTAGTAGTAGTTTGAAATTCTGAACATTTATGAAACTGTTCAGACCATTTATCTGTTTTTATTTGTCTGGTTGCTTGGTCTAAGTTTCTCCTGCTTCACCTGATTTATAGTTGTCTTGTGACAATTTTTTATGGAAAACAGAACAAAGTGATGCATAGAAGCTGTGTTATGGGGCAGCTGATAGCATAGTGGTTAGAGATGCTGCCTTTGGAATAGTGCAATTATCTTAACATGGTAAGTCATATAAAATGTAAGTGTAAATGTTCTTTCTCCTTCACATACCAGGGAGGTTCCTGAGCTCTTCTTGGAAGAGAAGAAAGATACTAAGGATGGGGATGGTTTCTTGAAGGAACAGTCAGTCTGCAGGAGCCCAGATGTTGTTGAGAAAGTAAGGGGGCAGAGACTTGTCAATTACCTTGTTAAAAACAATATTAAAATGTTATAACTGTACAGAAGCAGCTGAGCCTTAATGGTTAGACTCAAGGGTATCTCTAGAGTTTTAAGCTCATTGGTGTCTAGTTATGATGGAGTTAGGGAAGGTGTGTATGAATACTATCTGCTGACATTTTTGTTCTCATATCCAGATGCCGTTTGAGCGTGAAGTGCAACATCTGGATGAACACTACCCTGCCACACAGCTGGAGTCTGACCTGACAGCTCCCAGCAGTCAGGACAATGGAACTGGATATTATAGCGAAAACCACGGAATTCCTAAAAAACAAGTCCAAATCCAGACCTCATCTTACCAAGGAGATCTAAAGAGACCTTCCTCAAAGCAGGACCAAAAAAATTTGAGTCAAACACACCAGGAGTGCTCCAGTTTAGGTGTGGAGGAGGTACAGCACCATATGAGCTCTCAGACATGACTACAGAGCCTGTCATCCAGAGTTCTGCTCAATATTCACTAACTGCACTGGCTGAGGTCTAAATTTCCTTATTGCTCTCATTTTTCATTCTTGATTACTTTCTATCTTTTGACGTTGCCTAGTTACCATCTGCTTACGGATGTTTCCTATAATGTGCTCCATTAAATTTGATTGTGGAAATAGAATCACAAATGTTTTTGTCAAGAATTTTTCCTTCTCCTTTTTGCCCCACTCTTTGGCTGCCTTTTCTTTCCTGCTTTCATGTTTTGTCTCTATATCATATCAACCTCTCCCCTGGTGCAGGTGTTTGATATCCTGCCGATGTCTGGGGAGCTGCAGCCGGGCGAAAGCCAGCATGTGTGCTTCACTTTCTATGGCCATGCCAACATCAGTGGTCAGGTTCTCGCCCTGTGTGAGGTGGAAGAAGGACCAACTTATGAGATTGCCCTGAAGGGGGAGGCCTCACAGGTCACATATACCCTAGATAGGATGGAAATTGACTTGGGGGTGCAGGTACTGTGGCTCAGCATGCTGTGAAATCATTACCCTTGATACACATTCATCCATAATTACTGTATTTTCTTATTTCTCTGTGTCTTTTTTCACACAGGTACTAAGTTGCTCTGGCTTTCGTATTGTTCTGCCGGACGTTGTGGATGGAAGCTGCAATAGAAAATGATTGATGGAGTTGTGGATTTAAAGAGTTTTAAATATTGCTTTGTGCTAATTGAATTATCACATTAAATACTTTTATTGTGTGTTGCATTCCAGGCTCTGACCAGACTCTCTCTGTCTGTCTTCAACCCCCAGCTGTTTGACCACGTGGCTGAAACTGAGCTCATCCTGAGAAACACAGGGAAGGTTGGTTTTGACTTCGGTGTGCAGACACTGGAAGGCCTGTCCCCCACCAGCCTCCCACCTGGCCTGCCCCTTGTTGTCCCAAACTCGGTGAGCCATCTTGCTGAGGGAAAGACAGTGTCCTCAAAGCCTCGTATTGCTCACACACACCCAGTGTATTGACTGAAATGAGGAGGACTTTGCTCCTTTGTGGTTTGTTCTTTTTTCCTTTGGGTTACTTTATGTGTCTCACTGCCTTCTCTTCACTTGTTCTTTGTTTTATAAAGGGCCACATAGAGGCAAACAAAGAACAAAAACTAGCAGTGTATTACCTGCCAGGGGTTCCTGAGGTCTTCCACAAAAGCTTTGAGCTTCAGGTGTCATACTATGAGCCAGAGAGCATCACCCTGACAGGAGAGGGTATTTTTCCAAGAATCTGCCTTGACCTGCCCAGATGCCTCGGTAAGACTGAACCCAACAAGCTAGACCTTCTTATGGCTTTAGTGAGAGGTAACATCATTCAGCCTGAATGGTCCAAACATTGAAATATGTCATTACTAGGCCCGTGCTAAGTCCGTTAAACCAGGACGTGTGCAATCATTCTTAAAAAAGTAACTTAGGTAGTTAAAAATCAGTGTACTACTTTTAGGAACAGTCTTTCTGTCTTCCTACCAGATGAGGAGAAGTACACCTCAGTCCTACAAGAGGCAAGAGAGCTGCTGGAAAAGGAGACAAGGCCAGTGATGAGGGGTGGAGATCTCTCCGCGGATAACTATATCCCAACAGTGAGTGCCCTTATCTGTCTTCTGAGAATCTTTTTCACCATTAGATCCACCATGTGGACAATTACAGTGATCTCCTGATTCTGGAATACTACCGTTGGTTGCCTCTATGTCATTTTGATTCCTCCCAGATCTTGATGTTTTGTCTCTCATATGATTAAGCTGGACATGTATTTGTAGTGAGACTCCCGAGACTCACTGAGTCATTTTGAGTCAGATTACAATTACTACAAATACATACAGAGGAAGTGTGATATCTTGTGGTGTGTCTCCTTTCCTTCTGTCCCCTTCCTTTGTGGTAGTATGACACCCTGCTGCAGATGGAGATGGAGAGGCTGCTGGTGAAGAAAGTCACAGAGGGCCCACTGGCCAGCCCTGCGGCCTGCGGGGATACATCTACACCTAAGGTCAACGGGCACTGTAGGAAAATCAGCAGGTAAAGCCAGAAATTCTGCTCCGCTAAGAACTTCTAGTATGGAAACACACGGTGTTGGTTTTGAATAATAGATTTATCAAGGTGTCCTTGGTTGATTGTTCAAGGAAAGGCAAATGCCACAGTTATAGTACCCAAAATAAACCAATACAATTGTTCTGATTAGCCCTACAGTAATGTTTAGTAGTTACTGTAACTCGCTTTAATCAATAATTGATGCAGCTGAGCATAGCTTTGGTTTTGGTGTCCTGTGTTCATGTTTGTGTTGCCTGACTATGCTTGTCTAACGTCCCCTGCTTAGACTCGTGCTGCCTGAGTACATGCTGGACTTTGGCTATGTGATCCGCAACAGTGTGCAGACCCACACTGTGAAAGTCACTAACACAGGGCCATTGCCCGTGTCCTTCTGGGCTGACCAACGCCACCTTGCTTGCTCAGGTGAATTCATCTGCATCTGCTGGCTAAATTGGGTCCTTCATTGCTATCTGTTGACCCTCCCCCACGTAGTCAGAGTATCTGACTCGCTAGGGCTGGAATGTAACAGCAAACAGAGAAAATAAGCACTAATGTTAATGATATTTATGTCCCCTTACTCATGTGACACTTAAATTAAAAAAAAAAATCTAATTCATTTCAGTTTGTTTTCATAGAATGCTCCTCTCACACTCATCTTTTCTTTCCAATTTACTCTGAAGGGTTCAGCACAGAGTTGGACAAAGTGAAAAACTTGCCAAGCGGTGAGACAGAGACATTCGAAGTGAAGTTTGACCCCCGTGGGGCCAGTCTGGACCTTGGGGAAGCTGTCAGTCTCTTTCCCATCCGGGTAGGGTAATGTCTCAGGACAGACAACCTTGAAGGTTTTTTGTGGCTTAAAGATCAGAAATTGTTCTTACGCTTAATGTAATTGCAAGAAAGTCACCAGGCAAAAACCACTTGCAGAAGTGCACCAGCCAAAGGCCCCTTTTCTGTATTTTTTTACTGACAGATCGTGGGTGGGCCAGTGGTGCAGGTGCGTCTGCGTGCAACAGTTACCATGCCCTCGCTCAGCGTCTCCACAGATACTCTGCAGTTTGGCACCATCCAGTGTGGCTTGTGTAAGGTGGTCACTGTCCAGCTGTTGAACCCGGAGTCAGTGCCCAGCGAGTGGACCATTTCTGAAGAGCAGCAGGCTAAGAAGAAGGTAAGGGTCAAAACACTGCCTCTTACAGTTAAATACTAAAGGGAAAAATGTTTATATTAATGCACAATATCAAAACCCACTTTGAACTTCAAGATTTGCGGTTATGCTAAGATGGGGGCCATATTTGTGCATTAGCTGACTGCTTTGTTGCAATGTGTTGAACTAAACTTCAGCTGAATAGGGCAGTTCATGAGTTTACTCCTACAATTAGTTTTGTATCAGATTAATGAATGCATCATACTGTTATTGCTTCTGTTATTTTTTCATGGACAGAAATCTGCACAGGTGCCCTTTACAAAGCCTTAGTATGAGCTCACCCGAGTTACCCTTTTGTCATCTTGTGCAGATTGACAAGCATGTGCCCCTCCATATCCGACGGAGAATGTGGCAGGAGCGAAAGCCCGTTCCTATTGTGTTCGAAATTCTACCTCCCTCTGGGGTGCTGCTGCCTGGAGAAAGGGTCAATGTGCAGGTGAAATTCACCCCTGCCGAAGGGGTAAGGCTGCAGGCTGCTTTTCGTGCTCTTGTTTACCATGTTTTAGTCTGTGTAAAATTGCTCCACCCACTGCACTTTCTTCAGCCACACCATGTGTTTAGTTGGATCTCCTCATTTCCAACCCAACATTACCTTGTTCTTCAGCTTGGTGCTGTAATTGCCCCCATATTCTTCAGTGCAGATGTCTCAGTCCTGTTGATGGGGTGTAAAATATCCTTCTGTTAATGCGACTCCATCACACAAGCATCTTAAAGTTCTCTGTCACCCTCACTACTGGACACTGGGGGCAAAAGCCAGTTACTGTTGGTGTGTAACAGCAAGTGTCCCTCACCTATTCCCTCCAGAAAACCTACAGCCAGCCACTGGTGCTCTCGGTTGCGCAGAGTTCCCAGCGTGTCCTTCTGCTGGCCCAGGGGCAAGGAGAGGAGCCGCAGCTGGAGTTCTCCTCTTCGGTGCTGGAGCTGGCGCCCATCCTGCCCTACAGCAGAGGCGAGGAGGGAGAGGTGCTGGTCCGAAACCCCTGCTCCTTCCCTGTTGAGTTCTATTCCCTGGAATTTGACAAACAGTACCTGGAAGAGGAAAAGGTAAAGTGATGGAGTCGGAAACACAGCGACGTCAAACTAATAACACACTTTTCCTACATATCGCGTTAGAATGGGAGATTTTGTCACACGGGTACCAGTAAGAGTGCTGTCTCCTTTTCCTTAGATCCTGTGCATGATGAAAGGCTATGATGCCAAGAACATTCTGCTGTTGCCCCCACGTGCCCCGGGGGAGACGCTGCCCCCAGAACTGCTGGACTACTACAAGAAGCAGAGTGCACAGGAGCAGGAGGGTAGGTCCAGATCAGGGCAATTGGCCAGACGCAGGGAAGTAGGGGCCTATTTGTCTCACTCAAGAGTTTCTGACCTGCAACATTATGCTTTTTTACTTCGGCAATAGTTTTATTCAATCTACAGTCTTGGTCCATTTATGTCTGCTGGACATGTTGACTTGTGCAATTCTGGTGTTTAGTATTCTGCTCATGGGTGACACGAAATGGTCCACTGATGGGCCGTAATCGGAGCTGGCAGCCTTAAGGTTATAATTTTGCACGGTGAATACAAGCATTTCTTGCATCCAATGGACAGTAAATGATGGTTGCAGATTTGCATGTGGCGGAGATGAAATCTCTCAAGGAGAGAGAGACTCTTGAGGCCGAGGAGAAGGCCATAGCCTCGCTGCAGGCTGAGGTGATGGCACAGCCCCTGCCCTTGGGCAGCCAGTCAGAAGATGACAGGAAGGAGACCAAGGGTCAGTCATCGAGCGGAGGTACAGTCCAATGACAAATCCACTGAGTAATAAACAGACACCTACCAGAGACAGGTCACTGGCACACTTCTGTTACTGAGGGCTAAGCTCACGCCATCAGTGATGTGTATTCTCCAAACGCTTCACGTTTTATGTGCTTGCAAAAACAGAGGATCAAGCAGAGGATCAAGATGACAGCGGAGGGACCATCTCTGTGGGCGAGCTGGAGATCGACCCTGTTGCCAGGGCCATTGCCCGCTATATGGGCACTGACCTCTTGCCTGGGGGGCAAGCTGTCCAAAATCGCAAAGGCATTGCTATCATTGTGCACGGGGCACCACTTTCTGGTACATTCCTATTTTAATACAAAAAGGTTTAAATTACACCTGAAGAGGGTTTACATTAATTCACAGCATATTTGTTGATATGACACTTTGAACAGGTAAGACTGAGACGTCGGTGACATTGGCAAAGTATTATGGGGCTGCGTGTTTGAACATCGATGCCGTGGTGCTGGAGGCGGTCACCAGTGGGGAGAGCACAGCTGCGCTGCGGGCGAAGGAGCTGTGTGCCAAGGCAACTCTGGAACATTCTCAGAGGAGGCTAGAGGAGGCTGGTGAGGCCTACTGAGCAACTTGATGATGTGTCCGTGAGGCTCGACTTAGCTGAGGGCCCAATAGCTCTTAGATGCAAAGAAATTTTGAAACTTGGACTGACCAGTTTGTAGGCCTTTGAAAAAGCAAGTGGAAACATGAGCATTCTTTTGTTTAGGAAATATATTTAATCTGAAGTTTTCCTTAAAGTAAAGCTTTACCCATGTCTGTTTTTAAATTTATTTATACACTGCTATCCTTTTGCTCTGCAGAAATTCATGTAACTTGTATGAAGATTAATTTAGTGCTTGATCTTGAAACTCAGCATATTTACATAATCAGCTTCGGGTTTCTGCATCATCTTTATGTACCGCCCTTTGCAGCCCAGGATGCCCCTGAGATGACAGTGCCGTTGGGCACCGCTGATGATGCCCTCGGTGTGGACGTCCTGGTGAGGGACAGTGCTGAGGGTGATGAGACCCAGCCCGCTATGGCCTCACAGGTGAGTCCTTGAAAGCACAGTTTTGCATATCTACATTACACATCTACCACCTCGACACTGATGCAGGAGTCAAAATCATTGATTTTGCGGGGGGACTGTGGGCGTAACATTAAAAAATGATGTTCTTAGATTAATTAAAGCTTGGCAGCATTCCTTTTCCCTTTCTCCCATAATGTGCTATTAAGTCTTTGTCTGTAGCTGTGCAGTATTGTGTTTGCATTTAGTATTCATTTAGCATGCAGCATTTTTTGTCATTCAGAATGACTTCTTAGTGTGTGTATGTATACGTGTGTTACCTTATTCCACAGTCTAGTTTTATGCACTGCTGTGATGTCCCCTTTGTGACAGCATGACAAACATCATCAACAGTTTTCCTTTGTTTCGGTCAGGGCCTCCCACCTGGCCAAGTCCCCAAGCAACTGAGTGGGAGCTCGACAGGGGACCTCGGCCTGGTGAGCTGCGTGCTGCCAGAAGAGCTGCTGGTGGACATCCTCACAGACAGGCTGCAGGTGAGACTAGGTGACAGGTCAGATAGGCTGTTTAAGTGATAACAGGCTATGGTTGAGACAGGGTTTGAATGAGACACAATGTAGCTAAGGGAGTCAATACGTGACTGACAACAGGTCAGTACCTCTGTAGACTGACTGAGCTCTGATAGTAAGTTGTAGTCATTGCATCTGTGATTCCCCAGCCCAATCTGCCCTATCTTTGCAGCTGAGTGACTGCCATTGTGGGGTGGTCATTGATGGACTGGACACGGTGTACAGCCATTCTCCGGCCAAAGCCCTGCAAGCTGTCCTCAAGGCCTTCAACAACCGATGCTTCATTTATGTAATCAACCTGGTGCAGACTTTTGAAGCTTTCCAAGCCAAGGAGAAAGCTCAGAGGGAGGCAGAAGGTAAGGAAGATGTCCATGTGGAGACAGAAGGAGGAGGAAGACCATAGTGCTGAGGGAGAGGAAAACCATTCAGAAATCGCCATGGCTCACCTTGATCACCCTCTTTCTCAGAAAACCAACAGAGGGAGATTGAGGAAATGGAGAGGATGCGGTTGCAGGAGATGGATGAGGAAGAATATGATGCCTTACCAGAAGAAGAAAAAAAGCGCTTTGCCCTTAAACACCTGGAGGACCTGAAAAAGCACAAGTAATGTCTGTTCCTGAATCGGGAGGACCCAGTGGGGTAATAAATACGTGGCACAAATTTGATGAAACTTTGACTGGTCAACGTAGGCATGAATTTGGGAATGTCAAAGGAGGCATGAATTTGGGAATGTCAAAGGAACCATAAACAATGTGTTCAGACACCATGGGTTGGATTTTTCTACACAGCAAATGTTGTGTAGAAACATTTGTTATATGTTTCCTGTACATTCCATGTTGTTTGCGCTCCTCTTATGACAAAAGATTCTCATGATACATGAACCTGAGTGAATGTTGAGGCCATGAGAATAAAACCTGTGTGTGTTCTACAAAGGTACAAAACTGCGCACACCATCTAAGGGTTTAAAGATCAATGTGCGTTATGAGTGTTAATCACACTCGGTTTTTAGAGAGCAGGAGCGGATGGAGCGAGAGCAGGAGGAACGCAGGTGCCAAGAGGAGCAGGAAAGGCTGAGGGAAGAAGAGGATGTTAAGAAGAAGAACAAGAAGGTGAGAAAGGAGCCACAAAAAGAAGATGCGCCTGGAAAGAAGAGTCAGCTAGGAGGAAAACAGGTCAGAGTGCAAGAGAGTGCTCAGGAAGCCCTGTGCATTAGTCAGTATTCCCTTTAGAATTGCAGCCCAGAAGTGTTGCACAGTGGGCCCGTATTACGGAGTAAAGACTAGCCATTGCAGGGTCACTGATACGAAATCACACGAGACTCTGCTGTCGTAGCTATCACCTCATATTTAGCTCACACTTTACAAATCAGCTTAAATTAAAATTCAGGATGTATTTATGTTAAGCATTGTCAGTTTCCCAGCATAATTAAATATGTGAAATCAAGGTGGGAAATGACAGCATGTAGAGATTACTATAAAGAATAGTGATTGGGAAAGTATGGAAAAGGTCATCTTTCCTGAGAATCCACCATAAAAAACATTGTTCTAAATAAAAGGGGAAGTAAATAGATTCACACAATGTTGGAATATATGCGTTTTTCCCCATTGCCCTCTGAAGTGATATGTGTGTTCCATACAGTCAGCCACTGCCCTGAAATCTGAAAGTAAGTTGGACCTTCCCCTCAAGGAGGTAAGAAGATGCCGTTCAGTGCGGATAGCAAGGAGCCAAAAGAATCCCTGGAAGAGGGTGCCAGAGAGCCAGAGGACGGTAACAAGAGAAAGCCCAAAGAGGGGAAGGGAGCAGGGCAGGAGGAGCTGCTGATGTCCAGTGAAGATCCAGACAGAGAGCTGGTGAGATTAATACAGTGTCTCTATTTCCTCTTAGAGTTATTTTGCAGCAGACTGACCAACAATGGGCCTTTCAGACATTCTGACTTGTTTGGTGCTTCTGTATCAAAAGGAAATGTGAGGCATTTAGAGCCTTAATGTAAAGGTCATGACCTGGCTGATCTCTGTATTATTTTATAAATGTTCCTCACCTCCCTTGCACTAGGGCCAATGCAGTGAGAGTGCCAAGCTGTTGCAGGCTCGCTTCCAAGAGTATGAGCAGAACCAAGCCCTGGTCCGTCACATTGTGGAGTACTGGAACCGGACACAAGGGCAGCTGCTACAGGCGCTTCTTCCGGAGGAGCTGCTCCTAGAAGGAGAAGACACAACTCCAGCTGTACCTGAAAGGCAGGTACCATCTGGGAAGAGGGCCAAGAAAGAGCGTGAGAAGGAGAAGGTGGAGAAGGAGCGGGAGCGACTGGAGAAGGAGAAGTTCAGGATGGATAGTACCGACCCCAAACTGGCACCACTCACCGGGAGCACTGAGTTAACTGTGACAGGAGGCGATGCTCTTGAGGGAGCTGAGAAGGAGGCATTACCTGAGAAGGTGCCTTACCTCCTATTGCCTGTCAGTGGGAGGGACCATTCCAGCGGAACAGAGATCCTGCAGACTGGAAAACTGCCCACCGTTGAAGAGGTGCCTCTTGTCAAGAAACAGTACAACAGCATTATGCCATTCGACGGCGTAACAATAAATAAATAAAAAATTCTATGGACTTGTTGGTGAACTGCTTAGGTCCATTGTACTGTAAAGATGCAAGGGTTCGTGTAAAAGTGTACATTTTAAAAAACATTTTTATCTTAACTATTATGTTTTCTCATAACAAGTATGGTTCCACTTTGTGGGAGTTGAAAAGTCTAGTATGCTGTATACGCCCTGAACAAAAAAGAGATCATTAAAATCCTAATTGATAAAAGTGGCCAGTAAATAGTATTGACATTTAATGTATTCCAAGGACTGTGGATTGTGCTGGATTGTGAGTGATAATCATCTTTACTTTTTCTCAAGGTCCTGGATGAGCTAGGACTGGGGCCCAAAGGCTCTCCCATCCCTCCTCCTACTATTTTCTCCGTGGTCCCGTACCCTCAGAAACGGCCCGTTCTCAGTGACCAACAGATGACAGGCTGCTTTACATTCATGGTGCCAGCAGCAGAGGAGCCTGGAGAGGGGATCAGGGAGGATATGGATCTGCTGGGCTCTACCTCTTTCCCAGCCCCTCTGTCCAAAATACCGAAGGTAAATCTAAAATTCTGTACGTCTTAATTCCAGCAAACAAAAGGTGCCCAAGGTATAGAATGCAGAGCACCCTTTCCAGCTGTATTTATGGCTGTGTTATCTTAAGTATTTGATTTTATCTGGGTGAAAAAATTTAGCTATTATGATATTAGCTGAGAAGACTATGCATACAGGAGGAGCTGATGGCTCCCACCAAAAGCCGAGGGAAGAAGGCTGATGGAGGAAAGGAGAACCAAAAGGACAAGCGGAAAACAACCAAAAAAGGCACTGAGTTGCAATCACCATCTCCAAGCACTTTGATATACATGTCCGACACAGAGCACAACAGCCACACGGAAGCCCAGCAAGAACAGAAGCAAAGGTTTTTTTCAACTTTTTCTTCATTGTACAGTATATAATATCACACATAAGGCCAAGGTTGTAGATCTACAGAAACATAACTGTATACATGTACAGAAATATGACCAGATGTGTGAGCTTCATCTATTCAGATTTTTAGCATTTCTCTTAAAATGTAAGTATGCAGTGATTTTATGTAATGTAACCAGTAGTAAGAGGTTCTTTTCAGCAGATTTATGGTTTATTCTGCCCATCCCTTGCTCAACAGCTGCAGCGTTGAGTTGCTTCATTCCTATTAATTTCTGATGTCTGTGTTCCTTACAGACTGACTACTTTCCGCTGGATTGTCCCTCCTAATGGCCAGGTAACTCTTAAGATCTGGTTCCACTCACTTTTGCTGGGCAAGTTTGAACAGACCCTCAATTTTGAGGTGATGGGCACCATGAGGCAATATCAGCTTGTCTGCAAAGGGGTCTGTGCCTATCCGTCCATTAGCCAGGACTACAAGTGAGTATTGCCCTCTTGGAGGGCTGTCTTTCAGTCTGTCATCTTCTTCATGGGTGGCAGTGAAATAATGTACAGAGCTGATAGTCCACTTACTCTGTCTCAGGACCATTTTTGCACTCTGTCGGAAGGCGTTGTTGCCAGGCAACAGCCTCCCAAAGACCTACATTATCCGCACTGGAGTGTATGATTTCGGCCCTCTGCTTTGTGGGAAGAACCGAGACAGGTAAAGTGTGTTACCGGTGTATTTATACATTGGCTGTTGGACTGAGGTATGTCTGTATTTTTCTTTTATCCAGAGAAGATAAGCAGCATTCCCTAGTGTACTAGAAAGATAGAATATAGAAAAAAAAATAGTTTTAGCCCACCAATGCATCTCAGATAAAACTTCCTTCTTAAGGGAATTTGTTGTATTGGTTACACTACATTTCTCCATTGTGTAGTTGACCTCTTATTTGTACTTGACGTATATAGCGAGTAGTTGGCCATAGCACTTTTTATGCAACTAATAGCAGATGGAGGTTGCACACCTGACGGCTTTGTGCATTGTTTGGTATGTGTGGAACAGGTACAAGGAGAGGAAGTACCCAGAGAATGCAGTGACACTGGTCATTCACAACAACTCAGCTATGGATGCTGAAGTTCACTTCTGCTTCCAGCATGACACCAGGGCTGTCATCTTCATACTAGACCCACCCAACATGACCATCATGCCCAATGAGAGAAAGGTGCTGAGGCTTTGAGGGTAGAAAAGTTGCAGAAATTTTTTGACTCATCCAGACATGAAGTTCAGACATGTAATGACTGCAGTAGTTGTAAGAGACCACTTACATCATTGTTCATGTGTTACATGTTGCCAAGCCCAATTGTGACAACGATACAGAGAAAGTGCTTTGGCTCCTCATTTTACAAACTCTCAAGTTACCCATTTTTGAAGATACAAAGTTTTTCTAGTTAAATTTTTGTAATTTCATTTTCCTGACTTATCTATTTCCTAAAAAAAATCATTCGATAGTGAATGTGACCCTTTGTTCCATAACCAAATGATAGATGCCAATAAAACAAACCCCACAACAGGAGTGTAGGACTAACATTTAAAAGCTTGTAACATAAAAACTTTGATGATGAACTTTGCACATTTTTATGTAATGAATCTGTCAACAATAAGGATTTAACAGAATATTGAAGCAAAAATTTTCCACAGGGTACTGCTAATGACCTTAATTTTAATTAAGTTTTAATGTATCTAAACACACACACACACACACACACACACACACACACACATTTTCAGAACCACTTGTCCCATACAGGGTCACGGGGAACCGGAGCCTACCCGGCAACACAGGGCGTAAGGCCGGAGGGGGAGGGGACACACCCAGGACGGGACGCCAGTCCATCACAAGGCACCCCAAGCGGGACTCGAACCCCAGACCCACCAGAGAGCAGGACTGTGGTTCAACCCACTGTGCCATCGCACCCCCCATAGTTTTAATGTATCTAAACATTAATAACAATTTTAAATATTTTGTTATATCTACAATATATCCACAAATTTTACAAAAACTAACCAAAAAGTAAATTGTAAGAAGTCTATATTATAATGTTTTAATTAATAATGACTTAGTGGCAAAAGTAGCTTTGAAGTTACAAATAAAAAAAAATTATAAACAGACTTCCAGACCAAACTCACATACACATCATCTGAAACCGCTTGTCATACGGGGTCACAGAGAGCCGGAGCCTAACCCGGCAACACAGGGCGAAAGGCAGGAGGAGGAGGGGACACACCCAGGATGGGACACTAGTCTGTTGCAAGGCACCCCAAGCAGGACTCAAACCCCAGACCCACCGGAGAGCAGGACCCGGTCCAACCCATTGCACCACCCCAGCGCGGCACCGCACCCCCCTGACCAAACTGTGTTTGTAAATTGAGAAGCCAGTGTCTGTATTTACAACATTCTTACGTTGAACTGATTTATGTTTCATTTCCTTTAATTTCAGTCTGGAAAAACTACTTTAGTTCCTAAAATAAAATTTAGTAAAAGTAAATAACTAGTGATATGCATGGAAAAATGGTATTTCCTTTATTACAAGATATATACATATTAACTATAGTTACCATTTGATGTTGTGAAGTATACTCTGTGAGCAGGTATGAGGATATACCAGGGTGTGAGGTGAGGCTGAATTTGATGGACAGGTCTTCAGGGTCCACCCCATTCAAATTCTGCTTAATGAAGTCCAGCTGCTGGATGTTAGAGGACAACCAAGTTAGCAGTATAAGATAGCTGGTCTCAGCACTTGAAGAGACTGATGAAGACACCAGAAAGTTATCAGAGTGTAGAGAAGCTCATAGATCAAGTACACTGGTAAGGACTTTTAGTTAGATATGAGACAGTTACATTTAACATTTGTGTTCACAACTTTGTAATAGTATTATATTTTTGCATTTGGAAGTTGTTTTCTGCTTTAGACAGATTGTGTTTCTGTTATGTTTTCACAAAACTTTTTTGTTTCTGGGCCCCTATGGTGCTCAGCTTTCGTCCGTCCCACAGGGGCAACCTCAACTCCACAGTTGACCAGTATTTGCTTATTTCAGTATTTCTGTAGATTGTATTTTTACACTTTGGATATCAGAGCCATGATGCTTTGTTCACATGTATAATCTTTACTCCTTTTTCCCTCTGCTCACCCAAGGTCTCCAACCCCTCATTGTCTGTAACCCCTTGGTTTCAGTTGCAGCTGGTTAATGGAAGCCATCTTTTTCCTCTGCCAGGAGCTGACTGTGTGGGCATATCCCAACACCCCCGGGCTAGTTGAGGACAGCGTGATCTGTTGTGTGAAAGAAAACCCTGAGCCCATTGTTATCCGCTTATCCTGCCAGGGGGTCCGCCCTGAGCTGGAGTTGGATCGCAAGCAGCTTCACTTTGACAAAGTCCTCCTTAACAGGTCTGGCTGATGCCTCACCACACAGCAGCAGTAGCACTAGTCTCCTCGTTGAGAAACTCCTGTCTTTGACTTGTGTTACTTAACAAATTTTATATACCTAATGGGATGGATACCATACAGTTGTGTGAAACAGTTTGGGCATTCCAGTCAGATTACTTTGTTCTGTGCTCTGATTTTCTAAGAGAAATGGTGTTACAGTAACCTCTCCGGGTGACAAATCTGACAATTTATCTTTCTTTGTATACCTTATTTTCTGTGTAACTTGAATAGGGGTGAACAAACTTTTGCACACTACCTTTTTTTTTTTTGTTAAACTGTTTTTTTTTTTGTTTTTTTTCTAGATTTGATTTTTCTTTACATACCTCCTGCTCATACCTTATCCTCTACCTACTGTTTCTGCTGTCCTGCTATTCCTCTTTTCTCACCTCCATGTCCTTTCACCTTCTTCTGCTGTCCTTGAATTTAACATCCTTTCTTCATAATTTATTCTTCACCACTCCCTGCTGCTTTCCCCATTTCAGAAGGGTCACTAAGACCGTGCGCCTGCGGAACAGCACCCTACTACCAGTGGCATGGAGGCTGAACTTACTAGATTCAATGGGGGAAGAGTTTGGTGTTTCCCAGGACCAAGGGGTTATCCTACCTCAGGCTGAGTACAACCTACAAGTGCACTTCCGTGCCACACGGCCTGTCGTAATGAAGAAGGCCATTCGCCTAGAGGTAAAGTGCCGGGAAGAAAATCACACAGGCTCAAAGGTTTATGTAGTGAATTTTTCACCAAATGAATGACTTAGGTAACAAAATAGTGACTAGTAAAAGGACATATAAAACTAAAACACACACACATATGCTGAAACTGCTTGTCTAAAGCACGGTGGCGGCAAACCGGAGCCTAACCCAGCAACACAGGGTACAAGGCTGGAGGGGGAGGGCACACACCCAGGACGGGACACCAATCCCTCATAAGGCACCACAAGCTGGACTCGAAACCCAGACCCACCAGAGAGTGGGACCCAGCCAAGCCCGCTGTTCCACAGCACCCCCTTGAAACTAAAATACAGTTTTGTAAACTGAAAGTACATGAATGATATGATTTATAATACAATTTAAAAACCTAAAACCAGAATACCAAAATAAAGGAACTGCCCCATTATAATAAATGACAGTATCTCTTTCAGTGGTGTCTGGCTGTATTTTTATGTGTGTGTATCAGGTGTTGGATTCAGAAAACATCCTGGGCATCGTCCACACAGAGAACATCCAGATCCTGGCCGAGGCCTATGATGTCGCTTTTGATATTACATTCCCCAAGGGAACCAGCCTAAGCTCTCAGAGTAATAATTTATGAAAATTGTATTGATGCAACTTTGCTTAATTTTAACATTATTAACACCCTATTAATGTATTGCCTTGAAATGTCCAATCAGCCCATAAGAGATTCTTTTTTTATATAGACAGTTAAAAAATGACTCAGTCCTTTCATCAACATTCAGAAATGAGCTACTGGATAGCATGTTGACCCCCTTGATTAGTCATGACTGAGTGTATTTCATCTGCAGAATCCGATGGTGCACTTGACTTTGGGACACTCAAAGTCTCAGAAGAAGTTAAGCTTTCTCTGACCCTGAAAAATAAAGGGAAATATGAAGTAGTTTTCAAGTGAGTTTTTGTCCTGTCATCATATATACAGTGTGATGTCAAAGGAAGTAGTAAGAATTGGAATGGTGATGTACATCATTATGATGTACTTTTTTTATTGTTTTCTTTTACCATCTTACCCTCTCATTTTTTTCTCCCTACACCCAAACCAGGTTCGTTCTGGACCCCACAGACCAGACTGTACCTGATTTGAACTCCCTTTTCACAATCATGCCTCCTAAGGGCTCCCTCCACCCCAATGACCGCCCCATCAGCGTACAGTTCTCCTTTTGCTCTGACAAGGAAATCTTCATCAAAGAACAGCCAATCATATTGCTCCAGGTCAGGAAACTTCAGTCACCATACATTTTTGGAAATATGATTTCAGCATTTGGCCAAGGTACAGAAAAAGGTACAGGTTACATATGTCCGATCGTACTTCCCAGAAGCTGTAAGGCACCACCTGCTGTCCCACCATGGTACCCATTCCTTTGAGTAAATAATTAACTTTAATATCACATTTTTTTCAATGTTTTCCACCAAAAGCATGTACAAGGGTTGACTGAAAAGTTTTTAGATTACATTTGTCGTTCCATATCTAAAGGTTCCTCAGACTTGGGCACCTTTCTCTTTTCTAAGTACCTTGAGTCAGACTGTACACTTCCTGCAGCACTCCAAAAATGTGTAGCGGTGAATTTATTGACATCGTCTTCAAGGTGGTGGCTATAACTTTTCACACCACCTGAATACCATTGCCATACTTATTTCCTTTCCATGTGCTTGATTCAACAATTCAGAAGTCTCAACCACTTTTCCTGAACTTTACACAAAATTTAATTGCATGTCTTAGAAGAAACATTACTCTCAGCTGCTATTACCAAATAAGTGTGGCAACTCAAGGACTAAACAGAAACTGGTCTTTCTACTTGTGACCTGGACTTGCCCAGCGCTGCATAGTCACAGCACATGCAGGACACGTCCAGTACAGTTTGCCCCTCAGCTTTTCAATCAACCCTCATTGAATAAAACAAGAAGTCTGTATTGGTTGCATTTTACCAGTCACACCGCTTATGAAAATGTCTTCATGATTTAGTGCAGCATGTGTTTTTAGGAGGTCCTGTGTGGATGAATATAGATAATTTCTCCCATTCAGGTGATTGAACCGAATATCACAGCCGGCGGTGAAATCATTGGCCTCATGCCCATCAAGGTGTCTGTTCAGTCCCTCTTTAATAAGTACAGGATCCTGCCCTCTAACATCAACTTTGGCCCCTTGGTCTACGGGAGCCGCAAGTCCTACAGCTTCACCATTGAGAACTGCGGTGAATTTGAGATGCGTTTTAACATTTCCAAGATGTCCAAGGACCTGCCACTGTCTGCTCAAAAGAAAGGGTATGATCTGTTTGCTGACCACACACATTCCCTTGCTTGCAATGGCCATTTTGTGGTGCCCGTGGCTGGAGTTACATGCTGCAGAATGGCCCTTAGCAGAACTGGCAACTGAATAATGAAACACTGTAACTAATGTAGCTGTCAACAAACACTTAAGCTACTCCATGACAAATTAAGCAATGATATATTAAAAGAAGACAAACTAACACAAACATGAAAAATGTACTGGAAACAATTTTAATTTCTGAAAACAATACAGGTGGTCCCCGATTTACGATGGTGTTATGTTCCCCGAAACCCATCATAAGTTGAAAATTTTGTAAGTTGAAAATGCATTTAACACACCTAATACACACCTCTGCGTGACAGAATGGGACATGCGGATCGCTGTCGCTGCCCAGCATCGCGAGAAAGTATTGCTCCGCGTATCGCTTGCCTGGTAAAAAATTCTAAATTCAAAATTCAAAGTACGGTTTCTACTGAATGTCTATTACCAGCTCATCACCGTAAAGTCGAAAAAAAATCGCAAGTCAAAATTGTAAATCGGGGACCACCTGTACCTTGAAATTACATGTGAAGTCAGCATACACTGACATTTTCTCTGCAAAATATTGACAAATGAGGACTTTCTAACATTAAAACATATTTAGTCACCTCTGTAGGTCGCTGGTGTCTGCCACCTTGTTTGTCACTGCATTGTTATCCAAGAACATAAAAATCTTTTTCTCTGTTACATGAGCATGAATGTTTCCTCCTGTATGAGAGAGATCCTTATGTTTACAAACCTGAGTGTTGGAAAATTAGTAATACTACTCTAACTCAAACATAACTGGAATTAAAAAAATAACTATTTCAGAATGAATAACTACAGAATTATGAAATAAGGTGGTTATAATTTATTGTGTATAATTACTGTATATATTATTTCTATTTGGACTTTTATGAACACTGCTCATCAGAAATTGTCCTGTCATTTTATACAATTTAATTCAGTAAGACACAAACTTCCAGCTACTAATGTACCAAATAACTGCATTCTGTGTCTGTTTGGTATTAATTTGCTGTTCAGTGTCCCTTTTGAGTCAATGGGCTGACTCTCTGTGTTTATAAAGAGGAAAAGGTACAACACTACACATCAGCCAAAACCTGAGAAACCCAGCAGGAAAAGTTCTGACTAAGTCCAGCCACTCTGGCATTAGTGGTGCTTATGTTCTATCTGTTCCTGAATGTACCTGTCCAGCATGAAATCTCAGGACTTTCCTCTAATACTGTGCCATTCGGTGTCTCTTTCCCTAATAGTGGTGGGGCGGTCAAATGCAGCCACTCACGGGAGAGCCACTCAGCCAAGACCACCACTGGAAGTAAAATACATCGCACTGAGTCCATACAGAAGGATGCAGGCCAGCCCACACAGGTAGGGGAAGTACAGGGCAATCACAAGGCCAAAGACCAAAGCCTCCACCTACTGACAGATCAAAGTCATGGGTCAAAGTCTTCTTCATGTTAAACATCATTTGGAAGATTCATGGAAGCTGGGCATCCTTGTTAGATGATGCATGAATGCAGTATACAAGTTGTAACCCTTAACTTCACTATCTGGATGTTCTGTTACTACATCCCCCTAGGCTCGCCTCACCATGGGTGTGTTCTCCGTGTCCCCTGGATTTGGTGTCTTGGTGCCCGGTTCCCACCAGGTCATCACTGTGGAATGCGTAGCTGATCAGTTGGGCAACTGTGAAGAGTATCTCACAGTGGACATCAGCGACCGTGAACCTAGTGACCACCCCACTGGGATCCCCTATCAGCTGGGAGCAGAAGTCTGCATACCAGGTGTGTGAGGAAGACTGTGAGTCAAACCCATTTCTGTACAACTTAATGGCAAGTGTGTTCCTGTATCGGTCACAGCTTTGTTCTTTTCCATTTTCACCTTTGGTTAATTCATTTCTGGGCATGGTGACGCAGCGGGTTTGGCCTGTGCCTGCTCTCTGGTGGGTCTGGGGGTTCGAATCCTGCTTGGGGTGCCTTATGATGGACTGGCGTCCTGTCCTAGGTGTGTCCCCTCCCCCTCCAGCCTTGTACCCTGTGTTGCTGGGTTAGGCTCTGGTTCACCACCCCACTTGGGACAAGTGGTTTCAGCCTGTGTGTGTGTGTGTGTGTGTGTGTGTGTGTGTGTGTGTGATAATTCACTTGTATCACACGAGTTCACCAAAGGAATGGTATGGTGTGTACTTCACTAGATAGCACACCCAATGATTCAACAACCTTGCTCAGCGCACATCCTTGAATTGAGAGAGACACCGTGACAGTTCCTATCCAGACTGTCCCATCCATGATTGTGTCATACCCACAAACAGGAATACTGCACAAAGACATTGCCTCTATCTTCGAGGAGCACCACATCTGCAAGAACAGCAACCTGCTGAGCTGTGAGCCGTTTAAGGATGCTCTGGGCATCTACATCCAGGACGAAAATAAGTTTGTCTTCAACAACGTACTGGTGGGTCGCCCCGCAAAGGCCCGCTTCCGCATCACCAACCCAGGGAAGGTGCCATGCGAGTTGAGTCTGGCAATCAAGTCTGTTCCCACCAAGGTATGGGTGTTTGCATATTTATCTGACCTTTTCTCAAAAAACATCAGGTCCTGTAGAAGTGTTTGAAAATATATTCTGTAGGTTTGACAGCGTTTGAAAAGAGTAAAATTGTAAAAACTTTGTCAGCTTACTTATGTTTTTTTTGTTGTTTTTGGCTTCAACTCGAGAAATGTTAATTTCTTATTCATTGCATTAAAGTGTGAGTCATTGCGAAAACCATGAAAGGATTTATGAGGAAACATGTGATGGACAAATGCTGGACCGTTCCAGATGTCCGTGCGTGCCGGTGATGCGTTTGAGGTGACGCCTGCCCGCGTGTGCATTCCCAGCCACTCACACACCTTCGTGGAGGTTGTCTTCGCCCCTCAGAGCATGCAGACGTACAGTGCCATTTTTGAGGTCACGTTGGAAGGATGTGTGAGGTCAGTGAATGGAACTGTTACATTACTGCTTGCTCTTCCAGCTTGCTATTACCGTTGCCTAAATTGACTGTGTCACTTTACAGTTGTGTGTCTGTGATTCAACAGAGTTCAGTCAGCACTAAGTTGCTTGTTTGTAATACTTTCGTCTTGTGTCTCTCAGGCTTCATTATGTGCGTTTCTGAGATATAAATGGTTTGCAAGGATTAAGGCCTTGTGTGTGTTTGATGTTACTGCTTGTATCAGTCAGCATGTGGGTGCCTTAAAGTGTGTGTGTGTGTGTGTGTGTGTGTGTGTGAGTTCAAGTCACACAAATCATACTCATGATTCATTGTACTTCACAGTTGGGTTCCAGTGGCCAAGACAAAGGCTCTAGCATTTGAGCTGGTGGGGGATGGGAACCTGCCCCGTGCGGCGGTTCTACGACCACTGCTGAGGACCCCTCGGGGGAACCCACTGCTGCAGTTCAAGTGCCTGCTTGTAGGCCACAGTCAGGTCCTGGCCCTCGTACTGAAGAACGATGGAACTGTTCCAGCACAGGTGGGGTCATGTTGTCTCATCTAGAGTGCTATAAATTTAGTACGACTATGGCCATGTGCAAGCATCGTGCTTTTCCTTCCTCAAGGGTGTAAGATTTGGTGTACATAGTATCACATGCAGAGGGGGTGCGGTGGGCTTGGCCTGTGCCTGCTCTGTGGTGGGTCTGGGGTTCGAGTCCCCCTTGGGGTGCCTTGTGACGGACTGGCGTCCCATCCTGGGTGTGTCCCCACCCCAGGGGCGTAGCTACGTGGTGGCCGTGGGTGGCCGGTGCCAGCCCCTGACTGAAGCTCGGCCACCCCTGTCGTACAAAGCACTCTGACCACGCTGACAGGTGACTTTTTTTCGCCGTTGTATGAACCACATAGTGTTCAGCGCTATTAGGCTGAAGAGCTGCGAACTGCCCGCACGGCACAAACCTGTATGTGTAGGAGGGAGGAGTAGGAGCAGGAAAATTCAATTTCGGTACCGTTACTGCTGCCAAGTCCAGCGCAAGTGAGCAACGCAAGAGGATACGGTGATCAGAAGAGTAAAATCTGTGTTGTTTACCTACATTTCACTACTGTCCATTTCGTGAAAGTTTGTTAAAGTTGAGCTGCTGCGATGTTTCATCATGAGAAACAAATGTTAGCTTAATATCGCATAACTTAGCTATGTTAGCTAAAGTTACTGCAGCTGCTAGCTAGCTAATTTTTAAAAATAGTGTTACCACATCATATGCTTACATTATGAGTCTTTCACTGTTTTTTGTAAGTTGCTGTTCAATTTAATAATAATAGAAGTGTTTCTTGATAGGTGTACTCGTCTAAACTGTAGCGCATGAAAAAGGAAAGCAGAGGAAGATAGGAAGATACTTTCCTTCTTTACAAACTGAGGACTAGTACCAGTAAAACTGAAAATGACAAAGAAGCAGGAGAAATTAATGCTACAGAGAGGGAAGAAGCAAGGGAAATGTCTGCTGCTAAGAGAGACAAGAGGAAGCAGAGATACAGTGAGAGAGGGAGCTTGTGGAGAGCTCTACAGAGACAAAACACATCAGCTCAGAATCAGAGATGACCAAAAACACTCATGTAGTCAGTCCTTTCCCACCAGGTATGTAGGTTACATCAATTCCTCAAACATAAAAAAAATTTTCCAATACCTAATTTGCATCGTTAGCATCTAAATATACAAATAATGTAGAATAAGGATCATATTAAATGATATTGTAATGTTTTTACAAACATTTCTAAGTACTGCCACTGTAATATCTTGTATATATTTGTAATAAATTCTGTAGAATTTATAGAATTTCTGTCTGTAGAATTTGCTTTTGGTACAGCATGTCACAGTCAGTTGTGATTTTTCTTTTTTTTGTTGGCCACCCCATTGAAATCACTGGGTCTTACTTGGCCACCCCTGAAAAAAAGTTCTGGCTACGCCCCTGTCCCTCCCCCTCCAGCCTTGCGCCCTCTGTTGCCGGGTTAGGCTCCAGCTTGCCGCACCCCGCTTGGGACAAGCGGTTTCAGTCAATGTGTGTGTGTGAGTATCGAATGGTGAAGGTCTGAGTAATATTTCAATGTGGACTTTTCAACCTAAAGTGAAAACAGAAGGATGTTTGACCAAGATGGGTGCATCTATTGTGGCTTTACATCTAGTAAGAAGATGTATCATCTTAGCCATCCATCACTTTTCAGTGACCACCTGTGTCCTGTGCAGAGTGGCAGTGGTCCTGAGCCAGTTTCAGGAAACTGAGGGTGTAAGATGGGTACACCATGGAAAGGATGCCAGGTCATTTTACCTGTTCACCTGAAATACATGCCTGTAGCTGTGGAAGGAAACCCCAGTGAATTCAAGAACATGTAAAGACAAAGAAGCATTGTCTACATAGACAAAGTTGAAGTCACACCAAAATTCGAACCCACATTCCAGGTGCTGTAAGGTGCTATTTTGCCACCCACTATCACCTTAGTGCATGATATTCCTGAAGACTTCAGGCTGTACCCCCAACACTTCATGTTTCCCAGTACTGCCTCCGGTTCGCCCTGCCAAAGGGTGACTGAAAGTGAATGGACGTTGCCTGAGTTGAAGTACTTCTCATTGCAAGATGGTGTTAAAATTTTCATGCACAAAGCCATCATCCCTTGTCAACAGATAAACATTGATCTGCTGGACCAGACAGGTGTGTTCACATTGAAGGAAGCATCAGGAACTGTGAGCAGCTCTGTGTCTCCCCCCCGTACGGAGAGCGAGAGTGATGCAGGTAGCACACCTCAAAGAACATCTGTTTTCAATGACTCATTTACTAGATTTGCAGGTGTTAATTTATTTAATCATTTTATTTTTATTAACATGCTTATAAATGCATAGTCACTGAATAGCTAATTTTATAATATTCTCTGATCAAAGAAGCTTCTTTCTTACAGTTTCATGTGTAAACAAAAACAGAAATCATGCACAGCAGGTAGTATCTCATTAAGTGCAACATTGCATTCCTCTAGAGTTCAGCTTATTCCTGCCTTTTGAGAAATAAGCTTCTGATATGAAGGGCTAGTAACAGCATCATTATGCAGTGTAGTGCAATGTTTGTACGGTAATATTCTCCCTTGGGGGAGTTACACACTCAGACACATGTAGTGTTTAATGATGCAACATTCTGTAATATGAATTGTCTTCTGCAGAGAAAAAAGTGGAACACAAAACCACTCTATGTCTCACCGTGGGTCAGCAAGTGGAGATCCACATGGAGTTCCGGCCTATGGCAGAGCAGGTTTTTGAGGCTCAAGTGCGCCTCCTGGTGACGGACAATCAATACGAGGAGACAGTTGTACAGCTGGTGGGGGAGGGGTACCGAGATGTCGTAACACTGGACAACATCGGCGGCAAAGCCCACGCAGAGGACAGCGGTACCACGGTAGAGGGTGAGAGAGCACAGCGGGCTTTGAAAGTCTCGGGTCTTCTCAGTGTGACAAAACTTTGTCCTTTTGAACAAATTTCTGGTTTCCTTTGAGAGTGTTTTTTTGTCTTACCATTACTGGGGTCTGAAGCAAGTTGCGGTTTTATCAGAACTTTGAACCTATACAGGAACACTTGAGGTTAAGAACGTTTTTCAAAGATGCAACAGTCGAGGCACTTTTCAGACTTCAGCATAGAGTCTTGCAGTTAAAAGTTCATGTTCCTAGCAACATGTTACCAGCTGTAATTTTTTGCAGGACTCAGGTCCGACATCCTGCACTTTGGAGACTGCCACGTGGCTAGGCCTTACCAGGACACATTCACCATGACCAACCACAGCAGCTCTGATGTACTTCGGTTCGAATGGCCCCCTGATGGTCCACAGCTCCGGTTCTTCCCCAGGGTGGGCCACCTTCATGCAGGCTGCTCCAAGGATGTGACAGTAACCTTGTGCTCAGAGCAGCCCGTGGTCCTTAATGCCCAGCTGGTGAAGTGCAAGTTGTGTCGGGTGGTCTTCCAGCAGCCTGTCGACCAGGTGCCGGACTGGGATGACCGACTGAGAACCGTAAAATGGGTTGATGCTGGGAAACAGGTCGCCACACCTCGACCAAGCAAGAAAAAGGCGAGTTTACAGGCGGGGCTGCAAAAACACTTTCTATCTAGTCTTACCTTGTTTAGAACAACTGTACTATGTACATTACGTTAAATGGGGAAATTTAAATATATCACAACAAATGAATGGAAAAGGACATGACATTTTTTTTTCCAAACTTTTTCCGGCCCCTTTAACTTGCCCAGGTAATTGAGCCAGACCCAGAACCAGCCCATTCCGTGGTGGAGAACTCATCCAGGGAACTGGAGCTCCGGGTCAGCGCTGTGTGTGACTACGCCAAGTTCACGTGCAAGGCAGAGAATATTTGCTTCAAAGACACATTGTTGTACCAGACGAGAGTGTACCAGTGAGTGCGCTGTGTTGTGTGCAATAAGTACTTGTGGTAAAAATCACGATGCCGATGATGCATTCAAAACAGGGTTCCTTCCACATTGTGGTTTTTTTTTTGTGTGTGTCTCGTAGGTTCCAGATACAGAACTCGGGGAGCGTACAGTTGGAATTCTCCTGGCAGGTACTAATGGAGCGGTTAGGAATGAACAACAGCTTCACTTGCAAAGGTACCTGTGAGATCGTAGAAAAGCCCGAGGTCCAGGGCAACTGCGACTCGTGTTAATTCTCTTGCACGTTGCAGTGGATGTAATGTGCTGAGTAGTCACAGGGTGGTGGGAGTCTTACTGAGGAGGAGGTTTAAGACGGAACCGGAACACGATAAACTAGGTCAGAAATCCTGAAATGCTTTAACTGTTGTGTAATGAGGAACATTTATTCTGATGAAATAATTCTTTTTCTGTTGACCAGACCAGAATAACAAATGTAACCAAACAAATGTAAGAATTATTTTTCTTTCATTAGACCAGAGTAACGAACTTAACAAAACTAAGTCTTTTTTCCAATTTTGGCTTTAGCGACATCGCAGCCTGTAACCCCGCGCTCACGCCAGGAGAGCAGGACAGCTCCTAGACCAGCTACTGCTTTGGGGAGTGTGTCTAACCTACTTATGGGAGATCCCGAGCTTCCCCCGTTCTCTGTGGAGCCCAGCACTGGGAACATTAACCCTGGGGACAGCCTGACTTTCCACATCAAGTTCTCCCCTCTGGAGGTGGCTGAGTATGAAGGTCGCCTGATGTGCAGGTTAGACTCACCGTGAAGATTGGGATCCACGTGAAGGCGGCCAGGAAATTAGACTCATTTAAACTGTTGAAGCATGTGTGTTAGTTAAAATATTTTAAGCTCGATGTGGATGTGTAATATTACGCAGCATTTTGTTCTCTCAGCCAGTACTTTATATTGCTTCTGAAAGTACTGCAGTAAGAAGAAAAAGTCTTCAGTGTTTAATTTATGTGGTGTCATGTTATATACCTCCAGTCTCCCAGTATGATTCCCACGTGTACCACACATGGGTCCAGGTTTGTGTGCACTGAGCCGGGTGTGTGTCTGTCTGTTCAGAAGGGGCTTTTCTTCTTCTTCCCACTCCCTGTAGCATCCCCAACCTGAAAGAGGAGCAGGGCCCCACCATGGCGGTGAGCGGTCGCAGCCTGCTTCCCTACTGCCACTTTCACCTGGAGGACTCCGACTATCTCAGTGCCGGCAGGCGCAACCCAGACATGCGTGGCTCCTATGGGGCCCCTACCAAGGCCACATTGGACCCCAGCACTAGGGTCATTGAGTTTACCGCCGTGGGCATCGGTACCTCTGTCCCAAGGTATTTGATTTCCCTGTGCACTACCAGGATGCATTGTGGGATGCATCTTCTCACCAACACAGTTGCTTACCATGACCTGGAAATGGCATACATACACACATCAGCCAATCTCCTAATTCTTACTTTGACATTATACATTGTCACGTACTCTTATTTTCTCCCTTGTACAGGACCTTCAGCATGGTGAACCCAACCAGCAAGCCCTACTCCTTCGTGTGGAGGTGTGAGGACTTGGGAGAGACCTCCTTCAAGTGCATCACCCCCAAGGGTTCCATTCAGCCTGGAAAAAAAGCAGAGGTGTTTGTGTGTGTGTGTGTGTGTGTGTGTGTGTGTGTGTGTGTGTGTGTGTTTAAGAGTCAATGAACATCAGTTCTGTTCAAAGTCTTCATAGATTACCAGTCCATGGTATGTCTTCCATCTAGGTCACCTTTGAGTTTCAAGCCCACGACCTTGACATGGTAGAGTCCTTCTGGACCTTCCTGATTCCAGAGCAAGGCATCTCAGTTCCATTCCTGCTTGCGGGCATTGCCAGTGAGCCTAAGGTGTACATGGATCGTGTCCATCTCAACCTGGGCAGCCTGCTTGTGGGTAGGCACAACTCCCATATTTTGTAGTAATAAATTCCATATAGTATTTCCTCACCACTCTTTAAGCAATGGATATTTTCACTGTGCTGTGTGGCGATGACGCAGTTGTTTAGCTGGAACATGAAAAAGAAAAATTACCTGCTCTAATTTCTTCACAGTTCCCTCTTGAAATTATGTACCATATGTAATTTGGTATCTGCTTTAGTGTGTAACTGGATCTCACAACTGAAAACGTTTTAAGTCCTGATGGATCAGCATCTGATAAATAAATCTGGTGACACCTTACCTACATTCACCGTGTATTTCATGAAACTTTTGAATTCTTTACACGTGAATGAGCACAGAAAACCTAATGTCTTTTTGTATTTAGAAGAGTAATGTTAACAGCATCACAAAAAAGAAGAAAATGCCATCTCTTGGACAATATATATTTCATTCATGATACAAAGTTTGATGTCTGCAGGTCGCAGAATCCAGGAGATGGTGTACATAGTGAACGGGGAAGACATTCCTTACCGTTTCTCCATCCGTGAAACTTCCCGTCACGCAGAGGCCTTCCTTGACAGCCTGGAGCTGGACACTCTGGTGGGCACCGTGAGACCCCACGAAAGGTAAACCAAAGGGATCCTGAGGTACCTCTGCTAGTCATGAATCATCTGCCTTGAGCGGGGGCTTCAAGTTTACCATTTACATTATGGAAGCCTGGTGTAGAAACAATCCTTAGAGCTGACCACCTCGTGTCCCACATCTAAACCCTGGCAGAAAAAAATCAGTCTTGTCTTGTAAAACTTGTGTCAAATTGTTTGATGTGACAACGCAGGCTACACATCTCCACTGTTTTTGGCCCAGGTTCCCTGTGACCATCTCCTTCACTCCCAACCAAGAGGGCACAGTGTCCTTCAGCCTGGTGTGTGATGTGAGGAGCAAGATGCAGCCACTGACCCTGAATGTGAAGGCAGAATGCCACAGCCTGAGTGCTTGTGTGCAATGCCAGGGTCCAGATGGGGACATCACTGAGCTGAGCCCAGGGATCACCCACCAGGTTGACTTCAAGCAGGTGGGTAAAACGAGCTGTACCCTCAGGACTTTGCGGTCTCCTAGCATCTGACGATACATAGCTCTGGAAGAGCGTATTTCCTAATAGGCATGACTGTCAGTGACAGCAGGCTTAGGCACCATTATCTGATGGGCAATCTGGATATGTAACACATAAAAATAAAATGAAAATATGTTCTGTCTGAAACGAAGTAAGTAAGAAACTAGAAACTAAGTAAAGCCTCAGTTTATCCAGCATGCCTGGAATTTTGACATGAAGTGTAAACCATTATTTACTTTCATACTACTGTCATATATCCACAGAACTGCGCGTTATTTCTAAACCTCATTTCTGGACAGGTGGAGCTGAGTGACCGATCCTTGTGCCAATTCCTGCTGTCGAACCCATGCAAGTTCTGCCTGGATGTGCAGTATGAGCTGCTGGGCCCACCAGAGTTTCAGCGCCACCTGCAGGTGGACCCCGTGAGGGACTGCGTGCCTGTGGGTCAGCAGAGCCAGTGCACCGTGACCTTCTTGCCACTGAAGAAGTGTGTGATCAAGGATGTCATCCTTTCCCTTAGCGTGAGTGGCTGGAGTGGAGCCAGTGGGCAGCAGCGGCGTAGTGATTAAATGCACAGTCTTATGTCTTCGAGTTTGCCGGTTCTGGTCCTGATAGAAGGAACGACCGTAACACCCTTGAGCAGGATAGTCAACCTGATCGCTCAAGTATCCAGATGTGTGACTCCGCAAAATGCTTTTTTGCCTTTTGCTTTCTGCAGGTGAAGAACGGGCCAACGTTCAGCTGCTCCTTCTCAGGCTGCGCTGTGGCCCCCAGTGTGCATTTCTCCTTCCTCAAGCATAATTTTGGGATGAGCTTCCTATACAGTGCTGGCATGGTGCCTCCCTCACAGACGCTGGTTATCTCCAACAGGGGCAAACAGACACTGAGGTATCTCAACAGGGCTGGTCTGCATTACAGGGGTGTTAACACGATTACAGGGTTAGATGGCAAAACGGTTAAAACACCCCCCCCCCCTTGTGTCTTCTGCAGCCTTTTAATTTAATGAACCTGTCTGACTGATTCAGTTCCGTATTCCAGGCATGCTGAATAAACTGAGGCTTCGCTTAAATTTATAAAGGTGTGTAAAAAGATTTTTTTTAAGCTCTGATGTGGAGGTGTCATGTGTCCTTTGTAGCCTGGGATGCCTGTTTCACAACACAGCACACTTGGAGGTGGGCTTCCAGCCCGAAATGTTGCCCCCCGGTGGAGCAGCGGAGGTCCCGATCACATTTTACGCACGAAAAGTCATGCACTACAAGGAGAAGATCGTCTTCGAGATCAACGAGTGCACCAGGCAGGTGGTGGAGATCCTGGGTCAGGGCATCAAAATGAAGGTATGTCGACATTAAACTGTGCTCTGAAATCCAGGAGTGAGTCCGAAAGAGACGTCTGCCTTTGCTGTTAATCCCTTGTCTGAATGACCCGTGACTCTCCTCTGTGTCCTTTCCTCTCAGATCGAAGTGGAAAACCCCAAACAGAAGGTGGTGAACCTGGGGGCTCTCCAGATTGGCCAGAGGACCAAGACAGTGGTCCCTGTGGTGAACAACAGCCCCGCACCACTGACCGTCTGCCTGCTTTTCAGCCCGTCTGTGCACACACTGCTGGACCCCAAGGTGTTGTGGGCCCCCCGTTTTTCTTATTATTTGCGTCGCAGCACCACAGCATCTGTTATCCAAAGTGTCTGAGGGTGACTAAACGTGGGGAAGTTCAGAGAATCTCCGAAGTAACAGCTTGGTGCTCTCTATCTCTAGGTGTTCTCAGTGAGCCCAACTGGTGAGGTAACGCTGAAGGCCAGTGGGGGGCGCTGCTTGTTGGAGCTGCTGTTCTCCCCAAAGCAGCACATGGCCCCGTTTAGGGAAGAGCTGCAGTTGGAGTGCCTGGGGACAGTGTGCCCCCTGCTGGTGCTGCAGGGCTGCTGCCATGGCGTGGAGGTGATGCTTGACCAGACCTGCCTGCCTTTTGGGGCTGTGGCCAAGGGTGGACAAGCTAGTCGCCGTGTTGTCATGAGTAATACGGGAGACATGGGAGCGAGGTAGAGTCTCTCTTTCACACACACCCACACATGCACACACATGCACACACATATGCCCAGACTCTTACACATGCGCTTATGCTCTTACTTTCAATCCTATGTACACACACACAAATTCACACACAATTCACAAGCCCACTCGCACAGGCACACCCCGCACATGCACTTCGTGTTCTTCCACAAACTTGTTCACACTCCGTCGCCCTTTGATCTCACACATATAAACACATTCTCCTTTGTTTACTACTGAAATACATATGGACCACATCCAGTTACAGACAGTAGCAGAATGGAAGACATTTATTTTACGTCACCTCAGTCTATCAAATAAACCGAGTCGATGTTAAAAGCTCTGCAAGACAATTTAATGATTCCAGTCTCTCTCTCTCTCTCTCTCTCTCTCTCTCTCTCTCTCTCTCGCTCTCTGCTCTCAGGTTCAAGTGGGATACAAAGAAATTTTCCCCTGACTTCTCCATAAGTCCAACAGAGGGGTACATCTGCCCTGGAATGGTAATCCCATTTGACGTGACCTTTTCCCCAGTGGAACTGAGCCAGGATATTCGCTACGAAAATGTTCCCTGCACCATCGAGGGCGCCAAGCCCATCAGGCTCACTGTGTCAGGGTCCTGTGTCATGCCCCTCGTCACCAAGGAGGTAGGTTGCCAATTTCACAACGAACCTATGGACCAATCCATCAGGGATGAGTCCAAATTATTACTCATCCACTGTTGCTTCATTGTGGTTCTCCGCTCTGTCTTCTGCAGTGCTCTGTGCTCTCCCATCCTTCGTTGTCTCCTGCAGGTGGTGAACTTTGTTTGCCAAGTGCGCAGTCAACAATCGCAGACCATCACCCTGTCCAACCGCACGGGTCAGCGCTGGAGCCTCAAGCCAGAGCTGGAAGGAGAACACTGGAGCGCCCCGTCTTCCCTTGTGATCGAACCGTTCCAGCTGAACAAGCCCTTTGAAATCATTTACAAGCCTCTCGTCATGACAGCCGACGGCAAGAAGCATCAAGTCAGCTGCCTCTCCTTGCCTCTTTCCTCACTCTTGTTTTCTCTTTCTGCTGAGTGAGGGCATTGGGCGTCAGTCACAGATAACACGGCGCCACCGAGGCACAGAAGTCCTCTGAATACTGAGATGAACTAACGTGACAGATGCTTTGTTCTTAGGATGCATCGGAAACGTCTCTCTGACCCTTAACTACCTTTTGCTGTCTGCCACCAGGGCTCTGTATTCTTCTCCTTCCCCGATGGAACGGCCACACAGTACACCCTGCTTGGAATCTCGGAGCCCCCGAAAGCAGCTGGCACCATCTTCCGCGAGATGCCATGCAAAACCCCCTACACAGAGCTGCTGCCTGCGCACAACTGGCTGGCCAAGCTCCAGAGGTACACACACAAAGACCCGGCATAATGATCATGTTAAAGAGCAGCCCAGCTCCTCAAGGTGCTGCACATCATCACTGGCTGGGTATCTGTCACTTCCACAGTTATTTAGGTCAATAATTTCTTCTTGATGTCATGCAGAAAAACTTCTCGCTCACACACTGCATTCAGCACAGCTGCACTTTCATTATGGCGCTTTACAAAAGCTCGAGAGAAAATGGACTTATCACAGAAGCAGTGAAGGGCCTACATTTCATTCCAGTATCACACACATGCTGTTCAGTTTCTTCTTCTCTTCCTCTGTGCTCACGCTGTGAAATCTCTCAGCCTGGCAAGACCTGTAGCTAATGACTCCGTTCAATGTCGATAAGCACTGAGTGAGAATGCTGTAGACCATATTCGAAACAAGCGGGACATGGGAGATGTGTTCCCCCAGCGTTCAACTTAGATTAATTCTTTTTGGGAAATATCCTAAATATCTGTGTATAGTTCCACTGAGTACTACCGATTATATTTTTGCCTTCCAGTTCTCGACAAGTTCTCATGGGACTAGTGTAGTCTTTGAGATTTCCTCCTTTCCCGCCACCTCTTAATTTTTAAATTTGAGTTTCAGGCGAGGTCCCTTTTTCCCCCCAAAGTTTTTACATGAGCACAACACAGACTGTTACCTTTAAAGGCAAACAAACGACTCCTAATATAATATGAATGGGCGAGTTGGGTTGCTGTCACTTGGGTTACGACAGTTGATAACACATCGTGCTGCTGCCCACAGGCTGTACCATTTTCTTCTGCAGAAATGAAAACTAAGCGAGACTATATCTCTGTTGCCAGGTTCCGTGTTGTTGCGGAGATCATTAAGACTGAACATCCTGACAGCACTGTGTCCCTCAAAGGACTGGACTATCTGGATGTGCCGGCGTTGACCAAGAGGGACTACAAACTCTCCTTCTTCACCTATAAAGAAGGGCTGTATAATGCCAGGGTGAGGATACGATGTCAGTCTGTTCACGCTGACCGTACTTGCATATCGTTGCTTTGAATAAGAGCTGTGAACAACCAAGCAAGAAATAGAATCCGAGTTGTGATCTTCAGTGAACTTTTCATGTCATAATTAATACGTGTGTGAGCATGTACTGCAGTATTATGGGGGGGTGGTTCGTTTTGTCAATAACGGGTATTCCAGATGGATCCGATTCTCATTCGTTCCCTTTCCATGCAGCTGTTTGCCTGTCCAGGTGATGTTTCCATGTGTTTTTTTGCACGTCCAGGTGACTTTCCGCAATGAGGTGACCCAGGAGTACCAGTTCTATTATCTAAACTTCAAAGCAACAGCGCCAGGAGTGATCCGGACCATCGAGATGGCCACACCGTTACGGCAGACGGCCTCGGCCACAGTGGAGGTGGAGAACCCGCTCTCTGTCACTGTCTCCTTCACAGTGGAGTGCCGCAGTGCGGACATCAGTGTGCCGTCCCTGCTGTCTGTGCCTGCAATGTCCACGGTATGACTCAAAAATCCGCCCAGTGCCTTTCTCCAGTGCTTGCCTCTCGCTGGGATAATTCTCATGCCTCCATTCCCAAATGTGTGTTTGCCCACCGCTCCAGGGTACGCTAACATTTGAGTACCAGCCCTTACGGGTAGGCGACTTTGCCACCCGCCTCAGCCTGCACAATGTCGATCTGGGCTACTTCCACTATGACCTGGTGCTCAAGGCACTGCCTGCCCCCCCGGAGAAGCCGCTCTTCTTCCGCGCACCGCTGGGCAGTGGCCAGTACGGCACCGCCAAGTTCGTCAACTACTCCCGCATCAAGACTGAGTACATTTGCAAGGTATCGTGTGGCTTTCGGACTCCAGTGTTTAGGCCTCACGTAGTCACAAGCGTCTGCTGTTCACTCTGTTCTCTTTCCTTTCCGCTGATCGGCCTCTCTACCTTTGCTAACAGAAGGTTGTAACTCACCCAGAATGCTCATGACTCTCTGCTCTTCGGTGCTTCATGTAATTACAGCACATCTCACATTAGGAGTATATCATCGTGCACACACCCTGAAACTTTTTGGATAAGTATGTAACCCCTTCTCTTAAATGTAACGTCTTAGACGGACAGTCCTGACTTCACAGTGGAGAAGAGCATCAGTGTGTCTGCAGGGAACCAGGCAGGCATTGAAGTCAGTGTGGAGGTGCACTTTGAGCCCTGTCAGCTGGGGGAGAGCCGGGCAACCCTCACCATTACCTCCGGCCCCGGCGGCGAGTATGTGTTCCCACTCATCGGCACCAGCGTTCCCCCCAAAGCTCAGGGCCCTTTCCCTGTCCGCATGGGCACCAGCATCTCCATCCCCTTCAAGAATGTTTTCCTACAGGCCACAGCCTTCTCCTTCCAGGTAGATAACCCAGCTTTCACTGTGAAGGGGGTGGAAACTGTTCGTTCCAAGAAATCCCTCAACGTCCTGGTTTCGTATGAAGGCTCTGCAACGGGTTCCCACGGGCCCTGCACCGGAAAGCTCACCATCTTCAGCCCACGGACCGAGGGCCATGGCCAGAGCATCAGCTGGATCTACTACCTGAAGGGCATCAGCCACGAACTCTCCCAACGGGACAAGCCCTCTTAGAGGACTGCTCGCCTCCCACAGCCCCCTGGGCATGTCTTGTACCCACACTATGGATATTTTCATTACTCAGGCTAATTGCATGGTTTTATAGTGCTTGACCGGAATTGTGTTAGATGCTTAACTTTGCCATTTTTGCGTGTAATATAGATTGATAGGATTGGTACTGTGTTTCTTAATGAATGTCAGTATTTCTGTCCTTTTGAAATATTAGTGAAAAGACCGTGTTACATTTTTGCATTTATTCATTTAGCAGATGCTGTTAGCCAGATGTGAGCCCTGAGGTTTAAAAAGTGGATCCAGGCAACAATCACTGAAAATAACTGTAACTGTGGTCCTGTTCCCTTAATGGATACCTGGGCCATTGGTATCTGTTTTCTTAAATACGTAATTGTGACCACGGTATAGTTCTGAACAAGACAGCGTACTCACCGTTCAGGCACCTCTGCATCCGCACACGGAGAGGATGACAGACACTGTAAGAAACATTACAAGTTCCTTTCACTGTAAGGCCATCCACAGACCTCCTACATTTTTGGAAGAAACATACTGAGTTCTAACAGTGGGCAGAGCTCAGCTGGACCGACAAAGTGCAGATCACATTCTACAGATAATGAGTGGCTGCAGGATCCCACCAGTTTTTCCCCACCCTTTTCCTGTCCAGTGGTCAAACAGAAGGTACATGACTGTGTCTATATGAACACGGAGACTTGTCAGCGGGAAACAGAAGACGGTCCAGTGAATTACAAAACATACCTCGTCTCATTTCTGTGACACACATATATTTGCAGACTAAAGTTATATTTATTTACTGAGCTCATTATTAGTATCAATATCCCAGTAAAATATACACTTTGCACAATTGTGTATGTTTGGTAACAAATCCTAACCTATAGTCTGTAGTGGAGTCAGTCTGGAATCTGGTACCTGTGCCCTTTTACTAGAGTACCACACATTTTTCTTCTCTCATGTTCAGTGGATTTCATCCAGCATTATTTTGTGAAGTGTAGATTATTGTACATAAAGTGAGCTTTAGGCAAAATGCCCAACATTCCTTATGAGAGTATAGTCTGTGAGGCTGCCCATAACTGCTGTGGAGTTGGGTAACACAGTGGTAATGTGAGTACATAGATACATAGCCACAGTTTTAAATTGCTTAACTCATAGTTATTACTTTCTCTTTTTAAATTTCTCTGTACTTTTTTCTTTTCTGCACTACATAAATGTTTTTAAGAACTCGGAGGCGAACTATTGGGAATGATGCTCTGCAACAATAAACTGAATTGAACTTAATGTGGTATGTGTTCCAGAATCTTCAACATTGGGATGTTTCTTTGTTATAAACATACAAAAATGTAAGAAAACTGCCATAGAAGACCTTGCCCTCTCTGCTGTTAAAATCCCCAAACAGGTTACTTGACAAACTTTTCTTTCTTGTCATGTCTGGTGGAAGCATCACCAGCAAACATTCACCAACCAAACTTAGTAGTCCATTAAGAACCCTATTTTGGGATTACCATCCCACCAGCCCACTTTCACACAGCATTCACATTACATTTATATTTATTCATTTAGCTGATTCTCTTCTCCAAAGTGACTTCCAATGTTAAGATAATTACAGTTATTTACCTGTTATGTATCAGGGTAATTTTACTGAAACAATTTAGGCTAAGTACCTTGCTCAAGGGTACTACAGCTAGAGATGGAATCTGAACAAACGCTGGGGCACTAACTGCACGACCACGACATATTTTTCATTGACTCTCAGTGAACGATAAAAAGATGTTGTCTTTGAGATTGTAAAATGCAATCGGCCCACTGGGATGCTAACAATAGCAGCAAGATATTTCACCAGATTGGATTAATTGATCTTAGAGAAACAGTTTTTTTTGCTCACTTTCCTGCCACCTCGTGGACGCAATAAGTTACTGCAGTATAAGGTTGTTTTAAAAGATTTTGTAACGACCCACGTTACTGGGCGTTTGACTGGGAAAATGGGTTTATTGTAAATAGTTATATTGTGGGTAAAAGGGAATTGTGGTCAACCGCTATAGAGACTTATGGGGAATATAAGGGGGGGGGCTGTGTTAGCCTGTAATAAGACAAGGAAACCTTGCGAGGTGCTAGGTCTCACGCCATCATCTATCAATCCCTCAGCAAGGCCTGCTGCTAATCGAGAGATACAGTATAAAAGGGCATCCCGGAAGCTTTTCAATATGGAACCTCCAAAGAGAAACCGTAGCGCTCCATTCCTGTTTGCTTCCTTGTTCCTCATGTAATTGCTTCCCCGGTTTTTGATCTTTGCCTTGCCTTGCCCGACTACGATTCTTGTTACTCTCATTTGGACAACATATGCTCATCGATCGACCCTCACCTGTTATCTGGCCACTCTTTCGCCTGACCCTCACTGCATAATAAAGAACTATAAGCACAGCACTTGAGTCTGTCACTCAATCCCATCCACCAGCATGGCAGAAGGTTCCGCCTCACCCATGGACTCAGCGGAGCTCGGCTGCCTGCACAACGCCGTCTCGGTACAAAGCGTCCTGGTGGGAGCCCACAAGAAATCCCTAAAGCGAATCGAGAGGATGCTCTATGACCTGATTTTAGCTCTTCATGCCAGCTGGCTTATTCTGTCCACAGAGGACACTGCAGAAAACCCCCTTAGTGGTGACTCGACCACGGTGCCTCCAAGCACCGAAAGGTACGACAGGTTGCTGGACCACTGCCAAGGTTTCCTTATGCAGCATGAGCTGGTATTCTCCTGCTCCCCCTAAATGTACCAGTCAAATGAAGCAAAGATTGCGTATCTGGTAGCTCTCCGAACTGGGCCAGCGTGACAATAGGTGATGGCGGACTGATGCACCCGCACCAAAACCACGTATGCCGATTTCTGCAAGAAGTTCAAGGCCATCTTCAGCCATCCACTGTCAGCACGTGCTGCTAGCAACTGCCTCGTGTGCATTTGGCAAGGGAACCGGTCAGTGGCTACGTATGCACTGTAGCTCTGAACACTGGCAGAACAAAGCAGATGAAACAGGGAAGAAAGATGGGGGGCTGCGTCCTTGCATCGACTATCGGGGGTTAAACGATATCACGGTCCGATACCCACACCCATTGCCATAGATCACTGCTGCCTTAGAGAGGATCCATGGGGCAACAGTGTTTACCAAACTGGATCTGAGGAGCGCATACAACTTTATTCCTATCTGCCAGGGGAACAAATAAAAGACTGCTTTCAGCATCTCCCTTAGCCATTATGAATACCTGGTCATGCCGTTTGGTCTGTCCAATGCTCCCTCAGTGTTTCAGGTCTTTGTGAACCACATGCTTGGGGACCTGGTCAACCAGAGTCTGCTGGTCTCTTTGGACGACATCCTGAGGTAATGGCAGTGTTGAGCCAGCTCCTATGTAATTGCCTCTTTGTCAAAGGGGAGAAAGGCCTGTTTCACCAGCCATGGGTGTCCTTCCTGGGGTACATTCTCAGCAAAGAGGGAGTAGCCATGGACCCAGAGAAGGTGCGTGCTGTGGTGGAATGCCTCAGACCTACCACGGTGAAGGCAATTCAATGTTTTCTAGGGTCTGCGAACTTCTATCGCCAGTTTATCTGGGGTTTCAGCATCATTGCTGCTCCCTTCATCGCGCTCACTGCAAGCAAGGGTCCTTGGTTGGCCTGGATCGATTCTGCTGGCCACACCTTCCAGGAACTGAAGGCCCGGTTCATCTCCTCTCCTATACTCAAATACCCCAACCCTCCCCCCTACCATTTGTGTTTGAAATGGATGCTTGCTCATGGGGAATCCACCTAAGCTCTATCCTTGTGTGTATTTCTCAAGCAAACTGTCATCAACCGAGTGGAATTATGACATCAGCAATCAAGAGCTGTTGGCCATCAAGCTGATACTAGAAGAATGGAGGCCTTGGTTTGAAGGCGCCATTTATCCCTTCCCAGTTTTAACTGATCACAGAAATCTGGAATACCTTCAAAAGGCCCTCTGGCTTAACGCCCGTCAGGCCCGCTGGGCTCTGTTCTTCACCCGGTTCAGGGTCACGGTGTTGTACCAGCCGGGTTCCAAGAACACCAAAGTGGATGCCCTGTTCAGAATACCTGACCCAGAACTTGCACCCAGTAACCCTGAGCTGATCCTCCCCAAATGTTGAATGGTCGCGCCTATGAGATGGCAGTTCTTTCGAGAACTACAGGAGCCCCAGGCAACCGAGGCAGGTCCCTCCGACAAGCCCGACGGTAAGGACTATGTGCCGACCAGGATGAGATCCTCCCTGTTGCAGTGGACACGTGACCCTCTCGCCTCAGGTCATCCTGATGTTCGGTGGACTCTCTCCCTCTTGCAAGGGTGCTTCTGGTGGTCCTCCATGCTGGACGACATTTGGGACTATGTTGAATCTTGTGCCACATGCTCCCAGGCAGGGACCCCAACACTGAAACCTGCGGGCCTGCTGGAACCTCTGCCTTACAGCTTCCCACCCATGGTCCCACATGTCAGGAAGTCGACCGCCCCGTGTCGGAAAGTAAGACCACCATACTCACTTTGATTGACCGTTTTTCAAAAGCTTGTTGTCTGATCCCTCTCCCCAAGTTGCCAAACGCTTTGGAGATGGAGTTGCTACAGAATGCTGCTGTGAGGATTGTTAGAATTGTTATGAGAACTAGGAAATAACCATGTAGCTACCATGTAACACACACACACATTTTCAGAACCGCTTGTCCCATACAGGGTCGCGGGGAACCAGAGCCTACCCAGCAACACAGGGCGTAAGGCCGGAGGGGGAGGGGACACACCCAGGACGGGACGCCAGTCTGCCGCAAGGCACCCCAAACGGGACTCAAACCCCAGACCCACTGGAGAGCAGGACCTGGTCCAACCCACTGCACCACCGCGCCCCTCCATGTAACACCGGTACTCAAAATTCTTGCAATGGCTTCCGGATTATAAAATCCTACTTCTGACCTACAAGGCAGTAAATGAAATTGCTCTGACTGACCTTTGAGAGATTGTTTCTATATTTCAAAACATTCTTTGTTCATTGAATGCAGGTTACCTTAAAGTACCTATAGTCAATATGTTCTCAGTTGGAGAGTCCACCTTTAGCTATATAGAACATACACTTTGGAATAGCCTGCCTGTTGTCAGGAATGCCACGTCTGTCTCAGCCTTTACATCCAAGTAGTGTAATTCCTCTTTGCTGTTTTTTTTTTCCTTCTGCGTAAAAAGTCAGTTACTAGCCATTTTCTTGTTAAGGATCGTTTCTTTATGACGAGGGCTCATGGGGGGTGCGGTGGTGCAGCGGGTTTGGCTGGGTCCTGCTTTCTGGTGGGTTTGGGGTTCGAGTCTTGCTTGGGGTGCCTGGTGTCCAGTTCTGGGTGTCTTCCCTCCAGCCTTGCGCCATATGTTGCCAGGTAAGGCTCTGGTTTGCTGCAACCCCACTTGGGACAAGTGGTTTCGGACAGTGTGTGTGTGATAAGACGTGAGGAGGCTGACCAGCACCCCATGTTAACTGAAGCTGATGACTGTCTACCATGATGGACAAGAAATACTCATATGATCTGGGACATCAAGTTATTAAGACTTTGTTACAATGTTATGAGTTGTAAATTATCTTAAAATCCTTTTTTTATATCTAGAATGTCCAGGAGGGGTGGGCAGCCGCTGACACTTGGACTCCCAGAGTTTTTTTCTCCATTGCCTAGGTTTTTGTTTTGTGAATGGAAGTTTTTTCAGCTTTTATTTTATAAACTTTTTAAAGTTGTGTTTTTATGATTTTCTATTCATCTAGTGCCACATTCCCCACTGCCATGCATGCAGCTTCCCACCAGAGTATCAGGCACACCTGGCACACCTGAAATCTGCCACTGAGCTGAGTCTATAAAAGGTCTTGTGATCTCTACAGATGGACCCATAACTGCTTCATGACTTGGGAATCCTATGAATCCTCCTCTGGGCTCTGTGTTGTTCTTTCATTTTGTTCCTGAACTTTACTGTAAATAAACACTATAATGAAATCTCACATTTGGATCCACAAAACATGCGTTAGTATCATTATATCTAGTCATGTGTAGGTGCAACATTGAAATAAATGTAATTCGTTGAACATTTTCAATAAATTACCCTAACAATAAGTGATAAACAAGAGATGGACAAGAGCTTTTTGAAGTATTTTGGAAATGCATCTAACCACTTCTAATCAGCAGATTATGAATTTAAGAACATATCTGTTATCCTATCTAAGCCTGCAAAAACAACCTAGGTTAAGGTTGCCAACTGGACCATACTGGGTCATTTTGCAGAGCCTTCTGAATTTCAATTTTGCCTTTATTGTTCAAAAGCACCAAGCGCAGAAAAGAGAAGAAAAAAATGAGGCAAAGTTCTCTAGTTTTCTGCATTTGAAGTGGAGCTTTGTACTTTTCATAGTTACATTTATTCATTTTCCATACACTTTTCTCTAAAGCAACAAACAAGTGGTGGCTGGGTAAAAGGGGCAGTGGTGGTAAATTATGGGTGAGAGACATGCCCAGGGGGCTGTGGGAGGCGAGCAGTCCTCTAAGAGGGCTTGTCCCGTTGGGAGAGTTCGTGGCTGATGCCCTTCAGGTAGTAGATCCAGCTGATGCTCTGGCCATGGCCCTCGGTCCGTGGGCTGAAGATGGTGAGCTTTCCGGTGCAGGGCCCGTGGGAACCCGTTGCAGAGCCTTCATACGAAACCAGGACGTTGAGGGATTTCTTGGAACGAACAGTTTCCACCCCCTTCACAGTGAAAGCTGGGTTATCTACCTGGAAGGAGAAGGCTGTGGCCTGTAGGAAAACATTCTTGAAGGGGATGGAGATGCTGGTGCCCATGCGGACAGGGAAAGGGCCCTGAGCTTTGGGGGGAACGCTGGTGCCGATGAGTGGGAACACATACTCGCCGCCGGGGCCGGAGGTAATGGTGAGGGTTGCCCGGCTCTCCCCCAGCTGACAGGGCTCAAAGTGCACCTCCACACTGACTTCAATGCCTGCCTGGTTCCCTGCAGACACACTGATGCTCTTCTCCACTGTGAAGTCAGGACTGTCCGTCTAAGACGTTACATTTAAGAGAAGGGGTTACATACTTATCCAAAAAGTTTCAGGGTGTGTGCACGATGATATACTCCTAATGTGAGATGTGCTGTAATTACATGAAGCACCGAAGAGCAGAGAGTCATGAGCATTCTGGGTGAGTTACAACCTTCTGTTAGCAAAGGTAGAGAGGCCGATCAGCGGAAAGGAAAGAGAACAGAGTGAACAGCAGACGCTTGTGACTACGTGAGGCCTAAACACTGGAGTCCGAAAGCCACACGATACCTTGCAAATGTACTCAGTCTTGATGCGGGAGTAGTTGACGAACTTGGCGGTGCCGTACTGGCCACTGCCCAGCGGTGCGCGGAAGAAGAGCGGCTTCTCCGGGGGGGCAGGCAGTGCCTTGAGCACCAGGTCATAGTGGAAGTAGCCCAGATCGACATTGTGCAGGCTGAGGCGGGTGGCAAAGTCGCCTACCCGTAAGGGCTGGTACTCAAATGTTAGCGTACCCTGGAGCGGTGGGCAAACACACATTTGGGAATGGAGGCATGAGAATTATCCCAGCGAGAGGCAAGCACTGGAGAAAGGCACTGGGCGGATTTTTGAGTCATACCGTGGACATTGCAGGCACAGACAGCAGGGACGGCACACTGATGTCCGCACTGCGGCACTCCACTGTGAAGGAGACAGTGACAGAGAGCGGGTTCTCCACCTCCACTGTGGCCGAGGCCGTCTGCCGTAACGGTGTGGCCATCTCGATGGTCCGGATCACTCCTGGCGCTGTTGCTTTGAAGTTTAGATAATAGAACTGGTACTCCTGGGTCACCTCATTGCGGAAAGTCACCTGGACGTGCAAAAAAACACATGGAAACATCACCTGGACAGGCAAACAGCTGCATGGAAAGGGAACGAATGAGAATCGGATCCATCTGGAATACCCGTTATTGACAAAACGAACCACCCCCCCATAATACTGCAGTACATGCTCACACACGTATTAATTATGACATGAAAAGTTCACTGAAGATCACAACTCGGATTCTATTTCTTGCTTGGTTGTTCACAGCTCTTATTCAAAGCAACGATATGCAAGTACGGTCAGCGTGAACAGACTGACATCGTATCCTCACCCTGGCATTATACAGCCCTTCTTTATAGGTGAAGAAGGAGAGTTTGTAGTCCCTCTTGGTCAACGCCGGCACATCCAGATAGTCCAGTCCTTTGAGGGACACAGTGCTGTCAGGATGTTCAGTCTTAATGATCTCCGCAACAACACGGAACCTGGCAACAGAGATATAGTCTCGCTTAGTTTTCATTTCTGCAGAAGAAAATGGTACAGCCTGTGGGCAGCAGCACGATGTGTTATCAACTGTCGTAACCCAAGTGACAGCAACCCAACTCGCCCATTCATATTATATTAGGAGTCGTTTGTTTGCCTTTAAAGGTAACAGTCTGTGTTGTGCTCATGTAAAAACTTTGGGGGGAAAAAGGGACCTCGCCTGAAACTCAAATTTAAAAATTAAGAGGTGGCGGGAAAGGAGGAAATCTCAAAGACTACACTAGTCCCATGAGAACTTGTCGAGAACTGGAAGGCAAAAATATAATCGGTAGTACTCAGTGGAACTATACACAGATATTTAGGATATTTCCCAAAAAGAATTAATCTAAGTTGAACGCTGGGGGAACACATCTCCCATGTCCCGCTTGTTTCGAATATGGTCTACAGCATTCTCACTCAGTGCTTATCGACATTGAACGGAGTCATTAGCTACAGGTCTTGCCAGGCTGAGAGATTTCACAGCGTGAGCACAGAGGAAGAGAAGAAGAAACTGAACAGCATGTGTGTGATACTGGAATGAAATGTAGGCCCTTCACTGCTTCTGTGATAAGTCCATTTTCTCTCGAGCTTTTGTAAAGCGCCATAATGAAAGTGCAGCTGTGCTGAATGCAGTGTGTGAGCGAGAAGTTTTTCTGCATGACATCAAGAAGAAATTATTGACCTAAATAACTGTGGAAGTGACAGATACCCAGCCAGTGATGATGTGCAGCACCTTGAGGAGCTGGGCTGCTCTTTAACATGATCATTATGCCGGGTCTTTGTGTGTGTACCTCTGGAGCTTGGCCAGCCAGTTGTGCGCAGGCAGCAGCTCTGTGTAGGGGGTTTTGCATGGCATCTCGCGGAAGATGGTGCCAGCTGCTTTCGGGGGCTCCGAGATTCCAAGCAGGGTGTACTGTGTGGCCGTTCCATCGGGGAAGGAGAAGAATACAGAGCCCTGGTGGCAGACAGCAAAAGGTAGTTAAGGGTCAGAGAGACGTTTCCGATGCATCCTAAGAACAAAGCATCTGTCACGTTAGTTCATCTCAGTATTCAGAGGACTTCTGTGCCTCGGTGGCGCCGTGTTATCTGTGACTGACGCCCAATGCCCTCACTCAGCAGAAAGAGAAAACAAGAGTGAGGAAAGAGGCAAGGAGAGGCAGCTGACTTGATGCTTCTTGCCGTCGGCTGTCATGACGAGAGGCTTGTAAATGATTTCAAAGGGCTTGTTCAGCTGGAACGGTTCGATCACAAGGGAAGACGGGGCGCTCCAGTGTTCTCCTTCCAGCTCTGGCTTGAGGCTCCAGCGCTGACCCGTGCGGTTGGACAGGGTGATGGTCTGCGATTGTTGACTGCGCACTTGGCAAACAAAGTTCACCACCTGCAGGAGACAACGAAGGATGGGAGAGCACAGAGCACTGCAGAAGACAGAGCGGAGAACCACAATGAAGCAACAGTGGATGAGTAATAATTTGGACTCATCCCTGATGGATTGGTCCATAGGTTCGTTGTGAAATTGGCAACCTACCTCCTTGGTGACGAGGGGCATGACACAGGACCCTGACACAGTGAGCCTGATGGGCTTGGCGCCCTCGATGGTGCAGGGAACATTTTCGTAGCGAATATCCTGGCTCAGTTCCACTGGGGAAAAGGTCACGTCAAATGGGATTACCATTCCAGGGCAGATGTACCCCTCTGTTGGACTTATGGAGAAGTCAGGGGAAAATTTCTTTGTATCCCACTTGAACCTGAGAGCAGAGAGCGAGAGAGAGAGAGAGAGAGAGAGAGAGAGAGAGAGAGACTGGAATCATTAAATTGTCTTGCAGAGCTTTTAACATCGACTCGGTTTATTTGATAGACTGAGGTGACGTAAAATAAATGTCTTCCATTCTGCTACTGTCTGTAACTGGATGTGGTCCATATGTATTTCAGTAGTAAACAAAGGAGAATGTGTTTATATGTGTGAGATCAAAGGGCGACGGAGTGTGAACAAGTTTGTGGAAGAACACGAAGTGCATGTGCGGGGTGTGCCTGTGCGAGTGGGCTTGTGAATTGTGTGTGAATTTGTGTGTGTGTACATAGGATTGAAAGTAAGAGCATAAGCGCATGTGTAAGAGTCTGGGCATATGTGTGTGCATGTGTGTGCATGTGTGGGTGTGTGTGAAAGAGAGACTCTACCTCGCTCCCATGTCTCCCGTATTACTCATGACAACACGGCGACTAGCTTGTCCACCCTTGGCCACAGCCCCAAAAGGCAGGCAGGTCTGGTCAAGCATCACCTCCACGCCATGGCAGCAGCCCTGCAGCACCAGCAGGGGGCACACTGTCCCCAGGCACTCCAACTGCAGCTCTTCCCTAAACGGGGCCATGTGCTGCTTTGGGGAGAACAGCAGCTCCAACAAGCAGCGCCCCCCACTGGCCTTCAGCGTTACCTCACCAGTTGGGCTCACTGAGAACACCTAGAGATAGAGAGCACCAAGCTGTTACTTCGGAGATTCTCTGAACTTCCCCACGTTTAGTCACCCTCAGACACTTTGGATAACAGATGCTGTGGTGCTGCGACGCAAATAATAAGAAAAACGGGGGGCCCACAACACCTTGGGGTCCAGCAGTGTGTGCACAGACGGGCTGAAAAGCAGGCAGACGGTCAGTGGTGCGGGGCTGTTGTTCACCACAGGGACCACTGTCTTGGTCCTCTGGCCAATCTGGAGAGCCCCCAGGTTCACCACCTTCTGTTTGGGGTTTTCCACTTCGATCTGAGAGGAAAGGACACAGAGGAGAGTCACGGGTCATTCAGACAAGGGATTAACAGCAAAGGCAGACGTCTCTTTCGGACTCACTCCTGGATTTCAGAGCACAGTTTAATGTCGACATACCTTCATTTTGATGCCCTGACCCAGGATCTCCACCACCTGCCTGGTGCACTCGTTGATCTCGAAGACGATCTTCTCCTTGTAGTGCATGACTTTTCGTGCGTAAAATGTGATCGGGACCTCCGCTGCTCCACCGGGGGGCAACATTTCGGGCTGGAAGCCCACCTCCAAGTGTGCTGTGTTGTGAAACAGGCATCCCAGGCTACAAAGGACACATGACACCTCCACATCAGAGCTTAAAAAAAATCTTTTTACACACCTTTATAAATTTAAGCGAAGCCTCAGTTTATTCAGCATGCCTGGAATACGGAACTGAATCAGTCAGACAGGTTCATTAAATTAAAAGGCTGCAGAAGACACAAGGGGGGGGGGGTGTTTTAACCGTTTTGCCATCTAACCCTGTAATCGTGTTAACACCCCTGTAATGCAGACCAGCCCTGTTGAGATACCTCAGTGTCTGTTTGCCCCTGTTGGAGATAACCAGCGTCTGTGAGGGAGGCACCATGCCAGCACTGTATAGGAAGCTCATCCCAAAATTATGCTTGAGGAAGGAGAAATGCACACTGGGGGCCACAGCGCAGCCTGAGAAGGAGCAGCTGAACGTTGGCCCGTTCTTCACCTGCAGAAAGCAAAAGGCAAAAAGCATTTTGCGGAGTCACACATCTGGATACTTGAGCGATCAGGTTGACTATCCTGCTCAAGGGTGTTACGGTCGTTCCTTCTATCAGGACCAGAACCGGCAAACTCGAAGACATAAGACTGTGCATTTAATCACTACGCCGCTGCTGCCCACTGGCTCCACTCCAGCCACTCACGCTAAGGGAAAGGATGACATCCTTGATCACACACTTCTTCAGTGGCAAGAAGGTCACGGTGCACTGGCTCTGCTGACCCACAGGCACGCAGTCCCTCACGGGGTCCACCTGCAGGTGGCGCTGAAACTCTGGTGGGCCCAGCAGCTCATACTGCACATCCAGGCAGAACTTGCATGGGTTCGACAGCAGGAATTGGCACAAGGATCGGTCACTCAGCTCCACCTGTCCAGAAATGAGGTTTAGAAATAACGCGCAGTTCTGTGGATATATGACAGTAGTATGAAAGTAAATAATGGTTTACACTTCATGTCAAAATTCCAGGCATGCTGGATAAACTGAGGCTTTACTTAGTTTCTAGTTTCTTACTTACTTCGTTTCAGACAGAACATATTTTCATTTTATTTTTATGTGTTACATATCCAGATTGCCCATCAGATAATGGTGCCTAAGCCTGCTGTCACTGACAGTCATGCCTATTAGGAAATACGCTCTTCCAGAGCTATGTATCGTCAGATGCTAGGAGACCGCAAAGTCCTGAGGGTACAGCTCGTTTTACCCACCTGCTTGAAGTCAACCTGGTGGGTGATCCCTGGGCTCAGCTCAGTGATGTCCCCATCTGGACCCTGGCATTGCACACAAGCACTCAGGCTGTGGCATTCTGCCTTCACATTCAGGGTCAGTGGCTGCATCTTGCTCCTCACATCACACACCAGGCTGAAGGACACTGTGCCCTCTTGGTTGGGAGTGAAGGAGATGGTCACAGGGAACCTGGGCCAAAAACAGTGGAGATGTGTAGCCTGCGTTGTCACATCAAACAATTTGACACAAGTTTTACAAGACAAGACTGATTTTTTTCTGCCAGGGTTTAGATGTGGGACACGAGGTGGTCAGCTCTAAGGATTGTTTCTACACCAGGCTTCCATAATGTAAATGGTAAACTTGAAGCCCCCGCTCAAGGCAGATGATTCATGACTAGCAGAGGTACCTCAGGATCCCTTTGGTTTACCTTTCGTGGGGTCTCACGGTGCCCACCAGAGTGTCCAGCTCCAGGCTGTCAAGGAAGGCCTCTGCGTGACGGGAAGTTTCACGGATGGAGAAACGGTAAGGAATGTCTTCCCCGTTCACTATGTACACCATCTCCTGGATTCTGCGACCTGCAGACATCAAACTTTGTATCATGAATGAAATATATATTGTCCAAGAGATGGCATTTTCTTCTTTTTTGTGATGCTGTTAACATTACTCTTCTAAATACAAAAAGACATTAGGTTTTCTGTGCTCATTCACGTGTAAAGAATTCAAAAGTTTCATGAAATACACGGTGAATGTAGGTAAGGTGTCACCAGATTTATTTATCAGATGCTGATCCATCAGGACTTAAAACGTTTTCAGTTGTGAGATCCAGTTACACACTAAAGCAGATACCAAATTACATATGGTACATAATTTCAAGAGGGAACTGTGAAGAAATTAGAGCAGGTAATTTTTCTTTTTCATGTTCCAGCTAAACAACTGCGTCATCGCCACACAGCACAGTGAAAATATCCATTGCTTAAAGAGTGGTGAGGAAATACTATATGGAATTTATTACTACAAAATATGGGAGTTGTGCCTACCCACAAGCAGGCTGCCCAGGTTGAGATGGACACGATCCATGTACACCTTAGGCTCACTGGCAATGCCCGCAAGCAGGAATGGAACTGAGATGCCTTGCTCTGGAATCAGGAAGGTCCAGAAGGACTCTACCATGTCAAGGTCGTGGGCTTGAAACTCAAAGGTGACCTAGATGGAAGACATACCATGGACTGGTAATCTATGAAGACTTTGAACAGAACTGATGTTCATTGACTCTTAAACACACACACACACACACACACACACACACACACACACACACACACAAACACCTCTGCTTTTTTTCCAGGCTGAATGGAACCCTTGGGGGTGATGCACTTGAAGGAGGTCTCTCCCAAGTCCTCACACCTCCACACGAAGGAGTAGGGCTTGCTGGTTGGGTTCACCATGCTGAAGGTCCTGTACAAGGGAGAAAATAAGAGTACGTGACAATGTATAATGTCAAAGTAAGAATTAGGAGATTGGCTGATGTGTGTATGTATGCCATTTCCAGGTCATGGTAAGCAACTGTGTTGGTGAGAAGATGCATCCCACAATGCATCCTGGTAGTGCACAGGGAAATCAAATACCTTGGGACAGAGGTACCGATGCCCACGGCGGTAAACTCAATGACCCTAGTGCTGGGGTCCAATGTGGCCTTGGTAGGGGCCCCATAGGAGCCACGCATGTCTGGGTTGCGCCTGCCGGCACTGAGATAGTCGGAGTCCTCCAGGTGAAAGTGGCAGTAGGGAAGCAGGCTGCGACCGCTCACCGCCATGGTGGGGCCCTGCTCCTCTTTCAGGTTGGGGATGCTACAGGGAGTGGGAAGAAGAAGAAAAGCCCCTTCTGAACAGACAGACACACACCCGGCTCAGTGCACACAAACCTGGACCCATGTGTGGTACACGTGGGAATCATACTGGGAGACTGGAGGTATATAACATGACACCACATAAATTAAACACTGAAGACTTTTTCTTCTTACTGCAGTACTTTCAGAAGCAATATAAAGTACTGGCTGAGAGAACAAAATGCTGCGTAATATTACACATCCACATCGAGCTTAAAATATTTTAACTAACACACATGCTTCAACAGTTTAAATGAGTCTAATTTCCTGGCCGCCTTCACGTGGATCCCAATCTTCACGGTGAGTCTAACCTGCACATCAGGCGACCTTCATACTCAGCCACCTCCAGAGGGGAGAACTTGATGTGGAAAGTCAGGCTGTCCCCAGGGTTAATGTTCCCAGTGCTGGGCTCCACAGAGAACGGGGGAAGCTCGGGATCTCCCATAAGTAGGTTAGACACACTCCCCAAAGCAGTAGCTGGTCTAGGAGCTGTCCTGCTCTCCTGGCGTGAGCGCGGGGTTACAGGCTGCGATGTCGCTAAAGCCAAAATTGGAAAAAAGACTTAGTTTTGTTAAGTTCGTTACTCTGGTCTAATGAAAGAAAAATAATTCTTACATTTGTTTGGTTACATTTGTTATTCTGGTCTGGTCAACAGAAAAAGAATTATTTCATCAGAATAAATGTTCCTCATTACACAACAGTTAAAGCATTTCAGGATTTCTGACCTAGTTTATCGTGTTCCGGTTCCGTCTTAAACCTCCTCCTCAGTAAGACTCCCACCACCCTGTGACTACTCAGCACATTACATCCACTGCAACGTGCAAGAGAATTAACACGAGTCGCAGTTGCCCTGGACCTCGGGCTTTTCTACGATCTCACAGGTACCTTTGCAAGTGAAGCTGTTGTTCATTCCTAACCGCTCCATTAGTACCTGCCAGGAGAATTCCAACTGTACGCTCCCCGAGTTCTGTATCTGGAACCTACGAGACACACACAAAAAAAAAACCACAATGTGGAAGGAACCCTGTTTTGAATGCATCATCGGCATCGTGATTTTTACCACAAGTACTTATTGCACACAACACAGCGCACTCACTGGTACACTCTCGTCTGGTACAACAATGTGTCTTTGAAGCAAATATTCTCTGCCTTGCACGTGAACTTGGCGTAGTCACACACAGCGCTGACCCGGAGCTCCAGTTCCCTGGATGAGTTCTCCACCACGGAATGGGCTGGTTCTGGGTCTGGCTCAATTACCTGGGCAAGTTAAAGGGGCCGGAAAAAGTTTGGAAAAAAAAATGTCATGTCCTTTTCCATTCATTTGTTGTGATATATTTAAATTTCCCCATTTAACGTAATGTACATAGTACAGTTGTTCTAAACAAGGTAAGACTAGATAGAAAGTGTTTTTGCAGCCCCGCCTGTAAACTCGCCTTTTTCTTGCTTGGTCGAGGTGTGGCGACCTGTTTCCCAGCATCAACCCATTTTACGGTTCTCAGTCGGTCATCCCAGTCCGGCACCTGGTCGACAGGCTGCTGGAAGACCACCCGACACAACTTGCACTTCACCAGCTGGGCATTAAGGACCACGGGCTGCTCTGAGCACAAGGTTACTGTCACATCCTTGGAGCAGCCTGCATGAAGGTGGCCCACCCTGGGGAAGAACCGGAGCTGTGGACCATCAGGGGGCCATTCGAACCGAAGTACATCAGAGCTGCTGTGGTTGGTCATGGTGAATGTGTCCTGGTAAGGCCTAGCCACGTGGCAGTCTCCAAGGTGCAGGATGTCGGACCTGAGTCCTGCAAAAAATTACAGCTGGTAACATGTTGCTAGGAACATGAACTTTTAACTGCAAGACTCTATGCTGAAGTCTGAAAAGTGCCTCGACTGTTGCATCTTTGAAAAACGTTCTTAACCTCAAGTGTTCCTGTATAGGTTCAAAGTTCTGATAAAACCGCAACTTGCTTCAGACCCCAGTAATGGTAAGACAAAAAAACACTCTCAAAGGAAACCAGAAATTTGTTCAAAAGGACAAAGTTTTGTCACACTGAGAAGACCCGAGACTTTCAAAGCCCGCTGTGCTCTCTCACCCTCTACCGTGGTACCGCTGTCCTCTGCGTGGGCTTTGCCGCCGATGTTGTCCAGTGTTACGACATCTCGGTACCCCTCCCCCACCAGCTGTACAACTGTCTCCTCGTATTGATTGTCCGTCACCAGGAGGCGCACTTGAGCCTCAAAAACCTGCTCTGCCATAGGCCGGAACTCCATGTGGATCTCCACTTGCTGACCCACGGTGAGACATAGAGTGGTTTCGTGTTCCACTTTTCTCTCTGTAGAAGATAAAGGATTATTGAATGGTATTTTTTAATTAGTCAGTTCAGCAAACTTTAAGAATTGGTTTATTTTTCTGGTCAAATACTTTTAAATACTATACAATTTCCCAGTGTAATGTAAGGCGGTAGAATCTAAGGGCGGCATATGTCCGACATGTGTCTGACTGTGTTTCTTCTCCAAAGAAGAATATTACTGCACAAATAGAAAAAAGCTTCTTTGTTGACAGAATTCAGAATTTAAAGAATTCAGTGACTGTCCATTTATCAGCATGTTAATAAAATAGATAAAATAAACACCAGCAAATCTAGTAAATGAGTCATTGAAAACAGATGTTCTTTGAGGTGTGCTACCTGCATCACTCTCGCTCTCCGTACGGGGGGGAGACACAGAGCTGCTCACAGTTCCTGATGCTTCCTTCAATGTGAACACACCTGTCTGGTCCAGCAGATCAATGTTTATCTGTTGACAAGGGATGATGGCTTTGTGCATGAAAATTTTAACACCATCTTGCAATGAGAAGTACTTCAACTCAGGCAACGTCCATTCACTTTCAGTCACCCTTTGGCAGGGCGAACCGAAGGCAGTGCTAAGAAACATTAAGTGTTGAGGGCACAGTCTTGAGTCTTCAGGAAAATCATGCACTAAGGTGACAGACAGACAGACACACTGCCTGAAACCGCTTATCCCAAGTGGGGTCACGGCAAGCTGGAGCCTAACCCGGCAACATATGACGCAAGGCTGGAGAGGGAGGGGACACACCCAGGACAGGACGCCAGTCCATCAGAAGGCACCCCAAGGGGGACTCGAACCCCAGACCCACCACAGAGCAGGGACAGGCCAAGCCCACTGCGCCACCGCACCCCCTCTGCATGTGATACTATGTACACCAAATCTTACACCCTTGAGGAAGGAAAAGCACGATGCTTGCACGTGGCCATAGTCGTACTAAATTTATAGCACTCTAGATGAGACAACATGACCCCACCTGTGCTGGAACAGTTCCATCGTTCTTCAGTACGAGGGCCAGGACCTGACTTTGGCCTACAAGCAGGCGCTTGAACTGCAGCAGTGGGTTCCCCCGAGGGGTCCTCAGCAGTGGTCGTAGAACTGCCGCGCGGGGCAGGTTCCCGTCCCCCGCCAGCTCAAATGCTAGAGCCTTTGTCTTGGCCACTGGAACCCAACTGTGAAGTACAATGAATCATGAGTATGATTTGTGTGACTTGAACTCACACACACACACACACACACACACACACACACACACACACTTTAAGGCACCCACATGCTGACTGATACAAGCAGTAACATCAAAAACACACAAGGCCTTAATCCTTGCAAACCATTTATATCTCAGAAACGCACATAATGAAGCCTGAGAGACACAAGACGAAAGTATTACAAACAAGCAACTTAGTGCTGACTGAACTCTGTTGAATCACAGACACACAACTGTAAAGTGACACAGTCAATTTAGGCAACGGTAATAGCAAGCTGGAAGAGCAAGCAGTAATGTAACAGTTCCATTCACTGACCTCACACATCCTTCCAACGTGACCTCAAAAATGGCACTGTACGTCTGCATGCTCTGAGGGGCGAAGACAACCTCCACGAAGGTGTGTGAGTGGCTGGGAATGCACACGCGGGCAGGCGTCACCTCAAACGCATCACCGGCACGCACGGACATCTGGAACGGTCCAGCATTTGTCCATCACATGTTTCCTCATAAATCCTTTCATGGTTTTCGCAATGACTCACACTTTAATGCAATGAATAAGAAATTGACATTTCTCGAGTTGAAGCCAAAAACAAGAAAAAAAACATAAGTAAGCTGACAAAGTTTTTACAATTTTACTCTTTTCAAATGCTGTCAAACCTACAGAATATATTTTCAAACACTTCTACAGGACCTGATGTTTTTTGAGAAAAGGTCAGATAAATATGCAAACACCCATACCTTGGTGGGAACAGACTTGATTGCCAGACTCAACTCGCATGGCACCTTCCCTGGGTTGGTGATGCGGAAGCGGGCCTTTGCGGGGCGACCCACCAGTACGTTGTTGAAGACAAACTTATTTTCGTCCTGGATGTAGATGCCCAGAGCATCCTTAAACGGCTCACAGCTCAGCAGGTTGCTGTTCTTGCAGATGTGGTGCTCCTCGAAGATAGAGGCAATGTCTTTGTGCAGTATTCCTGTTTGTGGGTATGACACAGTCATGGATGGGACAGTCTGGATAGGAACTGTCACGGTGTCTCTCTCAATTCAAGGATGTGCGCTGAGCAAGGTTGTTGAATCATTGGGTGTGCTATCTAGTAAAGTACACACCATACCATTCCTTTGGTGAACTCGTGTGACACAAGTGAATTAACCAAAGGTGAAAATGGAAAAGAACAGAGCTATGACAAATGCAGGTACACATGAACTAAGTGGCATAGAAGCATCTTTGACCTTCAAAGTCTTTCACACACCTGGCATGCAGACTTCAGCTGCTAGTCGACAAGGGATGCCATTAGGGTGGTCAGTAGGGTCACGGTCAGTGATGTCTACTGCCAGGCATTCCTCCCAGCTGCCCAACTGATCAGCCGCGCATTCCACAGTGACGGCCTGGTGGGCACCTGGTACCAGGATGCCAAATCCAGGGGATAGAGAGAACACACCCATGGTGAGGCGAGCCTAGAGGATGCGATAACAGAACATGAAGACAGTAATGTTAAGAGTTTCAACTTCTATATTGTGTGTTCATATAGCATCCAATAACATGAGGATAACTGTGACCCGCAACCAATGGGGTGGAAGGTAAAATATTCTGCCTTGTGATTACCCTGTACTTCCCCTACCTGTGTGGGCTGGCCCACATCCTTCTGTATGGACTCAGTGCGATGTATTTTACTTCCAGTGACGGTCTTGGTTGAGTGGCTCTCCCGTGAACGACTGCGTTTGACCACCCCACCACTATTAGTGAAAGAGAGAGAGCGAGAAAGAGAGCAGAAAGACACTGTATGAAAAAGTACTGAAGGACAGTTCTGAGCTTTAATTTGGATGCTGGGTCAAGTACATTCAGTGACAGACAGATCATTGGCACTACAGAATGGTCATTTTAGGAAGGCAATGTGCGTCATCAGCAAACATATCATACCCTTTCCTTTGGACAGACAGTGGCATATCCTTAGACATCCTGGAAATGTTGAAACGCATCTCAAATTCACCGCAGTTCTCAATGGTGAAGGTGTAGGACTTGCGGCTCCCACAGACCAAGGGGCCAAAGTTAATATCAGTGGAGGGCTGGATGCTGTACTTAGTGAAAAGGGACTGGATAGACACTTTGATGGGCATGAGTCCGATGATTTCACCCCCGGCTGTGATATTTGGTTCAATCACCTGAATGGGAGATGAACATCATTGATTTTTGTCCATAGAGAGCCTCATAAAGACGTATTACAGTACGCAATGTCAATACGAGTAGTGTCAATTAAATAGTAAAAGTGCAACCTCCACAGACTTCTTGATTTATTGTACATACTTTGAGTCACAGAAACTGAAAGAAATAGGGTTTATAAAGAAAAAGTATAACTGTTATTTACACCAAAGAGCATTTCAAAAGGTACAATTAAGCAGAAAGGGTATATATATTATGGATCTGCTCCTAATTCTTCATTTGGGGTGAATGTTGTAATAGTTCCTGCAAATTAAAGTAATGAAATTCCAGGAATGCTGGATACTGCCAGAAATGTAGGGAAACTGGAGTCTCCTGACCTGCAGTAATATGATCGGCTGTTCTTTGATGCAGATTTCCTTGTCATGGTGGAAGACAAACTGCACATTGGTGGGGCGATCACTGGGGTGGAGGGAGCCCTTTGGAGGCATGATCGTGAAAAGGGAGTTCAAATCAGGTATAGTCTGGTCCGTGGGGTCCAGAACAAACCTGGTTTGGGGTGTAGGTGGGAAAATGAGAGGATATGATGCTGAAAAAGAATTATCCAGGTCAGAACCCTAAGAGAAGAGTCACTGAGAGAAAGAGAAATGCCATCAACCTATACAATGCTCTAATGGGTTTTACTTTTTAAAATCAGACAGCTCTAAACAGGTTGAAAATGCATTACTTTAATCATGATTTATCACAAAAGTTTACATTATAATCATATAACCACCATTCCAATTCTTACCTCTTCCTTTGACATCACACTGTATATATGATAATAGGACTAAAACTCACTTGAAAACTACTTCATATTTTCCTTTATTTTTCAGGGTCAGAGAAAGCTTAACTTCTTCTGAGACTTTGACTGTCCCAAAGTCAAGTGCACCATCAGATTCTGCAGATGAAATACACTCAGTCAAGACTAATCAAGGGGGTCAACATGCTATCCAGTAGCTCATTTCTGAATGTTGATGAAAGAACTGAGTCATTTTTTAACTGTCTATATAAAAAAAGAATCTCTTATGGGCTGATTGGACATTTCAAGGCAATACATTAATAGGGTGTTAATAATGTTAAAATTAAACAAAGTTGCATCAATACAATTTTCAGAAATTATTACTCTGAGAGCTTAGGCTGGTTCCCTTGGGGAATGTAATATCAAAAGCGACATCGTAGGCCTCGGCCAGGACCTGGATGTTCTCTGTGTGGACGATGCCCAGGATGTTTTCTGAATCCAACACCTGATACACACACATAAAAATACAGCCAGACACCACTGAAAGAGATACTGTCATTTATTATCATGGGGCAGTTCCTTTATTTTGGTATTCTGGTTTTAGGTTTTTAAATTGTATTATAAATCATATCATTCATGTACTTTCAGTTTACAAAACTGTATTTTAGTTTCAAGGGGGTGCTGTGGAACAGCGGGCTTGGCTGGGTCCCACTCTCTGGTGGGTCTGGGTTTCGAGTCCAGCTTGTGGTGCCTTATGAGGGATTGGTGTCCCGTCCTGGGTGTGTGCCCTCCCCCTCCAGCCTTGTACCCTGTGTTGCTGGGTTAGGCTCCGGTTTGCCGCCACCGTGCTTTAGACAAGCAGTTTCAGCATATGTGTGTGTGTTTTAGTTTTATATGTCCTTTTACTATTCACTATTTTGTTACCTAAGTCATTCATTTGGTGAAAAATTCACTACATAAACCTTTGAGCCTGTGTGATTTTCTTCCCGGCACTTTACCTCTAGGCGAATGGCCTTCTTCATTATGACAGGTCGCGTGGCACGGAAGTGCACTTGTAGGTTGTACTCAGCCTGAGGTAGGATAACCCCTTGGTCCTGGGAAACACCAAACTCTTCCCCTAGTGAATCTAACAAGCTCAGCCTCCATGCCACTGGTAGTAGGGTGCTGTTCCTCAGGCACAGAGTTTTAGTGACCCTCCTAAAATGGGGAAAGCAGCAGGGAGTGGTGAAGAATAGATTATGAAGAAAGGATGTTAAATTCAACAACAGCAGAAAAAGGTAAAAGGACATGAAGGTGAGAAAAGTGAAAGAGCCGGACAGCAAAAATAGTAGGTAGAGGATAAGGTATGAGAAGCGGGTTTGTAAAGAAAAATAATACCTAGAAAAAAATCTAACTGAAATTAATTATAAATGACATTTCTTAGGTATTTTGTAACATGGATTAAATAAGATAAGTTCAAAACAGAGGAGTTTCTCAACCATTTGCTACTGCAGCTGTGTGGTGAGGCATCAGCCAGACCTGTTAAGGAGGACTTTGTCAAAGTGAAGCTGCTTGCGATCCAACTCCAGCTCAGGGCGGACCCCCTGGCAGGAGAAGCGGATAACAATGGATTCGGGGTTTTCTTTCACACAGCAGATCACGCTGTCCTCAACCAGCCCAGGGGAGGTGGGATATGCCCACACAGTCAGCTCCTGGCAGGGGTTAAAATGACAATAAGGGGTTGGGGACCTGGGATGAGCAGCAGGAGAAAGCAGTGAGGATTATACATGTGAACAAAGCATCATGGCTCTGGAATCGAAGGTGCTGACCCTTTCGTGAAACCTCATGCCTGGGTGAGTCAAATATTTTCACAACTGTATTTCTCCCATAAAAATCCTAGTACCTGTCTCTCATTTGGTTTGAGGGTCATACTGGACGGGTCCAGCATGAAAGTCATGGCCTTGGTATCATTCTTGAAGCAGAAGTGGACTTCAGTATCTATTGGGGAGTTGTTGTGAATGACCAGTGCCACCCCATTTTCGGGATACTTCCTTTCCTTGTACCTGTGCAACACAATCATCAGGTGAACCAACCCCACATAACAACTGAATTCTCTGACGCACCTAAAGCAAATATCAGGTCAACTTGCAGACAGCAAAAGTATGCCGAACAAAAAATGATTTCCATTTAGACAGAAATTTTAACTTGTAATGCTTTGATGAGTTTTGACTTTCTGGTATATTTAAGAACATTGCTCATCTTCTGTGCATTCAAGAAAATACAGACCTACCTCAGGCCAATGTATAATCACACTGGTAACACACTTTACCTGTCTCGGTTCTTCCCACAAAGCAAAGGGCCGAAATCATACACTCCAGTGCTGATAATGTAGGTCTTTGGGAGGCTGTTTTCTGGAAACAAGGCCTTTCGACAGTGTGTAAACATGGTCCTGTGATAGAGAGTAAAAGGGTTGTCAGCTCTTTACATTATTTCATTAATAAAAATGATGGCAAATTGAAATACAGCCCTGAGGAAGGGCAATACTCACTTGTAGTCCTGACTAATGGATGGATAGGCACAGACCCCTTTGCAGACAAGCTGATAGTGCCTCTTGGTGCCCATCACCTCAAAATTGAGAGTCTGTTCAAACTTGCCCAGCAAGAGTGAGTGGAACCAAATCTTAAGAGTTACCTGGCCATTAGGAGGGACAATCCAGCGGAAAGTAGTCAGCCTGTAAGGAACACAGACCTCAGAAATAAATAAGAACTAAAGACTGTGGGTGACATGCAAGTGATGAGCAATATTAAATGAAAAATCTGAAGAAAAGTACTGCTTACTTCCGGTTACATTGCAAAAAAAGTTGTGCTTACTGTGTTCCTTATTCCATATCGCTGACATTTTTCTCTAAAGCAACTTGAATTGTTTGATTTGTATTCTAAGCTACTTATAATTGGAGCTAAACACTTCCTCTATCTGTTGACCATGGTTTTGTCACTCTGGAGAATTTTGGTCCACTTCTCCTGGCTGGACTGCTTTACTTACATTTACATTTACATTCATGCATTTAGCAGACGCTTTTGTCCAAAGCGACGTACATCTCAGCAAAAGTACAATTATGTACCATTACATTATGTACCTCAGCAACATTTTCAGGTTTTTGAGCATGAAGAGCTCTTTACAGGTGTGGATATCTGTAGAATCCCTTTTCTAGGTATTTTGGGTGATATACTACAACAAAGGCAGTAGTAAAAACACAACTCTCACTTCTGGCTCCGCTCCAGTTGGGACTCTGTGTCAGACATAGCGGTCACAGTACTGAGTGGTGGTGACTCAGTGCCCCGTTTGCCTTTTTTGCCAGTTCTCCGCTTCTCCTTCTGACTCTCCTTCCCTGCATCAGCCTTCTTCCCCCTGCCTTTTGAGGATGGGACCTGATCCTCCTGTACACGGGACCTCCTTCAGTTGTTCAAATTTGTTTGATCAACTTTTACAGCTCATAGATACAGCTGAAGTGGTGCTCTGCATTCTATACCTTGGGCACCTTTTGTTCGCTGGAATTAAGACGTACAGAATTTTAGATTTACCTTCGGCATTTTGGACAGAGAGGCTGGGAAAGAGGTAGAGCCCAGCAGATCCATATCCTCCCTGATCCCCTCTCCAGGCTCCTCTGCTGCTGGCACCATGAATGTAAAGCAGCCTGTCAGCTGTTGGTCACTGAGAACGGGCCGTTTCTGAGGGTACGGGACCACGGAGAAAATAGTAGGAGGAGGGATGGGAGGGCCTTTGGGCCCCAGTCCTAGCTCATCCAGGACCTTGAGGAAAAGTAAAGATGATTATCACTCACAATCCAGCACATTCCACAGTCCTTGGAATACACACACACACATCTTCAGAACCGCTCATCCCATACGGGGTCACGGGGAACCGGAGCCTACCCGGCAACACAGGGCGTAAGGCCGGAGGGGGAAGGGGACACACCCAGGACGGGACGCCAGTCCGCCGCAAGGCACCCCAAGCGGGACTCGAACCCCAGACCCACTGGAGAGGAGGACTGTGGTCCAACCCACTGCGCCACCGCACCCCCTCCTTGGAATACATTAAATGTCAATACTATTTACTGGCCACTTTTATCAATTAGGATTTTAATGATCTCTTTTTTGTTCAGGGCGTATACAGCATACTAGACTTTTCAACTCCCACAAAGTGGAACCATACTTGTTATGAGAAAACATAATAGTTAAGATAAAAATGTTTTTCAAAATGTACACTTTTACATGAACCCTTGCATCTTTACAGTACAATGGACCTAAGCAGTTCACCAACAAGTCCATAGAATTTTTTATTTATTTATTGTTACGCCGTCAAATGGCATAATGCTGTTGTACTGTTTCTTGACAAGAGGCACCTCTTCAACGGTGGGCAGTTTTCCAGTCTGCAGGATCTCTGTTCCGCTGGAATGGTCCCTCCCACTGACAGGCAATAGGAGGTAAGGCACCTTCTCAGGTAATGCCTCCTTCTCAGCTCCCTCAAGAGCATCGCCTCCTGTCACAGTTAACTCAGTGCTCCCGGTGAGTGGTGCCAGTTTGGGGTCGGTACTATCCATCCTGAACTTCTCCTTCTCCAGTCGCTCCCGCTCCTTCTCCACCTTCTCCTTCTCACGCTCTTTCTTGGCCCTCTTCCCAGATGGTACCTGCCTTTCAGGTACAGCTGGAGTTGTGTCTTCTCCTTCTAGGAGCAGCTCCTCCGGAAGAAGCGCCTGTAGCAGCTGCCCTTGTGTCCGGTTCCAGTACTCCACAATGTGACGGACCAGGGCTTGGTTCTGCTCATACTCTTGGAAGCGAGCCTGCAACAGCTTGGCACTCTCACTGCATTGGCCCTAGTGCAAGGGAGGTGAGGAACATTTATAAAATAATACAGAGATCAGCCAGGTCATGACCTTTACATTAAGGCTCTAAATGCCTCACATTTCCTTTTGATACAGAAGCACCAAACAAGTCAGAATGTCTGAAAGGCCCATTGTTGGTCAGTCTGCTGCAAAATAACTCTAAGAGGAAATAGAGACACTGTATTAGTCTCACCAGCTCTCTGTCTGGATCTTCACTGGACATCAGCAGCTCCTCCTGCCCTGCTCCCTTCCCCTCTTTGGGCTTTCTCTTGTTACCGTCCTCTGGCTCTCTGGCACCCTCTTCCAGGGATTCTTTTGGCTCCTTGCTATCCGCACTGAACGGCATCTTCTTTACCTCCTTGAGGGGAAGGTCCAACTTACTTTCAGATTTCAGGGCAGTGGCTGACTGTATGGAACACACATATCACTTCAGAGGGCAATGGGGAAAAACGCATATATTCCAACATTGTGTGAATCTATTTACTTCCCCTTTTATTTAGAACAATGTTTTTTATGGTGGATTCTCAGGAAAGATGACCTTTTCCATACTTTCCCAATCACTATTCTTTATAGTAATCTCTACATGCTGTCATTTCCCACCTTGATTTCACATATTTAATTATGCTGGGAAACTGACAATGCTTAACATAAATACATCCTGAATTTTAATTTAAGCTGATTTGTAAAGTGTGAGCTAAATATGAGGTGATAGCTACGACAGCAGAGTCTCGTGTGATTTCGTATCAGTGACCCTGCAATGGCTAGTCTTTACTCCGTAATACGGGCCCACTGTGCAACACTTCTGGGCTGCAATTCTAAAGGGAATACTGACTAATGCACAGGGCTTCCTGAGCACTCTCTTGCACTCTGACCTGTTTTCCTCCTAGCTGACTCTTCTTTCCAGGCGCATCTTCTTTTTGTGGCTCCTTTCTCACCTTCTTGTTCTTCTTCTTAACATCCTCTTCTTCCCTCAGCCTTTCCTGCTCCTCTTGGCACCTGCGTTCCTCCTGCTCTCGCTCCATCCGCTCCTGCTCTCTAAAAACCGAGTGTGATTAACACTCATAATGCACATTGATCTTTAAACCCTTAGATGGTGTGCGCAGTTTTGTACCTTTGTAGAACACACACAGGTTTTATTCTCATGGCCTCAACATTCACTCAGGTTCATGTATCATGAGAATCTTTTGTCATAAGAGGAGCGCAAACAACATGGAATGTACAGGAAACATATAACAAATGTTTCTACACAACATTTGCTGTGTAGAAAAATCCAACCCATGGTGTCTGAACACATTGTTTATGGTTCCTTTGACATTCCCAAATTCATGCCTCCTTTGACATTCCCAAATTCATGCCTACGTTGACCAGTCAAAGTTTCATCAAATTTGTGCCACGTATTTATTACCCCACTGGGTCCTCCCGATTCAGGAACAGACATTACTTGTGCTTTTTCAGGTCCTCCAGGTGTTTAAGGGCAAAGCGCTTTTTTTCTTCTTCTGGTAAGGCATCATATTCTTCCTCATCCATCTCCTGCAACCGCATCCTCTCCATTTCCTCAATCTCCCTCTGTTGGTTTTCTGAGAAAGAGGGTGATCAAGGTGAGCCATGGCGATTTCTGAATGGTTTTCCTCTCCCTCAGCACTATGGTCTTCCTCCTCCTTCTGTCTCCACATGGACATCTTCCTTACCTTCTGCCTCCCTCTGAGCTTTCTCCTTGGCTTGGAAAGCTTCAAAAGTCTGCACCAGGTTGATTACATAAATGAAGCATCGGTTGTTGAAGGCCTTGAGGACAGCTTGCAGGGCTTTGGCCGGAGAATGGCTGTACACCGTGTCCAGTCCATCAATGACCACCCCACAATGGCAGTCACTCAGCTGCAAAGATAGGGCAGATTGGGCTGGGGAATCACAGATGCAATGACTACAACTTACTATCAGAGCTCAGTCAGTCTACAGAGGTACTGACCTGTTGTCAGTCACGTATTGACTCCCTTAGCTACATTGTGTCTCATTCAAACCCTGTCTCAACCATAGCCTGTTATCACTTAAACAGCCTATCTGACCTGTCACCTAGTCTCACCTGCAGCCTGTCTGTGAGGATGTCCACCAGCAGCTCTTCTGGCAGCACGCAGCTCACCAGGCCGAGGTCCCCTGTCGAGCTCCCACTCAGTTGCTTGGGGACTTGGCCGGGTGGGAGGCCCTGACCGAAACAAAGGAAAACTGTTGATGATGTTTGTCATGCTGTCACAAAGGGGACATCACAGCAGTGCATAAAACTAGACTGTGGAATAAGGTAACACACGTATACATACACACACTAAGAAGTCATTCTGAATGACAAAAAATGCTGCATGCTAAATGAATACTAAATGCAAACACAATACTGCACAGCTACGGACAAAGACTTAATAGCACATTATGGGAGAATGGGAAAAGGAATGCTGCCAAGCTTTAATTAATCTAAGAACATCATTTTTCAATGTTACGCCCACAGTCCCCCCCCAAAATCAATGATTTTGACTCCTGTATCAGTGTCGAGGTGGTAGATGTGTAATGTAGATATGCAAAACTGTGCTTTCAAGGACTCACCTGTGAGGCCATAGCGGGCTGGGTCTCATCACCCTCAGCACTGTCCCTCACCAGGACGTCCACACCGAGGGCATCATCAGCGGTGCCCAACGGCACTGTCATCTCAGGGGCATCCTGGGCTGCAAAGGGCGGTACATAAAGATGATGCAGAAACCCGAAGCTGATTATGTAAATATGCTGAGTTAGAAGATCAAGCACTAAATTAATCTTCATACAAGTTACATGAATTTCTGCAGAGCAAAAGGATAGCAGTGTATAAATAAATTTAAAAACAGACATGGGTAAAGCTTTACTTTAAGGAAAACTTCAGATTAAATATATTTCCTAAACAAAAGAATGCTCATGTTTCCATTTGCTTTTTCAAAGGCCTACAAACTGGTCAGTCCAAGTTTCAAAATTTCTTTGCATCTAAGAGCTATTGGGCCCTCAGCTAAGTCGAGCCTCACGGACACATCATCAAGTTGCTCAGTAGGCCTCACCAGCCTCCTCTAGCCTCCTCTGAGAATGTTCCAGAGTTGCCTTGGCACACAGCTCCTTCGCCCGCAGCGCAGCTGTGCTCTCCCCACTGGTGACCGCCTCCAGCACCACGGCATCGATGTTCAAACACGCAGCCCCATAATACTTTGCCAATGTCACCGACGTCTCAGTCTTACCTGTTCAAAGTGTCATATCAACAAATATGCTGTGAATTAATGTAAACCCTCTTCACGTGTAATTTAAACCTTTTTGTATTAAAATAGGAATGTACCAGAAAGTGGTGCCCCGTGCACAATGATAGCAATGCCTTTGCGATTTTGGACAGCTTGCCCCCCAGGCAAGAGGTCAGTGCCCATATAGCGGGCAATGGCCCTGGCAACAGGGTCGATCTCCAGCTCGCCCACAGAGATGGTCCCTCCGCTGTCATCTTGATCCTCTGCTTGATCCTCTGTTTTTGCAAGCACATAAAACGTGAAGCGTTTGGAGAATACACATCACTGATGGCGTGAGCTTAGCCCTCAGTAACAGAAGTGTGCCAGTGACCTGTCTCTGGTAGGTGTCTGTTTATTACTCAGTGGATTTGTCATTGGACTGTACCTCCGCTCGATGACTGACCCTTGGTCTCCTTCCTGTCATCTTCTGACTGGCTGCCCAAGGGCAGGGGCTGTGCCATCACCTCAGCCTGCAGCGAGGCTATGGCCTTCTCCTCGGCCTCAAGAGTCTCTCTCTCCTTGAGAGATTTCATCTCCGCCACATGCAAATCTGCAACCATCATTTACTGTCCATTGGATGCAAGAAATGCTTGTATTCACCGTGCAAAATTATAACCTTAAGGCTGCCAGCTCCGATTACGGCCCATCAGTGGACCATTTCGTGTCACCCATGAGCAAAATACTAAACACCAGAATTGCACAAGTCAACATGTCCAGCAGACATAAATGGACCAAGACTGTAGATTGAATAAAACTATTGCCGAAGTAAAAAAGCATAATGTTGCAGGTCAGAAACTCTGAGTGAGACAAATAGGCCCCTACTTCCCTGCGTCTGGCCAATTGCCCTGATCTGGACCTACCCTCCTGCTCCTGTGCACTCTGCTTCTTGTAGTAGTCCAGCAGTTCTGGGGGCAGCGTCTCCCCCGGGGCACGTGGGGGCAACAGCAGAATGTTCTTGGCATCATAGCCTTTCATCATGCACAGGATCTAAGGAAAAGCAGACAACACTCTTACTGGTACCTGTGTGACAAAAGCTGCCATTCTAACGCGATATGTAGGAAAAGTGTGTTATTAGTTTGACGTCGCTGTGTTTCCGACTCCATCACTTTACCTTTTCCTCTTCCAGGTACTGTTTGTCAAATTCCAGGGAGTAGAACTCAACAGGGAAGGAGCAGGGGTTTCGGACCAGCACCTCTCCCTCCTCGCCTCTGCTGTAGGGCAGGATGGGCGCCAGCTCCAGCACCGAAGAGGAGAACTCCAGCTGCGGCTCCTCTCCTTGCCCCTGGGCCAGCAGAAGGACACGCTGGGAACTCTGCGCAACCGAGAGCACCAGTGGCTGGCTGTAGGTTTTCTGGAGGGAATAGGTGAGGGACACTTGCTGTTACACACCAACAGTAACTGGCTTTTGCCCCCAGTGTCCAGTAGTGAGGGTGACAGAGAACTTTAAGATGCTTGTGTGATGGAGTCGCATTAACAGAAGGATATTTTACACCCCATCAACAGGACTGAGACATCTGCACTGAAGAATATGGGGGCAATTACAGCACCAAGCTGAAGAACAAGGTAATGTTGGGTTGGAAATGAGGAGATCCAACTAAACACATGGTGTGGCTGAAGAAAGTGCAGGGGGTGGAGCAATTTTACACAGACTAAAACATGGTAAACAAGAGCACGAAAAGCAGCCTGCAGCCTTACCCCTTCGGCAGGGGTGAATTTCACCTGCACATTGACCCTTTCTCCAGGCAGCAGCACCCCAGAGGGAGGTAGAATTTCGAACACAATAGGAACGGGCTTTCGCTCCTGCCACATTCTCCGTCGGATATGGAGGGGCACATGCTTGTCAATCTGCTCAAGATGACAAAAGGGTAACTCGGGTGAGCTCATACTAAGGCTTTGTAAAGGGCACCTGTGCAGATTTCTGTCCATGAAAAAATAACAGAAGCAATAACAGTATGATGCATTCATTAATCTGATACAAAACTAATTGTAGGAGTAAACTCATGAACTGCCCTATTCAGCTGAAGTTTAGTTCAACACATTGCAACAAAGCAGTCAGCTAATGCACAAATATGGCCCCCATCTTAGCATAACCGCAAATCTTGAAGTTCAAAGTGGGTTTTGATATTGTGCATTAATATAAACATTTTTCCCTTTAGTATTTAACTGTAAGAGGCAGTGTTTTGACCCTTACCTTCTTCTTAGCCTGCTGCTCTTCAGAAATGGTCCACTCGCTGGGCACTGACTCCGGGTTCAACAGCTGGACAGTGACCACCTTACACAAGCCACACTGGATGGTGCCAAACTGCAGAGTATCTGTGGAGACGCTGAGCGAGGGCATGGTAACTGTTGCACGCAGACGCACCTGCACCACTGGCCCACCCACGATCTGTCAGTAAAAAAATACAGAAAAGGGGCCTTTGCCTGGTGCACTTCTGCAAGTGGTTTTTGCCTGGTGACTTTCTTGCAATTACATTAAGCGTAAGAACAATTTCTGATGTTTAAGCCACAAAAAACCTTCAAGGTTGTCTGTCCTGAGACATTACCCTACCCGGATGGGAAAGAGACTGACAGCTTCCCCAAGGTCCAGACTGGCCCCACGGGGGTCAAACTTCACTTCGAATGTCTCTGTCTCACCGCTTGGCAAGTTTTTCACTTTGTCCAACTCTGTGCTGAACCCTTCAGAGTAAATTGGAAAGAAAAGATGAGTGTGAGAGGAGCATTCTATGAAAACAAACTGAAATGAATTAGATTTTTTTTTTTAATTTAAGTGTCACATGAGTAAGGGGACATAAATATCATTAACATTAGTGCTTATTTTCTCTGTTTGCTGTTACATTCCAGCCCTAGCGAGTCAGATACTCTGACTACGTGGAGGAGGGTCAACAGATAGCAATGAAGGACCCAATTTAGCCAGCAGATGCAGATGAATTCACCTGAGCAAGCAAGGTGGCGTTGGTCAGCCCAGAAGGACACGGGCAATGGCCCTGTGTTAGTGACTTTCACAGTGTGGGTCTGCACACTGTTGCGGATCACATAGCCAAAGTCCAGCATGTACTCAGGCAGCACGAGTCTAAGCAGGGGACGTTAGACAAGCATAGTCAGGCAACACAAACATGAACACAGGACACCAAAACCAAAGCTATGCTCAGCTGCATCAATTATTGATTAAAGCGAGTTACAGTAACTACTAAACATTACTGTAGGGCTACTCAGAACAATTGTATTGGTTTATTTTGGGTACTATAACTGTGGCATTTGCCTTTCCTTGAACAATCAACCAAGGACACCTTGATAAATCTATTATTCAAAACCAACACCGTGTGTTTCCATACTAGAAGTTCTTAGCGGAGCAGAATTTCTGGCTTTACCTGCTGATTTTCCTACAGTGCCCGTTGACCTTAGGTGTAGATGTATCCCCGCAGGCCGCAGGGCTGGCCAGTGGGCCCTCTGTGACTTTCTTCACCAGCAGCCTCTCCATCTCCATCTGCAGCAGGGTGTCATACTACCACAAAGGAAGAGGACAGAAGGAAAGGAGACACACCACAAGATATCACACTTCCTCTGTATGTATTTGTAGTAATTGTAATCTGACTCAAAATGACTCAGGGAGTCTCGGGAGTCTCACTACAAATACATGTCCAGCTTAATCATATGAGAGACAAAACATCAAAATCTGGGGGGAATCAAAATGACATAGGGGCAAACAACGGTAGTATTCCAGAATCAGGAGATCACTGTAATTGTCCACATGGTGGATCTAATGGTGAAAAAGATTCTCAGAAGACAGATAAGGGCACTCACTGTTGGGATATAGTTATCCGCGGAGAGATCTCCACCCCTCATCACTGGCCTTGTCTCCTTTTCCAGCAGCTCTCTTGCCTCTTGTAGGACTGAGGTGTACTTCTCCTCATCTGGGAGGAAGACAGAAAGACTGTTCCTAAAAGTAGTACACTGATTTTTAACTACCTAAGTTACTTTTTTAAGAATGATTGCACACGTCCTGGTTTAACGGACTTAGCACGGGCCTAGTAATGACATATTTCAATGTTTGGACCATTCAGGCTGAATGATGTTACCTCTCACTAAAGCCATAAGAAGGTCTAGCTTGTTGGGTTCAGTCTTACCCAGGCATCTGGGCAGGTCAAGGCAGATTCTTGGAAAAATACCCTCTCCTGTCAGGGTGATGCTCTCTGGCTCATAGTATGACACCTGAAGCTCAAAGCTTTTGTGGAAGACCTCAGGAACCCCTGGCAGGTAATACACTGCTAGTTTTTGTTCTTTGTTTGCCTCTATGTGGCCCTTTATAAAACAAAGAACAAGTGAAGAGAAGGCAGTGAGACACATAAAGTAACCCAAAGGAAAAAAGAACAAACCACAAAGGAGCAAAGTCCTCCTCATTTCAGTCAATACACTGGGTGTGTGTGAGCAATACGAGGCTTTGAGGACACTGTCTTTCCCTCAGCAAGATGGCTCACCGAGTTTGGGACAACAAGGGGCAGGCCAGCTGGGAGGCTGGTGGGGGACAGGCCTTCCAGTGTCTGCACACTGAAGTCAAAGCCAACCTTCCCTGTGTTTCTCAGGATGAGCTCAGTTTCAGCCACGCGGTCAAACAGCTGGGGGTTGAAGACAGACAGAGAGAGTCTGGTCAGAGCCTGGAATGCAACACACAATAAAAGTATTTAATGTGATAATTCAATTAGCACAAAGCAATATTTAAAACTCTTTAAATCCACAACTCCATCAATCATTTTCTATTGCAGCTTCCATCCACAACGTCCGGCAGAACAATACGAAAGCCAGAGCAACTTAGTACCTGTGTGAAAAAAGACAGAGAGAAATAAGAAAATACAGTAATTATGGATGAATGTGTATCAAGGGTAATGATTTCACAGCATGCTGAGCCACAGTACCTGCACCCCCAAGTCAATTTCCATCCTATCTAGGGTATATGTGACCTGTGAGGCCTCCCCCTTCAGGGCAATCTCATAAGTTGGTCCTTCTTCCACCTCACACAGGGCGAGAACCTGACCACTGATGTTGGCATGGCCATAGAAAGTGAAGCACACATGCTGGCTTTCGCCCGGCTGCAGCTCCCCAGACATCGGCAGGATATCAAACACCTGCACCAGGGGAGAGGTTGATATGATAGAGAGACAAAACATGAAAGCAGGAAAGAAAAGGCAGCCAAAGAGTGGGACAAAAAGGAGAAGGAAAAAATCTTGACAAAAACATTTGTGATTCTATTTCCACAATCAAATTTAATGGAGCACATTATAGGAAACATCCGTAAGCAGATGGTAACTAGGCAACGTCAAAAGATAGAAAGTAATCAAGAATGAAAAATGAGAGCAATAAGGAAATTTAGACCTCAGCCAGTGCAGTTAGTGAATATTGAGCAGAACTCTGGATGACAGGCTCTATAGCCATGTCTGAGAGCTCATATGATGCTGTACCTCCTCCACACCTAGACTGGAGCGCTCTTTGCGTGTTTGAATGAAGTTGCTTTTGTGCTGCTTTGAGGGAGGCCCTTTTGAATCTTGCTGGTGAGGTGATGTCTGGGACCGTCTTTTTGAGTTTCCATGTTTTTGGTCAAACTGTCGGAGCCGCTGACTGAAATGAGCAGAAGCAGAAGAAATTAGGTGAAGTATGTCAAGAAACCAAACTGAGGTTCTTCATAACCTCAGCTCTGCTGAACCTGCTTATAACAGATGAGGACATTAAAAATATTTCTAAAGGGTCAAAAAATAAGGAATGTCAGTGCATAGTAGTGGCAGTTCTAACAAAGGAGCAAAGGAAGCTATAGAAAAACACTTATGACATGTCTGAATTTGCAACAAGCATCAGGGTGAAATTACTACAGTCATTCTATATAACCAGTCAAAAAGTTTCTCATCATCCAGCCTTTTGTCCCATTTGGGTTACGAGTCATCTGGAGTCTGGGCAAAAAGGTATCTGTGTTCCTTGTCTTAGTGATGACCAGATGAGGTCGGACTTCACATGATGCCCTAGAGATAAGGGAGGGCTGCATTGGGATTTATAGCAAGGGCAGGATCCACAGAAGAGAGTTTTAAGACCAGCCTGCACTCACATGTATGGTGATTAACTATCATAAATAATTTATACTACCGATGTCCAACCAGGCTTTGTGATAAAATGAAGCACACTGATGCCAAAAAAGGTGATTTAAATTTAAATGATATTTCCTATTTCCCTTGTTACACAAACAAGCCTAAGGAAAAAAAGAAATTCCAGGACAGGATGTCAATCCATCACAGGGCACCCCAAGTGACACCACCAGAGACCAGGACCCAGTCAAACCTACTGCGCCACCGCGCCACTGCGCCACCACCCCCGCCCTTACTGTGAATGGAAAGATTAATTGTTTAGTTTAGATGTGTTTAGTGCCTAGTTCTGGTGCCTTCATAAGACTGTAAAGTAGCAGGAAAACATTTATGTTACATTTATTCATTTAGCAGACACTTTTCTCCTCCATAGTGATGTACATGTCAGAGAAGAACACAAAGAGTGCATTACATCAGCAGAACATATCCTCAGGTTCAGTTCTTCAGGCAGGTGTGCATCCACATGATGGGTACAGACCTGTGAGGCTCCTTCTTGCCGTCTGCATTTCTCATCTCAGGCCTGTCCACCTTGGAGTCTGCCGGTGTCTGTTTCACTGAGGTATCTGCCTCCTGAGGGAAACTGGGTAGAATTTACCAACAGGGCATCAGTCCCTCAAACACAGTAAACGGTTTTGATCTTTTCAAATCAATTGACCAATTGGCAGAGCTATTGGTGTCTTGAGCCAAAAGAAACTCCTTCACCAAGAGGCAAGAACCTAAAAAGATGAATACCAGTGTTCGGTAGTTCAGCTGCAGTACCATCTGGGATGAGTTCTTTAGTCTAAACAGATCCTAGCGTACACTGAACAAAACCAAATATGACAAAACTCTAAAAGACAGTAAGTCTAACATCTTAAAGGTCTAGGCTGAAAGACAGTCTATTTAGTGGAGCAAAACTAATGCCAATAAATATCGGAGAAAACCTGAACCGAACCGATAAGGGTCAGGTGTGGTGATATTAATTAAATGGACTGTTTGAGGACAGGAGGTTGTCCCACTGAGGAGTTGGTGTGGGTTTGGGGAGAGGTTAAAACACAAAGTCGTTCACATATCCTTCATCATTACCGTGTTCATACAGAGAAGGGGTGGAACACAAGCCTCCCCAGTCTTCTTTAAGAAAGAGCTACGTGGTCAGCACTTACTTGTTGTCAGTGCGCAGTCTGGCGTTACATAAACTGAGCAAATGAACAGATTGACAGTGTGAATTCCTAATTGGGTAGCAGTCCTTCCTGCAGGAATACCTGCTTCTTTTACACCATCTGTTCAGTGCTGGAGCCACTTGAGTAAAAATGGTACCAACCAAACTGTACAGAAATACTATAAATCCTTTCCAGGACACAGAGAGTGGGGCTCTAGACTGAACTTTTCACTCCACACTACTGCTACTGGACTGTTACTTTAATGGGAAAAAATGTAGTTAGAATTTAAAAGTAGGAAAGCAAATATTTAAACAATTATGGGAATGTGGGTGTCTTATCAGAACAGTATGAATTCAGTCATTCATCATTTCATACAGAAGTACTCTGTCACAGACAGTGAATGTCCTGGTTACAGTGTAAATGTGTTAATGGTAAAAGTCAGAAAGGCAAATGTGGAGTAACACACACACACACACACTTTCCAGAACCACTTGTCCCATATGGGGTCACGGAGCCAATCCAGGAACACAGGACGTAAGGGGAGGGGAGACACGCAGGACGGGACGCCAGTCTGTCACAAAGCACCCCAAGTGGGACTCAAACCCCAGACCCACCGGAGAGCAGGACTGCGGTCCAACCCACTGCACCACCGCACCCCCCACAGGTGGAGTAACATTTACTGGAAATTAAGTTTCATTAGATGTGTGAGACTCTGAACCATTTGTTTGGAGGGGGCTGGAAAACGTGCCCTGCAGTCTGGAACTGTCTGTGAATTAGTCAGTGTGTTTTCCCTTTAATGGTCACTCAAGTGTGCCAATTTGACCGGTCGAGGTTGACCTGCGGGTTCCAGCACTTTATTACAGTCCAACGCTAGAGCTGATGCCTGGTGATAAACTTCTATCTCTCAGCACGTGACCATCTGTTTTTTTCTAATTGATGGGGATAGAACCAGCCATTGAAACTCATGCATTAAAACAGTTTCTACCATGAACAGACAGTGTAAAAGCTGTGAGGGAAAGGGGAACGATGAAATCTCATGCAAATCAAGGACTCCTGTGGTCAGGTATGGTGGTACAAATCTGGGACTGAATGGACTGGTTTTGCACACAAAGGGAGAAAGAGGGAAATATGGACAGGGAGAGAGAAGAGACCAGGGGAGGCATGAAAACCTGCTAAAGAAAGGATGAGAAATCCAAGAGGGTGTGTGACAGCACAGATGTTCTGCTGTCCGCAACTATTTATTTCTAAGCTGTTTGTTTGTTATTTCAGCAGGTTGCTTTGTTTGCTGTATGACAGAGATATCTTTCTGGTTTAGTCAATTAGGTCTCAGTTTCAGTCAACACATGTCCTCGTCTCATCTCTCTGGAACTGGGTAACATCCACAGGGTGCTTCAATAAGCTCCTATAATCACAGGGTGTAATACAGTGTTTCTGCAGTTCAAAGTGAAACCTGCATTTCCAGTGGATTAATCATGATGTTTCCTTGTAAATTTATTTCTTTTTTCATTCAGTCATATGTTCATTTGCATAGCTTCTCATTGACTCATGTATTCATCATGTACTAAACCAGCAATTTTTGCTTAGAATCTAATTTTTAGAAGTCACTTAAGGTTCAGATAAGGGTTAGAGGTTTGGGTTAGGGGAAGGGTTGGGGTAGGGTGTTGGTCCATTCCTGTGGCTCCAGAAATGTGTGTCACTGAATCATCTAAGAGGTCAAATTGCAGAGGATGCATTTACCTGATGTGGTACCAGACCTGCTCCACTAGGAAGGCCCAGTGGTACGTTACAGCCAGCCGGCTGCAGTTGGTCATGGTTAGCTGCTTCTGGCTCTCGGTGTGGTTGAAAATGCAGCCAAAGTCTAGGCTGGTGCTGGAGAATCGCAGGTTGGGGAAGCGCACCTCTCCCCGCAGAATGATGCTGTCCCGCTGTGGGTGGTCTTGGTAGTGGACCTCGAGCTTCTCTTCAACCACGTGGGTAACGTGGTCCTGCCAGTGCAATGAGTTGAAGCACACCCAAAGTTTCACATCCTGCCCCACCCCCAGTGTCTGGATCTGCCAGAAAAAAAAGAAATTGTAGGTACTTACGCAAAGTGAAACTATTACAAACATTTAACTACTGTTGTTCACAGAACCTAAAATAAAGACAAATAATATGCATTTGCACTACATTTACATTTACTCATTTAGTCGATGCTCTTTTCCAAAGCGACGTACATCTCATGGAAAAATACAATGAGTGCATTACATCAACATCAATATGTAAGTTCACACAGTCTTCAACTGGAAAAGTTATAAAAGGCATTTTAAGGACACTGACAATATCAATACAGGCAACAAAAATAATTTCACTATTTCCTGTCTTGCTCTAACCCTTCAGAATAGTAAAAAGGACCCTGACGTTGTCTTGCAGGGGGGATGCACCTTTGAAGTGACGAACGAGGGGTCCTCTGGATGGTCGCACAGGCCAAAGGGCTTGACCAGAGCCAGCTCCATGGACAGGGGTAGAGAGGACACATTTGTCAGGACGAGTGGTTGGTACAGGGGGACCAGAGAAACACCCAAGGTCTGGACAGAGCAGCATAAAAAGAGTTTCAAACACACAGGAACATACACACTGGCACACAAACATGTAGTTGCAGCCTCACAGAGCTTCCTGTTTGTGTAGAAGTTCCACCGGAACCTGGAAAGCCAAGAAGATCACATGTGACGGCACTGGAGACGGGAGGACAAGTTGCCAGTGGAACAAGGCAATCCTGGATCATGCTACAACAGCCAGAAGGCAAAGCCCAGAGCCCAGATGTTGAGATGCTGGATTGCCCTCACTTTACACCAACAGTGTGACGACAACTAAAAGCTGGAGAAGAAACACCACACAACATGTTACAGTTCCTGGAGAGAACTTCCTGTCTCATCTCTGCTTGTCTTTGTCTTTCACTCTCTTTTCTTTTTTCAGCCTACAGAAAGAGACCCTTAACAGCTCCATTTGCTTCATCCCAAACAAAATTCACTTCTCAGGATGTCCAGAGATCCAAAAGCACGGCTGTCAGCACAGAGATAAATGGAACAGACTCACACAAAAGAATGTAATAAAGACAAATTAGCATCTTTAGTTCTGAAAAGCTGATTGGCAGGGGAACCATAAGGCAGCTATTGAGAGATATGAAAAATTCACAAACAAATGTGCAGCATCAACTGTTACATATTGAAAAATAAATTACTGAGAGGTCTGTCTGTTTAAAGGTAAATAAAAAAGGAGGACAGAAAATGTTGGAACAGCCATTCTGCTGTAAATGTGCTATTCATACAGTATTTTCTTCACAATCATACTGAAGTGAATGAACGGTGTGAAGAGCAAACCCAAGACAGCAGAGAGCTGCACAGTAGAAACGACATCAGAATGTGAAACACAGCAATGTGGATGTTGAAGAGTCACACGAGAGATCTTCATTCCTGCTATCCATTTAGCTGTTTGGAACCCTGCACTGTTTAGTGTGTTTGAAGATTCCCTGTTCTGTTCACCACCAGTGGAACACTGCATCATCTCTTCCTAGAAACATCTCACTTCCTTACAGGGAATCTGACCATCGCCTTAGCTGCGCCCCATAGGCGACAAAAAAAGCAGAACTGCTACAGAGAGCCAGGATACATTTTTTTCATGGGCGCAACATCTCCATCCGGGCAAGAAACATTTACATAAAAATTTCATCAGAAAGGCATCGCTTGAAATTGTAGTGATGAAAATACTATGCAACACACCCGGGTAGAATCACTTGATGGGCCAAGTGTTAAAAAGGGGTTGAATGGCAAAGCTCCAGGAGTTGGAGGAAATGAAGGTGCTGATGTTCCATACACACCTTTTCTGCACAGAAGCTGAGCTCCTGGGAGGAAAATTTTAGGACTGGGGACACAAACTTGCATGTGACATCCACTGTCATGATACGCTCTTTTCCTCCTTTCTGGCCCAAGATTGCCTGACACAGCAGTCGCTCCTGAACAACCTGACAGAACACACATGCAAACAAGAGGACAAATAAGAGTACTAATGGTGTACCTGTCATTCTCCAGAAAGCCAAACAGCATATTCAAAATATGGAGCTCCCAGCTATGTCAAAACAATTTCCATAAATGAAAAATTAATTGTTCAAATGAACCATGCCTGTACATCATTGTGTGAAGAGAATCTGCTGAACACAGCTTTTGTTTAATCAGATAAAAAAGCAGGTTAAGTACATGTCCAGTAGGTACATCATATAATCGGAGTTTATTACTTGGATCAAAACTCAAGTATTGTACTTATGTTTTTTTTCCACTGAACAGCACAAACCATTGTAACAATGTTTGTACTTTATCTTTTGTTTTTAGTGCAACAATGAACTACTCCTGACTGAAAATACTCATGTTACTCAGATCTAAACCTTCCTGGGTGGTCATAAGGTCCATACTCACCACTGAGGTGTTGGAAAAGCCAACTAGTACCATGTCTGCAGTCTGACCAGGAGCCAACTCAACATATGGAGGCTCAATGATGAAGGCAGGTCCATCTGATTCGCATCGTCTGTCACCCCTGGAACTGTTGGAGTGGGATGGTTGGAGAGCCCGGCGGCAGAAAGGAGGGAAACCTTCGGTCATCCAGTAGAGCTGGTGGAAGCGTCGGCCCCGGTTGGTCAGCCTCAAGTGGTACTTACAGGGACCTGAGCTGTAGTGGGTTGCAAGGATAGCATGAATGGCAGTCATTTAAACTGACCATAACAACATCTCTTTTCTTGTACTTGTCCAAGAGATCAGTTAAACTACTGCAGTTTACAGAGCAAATCTTTGCAAAAAAGTGGTAAACCCTATTCTGAAAATTGGAAAATCTGAGTCTGCGTATTTACAGAGCTGTATATGTACAAGTAGTAAATCAATAATTAAGGGAAAAAAGGTTGTGATATTCAGTTAATGACTAATAAAATGACCGGTCATTGTTTGCATGACAGGGGGTGCGGTGGCGCAGTGGGTTGGACAGCAGTCCTGCTCTCCGGTGGGTCTGGGGTTCTAGTCCCGCTTGGGGTGCCTTGCGACGGACTGGCGTCCCGTCCTGGGTGTGTCTCCTCCCCCTCCGGCCTTACGCCCTGTGTTGCCGGGTAGGCTCCGGTTCCCCATGACCCCGTGAGGAACAAGCGGTTCTTAAAATGTGTGTGTGTTTGCATGACATATATGACCACACAAGCAAACATGCCCAAACCTACATAATGTAGCCCCTGCTACATTTGTTGTGATGTTGTAGTGCTGTGTGTTGGTTGGTTTAATTGTTACTGATGTATAATAGTTTCTATTAATATTGAAAGGGTTATTTTTTTCGTAAGCTGTTGATGTGTTTTTTCTTTATAGTTTTGGTATTGCTAAGTTCTTTTTCTGTTATTTGTCTAGTTAAATATTAATTCAAGATGAGCCACTCAATGCAAATGGGAGATGGGCTGAATTTTCGGGGGGGCAGAGGCGGGAGACGGAGGGAGAACGACGAAGCGGCACGAAGTACTGTGGTGAAAAGTTTGATAACTGGTTAAGTTATCATGGTTTATTGAGTTAGTAGACTGCGGTGTTATATTAAAGAGTAACCCCAGGAAAGAAAACTAACTGGGTTTGGTTGGTTAATTCCGGTTACCTCGTTGAGAGGGTAAGCTGCGAATGTGAGGAAGACGTATTCACTCCGGGTTGTTCCCGCTGCGACCAAAGCTGAGGCAGCACAAGTTTCTGGGACTTGGTGCACCAGGACAAAGGACTCTGTGTGAGTCTTCTATTTTTTATACTGGATTCTGATAACGTAATTTTTCTTATTCATATGCTTTTGTACTGTCACTGTGGTGTTTAAGAGGGGAAAAGACATACAGGCTACGGTTGCCAAGTGTGCTGCATCATGGGAGGGCTAAGCTCACAATAACGGTATAGCAATACAACACGCTAACTGGGACTTTCTCTGCACCCTAGTCAGAGTCGTACACCTAGTCCGTAAGCTACGGGAGTTGCATCTCAAAGTTATGTTTTTCATAGACACCGCCAATTCACCTCCCATGCGAAAATCTAAAAACCAGAATTGAGTAAGTGGGTGTAGCACGCCAGGGCGGGCTAAGGGCCAGCCGGGGGGGGGGCGGGGCAGAGCCACAGCACCGGATTCTAATCAGGTCCTCTATTTCTTCCCTCGGGCGGACCAGTGAGAGGGAGAGCGTGGAACCTGGACCCCGGAGACGAAGCCGGAGGCCCAGGAAGCATGAGCGAGAGCACACAGCCCCCGATCCCACACCCGGAGCACCACCCCCCTGACACCAGTTCCCTGTGCCCCCTTTTCCCCCTTGTCCCTCTGTCCCCTGACCCATCTACCCATTAATAGAACCCTGTAACGAGCACCGCACATGACCGTCTTGGCTTCCCTTCTTTTACAGTGGGCTACAATAATACAAAAGATTAAGAAACCCTGATTTAGAGAGACTGCACTGAAAATTCCGTGTGGGGAAAAGTCTGATGTCACACAGACAGGCCTTACAGTTTACATTATCTTACAAGTAATGGTCTCCTTTATTAGCTTTCCCTGCTGCAGCAGCATGTAATATTTTATCAGATTTATACACCTCCACAACGAAGGTGACAGCAGAAGGAGTGTATGTATGACACCTTTATTGTTTACCAATATCGGGAACGGGGGGCCATATCGGCATATGTCAACAAATGAGGGATATATCTGTGCGTGGACCCACACAGGTCTATAAATCAACTCGCTGCTGAATGCGGTGCCCTCACCCATGCCTGGACTCAAACAGAACACTGCTGCTCCATTGTCAGTAAGAGATATACAGCCCCCTGCATCCACCGAAAACACAAAGGGGCTCTACCTAAAGTGCGTTCCTAGGTCAAGGTATGGTGCAAAGGGTCGGTCGCTGACAATGGTTGTGCCCTTTCCCCTGGCCGAGACAGGGATGCTGTGAGTGCGGCTGTGGCGGATGGCCAGGTGCAGCTTATCTTGGAAGTGGGTGGTATCATCCAGGTGAGCCACCAGCCTAAGTTGCAGCTCCCCGTTTGGGGGCACTTCACCCTCACAGGGCTCCACGTGGAACTGGGACCGGCTGCGCACCTGAAAAACCACAGTAGTTTAATCCTCACTCACTACAGCACCTTAACATTTACATTTATATTTATTCGTTTAGCAGATGCTTTTCTTCAAAGCAGCATGCATCTCTGACAACAGGTGTTCAAGCTCATAACACAAGGTACAGAAATTTTGTCTTTTTTTACATTTTCCATTAAATTTCATTAGATTAAGCATACTTTTGGCATTAGTTTGTAGTGTATGTCAGTTTTTACAAAACTATTCCACATTCTTAAATTTAGCAAATTGTTGGCATCAGATTCCAAGCACCAAATATTCCAGTACCTTTCAGGATCGGACACTTTCTAGAATTTTTTTGGTACTTACTAGAATTTTTTGGTGCCTTCTATAAAATCTCCCAATGGCTGTGAAGTAGCAAACTAAAACTGACACTCTAAAAGAACTAGCGGAATTTTTGTAATCAGTAAACTTCAATCATAATCGGTGGAAAAATCAATGTAACTGAGAACTTCTGTTGCATTGTGTAATGTTTCTTACAGCTTGTCCAGTTGTACCTTCCATGGTTCATAGATTCAGTTCCTTTTGTTAATATCAAAAGATAACTTTAGCTCACCTGACAAACTATAGTTAAAAATAAATTATCTAGCGCTCAAAAGTTTTATATTCTGAGCATTCAGACAACTGTGAAACTGATTTATTATTAACAAGCAATATTATTCTTGTGTAACTGTACAAAGGTTCCTCTTCATACAAATTTTCAGTTACAAAAATTTTTAGTTTAATCATTTTAAGAGCATTTTCTTCATTTGTCTTTTTGCAGGTAATATTTTTCTTGCAGAGGGAAAGTGACCTTTGTTTATACAGCCATTAGAATGTCAGTAAAACATATACAAAGGAGTTTATAAACAATTTTATTTTCGCTGTGTTATGCAGTTTTTTTCAATGTGTGTCAGTTATGATGATAAAAGCTAGACTGGTTACTGGAGTTAGTGAACTGGCCAAGGGCCACCAACCACATGCATTGCCAGAATAGCACAAATCTCCTTCAGCTTGCAACATTTAATTACCTATAGCAATACCTAAGCACAGAGTAAATCAGTTACTTCATTAAATGTATAATTAAGGTGAATGGACTAACATGGTGAATGGATACTGTCAGGGTTAAAAAGAGCAAGATGGGAAAGAAAGAAAGCAATGTGGCTGGAAAGGGACCTTCTTCCTTCCAGCCTCCTTTGCTTTCCCCCACTGGACTGGTGAATCTACATGTACTGCAAGACATGGCTGTACGCACCATTTGTGCCAGGAACACAGCAGGGATTGGGGACTGGTTAAGGAGCTGCACTGTCTGACACACGTCCGTCAGCACAGGTATGTTGCCAAAGTCCACCGTTGTGACAGGCACATGAACAACAGGACCCTCTCCAGTACATGACAGGATCACATCCTGTTGGGTTGAGGTGAGGGGGGGTGGCAGACAACAATGGACTGGTGTTACAGTCATAGTAATAGATGTACTTGTACTGATAGATGTAAGAGTACACACGTACACACACACACACACACACACACACACACACACACACACTTTCCAAACCGCTTGTCCCATACAGGGTCACAGAGAACTGGAGCCTAACCCGGCAACACGGACATAAGGCTGGAGGGGGAGGGGACACACCCAGGACAGGACACCAGTCCATCGCAAGGCACCCCAAGCAGGATTCAAACCCCAGACCCACCGGAGAGCAGTACCCGGTCCAACCCACTGCGCCACCGCGCACCCAATGTAAGAGTAAATCAGTGTAAAATAATCAACCCTGACAAACTGCCTTTGCAACCCAGGTAGTTGAAGAGACTTTTTAGGGTTTATTTTGGTTATTGTTGATACAGCCTTCAAAAGTGACCATGCCACACACCCCAACATGCAGTCTCTCACACACAGATAGAGGAACGTTCAGTGCACACAAATAAACACTTTTTCACACACCAGTCACAAGCACACATGCAAACATAGAGTAATTATACTTTCAGCACACTGCTCCATACTAACCAGAGGCGGCTCTTCGCTGCCGAACACGGCCACACGAGCGGTCGCCTGCAGCCTACCCAGAGTCTTAGCTTGCAGTACCAATGGGATCTGCACCTCTTCGTGTGGCTGGAGGATTCCCCGTGGGCGGGAGCTGAAGTACACAACAGAAGGATGCTCTTCACACTCCTATAGAGAAGAGCAAGAAACAAGTTGTTAAGAAATACCCAGAACCAACCTAAAGAGTGCTGTTTCACAACCCCCGAGAAGAACCTGATTCTTGTTCTAACCTGTGAGAGCAGGCCATAGCATGCAGGCAGGTCGCTGTCATTAATCAGCCTCACAGACTTTTCGTAGGGGTAACTAAGAAAGCACCGCTGGAGCTCCAGCAGAGGAGTGTCCAAACGCACCTTAGGTACCACACATCTGGATAGAGGCAGAAAGACAGAACACAAATAGACAGATGAAGAAAGCACATGGAGACACATTGGACAATGTGTTGTGACAATGCAGTGTATGAGAGTGAGTTCAAAAACCTCTACCTGGCATGGATGGGCAGAGCCAACACCTCCTGCCCCACCCCCTGTACATCTACCACCAAGGCAAAATTATACACTTGGATGTTGTTGGAGCACAGAGTAACCTGGGAAAAGGAAACACCAATGAAAACATGATGAATGCTGAATTAAACACCATTTAGGCACAAGTTGCAAATACCTTATGGTACTAGAAATAGGCAACACAAGACTACAGGATCTGGCCATACTTCTTGACTTCAGTTACTTCAACACAGTGTCTTTTGTCACAGCCAACCCAGATATGGCCAAATGTAGAACACACACACACACACATTTTCAGAACCGCTTGTCCCTCACGGGGTCACGGGAAACCGGAGCCTACCCGGCAACACAGGGCGTAAGGCCGGAGGGGGAAGGGGACACACCCAGGACGGGACGCCAGTCCGTCGCAAGGTACCCCAAGCGGGACTCGAACCCCAGACCCACCAAAGAGCAGGACTGCGGTCCAACCCACTGCGCCACCGCATCCCCTCCAAAGGTAGAACATTTTTTCTGTTATTTTTCTGAACTTTAGAATGTGGCCATCACTGTTGGCCTCATTATCATTACAAGCAAGACAAAAAGACTGTATAACAATGGCTCACAAACTGACAAAGTGATGTCATCCATGAATCCAAACATATATGTCAACAGCTCAAGCAGTGTGGAATGGCCATATTTTGTATAGCTGAATTAGTACTTCATTAAAGGCTCAAAATTGGCAGTTAGATGGCTCATAAATAGAGTAAATATGAGGAGCAAGAGGCAGCAGGAGCCGATACAAATGGCTTTCCTCTCAGTGGTAGCATTGCAGTACTTCTTAGCAAGACCAAGCTCCTACAAGTTGTTTAGTTCTGTCTTTCTGCTAATGTAATGCACACATTGTATTTTCTATAAGATTTATGCCACTTTGGAGAACCTAATAACTGTATGGCAATTTCTCATAGGATGACAATTCTTTTGTTTCACTTACATTAAAAGCAGTTTTTACTTTATGATGATCATTCTGATGCTGCTACCTTAAAATCACTGTGTACATCAACCTCCTGTCATCTAGCTGATCATACCATTAATTTACACATGAATAATGTTCTAAGAAGGTTATTGTTCCATTGTAACCGATATAGCCTGTAACCCAAACAAACAGGAACTGAAATTAAAACTGAACTGAATTACAAAAAACGCGATGTTCATTAGAAAAAGTTGGATATGAAGCTAGATTTGCTGATTCTTTTTGATTCTACATATGTCTTTTTTTATATAAAATGATGCATAAGCTATTCTACATATGGCAAAAGCTAAACATGGCATTTCAAAGGAAAAATCTTCTACAAGAATTCAAACATAATGGTGGATGAAACTCAAGAGTGCTGGAGGGCAGCTGGGTCATGCAGCACAACAGTGATCCAAAACGTACAGACAACTGAATGTCAGAACGGCTGAAAAAAGTTATGGGATGGTTTAGTCAGTCTTGAGCTGAATCTGATTGAAATGGTGTCTCAGAGAACTGCATATGCTATTGATTTAAAGCAGTTTTGCATTTATCAGTGAGACAAAATTCTTCTGTAGCAATGTGAAACCCTGGGCAACAGCTATAGGAATCATTTAGTTGCAATCATTGCAGCTAAAGTTGGTGTAACCACTTACTGACACTGAAGAGGCAATTAGCTTTTCACACGTATTACTGAACACTTCATATCTCCCACAGCAAGAAAATGAAATAAAAACAATACAGGTGCCACTTTTTCTCTCTCGGGTTCCATTCATTCTACTACTAAAAATGACAAAACACCTGTCACATAGCAAACACAGACAAAACAATACGTGCAACCCAAAACAACCCCAGAATGCAGCGTCACCTGAATATCAATAACTCCTTGAGCACGTAGACTCCCGGAGCTGGGACTCAAGGTAAACTCTCTTGGCCGGATCCTCCTGCTGCTCTTGGGTCCCCAGTCTGTTCGGTTCAGATCCAAGACCTGGTCTTCAGCAGCAAGGCTCGGTGGGCCACTGCTATCGCCCAAGATACGAAGGTCAAAAGTCATGGGAACCAGGGAGGTGTTGTTAAGCGAACAGGTCAGTGTATGGGGGAAACCTAGGGAATAAGAGTGCAGGAAATGCTGGGAAGGTTCTACTGTGATCAATTATCCCACAAAGCTGAGCTTTCATAGCAAAATAAAGGAGTCCCTAGCAACTTTCACACATTTTTCCAGTGTGAAACTCAACAAAATAACTGTAAGGTAAAACACCAGGAAATCTGCATGTAGTATTACTATAAAGCACAAAATAATTGGTCAAGCCTCTCACCAAAAGACACGTCCCCAAAACTGAGCTCTGGCACATTGAACTGAAAGGTGGGTCCTATCACACACCCCCTGCAAGAAATCAGGCGAGTTTCACACACAAACGGTAAATTGAGGGAAATTATGGTCAAAATAAAAGAGTAAATTAAAAATACATGGGCCTGGTGTTGGTGAAAGAAAAAGTCATGGTTAACCTGAAGGTGAGTACGAGGGGCTGGGGGTTCCCCGTCACAGAGAAAAGGATCTCCTCAGTGAAGGTGCCCAAACTGGGGGAAGAGAATGAGACCACCATGGCATGGCAGGCCCCTGGGGGCAGCACCCCCTCACTGGGAGCGAAGGAGAAGCAGAGGCCTATGGTTGAACTGGGGGGCACCAGGCAAAAAGGGGCTTCAATATACCCCTTGTTGGACAGGAGCACCTGTGCATGGAGACAGCCAACGCAGGGGTTATGGGGATAGCTGAGAGTGAAATACATAACTAAACATTTCCATTTTTGATTAGTCAAATTAAAAAAGTAAACATTGCTGTCTTCACAACAACCATATAAAGATATAACCCACTATATGGACTCTCGGTTTCCAGACTTTATGTATAAGGGCCCCGGAAGAGTTGTACCCATGTTTGGTATACGGACCACCTGCTCCAGCTATTACGCACTTTTCTACGATGATGTGGAAGACATGAACCAATGAGGCGCAGACATTAAAAACAGTCTGACCAATGACATCAGTCATAAGCCAGTCCGGTGCAGACTTTTCAATAACATATAACCTATTCTTAATTTTGCATTGTTTTTCAAGTTGTTTTAATATAGTTTTAAAAAACATCTTTTCCTTTTATTTCTTGAATGTTTTTTTTCGCGTACCTCGCTACATTTAAGAGGGCTCTCAAAACTCAAGTCGTTCAGACTTACTTTTCCCCTGATAACGTGCTCAGTAAACGTGTATGCGTTTATGTTTAATAATTTTTAATAACAATTTGAATAATAATGGAAAAGTCACAAATGCAGCTGATCCTTCTGACTGTATAATTTAAAATAAATATTTAATTACACTTTCACTTACAGAAAATAAAATTTAAATTTAGAAAGGAAATTGAAAAGAGAACTGCCTCTTTGTGGAAAAATGTGTTACACTAGTGAAGCGTTTAACAATGGATCACTGCCATAGTTCATGTATTTACAAAATTAGTGGAACAGACCTTGAGCTCAAATTAGACGCTTTCATACTGATCACGTAAGTTCTGCTTCTGAAGTTACTGTCATGATTTAAACTATTAGTACTGTAGTGTTCCCGTACTGTAGTGTTCCCCTACTGAAAAATCTGCTCAATGTTTGCTGTTGGCTTGCTGTTAATTAAAAGTCTGATGTGGATGCAAAAATTTATTATGAGCACATACTGTAGATCTGCTTAACTGAGCAAGGTCTGTTCAGCTGCTGTTTTTATAGAAGACATGGAAGAAGAAGTCTAGGTGAGTATCACATGGGGAGGTTTTACAGCAATAAACACAAACCTCATAGCTGTGCTTGGAATTGATGAAGATATTGCCCATGTCCAGAAGGTCGAAATTGAACTGCAACTGGGGGCCGATGCCCTCCCCTTTAATTCGCAGAGGGAGGCGAGACTCCCGACCTGAGAAATCAGGCAAAGCCAGAGTTCAGAAGTTTGCACTATGCACTGCGGAAAGGAAGGAATTGAAAGATCATTTAAAAGACATACATTCTCAAATTTGCATACACAAGTCATTTTGGGATTATGTTCAACTTTGTATACATGATCTGGTTTATTTCCAATTCTGAGGATGAGGTGAAACAGCAGTGAAAGAGAAGTGGTCTGGCAGAGTAGAAGACAACCTGTGGAGGCTTAGCAAGAGAAAGAAGCTGTTCCATAGCAAAAGATGATTTTTTTATGACTGACCTTATCTGTCCTTGTGTTTCTTTATGCAAACATCAAATTGTTGATCTCATTCCTTCACTTTTTTTTCATTAATTAAAACAACAAGCTCAGAGAGAATACTAACTTCAGATCATATACCAATAACGTTCAACATGGAGTTTGGAGTGCAATCGCGAACATGTGAATGTGTATGACTGATGCATGAGAACTGCACAAAGATGGGAAATATGGGAAGAACCCTGAGTGGAAAGCCCAAGAGATTTCAGGAGAACAAAACAAGGAACTGACATGTGTCATGGACAACAAAAGGCAAGGATCTTTTCAGCTAGTGACTGATAACCCAACCAGAATTACCACCTTCTTGGCTGGGTCATACCACCAATGTCAGACCACCATTAATCCACAAAATGATCTTGAAAAGGGCTCCAATAACGACACAGCATAACTTATTAATGTGTGATGACAGGACCGGAGGGGAAAGTGAAGATGGCCAAGACTGGATTTGTACATTCATTGTCATACAGACACAGAAACCAGCTTATATTTCAATTAGGAAGCAACTAGGCCCTCTATGAATATTTTATAGAAGTTCCTACGGTAAGATGCAAGGTTGGTAGCAACCCTACAAAGTAACTTAATAAACACACCCCATCCCTCTTGAACAGGATGCAATCTATGGAGATGGTAGTGTCACAGACCATCTCTGTGCCTCTGAGTCATCTGTACAATGACTGGTTTTCATGGGACTGACAAACATCCCGCCATCATTCAACCTCAACAGCCATTGGAGGGTATGTGACCTCACGAAAATGTGAAATTCAGCATTGGAAATGCAAATAGTGACTGAATATAAATGCTATTGCTCTCCACTCATCAGTTGATATTTATATTCTGGAGCAGATATACTTTTGCACTTGAATCATATCAAAACTTTCTTCTGCTCATTTTTAGCATACAAAACTCTTAAATGGCCTTGGTTGCAATGAGAGACTGCACACAGAGCAAGGTAAAGGAAGGGGAAAAAAGAAGATCAGAAGAGTAGTTCTAGGTGACAAGGACCATTATGTGAAGTGGAGCTCCACTAGGTTGATGTGAGCAAAAAGGATAGAGTACAGCTTCAGAGGAGACACACAGGGGATATATATAATCTCTATAGTTGAGACAATTCTGTCCTCTAAACTGCCAAAGTCTCCTACCCATGACATCACAGTACACCGTCTGCTGATAGAGCTTGGCCTCTTGTGGCTTAAACACAATATTCACCATTGCTGTCGTGTTGGGCCAGATGTCCCCTTCCTGGAAAAGAAACATGGCCATAGAATCATTCAAATTAAATCTAACGTTCTTACAAATGTAGCGCTTATATTCTGTGATCACCTTAAGTATAACAATTCAGTACTGGTTTTAGGTGTTTTACACACACACACACACACACACACACACACACAGACATTGACTGGAACCGCTTATCTCAAGTGGGGTCACAGCGAACCGGAGCCTAACCCGGCAACACAGGGCGCAAGGCTGGAGGGGGAGAGGACACACCCCGGACAGGACGCCAGGCCATCACAAGGCACCCCAAGAAGGAGCTGAACCCCAGACCCGCCAGAGAGCGGGACCTGGCCAAGCCCACTGCACCACTGCGTCCCCATTCAGACGTTTTAAAATAGGCAAAATAATTTTTGCCTTTAAATTCATGGAACAATATGGGAAAAACTCGAGGTGATATGAGCTCAGTCTATAAACAGTGTCACAGCAACGTATGCCAAGCAACTACACAAAGGCATATCAAGCAATACCCACAATTTCAGGCCCGATTGATCTTAAGTGCTCTTTGCACACACTCCCTCTCATACACACACACACACACACACACACACACACACACACACACACACACAGGAGTACCATCGCAAAGAAAGCAGTAAATCCTACTAGGTAATATCACACATGACCAAATATCCCATTTCTTCATATCAGCACACACAAACATATTGGGCTTTAAAAATGAAAAACAAGGTTTATGGAAATGAAATGAGGTTGTGCACAACTGGAAAGGTGTGACTAACTGCAGGTGAGAGCACAAACAGGCAGTGATTTGAACTGTGTTGTATTTTATCAAAAGAAGACGCACAGTGTGCCGAGTCTCGCTTTTACTCCACTGAGTAAACACAGATCTGTCAGTGTCACGTGCTTGACAACTGAGATACAGCATAAATCAGACAGACTGAGCAGGAACCCTGCACTGAAAATATCAGCTGGTCCAACAACAACAACACAAAAACTCTGTATGATGGTAAATGAGAAGAACACTTCTAGATTTCTAAAGCATAGGGAGAAAATATCCTCAGTGGCAAGATTTATGGTCGCACTAGAATATGTAAACGCTATAGCTACACATAGGGAAACCATTATTATTATTGCAGTATTTTTTCACTTATGTTTTTTATCTTTTCATATACATTTGGTTTTTTGTTTACATTTTTACAACTAGATATTTCAGTAGAGCATTTAGCACGTCACTCGAAGGTACAATCACCGAACCCAGTCTGGGACCTTAAATCTAATCAGTTGTAGGGCTGTTTCCAGTAAGCCTCTGTAATTTGAACTGTCCAGTGGAAAGAAATGGCTAACACTGGAAGTATCTCGTATGATGGTCTGGTGATGGAATGTTCAAGGGCCCTGTCCCTGAAGGATCTCCCCTCCACATACCGAGGGACTGATAATGATGCAGTCATCAAAAAAGGCCAGATGCTCCTCCTGCAGTTGTCTCTGCTGGCCATAGAAAGCACGGGAGAGTACTGAGAGGTGACCACAGAGTGTGGGGTCTGCATTACACTCTGCCAGGAACTGGTCCATCATCACCTCCTCCTGCTGCTGCAACTCCAAGCAGGATCTGGCCAAGGAGCAAGGAAGAGAAAAGTTACTTAACATCCTAGACTACTCTGTGGTTTTGTCTGACAGTATGCTGACAGATTTCTCTCTTCAAGCCAACACATTAACTTTAATTAGATTAGACAGAGGGGTTGGGCAGGCATGAACAATGTTGCCAGAAAGATCTGTAACTGCCAACTGCACTGGAGCACTGGGGCAACAGTGGCTGGCAGCATGCAGGTACCTTGGTCACCTGAGGCTGATTAAATGTGCTAACAAACGGTGAAAGAAGACAAGCTTCTAGTAATGATTTCCGAGTGGAGGTCAGCACAAGCTTGACCTAACAATGGTTCTCAGATAGATAGTGTGCTATTGAACAGGACAGTAATGGCAAAGAGGTTCACAGGAAAAAGATACTGAAAATTCATTCAGGCTTTCACTATATCATTGATTGTCAACAGGCTATTGAAATCGACTGCTATTTCATTGTTTGGTAAATCAATTTGTGACCTTACTACCTCAGCTTTAGTTGCTCTTCTTCCTCTTCACAAGAAGAGCCCTTCCACTGATAGTGAACAATGATATCACTTCTGTTGGTTATGATGACAGAACGCTGGCTGGCCATGGAGATGTAAGTCTTTTCCATGATGATAGAGTTCTTGTCCAGCTGCACATTCACATCTACAGCAGCTCCATACAAGCTGATGTAGATATCTTCCCCTGACCAGACATGAAATTCAGACCATAGCAAAGATGATGAGTGTAAAAGAAGTGTTCTACAGCCAGAGATAATTAACCATGTCACTGCACAAAGTAGTCTTGATCCAAACTGTCTAGATTTTAGTGTACAGATGATCGTGTACTGACGACTGTTCAGCAGAGATATGTTGTCCTCACCGGTTTGGTTGGTTTCTTAACTACTTTTTAGACTACTGGATCCCCATACCATATCATCAGATGGTTTTCATAAAATATGAAATCAAATTTATTTATACGTATGTTGTACAATAATTCTTTGAAGGCGCAATTAATATATAATAAGGGGTAGAGGAAGGATGGAATGAAACATGGTAGCTAGAGGTGGGAACACCAGACTACTGCTTCAGGAGCATCAGTTGTTGCAAATATAAGAAACAGCAATCTGTCACGACGGCATGAAGATAGCATAAAGGATGCATTTTATTTGGGTATTTTCATTCAAACCAGAATATTGTTGTTTAGATGTTAGCCTCATTGTTTAAAATTAATTAAAAACATTAAAAATCTATCCATCTGTTTTTACCAACTGCTTATCTACTGTGGTGCAGCAGTCAGTACAGGCGCCTCAAACACCTAGGCTGCATGGCTAGATGTAGACTTGATCCCCGTATGGGTGTGTGGCTACAATGCAGTGGATTGACATCCCATCCAGAATGTGTACCCTGCCTAGCCGTATGGCCGGCTCTGTGCTTCTGGGATAGACTTTTGACCACCAGAACCCTGCCTTAGGATAAGAGGTTATTGATAGTGAGACTTGGTGCTTCACCAACTATCTTCATGGAGAAAGAGCAAAATTGCTGTAAGCTGCTAAGAGAGCTACAAAATTATGTCATACAAACATATTTGGCCTATAGCTTTTACATATAAATATTACATACATATAGCACATAAAGAGTGCACATTTCTATCTCTCCTCCTACTTGAAGCCACATCGCACACAAGCAGTTATTCCTATTATATACCATGAATTGCATTTAATCCACAACTTTTTTTCTCATATCCAGCCCCCTCAAGTCTTCAAGGGGCAGTTTATTTTTGTTTGAATAGCATCCCATGTCAGTACCACACTAAGCATCATTTAAAAGACCAAAATGTCTCATAGTGCTATAGAAGAGACTTAGTAATGTGTATTGCCTGAAGAGTATAACAATGAAATGAAAAGTGTACTCCCAAGAATATGTATCAACAAAAAAGTATTGAACTATCCTTTCTGAAACATAACCAAATATATACATATCAAAGTTCTTGGTGTTTAAAACTACAGCCATGTTTTTATTTTCTACAAAAAAGTGCAGTAAACACTTAGTTTTACTGAGACTGTGTCTTATAAATAGCCTTAACAGCATCAAACAAAAAACATGACAAAATTTGCATTCTGAAGTGCATCACGTGGCGCTTACAGACACCAGGTCGACTCTGGTTGCTAGGCAGGGATTAAGAGAGAAAAAAGGGAGCTTTGAGAAAAATTAATTTCCCTATCGTTTGTCACTGTAACAGCCTCACATTGAGGTGAATGCAATCAGAAATGCCTTTACTGCACTAACATATAGCACTGCACCAAAAAAGAAGATCACCCGACTCATCATATCTTAAACAACACTCCCCTTTGCACTGTGGAGTATTAAAATGACCTTCTTTGATAACCTCAGTATTTTCCCAGCATTTTCGGCAACTTAGTAGTGGTGCTACAGTTTTAAGCCGTCTTTAATTTCCTCTTCTGCATCCTGACACGCTTGTCTTCTCTGTTAGGAACGCAGATAAAATATACGTAACACCGCTTAAACCAAACCAATAAACCACCGCTTCTGGAAAACTAGACCCGTTTTTGTACAACAGACTTACTGTTGAGTAAAATGGTATTTTTAAATAATTTTACATCGACAGCAGGTATTTTGTTCACTGTGTTTCACTCTGCAAAGCACGCTTCTTCCATGAAACTAACTACTGCATGTACTTCCTGCTTCCTACTTCCTGTCACACTGACAAATTCAATCAGTCACACTGATTACAGTAACCCTACGTATAACTGAAATAGCACGTTCAATATTAACTTGACTAGGACAAGCGATTAACAAGAGTGACTGAAGGAGAGTATCCACTCCAGTTACTTAAGTAATGTAAGCAGCTTTTATTATACGAATACTGTTACATTATCATAAATACAATGTTTCTGTATTGTATATGAGTTAGAGTCTAAAAGTGATTCCTTCTCCCTCAGAATTTATGGTACCAGTTTTAGCAGTTTGAATAATGCGTGGTTATGGTTTGGATAGCATGTACCTGTATGGTGCTGCAGCACCAGGTCTTGTGTGAAGTCTCCAGTTGTTTTGGGCAGAAATTCCACAGTCACTTGCATACTTTGTCCAACCTTCAGGGTTCCCAGTGAGGGGTCCACGGAGAAAGGGCTGCAAAAGAGGAGAGACTGCAATGTTGAAAAACAACACGTTGTACCACTTTCCATAACCTCCTTTCTCCATAACATAAGGCATCAGTACTGAAACCTTTATGGGTGTAGCTCAGTTCACCTGTCCTTACCTCTTTGTGCAGAGCTGGAACTTGGCCTCGGCATTTCCTATGTTCCGCACTAGCAAGATCCTCTCAGAGGGGCTCTTCACAGGACAGGCAGAAAAGTGCAGGTGGTCTGGGAAGTCCAGTATGGCACGTGGCCCTATGGCCCGGATGGGCACCTCAAACCGCTCTCTCTCTGTCACAAAGATTATTCTGTGGATGTAATCCTGAAGGGCAGAGGAACAGGCCACTTATAAGTGCTCCTTGATTAAACTTGTTATCACGGATGGCTTTACGTAATGCGATATTACATTGGTATTAAGAAAAACATCAGAAATAGGAAAGTTAAAAAAATATACAATGCATAAAAGTAACAGATCTGTAATACTCATCTACAGTCACCTAAATGTATGCAAAATATGCACGATGAGCAGGAATGATTAACAGAATGAAAGGAAACAATATTTGTCGCTCAGAGTTGTACTGAGTTGGTGTCGTCTTTTTAACAGTAAAATTTACAAATGGAGCACCTTGTTCTCCTGAGGTTTGAAGAGCACAGTGAATGTCAAAGCCATCCCTGGAGCAACCTTGCTGCGCACATCTACAGGGTTGACCACCTTAAAATACAGTGATTCTTCTTCCACTACCTTCACCAGTCGTGGGATCTAGGAAACAGTCACACACACGCACACGCTTTTAATAATTTTTTTTCAGGGTGAAATATCAGCATGAAGGGTCATTCAAGCGATGCTGAACTTAGAAGCCAGTAATTACTGGCACATCACACCACATACAACATATTACACAAAATAAAAGAAAGCAGTACATAATTGGGAAGAACATAAATAAGTCAAAATCACAAGGCGGTAACAGCAATATTCCGGATTAAAACTTCCCATTTGGTTCTGAACTAGTCAATGGAAGTAAAGCTTTCTGTGTACACCTGATCATTTATTTTTACTTTTATTCATTTTCACCAAAGTGATTAACAAGTAAAGAACATAAAAGAATATCATTCTGACTTTTCATGACTTGATTTTAATGTTTTTGACTGTATGAATCATGTATGAATGATAGAAACCCTCACAACTTAGTGCTTTCCTCCAATTTATTTATGTACTCCCAGTAATCACACAGAGGACAGCACTGAATCATCTGGTGCCTCTTACATATTTAGAAATTGTTTTCCCTATAGCATCACTATTGAATGTAATAAAATTAGCGTAACTTTATCTAGCCAGTTGCCAGGCCAAAGAGTGACGTCTTATCTAATGTACAGTACTCTTTTCTTTGTACGGAAGGGCACAGTCTGAACTGTCAACTTTCCATCCTTTTCAAAAAGCTCCACCTGTCTCACCTTATCATTATTTCGCAGCACAAGTGGCACCTGGTACGTTTCTGAAGGAGTGTAATTCTGGAACACAATCTCTGAAGGGAATGGTTGAAACACTGCCTGGTCATTGTCCACAGAGGAAATCTAAAAGCAGAAGAAGTGGAAAAAGAAAGGTAACTAATTAGTGGAAAAACATTACTCATTCACAGCTGGTGGCACTGAGATCATTGTCTACTCAAGCAGACCAAGTAAACCACGGTTTAAATTTTTTTTAACAGATCTGCACTGATATTCTCACTGCCGTTTAGTTACCAGCTCTTTTATTTCCTTCCATGCTAGATCATATTCTCATATCATCTACAATTAATATTACAGCTGTTACACAAAAAATTTCAACAGTGAAAAGTACATGTATGAGTGCGAAAGTGAGCTATAATGTGTTTACTCGAACAAGTATGAATACCATAAACCATCCATGTGTTACCTTCTGGTAAGTGGTGTCACTAATATCTAAGAGCTCCAGTATGCGAGGAGGGTGTACAGAGTGTGTATTTGCCAGGCGCTGCTCTGTAGTCAGGAACATTTCCTGGGCGAATGCAGATGGGGTCATCTGAAAGGGAGAAAACAGTTAATAATTTAATACAACATCTGAGGAATGCCACTGTAAATGTTCAGTACATCCATCCTTATTCAGAATCATTTGTCCTGATGAGGGCTGCAGGGCAGGCCATACTTCACTTTTCAGAGCAAAGGGCTGCCCAGAAAAGACAACCATGGGACATTCTAACCACATGGCTGAACCACTTTTATTTTGTCCTCCTGATGTGAAGGAGCAGTCTGATGAGGCCTGCCACCCTGTAGAGAAACCTCATTTCTTGTTCTGTCACTATCCAAAACTTGTGACCAGAAGCTGAGGACGGGGTTGTAGAACAAATAGTAAACCACATGCTTTGTCATAGTACTCAGCTTAAACGTCATCACCACATTTAGGTTGAAGCATTTGCAGTACTATAACCACTGCACTAAGTTGATGGTTGGGCTTGCGATTCTCCTCCTCGATCCCAAGGTCCTTAAACTCACCCACCTGGGGTGCTACCCTAGTTTCGAGAGAGATCAACCTACCTTTTCCCTGGAGAGAATCATCTCACTAGAGCTGTTGGAGATGACCTTCAACCCAATTCTGAGACACACAGTTGTGAACCGCTCTAATGTATGCTGGAGATCATCCACAGATGATTAAAACCCCTGTAACGTTACCACCAAAAAGTTCTTTCGGCTGTTCTTTTGTTTTTGTTGTTGTTGTCTTGGAAGCAGGTGGAATGTTCTTTGACCTCTATGTTATTGTCATGGAGGCTACCAGAAGATTGTTTGACCACCTTGTTGATGTCATTGTCATGGAAACAGCCAGAAAGTTCTTTGATTACCATCTTGTCAGTATCACCACCCAAGAATTTGTTGTGTCATCTTGTCAGGCACTTTGTTTGCCAGCTAATGCTTGAGGTAGGTGTCAGACTTACCCAGCTAGCTACTAGTAGAGAAATAGCCCGTTCAGTTTTATTGTGTGAAATAATTTCTATATTGAGACTGTAAGTGGGACAGGAAGTAGTAAGTGGTTCTACCATGTTTGTCGTGCGCTAAGTATAGTTAACCAATTACCAGTGATAGGTGTGGTGAATACGTGTGTGTGTGGCTGTACGCTCTTGCATTTTTGTCAAAACTGCACAAACAAAAAAAAGTACTGTAGAATGACCGCATAGCCATTGTACTGAACTGTAAGTCTTTGTATGAAACAAGGGATATAATATAGTATTTTCACAAGTCATCATATGTGTTTTTCACTATGCCTTGTGGAAAAGGGCTGAGAGAACGGTGTAATTTCAGTTTTTCCTCCTGTATATGTATTTTAATGCTAACCACTACACTACCAGCTGTCCCAGCTGTAGTTCTTTGAACTCTTGTTGTACTTTACGTTTCACTCATTTTTTTGAATGCCAAAAATTTTTCAACTGTCTTTAGAAGCCCAAGGCTTCTACTTCACATTTATCACTTTGCTTCTCATTTTATTACTTCACATTTTGCTGCTTCTGCAAGCTGTGGATGTAAGGGACACTTTTTATGGTCAATAACCAAACATTTGTAACTTCACTGATCACTATCCAAACATCTGGTCCCAATTAATAGCATTTCTCATCTTTCATAGCCGTAAACTGACTGCACAGATAGTGTTGTGTGATCTTGATTATTTATATACATTTTGATTCCTAATTTCTTTTAATGATGTATTCTCACTTTTGTCTATTGTTTTATTATTTTCATTTCCCAGTTTACCAAATTGTTTTATGATTACTGGATAAGGGGGGCGTGGTGCTGCGGCGGGTTCAACTGGTGCCCACTGTGTGGCGTGTCTGGGGTTCAAGCTCTTCTTGGGGTGCCTGGCAATACACTGCCGTCCCATCCTGGATGTCCCCCCTACACCCCACTTCAGCCTAGCACCCTGTGTTTCTGGGTAGGCTCCAGCTTGCGGTGACCCCACTCAGGACAAGTGGTTGTTGACAATGGCTGACTGGATCAATGGATTATTTATTTGCTTTTTACATGACACTCCTATTCAATACTACAAGTGCACTACACTAATTGCCTCCGAGTGCAGCTTCATTTACAGTGGAAGGGGAAAAGCAGTTGTCAAAGTTCTTGTGAAAGAGCACACAGCAAAAAAGATTGTAGATTGGTGCAGGTAACACTTTTGGGTAACAATCGAAAACTCCGCAAAGCTTGTTCTTAGATGCAATACTGTATACATATATGTATTGTACCAGTGGTTGTCCCACCTACGTGTCCCAGAGACGGTGGACAGGGACCCCCTAGTGGCAGGTTTTAGGGTTAGACTCTATGGTTGTCACACTCGGGGACCTCATGATGGGGCATCCTCAATTTACTAAATGTATCATTTATATTATAATATCTATTTTTCTTTCTGACACTTGCCTTACAAGTTGACGTACAATGTTTATTATACCAGGTGACATTAACACTGATATTGGCATTCAGAAAAAGCATTCACTCCCTTCTGCATTTTGAAGGGTCTCAGCAACCTTTGACTGGGCCAACATATTTATAAAATCAAGCACTTAAATTTATTCATTTACATCTATTCATTTAACACACTTTTTTTTCTAAAAAAAAAAAAAGTTACACAAACATTTACATACAACACAGGAGCAGTGACTGTGTAAAGGCCCATCTGGGCATGATCATAAAGTTACGGTGCATGAACTTTTACACCATACATGAGCTTTAGAGATCATGGGCAAAGTGAGTCCAGAAAAGGTGAGTTGTCAGACCTGTCTATAGTTTCAGCAGTTCTGAGTGAGAGGGGGGAGGTCATTCCACCACAACGGAGCCAGAACTGAGAACCTGCCGCGCTTTACCTCCTGTACTTACAATCTGTGGGTTATTTCTTGTTGAAAAAAATTTGTAAGACTCATTCACATCAGAAAGTTAAATTAGTATCCTGTTCTGGTTTTTCTTTACTAACAGTAAATTTTTCACTTACAGTTCTCCTTTGCTATATTTATGCATCTATTTATCTTGTTTTTTGACCATGCATTTGCATTTCTTTATCAAGAGAAGAAGAAATACCAGAATGCTAGTATTTTTCCATAAAGTTATTTAACTTTTTAAGTGTCTGAAAAGTAAGTATTTTTGAACTCAGCACATCTATAGTTATCTCATGAGAAAGGAGATTTAAAATGCATAAAATAAGGAAAAGTGAAGAATTCAAAGAACTGTGCATTAGAGCTGCCACCATTAATAGGAAAACAGTGCAATATAAGCCGGAAATGTTAACAGATGGGACGGCCATAAAGAAGAAAATTACAAATTTAGCAATTTTCCAGGAAATAAACATTCATTTTTCATATCTGGATATAAATGTAGTTTTTCTCATGGAATTACTCTTGTGGAGGAAAAGTTTCAAAATTTACCATTGTTGCAGTCATGTTTATATGCCATTCGTGTGTCTGATTCTCTATGTGCAAATAACAGAAGGTGCAGGGTGTTGTTACTAAATGTTGCTGATGGTAACTAGATGCAAAGCGGAAAACAAGAAGCTGCGACCTAGTCGACATGGGAACGTCTGTGTTTATTCAGTAAGGAACGTTCCGTTCCAAAAAGCTTTGTAGCAGTGAGCAAAGAACCTATAGAAAGCAAGTAAACAATGTTATAGCCAATGAAATGTTTACCACGAACTGGTAACACATTGAACATGCATGAAGCTTTTGTTTGTTGTTTGGGGAGACTTCTGTATTTTTGTTGCAAGTGAGGGACTCTGCCTTAAGCCGAAGTAAAGGATGCCACTAGCGAACCTTTCTCCTGCCTTTAATTAAGTTGGTTTGTGCAAAATTTCTTCAACGGATTCTGAGGGTTCATAGAAGAAAACTTGAAGGTGAATGTAGCCTGTTTTCTGTGAAAATGGTCAGACGCAGTGCCTGAAATATTCGTGTAGCCAAGACAAACAAAAGAGACACATTATACCTTATTTTTTATTTTTGCAAACAAGCACAAAGCAGATTTGTACCAGGGTGGCTTAGAGCAAATGTCAATGATCAGATTTTTAGTTGTGTTGGCTGAAATGAGCATGTACGTTCTGGGCACTCAGGTAAAAAGAGGTGATGAATTCCTAACCAATCACCACCTGGTGGTGAACTGGACTTGGAGCAAATGGAACACCAGGCAGGCCCGAGCAAATAGTAAGGGTACCCTAGGAACACCAAGACTTCAATTATGGAAGCTGCAGTATGGAGCTGCGGGTGTAAGATGGTCAACGCCTTTCATGGTGTTATGACAAAAAGTGGTTAGGTGGACAACTTCAAAAAAAGTTGTTAAGATAAAGAAGGCATGGTTGACGGAGGAGTTTGATGCAGCTGTGGGAAGGATTTTTTTAGAAAGGTTAAGGCAAACACTCCACCAACATGCGAATGGAAAGCAGAATGATGTCCAAGCTGTACTGACCTCAAATGGGATGTCGGGATGTTTTTCTAACTTGTGAACCCTGTAACCAGGTCACCCATTTAAGAGGCAGCTCTCTTGGTGAAGTCCTAACGGCAGTGAAAAAATTCCACAGTGACACAATTGCAGAGATGAATAGATCCTTCCAGAAATGCTAAAAACTGAATATTCTGAGCATCTCTCAGCTAAGGTGCTTTTTCAGTACTACATGGATTTCTTACACACCCCCTAAACTAAGGTGGTTCCCATCCTTAAAAAAAGGACAAACTGCAGGATGTGCTGTAGCTATTGATGGATCACACACTCAGCCTTCCTCTGAAAGTCTATGCCAGGGTGCTGGAAAGAAAGTGTGGCATAGGACTGGGGTGGAGAATACTAGTGGAACACACACACTTTCAGAACCACTTGTCCCTTATGGGGTCACGGGGAACCGGAGCCTACCCGGCAACACAGGGCGTAAGGCCGGAGGGGGAAGGGGACACACCCAGGACGGGACGCCAGTCCGCCACAAGGCACCCCAAGCAGGACTTGAACCCCAGACCCACCAGAGAGCAGGACTGCGGTCCAACCCACTGCGCCACCGCACCTAGTGGAATACAGACTTGTACAAATTTTTGTTCTTCTTCATAATTGTTGAACAACAGGAAACAATTAAATGAAATGCAAATGGATAATCTGTAGGTGACAAACCAAATATCATAGTTTTAAAAATCAATCAACCCAAGTCTAACTTGTAACACATAACTCAAATTCTTTCTGACTGTAAGATCCAAAAACTCCAAAATATTCATTCTCAAAAGCAATCTTCTCCCAGACGTATCTATCTGTATGTCTCTTGTCCAGTTGGCAACACCTGGTTTTTCTTTTCTCCTAACAAACCCATACCAGGTGCTGCTCCTAGTCCATGCAGGGGGGGGGGTGGCATGGGCAATCTTTTCTGTGCTTCAGGACACCACCAGTATTTGTTGAGGTTCATATCCTTGCTGTTCTGAAATAGTGAACCACCTCTTCTTTTCTCAAGAGTACTGCCAGGGGGATTGGACAAAATGCAAGGTGCTATCCAGGTTTGGATGCTGTCTAAGTGGGGAACACTAAGGTTTCATAACTGTTGCTTGCAGATGTTGAGATCCTTCTAGCAAGGTCAGAATGTAATCTTCAACATGTGCTAGTATGACTCAGCTGAGTGTGATGCAGCTGGAAGGAAAGTCCAACACCAGTTAGTGAAAGAGCAGCTGCACCAAATGGGATAACTTTAATTGCTGTGGAAGTTGTGGCAAGGAAAAAAAATCACAATACTAATCAACGGTTTATATCTCCAGGCTGGCATGAGAACACTTATGGATCCTGGAAGAGCAGATGGAGACTGATGATGTGAAAAGAGAAATGTGGTCTGTCCTGCTCTGCTTGTTGGCACTGCAACCCTCACCAGGATAAGCAGCTTGAAAATGGATGGATGGATGATGCTCATTGCTAATTTGGATATATTTTATAGATGTTTCAATTAATTCTGTCTGTCTGGAGCCACATTTCTCTCCCCTATTCACATGAAAGGAATTGCATTAAAACCAAGCTGCTATCAGCTTTTTCTGACTTATCTCAGTTTTTGCTGCTGGTTAGAGCAGTATATGCATGAGCAGAATAAGTGCCGCAGGCTGATGGAAATGGCTGAGTGCTGTTAATTAAATACAAACATTCTTTGAAATGGTAAGAAGAAAGCAGATATAAGGAGGGGATGAAGGAGATAGAGATGATGTGTGTCTCACTGGTGGGGAGTGGAGGGCTGAGGGTTAGATTCACATACTGTTATCCTTGTCTCTCAATACAGAGATAATCTCTTCAGCTGCCTGATTATGCATAACTGGGAACTTCCTGTGTTATATTTCTATGTGATCAATAACTACATTACACAATAATAGGTGAAGGTTTCTAGCCAGACAGTGGTATGAGTTTTACCCAAGTCGTCATATACACTATATATGCAGTCCTTTGGTTGACTGCTGGCTTATTGATGTCTAAATTCACATGATGATGTAACAATCGATGTTAAGTGAAAGAGGTGCAAACAGCTGAAAATAAGACCAAACAACAACGAAAATATCAGGGAAATTTAGTCTGCTTGAATAAATAACAATCTCTGTGGCGCTAGCTGTAAATGAGTAATGTTCTTTCATCGATGAGATGTTTTTGTTACATTTCCTTGGTGCACAAGGGCTGGGTAACGTTCCAGCCATTCCCATTGTTTCAGACTTATGCTTTCAATAAGTCACAAAAAATGCACCAAGTCTCAAAAAAATAATGTTACTGTTGTCACTCCAGCGACTGCATTATCCACTAATCTGTGGCTGATTTGGGGGGCAGAGGTGGCCACATGGACAGGTCAGGGTGGGTAGAGTAAACAAGTAAACTGAAGCATTTATTAGATAAACACCAGTAGGCATGTGGTCCCTTTATGGAAAAACAATACCATCAAGCAACAACAGAAAAAAGTAGCCATCCAGAAACTAGGCCCAGGTACTTAAAAGGTACCATCCTTCTCCCTTCTTATTCTCTACTATTCCTAAAACCAGATGCCTTAAATGTCCATAGAGATGATTATCATTAAGATGGCTATGTAAGGTGAACAGCGTTTTTTTCAGTCATTTTAAATTTTTTTATTTTATTGTGGCTTAAAATTAATGCGAATTAATTATTTGTATTATAACTATATCCCACAGTTTTAACTGTCTCAGTAAATTGAGAGACATTTGTATAAATGAGCTTTTGCTGATTATGACTAAAAGTGACTTTGGATTCACCAACAGATTGAGTTGCAGAAAGACTCAGATGTTCATAAACTGAGGAGCTTGGTGCACAGCATATATGGTAATTCTGCAGACCTCCTCAGAAACTCAAGTTAGTAATTTATTTTAGTTCATATTTTTGAGGTTCACTTCTCTGTCTTCAGACATAAATGATATTGGTTAAATGAATGGTAACTGAATTTCCGGTCAGTTAACCGAAAGGCTCTCCAGTCCACTAGGGGGCAAGCCTAGCCTTTACTACATCACATCCTGGCCCAGTTGGACCAGTTGGACACTTAGTAACCACTTGTCCATCGAGGGGGTGGCCACATACATCCACAAATGTCCACAATATGGACAATTTAGAAAACAGGCAAACTTCGCACTGACCGAGCAGGGATCAAACCTTCATTCAGTCAATCTACCCAGGAGCAGTGAAGTGCTCACGCTACCCACTCTGCCACCCTTTCTAGGGGAACCTTAATGAACCCATAATGGGCTTCCTGGTTACTGTCAATCATTTTGTTTGCTTCTTTTTAGTAGGGTTTACACGCAGTTCTTTATGAAGGTGTGGGTGTAGAATCGCAACTACCTGCCTTCCAACTGACCATGACAGAGATAAGTTTCATGTGCAGAGGACAGATTGAGATATGTGGATCTTTGCCGCTGGTGCAATCATGGGGGGCTTCATCCGATGTCACGGGGTTATCTTCTGCCCCTTTCACCTTCTGACTCTGCGAATTGAGCTGTGAGACCACCACAAGAGATCCAAGTGTCATCAGGAACAGAGTCAGGCAGTAAGAATTGACTACGATAAGCCCTGCTCCCTTTTCTCATGTTCCCTTTAATCAAACTGATTCACTTAAGGGAGAATTTCAGTAATTTTATAGCCTTATAGGCATCATTGAAAACCTTGCGTTGTTAAAAGTTGTTCTCATAAAACAATATTATTACTGCACTGGTACTCTAGGGTCAGGAAGATTACACTGAGATGTAGGACTCATACAATGCACAGTCTCAAAAAACGAGAGTTAATATGGGTGAAAGCTATTAATAGACAGTAATGATGTATACCACAATAAGAATTTTATGTTGCACCAAATGGATAAGCAGGTCACAGTTTCTTTTGTTCATACAGTGATACTTAAACCCATTGAAGGAATCAAATAGACAATGTCTTCCACATGCAAAAACACCCATTAATTTAAAAAAGGAAAAGTTGAGTGTAGTTGTTCAGTCAGTGGGATGAATGTGCTTGCCTAGAGGCAGTGAGGACACCAAGGCAAGGTTTCATACGGCTGTGGTAAACGTACATATATCATGTTCATGACTTGGAGTCTGTATCTATTCATTGGTTTTGCTTTACATTCAGTGCACGTCCTCACAGTATTGCAGTGTTTTAAAACCAAGACAGCTGGCTACACATTTTCACAAATTTCTTTAAAATAACCTATCTTGCTCAGAAGAATAAAAGTTTCACCTAAATGCAATCCACTGTAAGAAAATTAAAAAATGAAGGACAGGTCGGGGCGAGCAGGATAAATGAGTAAATTGAGGCATTCATTAGATAAACCACAGCAGGCATGTGGTCCCTTTATGGCAAGACCACAACAGGGAGCAACTACAGAAAAAATAGCTATCCAAAAACTAGGCCCAGGCACCTCAAAGGTCATCTCATATCATACTTTCAGAATTAACTTTCAAGGCTTTCCTGGCCTAAGAAGGCCTAATAATGCACCTGTAGTAAGACCAATCAGAGTTTAGTGCTGACCAGTCAGGGTTTAGTGCTGACCAATCAGGATTTAGCGCTGAGAGTTTAGTCGTCTCAATTGACGAATATCTTATCTTTTCGCTAAACCGTGTTTTTGGAGTCAATTTTGCCATGTATTTCTATAACTTATTTTTTTTCCCCTCTTTCTTTGCGTTACTTGTAAAGTTCCATTGAGTTTTGTTTTCGTTGGGTTTTTCACTTCCACTTCTCAGAAAACACTTGATGTTACATTGTCTTTTTTCTCACGTCCTGGTAAAATGTTGATCGTGGGGCATTATTGTAAATGCTAATATCCTTTAAGACTGAAATGACCACATGGCGGTGCTGTTCTCACAATTACGGTTCGGTCAATTATTAAAACTACTGTATTGAGTAAGCTGTTTTGCTCTGTAAATGTTTGTGTTATGAACGTCGGCAAAGCTCCGTGGCAGCGATCTGGGAGAGTCACAACAACCGTTTATGATGAGCCACTGATGTATATAACGTAAACATTTTATGTTTCTCGGAATGGATGGATAAAATGAAGTAATCAATTAATCTGCGAATTTCTTTAGAAGATGCTGGCTGATTTCTCTAGCTTCCAGGTATTCCTAAGTGCTATGACCTCTACCAAGTTCTCCCATCAGACGGTGTAACAACAACATAATGGCAGTAACCTTCTTCGTAACAATAACTGTGTAATGCATATTACCTAGTAAGTTATTTAAATTTATTTTTTCATTTCATCACTGTCGTGAATCCCAAACTGAAGGAAATTAACCCCCAACAGTGACAATGTTTCGCTTTTTGGTGAAAGTTTATTTACTGCCAAGACTAACAGCTTGCACTCCTACTCAAATGTAGTGGATCACTGACTTGACACAAATTAAAGGTCAGTCCTCACACTCTTGCGTTCAAAAAACATGCAGATTCCCGAAATGTGGGACACTGTTAGGAGCCCCAGGAGGCATGCCTGTGAGAACACGGTTCCTCCTCCTGAGATACCTGTCCAAAATGTAACTGGTGTGGTCTGTTTTGCATAATAAATGAAGACTGTAAAAGGGGAACCAGCACAGATTGGGTATAACAGAATTTTGTTTGTGTGCTGAAGCTCGCACAGGTCCGAAAGATCTGCTCATCTAGTCTACATAATATCTGATCACTCTAGTTTTGCTTTCCTGTTTCTGTATTCACATCTTTTTCATTAATTGTCACTGTAAATGAAAGCCCTGCACTTGGACACACCGCTGTTCAACGTGTCCATGTTTACAGTGGAAGCAAGGCTACTGAAGCAGGTCCAAGCAAAGTTTTATTTCTGCAGACATAATTTTTAGCCAATGGCTTATAAGGCTATAATACCTGAAAATGACTGTAACTGGTCTTGCTCTCTTGATGGACATATGGGCCATTAGCATCTATTTTATATAGTGTTACTCTTTATTTCTGAGAATAAACTTTAGCATGCCCCAGTTTGGTTTTTGAAGAAGCTAATTTATTTAGTTCTCCTCTGTTAATGACAACACTTTAATTGCCAAAACACATTGCATCTTTCTCTTTCTTACTGATTTTTCTTGACCTAATTAGCCAGCCTCTGACACGGTTGACCGCTGTCTTTTCCCTGTTGTCTCTAAGGGACTTTGACATGTCTGATACTGCATTAGACTGGTTGAAGTTATAACTTTTTGACTGCTCTCTTGGAATAACTTACTCTCCTTTTGCCTTCTTTACAGGTGTACCTTTACAGGTTGGTGCTGGGACAACTCCTTTTCGCTCTACATATTTGCTTACCGAAACCCTCATCACCACTCATGGTTTTTCTTGTTATATAGAAATATTGTCCAAGTTTGCATCTCATATCATTCTTTCAGTCCACGTGTCTTAAAGCAGATGTCAAATGACATTTTGGGTATCTTCTTGGATAACTGACCATCGTATGAAACTAAGTCTGAAGTACTCTTATCTACCCACTTCAGATCCTTTCATAGACCTCCCACTCAAGGTCTCCCTCGACCACAGCCAATTCCAGTATGCCATAAATAAATGGTTAATGGGCAATAAATGGTTCTGAGTTCTGACATATCACCCTTTCATCTTCACGGCTCTGTAATAGAACCTTAGTGTGGCACTAGATGACTGCCTCAACCATGATGATCACATTTCTTCACAGACCCAGGCTTGTTGTTTTGCCCTCTATGGCATCTACAAAATCCAGAATTTTCCCATAGATTATGCTTTCCAGCTTCTTGTCCAGGCCATTATTCTATTCAGTCTGAATTATTGCCATTCAGAAATGACCGGTCTTGCTGCATCTGCCATCCACTCCCTCCAACTCATACATAATGCTGCCACTTGTGTAGTGTATAATGTTTCTCATTATACACACATCTCCACTATTCACTGGCTCCTCATCTGAATCAGGATAAAGTTCAACACCCTCATCCTAACCCACAGGTCTGTATATGGTTTGGCTTCTCACTACCTCACGCTTCTTATTTCTCCCTACTTTCCAGGGTGTGAACTCTGCTCTGCCACTACTTGCCTTCTTTCTACCCTCTATCTCCATGCATTCAAAATAATCATTCTATCACTCTTCTTCCTGAAGTCTGGAATAAGGTTTCATTGAACATCGGGTCTTCTGACCTTCTACTGCCTTTTAAACATTCATCTCATCACCTGTCATCTTGAGCTGTTTAAACTGTACTTAATAATGTTCTTTCTGCACAGCACAGGCTTCTCTTGCAAAACAAATGTAGCAGTAGTTCTTGTTTGTGCACTTACAACCTTCAGGCTCACAAAAAAAGGATGAAAATACAATGAAAATGTAAGCAAAAATCTTAAAACGCAATCATCCAGTGAGAGGCAACCATGCCATCAAGCCCACCAGAGACTACAATGAATGTCTGTACTGGTTCTAGGAGTTTCTTCGCAATAAGGGCTCATGTGTAAGTGAAACAGTAGTATTCTGTGCCCACCACGATGCTTCTGCAGGAGACAAAATGGCATGCAGTGCAATCCAATTTGGTGTCTTTTTTTTGGAAAAAAAAAAAACTTTAAATCTCTTTTCCTTCAAAGACATTAATTAAAGTCTGTCATTTCCCACAGAGACAATACCCATAGGGGCCAGAACAGGCGCCACTCAGTGCCACTAACCCAGACTCATGCACTTGTTCACAATCTGGTGATTAGTGAAGCATAAAAGGAACAAACTGAGTCAGGCTGGTGGATTCTTAATTAGGATTCCGTTGCAAGTTCCTGGTGAACTTTAGTCACATGTTTCTCAAGTCTTGCTCCATACGTGTTTATGTTCCAGTCCTGAGTGCCTGTCTACTCCCACCTTTTGTGCTCCTGTCCAGGTCTAGTGTCCCAGTCCAGCATTTCATCACACCTATTCCAGTTCTACTCACAGATTTGTTTCACCTTTAACCTTTGTGAGAATACACTGTGTGTCTCTGTCCCGTGTTCATTGTTTCACCTTTACTCTGCTATGCAGTTTGCATGGTACACTTATAAACGCACTCTTCCAACTAAGCCAACTAATATTTTGTTTTCAGTTTTTAAATAAGTTCAATGTAAAATGTCAAGAAATGTAAAACAACAGATTACAGTAATTTCTACCCTAAAATCCATTTTGAATGTGAATTCTTGTTAAACTCTTAGCATTATTTGCCCCTCACCCCAAACTGGTTCCAACATTTGAGAGCTGAGGTTGAAAAATTGGTGCGGTGGCACAGGGGCTTGGCCAGGTTCTGGTCTCTGGCGGGTCTGGGATTTGAGTCCTGCTTCAGGTGTCCTGTGGCAGACTGGCGTCCCATCCTGGGTGTGTCCCCTCCAGCCTTGCACCCTGTGTTGCCAGGTTAGGCTCCGGCTTGCCGTGACCCTACTCGGGACAAGTGGTTTCTGAAAATATGTGTGGGTTGAAAAAGTGAATCCAGGCAAAATTTATACTTCTGTAATAATGAGAGGAAGCCAGGGCTAGTAAGACTGTAATCACTGAAAATAACAGTAACTGTATTCCTGTTTTGGGGGTGCGGTGGTGCAGTGGGTTGGACCACTGTCCTGCTCTCCGGTGGGTCTGGGGTTCGAGTCCCGCTTGGGGTGCCTTGCGACGGACTGGTGTCCCGTCCTGGGTGTGTCCTCTCCCCCTCCAGCCTTACGCCCTGAGTTGCTGGGTTAGGCTCCGGTTCCCCGCGACCCTGTCTGGGACAAGCGGTTCTGAAAATGTGTGTGTGTGTGTGTGTGTGTGTGTGTGTGTGTGTGTGTGTGTGTGTGTGTGTGTGTGTGTGTGTGTGTATTCCTGTTTCCTTAATGGGAACCTGGGCCATTTGTATCTGTTTCAGGTAATGCATGACTGCAAATACTGTCCCTGCCAACAGAATAGCCTACAGTGCAGTTCTGAAGAAGGCAGCGTACTCACCACGCAGGGGCCTCTGTCATGCTGTTCTGATGTTCAACTGTACCACATTTAGAGCCACATACTGGGAAGCAGCAGATGCCTTTCCAGTAACAGAAATATTTTACATTTATTCCTTTAGCAGATGCTTTTCTCCAAAGCAACATACAATCAACATACAATGATTATATACTAATATTTGGCTAGTTCCTTTATTCAGGGTGTCTTACAATGCACTAAACTCCATACAATCATTCACCCATTTACAGCAGAGCAATGTAACACAGTCGCTGACACATACACATCCTACAGGCAATTTAGCTTCTCCAGCAGACCTGAAAGGTATGTCTTTGAATGGTGGAAGGAAAGCAGGACACCCAGAGGAAAGCCACATGGGGAGAACATGTACACTCCATGCAGACTGGGTCAGATCCAAACCCACATCCGGCTGCGCAGTCCACTTGATGTGAAGCACCGTGGATCACTATCCACTCCACCACTGTATCTCCCCAGCACCCAAATGAAAGAAATGTCACCGCTCTGTTTCACTGTAAGGCCATTCATGCAGCTCCTCCAAATGCTTTAAGCTCCATGACTCACATAGTGTTTGGCAGGAACCTATTGCACAGCTCACATTATACATGTAATGACTGGCTGTTGGATCCCACCAGTATTTTCTTACCCCCCCCGATTCATTTCTCTCTTAGAGTTGCCCACACATCAGTGTTTACTTTCTAAGGCTTTATGCATTTGTCATATATTCAGATAAATGATTGTGTCTAATGGAAAAAGAAACTTGTCAGGGGAAACAGTAGACGACTGGCTCAAAACCAAGGCTATTAAGTAAATTATACAACATACTTGATCTTATTTCTGTGAAGTGTTTCAGAATAAAGTGATATTTACTTAGCTCATTATCCCAAAGTACATAGCTTGCATGAAAAGTAAGTATAGTACTGGTAACAAATCCTAAGCCATAGTTTGTAGTGGAGTCAGTCTGGAATGTGGTACCTGTGCCCTTTTACTAGAGTACCACACATTTTTCTTCTCTCATGTTCAATGGATTTCATCCAGCATTATTTTGTTAAGTACATAAAGTAAGCTTTAGGCAAAATGCCCAAAATTCCTTTGGAGAGTATAGTCCGTAAGGCTTCCCATAACTGCTGTGGGGTTGGGTAACAGTGGCAAAGCAAGAACAATAGAATGACCTCCTTTCAATTCACTTCTGCTAAGTGGGTAGAAGGAGACAAGTAATTTTTTGACTGGCTAACAAGATTGTCTGCAAAATGGTCCAACATGGACTATGACACACAGACTTTTAGTAAACCGGTGTTAAATGTTTTTATAAATGTCTCATAAAGTCTTTCTCACAACTCTGTGCCCCTATAGGTGGTCGGTCTCCAGTGCAATTAAATACAGTACCCAGCATCAGAGCTCCTGTTAATCACCCCAGCAAAAGGGCACGTCTCCGGAGCCTTCTGAACTCAAATGTCACCTTTATCTTTCATAAGCACCTCACGGCAGTAATGAGAGACAAGTATAAAGTGACAACCAGCTTCAGACAAAGTAAAGCTGTCCAGTCTGCTGCGTTCAATGGAGAGGCCTGCATCTTTCATCACTCACCGCCAGAGTCTTTTCATCTGTGAGCTGGACCATGTTCTGCTTTTGGCGGAAGGGGAGGGCTGGTGCGATGAAGCAGTCACAGAAGATGGCTAAGGCTTCAGTCTCTGTAGAAAGTTATTGAAGTAGACCTTATGATGCCCACACTTAAGTTTTTACAAAAGGAACCAATTTTTGACTGAAACCAGGGGATTCTTGCTGCATTGTATTGCAGATACAGCACTCTTTATTTGTTACCAGCATTTTGCTCCTATATGTATCCATCATGAAAGGTGTGCTGCTTACACATCCACACTAACCACACGTTATACCAGTTGCACATCCACCAGAACCTTAAAACATGAGTGTCCAACTTTCCTTAGCCAAGGACCCCAATCGTTCTTATGAACTGGACTGAAGGCTATAAACTTAAAAATCTTTGTGACATTCTGATTCTTCGATGTCTAACACTGAAAAGTTGTCATTCATTTCACTGTATTTTATTTAGGTGTAGTGTGTAACCATAGCCATATGTGATTCAACAGAATTTATACCACTAGTCGTAAGGTATAATGTGTATTTATTTACTTATTTCACAAATCTTGTGGTCACATTATGTGCAGTTGTGGGTAACATGCAGCCCTTAGGCTGCAGGTTGGACACCCTTGTCCTGAAGGCTATATTAGCTAAAGTTCCATGAACACATCACACATGCTTTGTTCACTTTTTTCTGTCAGTTGTTGCTCTTCTCCTGTTGTGTAGCTAACTATGTAGGTAGCGGCTGGTAGCGTAGTGGTCAGTGTTGCTGCCTTTACATCCGAAGATTGCTGACTTGAATCTCGCCTACTGTTGTAGCACCCTTGAGCAAGGTACTTACCCTAAATTGTTCCAGTACCAACCACCCAGCTGTGTGTGTGTGTGTGGATCATGGCTATTCTGCTGCAAATGAAAGAGGACGCGAGACACAATGCTGGCAGAGTGTAACACCTACACCAAACAAGTTCAACTTAATGCCAAGGATGAGGACACAGTTTTCACTCTGCAGATCCAGGGAATGAATGGCTTGCAGAAGCAGCCCTGCCACAATGTTCTCCTGCTGCATCACCCACAGAATGTGTGCCAACATATGATATGAGGTCTTCTCCAGGTTGAAAAAGTTCATGTAGACAGGACTGACAAAGTCCCATGACTGCTCAAGTATCTTTGCAACAATTAACAGTTGTCTGCTGCACAACCAGAGCAAAATCCACAATGTTCCTCCTGAGTGTGAGGTTCAGCAATCCCCTGTGGCCTCATTACCTGTACCCTCAAGTCCTCTGTATTAAAGTTGGGAACCCCAACCCTCTGCCAGTCAAGTGGTACTGTCTGAACCTTCCATACCCTGCTGGAAAGGAGTGCTAACCAAGAAACCTCAGCAATGTTTAATGCTTTCAGCATTTCTGGAAAATCTCATCCTCTCCTATCTTTCCTACTGTAAAGTAGCCTTCCTGCCTCACTAAACTTGGCCTGAGTGATGAACCCTGATCCTTTAGAAGTATAGCACAAAACAGTGGCTGAATTTGGCCCCTTCGCTAACCACAGTGTCACCCAGACAATTCTCAGCAAGGGTAGGGCTGTGATGGCTTCAGTTCTGCGTATGGCTGGCAGGAGGAAGGAGCTCATTGAGGAATTTCTGAAACCGGCTTGGGGACGCTCCTTCCACAGTATTATAACGGGTGACAGGATCTCAGACACACAGCAATGATGATTCGATTTTTTAAATTCATTCATTAATTCATTCATTCATAATGAATTACAATTCACTGTAAGTCATCTGAAATGTTTTAAAAAAATTTGGTATGGCCTCATAACGAATTTAGCACCAAAATTATATACTACGAAGAGAGCAGAGCGGCGACCTCCGTTGAGCCTTATCCATTTTACACGGAACACGGTCAAGTGAAGGCAACGACTTGTCATTCGGAAAGACGCGAAAACCAGAAATAATATGATTACACTGATCATGCATGTACGATCATGTACTCAGTTATGCGCATTGATTCTCGTTTCGAATGTTAGTAGTAGCAGAAGATCAAAAGAATATCACCGGCTGCAGCGTTATCTTACTGACTGACTATTTCTCGCGTGGCTGGGATTTTTAACACACACGGTCGAGTCGTTGCTAGTATTAGGATCGTGTGTAAGGCTGCAGCTCCTTGCTCGCGCTCTTCTCTTGCTGTATAAGATTAAGAAGAAGAAGAAGCCCAAGGGCTCCGGCCTGAAAGGTGCGTGCCGGGGGTGTGCGGCTGCTGATGTCAGCGAGGAGGGAGGGAGGGAATGCCCCCGTAGCGCTCAGCATGAACGCTCTGTAGCGAAAGGATGTGTGAGCAAGCAGCGCGCTACTGCAGGGACGGTGTCCACAAACTGCTCCACAAAGAACAGCCCAAACTCCGGGCTCAGGACAGCAGCAGGGAAGAGCCCAGAACCGGAGCGCGGGACAGCAGAGAGCAGCCCAGACCCGGAGCGCGGGACTGCAAGGAAGAGCCGAAACCCGGAGCAGCGCTCGGCGACACGGCAACGGCTGCGCAGTCCGGCAACAGCGGCGCCCAGTCCGGCGGAATCGACGGGCTCGTCCGCTGGATCGTCACCAAGATGAGCGACAACAAGAGCATCTCCTCCCGGGAGTACGTCAAGGAGGAGGCAGCCGTGGCTCAGGAGCAGTTTTTTGCCCCAGAGCCACGGAAAGGCATCTCCGTTATCTTGGATGTAGGTATTACTTGTTGTATTGAACTCGCTGCAAAGAAAAGAGGGAACAGCTGCGCTGGAAGGCAGGGCTGCGCGGCTTAAAATATTCCCCGGGGCATAACGCTTAAAAAAAAAAAAACATTACTAAAGGAGAAAGTTGGGTGTACATGCCCGTAACTCTCCAAAGTATGACTTTTTACTGGCCGGCGGCATCGCCGAAACTGTCAACATCACTGTTCAATTCAAGCGAGCCGAATGCATCCCTATGGAATTTTAGTGCATAACTCCGTTTTTGCTATAATTAATACTGTGATTACCTGTGATTTTTTTCACTTGTCAGTTCCAGACAAGTTGTTACACCCCTGCCCTGGCCTAGGACATCCATATGAGTATAGAATGTTATAATACAGTTTAATGTCACTAAGTTGCCAGCATACTGAATTACTGCTGCATGAGAAAAATGTGGGAAAGATCCATGAAGGATCGAGAAAGCCCCCATCGCATATTTCACAGGCTTACCCAACTTTTAATTATTAATCAGTAGTGCGTTAGCGCGCTCTCCCTGCGCCGCTAGCTGCCGGGACCCGGGAGCTCTCCGCGGTCCTCATTCCATTGCTCAAATTGCTGCTTCAGTCTTCCGTTCATCCCTTATTATGGCATCTACATGTTTTTGCTTATCGTAAGATCACAATTCTGGAAGACAAAAATGAGCATTACACATAAAATAAAAGTAATGTTCTCCTGTATGATGAAATGAATCAGTGAAGAAGAAGGATTTCTTTTAAAGCCCTTCAGAGATCTGATGAAAATGATGGAAATCCGCATCGTGAATATGTGGGAGAGATCTCATTTCTACATCGGAGGAATCTGTGAACCAGTGCAGTGTAAAGTGTGATCTACACCTGCAGGTCATTAGAAGCGCTCACACCGGTGAGGTAGCCTACAGTACAGGAGGCTGCAGCAGGAACTGAGATAATGTACAGTATGCAGTGATCATGTCATGTACTGTACGCCATCAAGGCAGCCATGCGCTCCTGGCGGCAGCTGATGGACAGGAATGCAATCTGTGCAACACTGTGGTACAGTACAGTATCAACCTAGAGCTGTCTAGTTCAACAAGAAATAGTCGGGTGGGGATGAGGAGATGGGTGTCCTGGGAATCTGTTTGAGTTGAAGATCCACTGTAAAGCTTTCAGTAATTTGTACCACACTGACGGGAGGAGCTACATGGGTTCTTAACTGTCAGTGTGCAGAATTAATGTTTAGGTAAAGAATCAGTTAATGCTTCCTCATTTAAATTTACATTTGATTTACGTACAGATGCTTTTTTCAAAGTGACATACATCTCAGAGAAAAAACACAGAATGTATTGCATCAACAGATAAAGAAATTTGGATATTTAGAAAGTTCTTGTAGGGTTAAAACAGATAATTTCATTCAGTAGTAGTCAAAGTCTGTTCTTAATTAAGGTTTCATTGGACATATTAAGTGATGAAAGTTGAAGGAGATATTAATTGTATTACAACAATGCAACTTTCCTAGGGTTGGAGACAGTCTGTAGCAGTGATTCCCCCCAACTGCATCACCAAAAAACTTAAGAACAAAAACAAAAGACTTAAAGGATCAGTACAGTGCATTGTATATGATGTTTCCTGATTTTTCAGAATGCAAATAAATTCTGCATGTACTAATGCCATTCCTTAGAGCAACTTCACAGAACTGCAGTATTGGAAACCCAGAAAGGGTGTGCTGCTAGTTGTGAATGGAAGACAAATAACTTTTTAGCAGGTCTTAGTGTTGATGTTTCTAGGTAAGAAGCAAGGCTAGTATAGGAAAAAGTTGTCACTGACACTGAATCAGCACAGTCTTTCAGTGGACAGGACGGCCCTGCGTCATCATGGACTTCACATTTTCTTCTCCTGGGATAAAGAGTATGCAAGTATTCTCAGATTCCTTTGAACAATCCATGACCTTGCTGTGTGGAAACAATGCTAAAATTAATAATTTTTGTAGCCAAAAAACCAAATATATGTCTTTAAATAAGAAATAAAACTTAGAGAGACTGCAGATCAAGAATGAAAACCAAGGATTAAGCTCTAGACCCTTACTGGAAAAAGTTGCTAAAAATGAATGACAATGGTAAAATTATCTGTAAAGAACAGGGTACTGTAGTTTTATTTGGGGTAGAGGTAAAAGCCCGAAGCCTGAAAAGATTATTAGAGGTACTCAGGCAGTATGTACCTTTGTATTTTGACTACAAAGATTTTAACAAACCGTTGTATTTATCACTCAAATTGCAGTATTATTAAAATTAATAGTTTGTGTTCAATGAATTATTTTGCTCCCGACAGTACAGACAAGGCGTCAAATGCCTGTGCAGCCATGCCAACCACCTACGGTACTGAGATGTGGAGAACGCAGATTGATGTGTGTCCTATTAAGTGGATGAAATGAGTTGAGTTCTTACCCTCTTATTGCTCGCAGCTATGTCCAGGGATCAGCTGGGCACCTTCTACATTGTAGGTTGAACAGAGTATATGATAATTGGCTCTATATTATAGGGTCTATGATGATAATGTCATGTTGGTTGCTGAAGCCTACAACCTATAGAGTAATACGAAACAATAGTTTACAGCATACACATAAGTGATGTTTGTGCCATTTTCATATCCAGATTTGTCATACTTGATAAATTTGAAAGGAAGACATAAGAATGAAGTAATTTACCACTGGAAAAAATAAGTAAAATGCAAAGAAGTGTTTCTGCAAGTTTTCACTTTTCTGTCCTTATGAAGGTTGTTGCTTACATACCAGGTGATGGTTGCACCTGATTTGTATGAATTTTTTGACACTGATATGATGGTTTACATTTATTCATTTTGGAGACGCTTTTCTCAAAAGTGACTTCCAGTGAACATCATGTAGTGTTATCAGTCCACACCTTATTCACCAAGGTGACTTACACTGCTAGATACACTACTTAGAATGGGTCACTCATCCATACAGCAGTGAAACACACTTTTTCACTGTCACTCACACACTATGGGTGACTTAGAGCCACCAATCTACCTGAAGAGCATGTCTTTGGACTGTGGGAGGAAACCAGAGGAAACCCATGCAGACGCAGAGAGAACATGTAAACTCCACACAGACTGAGCGAGGATTGAGCCCATGTCCTCTTGCACCACCCAGGCATTGTGAGACAGCAGCGCTACTCACTGTACCAAGAGAGAATGTATGAATGTGTGTTCGAGATTTAAAAACAAATCCTGAATCCCAAATTTTATGCAGCTTTGGTCTCTTTTTTTTCTCCTCGGCTATTTCACTACCACAGTTGGCTGGTGAACAAAGCTGTGCTACCTCTTATTGATATACACTGGAGGTGTCCAGTTATTCACTGGGGAAAAGAGAGTGAGGGGGAGAGAAGGAGTAACAGGAATCCCATTTTTAGTTTCTTTATGGTTGCAGACTGTGAATTTGTTATACATTTCAAGACCATAAAAACACTGATTTTTTTTTTATTTTTTTTTCCATTTGTAATCTTGTCCTACCCCTTGCTGCAGTTTCGTCTTATTGCTTTATTATGTATAATGCTTACAAAGTGAAGACCTCAGCAATCTATAATTTAGTCTTTCAGGGTGAACAGTCATGTGGTAGCCTACATACAACCCTGACATTTTCCAACCTTAGTACACTTTACTGTCAAGTCACTTCGACCAGTATTAGTGGTGTGAATTATTTAGTGGCTTAAAGATATTGTTTTAATTATGTTTTTGGCCTTTACTTTTGCATTCAGTTTTTTTCACAGGCTGGGTGTTAAGTAGTTATTGATACCTTATTTTAAGAAGAAATTCTGAAGACTTCTGTGCAAATAATTTTGAAGCCGGTGTGGGAAAAAGACTTTTATAAGTGCCCTGTTACATTTCCAAGTTTAATTACTTGCTTCAAATTCAGTACAGTATCTAGAGGGAATTGCATGAGCAATCTCCTTATTATCATAGTGATCGCATTCAAAATATTCTTTTATATTTTTCTCAAAAGAAATGTATGGTTCCACTCTGGATTTAACAATTGTACAAGTTAGTGCTGATATTGAATATTCAATATACACACACACATTTTCAGAACCGCTTGTCCCATACAGGGTCACGGGGAACCGGAGCCTACCCGGTAACACAGGGCGTAAGGCCAGAGGGGGAGGGGACACACCCAGGACGGGATGCCAGTCCGTCACAAGGCACCCCAAGCGGGACTTGAACCCCAGACCCACCGGAGAGCAGGACTGTGGTCCAACCCACTGCGCCACCGCGCCCCCCTATTCAATATACATTTTCGAATAAATGCTGGTTAATACTGTAATAGAACCTTGTAAAGTAATTAAGTAGATAAATACAGGTATCCCCCCTTATACAGACCAAATTCCTTCCTGAAAACTGTCCATATACCCACGCACACATTTGCTGAAACTGCTTGTCCCGAGCGGGGTCGCAGCAACCCAGAGCCTAACCCGGCAACACAGGGTGCAGGGCAAACACCCAGAATTGGACACCAGTCCATCACAAGGCACTTCATGCAGGACTCGAACCCCAGACCTGCCAGAAAACAGGACCCAGTCAAGCCCACTGCGCCACCACACCCCCGTGCATATATCCAGAGTTTGTGAACCTGGAAGAACAATGCAACGTGAAAAAGAAGTTATCATACATTATTGGAAAACTCTGTGCCTGATTGGCTCATGACTTCTACATCATCGGGGAAAGTTTGCCTGAAACACAGGAAAAAAATACTTAATAAAGGGAGCAGTTGGTCCACATAACGAACATGGGTACGACTTTACTAAAGCCGTTGTACCAAAAACCTGTAAACCAGGAGTCCATATACCAGGGTATATTACCTTCAGCAAAAATCTGCCTATTTTAATTAGCATGAAACTGAATAAAAGCTTTGTTCCAAGGTGTCAAGGTGTGAAGCTCATTGATTTGACTTATGGCTCCTTGATGGCTGGAAAAAAAATAAGTATTATCTGCAACACCAGAAAGGAGGGAAAATATTAATATTTGAACAGCTTTTGTTCAGTGTCTTTACATATTTTCTTCATGCAGATTTCTCAGTTTATTGGACCTTCTCTGTTTATTTTTGGTCTTAGACACATGCAAGACTGTTCATCCACGTCTCTCAGTGTTTTTGTGTTCTCCTGTCAACATGTTAAATGTTTTATTCTGTAATTTGAAAACATGCCAGCATTTTCAAACACAAGTGTGTGAAGATTTTCATCACGTACAGTGATTCCTCATATTTTACATTTTCAAGTTACAATTAGTGAAAGATGCTAACATTTTCCAGTTCGTTTATTTGTTTTTAATATTTTTATCATTTTTGCAAGGTCTGATTTCAAAAATAGCTTTTCAAAACATATTTAGCATTTCCAAAATAATCAAGAAGAGACACAGCATCCGGGAAATGGTTTTGACAAAAGAGGGTCAGGACTGAACATGGGGTGAACATGTTTATTTTCAAAGTTTAAGTGAAACTCAGTATGAAAACAATCAGACCATTAAAAACTAATTTTATGTGCATACTATATGTTTACACTTCAAAATATCCAGGTGCATAGTATATTTTTCAGTTAAAAACAATATAACTTATTAAAGCGTGTTCTGTATTAGTGTATCGGATTGTACCATATATCTATCCAAGTATAGTATGTTTGTATTTGGTTCTCGGTTATTTCAGCATTTTACAGCAGAATATTAGTCACATAAAACATGTAACAATTACCAGTGCTACATGGGAGATAATGCGCTTGCAGATAAACTGCCATCCTCTATATTGTTGACCATTATAGAAAATTATTCAGTCAGAAATGCATGCAAATGTATGAAAAAAAACTATATTTGTAAGTGATACACTCATAACATTAAATCATAAAGATAATGGTACGTTAAATCATGTATAGTGGGTGCACAGGAAATGCAGTCAAAAGGAGAAGGAAACTTAGAGAGGAAGAGGTTTCTCATACTTTATTGATATTGGAACTTGAAGGAGTCTTGTGGTGAAGCCCTGCAGACAACTCATTTGATGACTATGCTAGTTTCACATCAGCAGACCTGGATATAAAATCTGAAAAGACCCTCTTTCACTATTCTGAATAAAATTGATGTTTGGCAATTGATGTTAAACAAGGTCATTTTTCGGTTCTCATTCAAATACATATACTTTTAGTTCTCTGTCCATCGTGCAAAGGTGCTGTTGTGTCTCATTATGTTGAAAGGAATGTTGAGTTACTAAGACAAAGATTATATAGGATTCCTTTCAAAATGCATATTTAATGCTTCATGGTGGCTTGATTGCATTTAGTTTTTATTATATTGCTATGTCCTGGGTGTGTCCCCTCCCCCTCCAGCCTTGTGCCCTGTGTTGCTGGGTTAGGCTCCAGTTCACCGTGACCCCACTTGGGACAAGTGGTTTCAGACAGTGTGTATGTGTGTGTGTGTGTGTGTGTGTGTGTTGTGTGTGTGTGTGTGTGTGTGTATGTGTATATATTGCTATTTTGGTGAAAAAAAATCACCTGAGATCATCTGTATTTACTCTGTTCAGGCTAGGGTCTGTTCATATTATCCTCAGGAATCAAATGCTGTCACTTTTGGTCAAGGTTCAGCTGTAATACAATATGGGCCATGGCAAGCATAAGATCTTCTCCCTGCAAATAACCCAGTTTAACAAGAAATTCCTGCCATCCACCAGGTCCAGCAGGGTAGACAGTGCACTACTGAAAGGCTGTGTGGCCCAGCTCATGTACATCAGTGCTGTGGTGATCAGAGGTTGTGTGGTCTGCTGATACAAACAGACAAGATCCCATGGAAGAAGGGCAGCCTGCCTGATGGAGTCAACCATTTCCCACATAGTTGGGGCTGGTCACAAGAGCCTGGAGCTGTCCATGGCCTGATTTTTAGAGTTCCCCAGATCTTTATTAATGGACAGGTGCAGAATTCCACTATCTAATGCAACCTGTTTGTGGTTCTGGAGCTGAATGTCCATGCTAAATGGTCTTAATAATTAACAGTTACTGAAGTACTGGGGACAGCAGGAGACAGTTGGCTCCTCTGCAACTCCTGCATTAGTACCATATTGACAGACAGACAGACACACACTTTCTGAACCGCCAGTCCCATACGGGGTCGTGGGGAACCGGAGCCTACCTGGCAACACAGGGCGTAGGGCTGGAGGGGGAGGGTACACACCCAGGACGGGATGCCAGTCCACCGCAAGGCACCCCAAGCGGGACTCGAACCCCAGACCCACTGAAGAGCAGGACCCGGTCCAACCCACTGCGCCACCGCGCCACCGCACCCCCCTATTGACAGACAAAAGATTGCAAATGTAAATGCAAATAAAAATGCATTTATGTGTATAATGAATGCTTCAGTTTCCTGGGCCACTGTCCTTGAATACTGATTATTCGATGTGTTGACATACAATAGCCTTCCTAAAAAATACACAAGCCCATTTGTGGTATAGTTCACCAGTGAACCATGCTTTTTTTCTACTACAAACTTATGATTTATTTGCTTTTTTCAAAGTTCATTTTTGATTTTTTTTTTTTTTTGCAAGATGTCGATCACGCTATTGTCGCAATATTGTTCAGAAATAAGGAACATTTCCATCACCGGACACTCAGTAGTGTGTAAAAACTTCAGTATCACTAAATGTATCTGGATAATGATTTTTCCCATTGAGCTTGTGGAAGGTACGAAACCACCAGTATCAGAGTGTCAGGAGACCTTCTTAAAGTTTACATTTACATAGTTTACATTTTATGAAGTTTTTACACTAGATATTTCTTCATGAGCGATGTCTGTTTTATTAGACTGGTCAGGTCAGTGGCCATTTTTCTCAGTGCTACCGCTCTTTTACTAATGCAGGCTAAAACTTTTATTTTTCTGTTTTTTCAGATTTTCCGACGTGCTGACAAAGATGGTAAGTTCAAAATATCTATTTTTTTTCACTGATCTGCCTTTTTGGTTCTCATGTTTGGGATGCTTCATGCTCATGATGTTGGGCTTCAGTGTTTGAATCATAAGGCACACACCTCATAGCCCCCAACTTCTGGCTCAACACAACAGCGAACCCTGCTATGGTTGGGACTTTGCACAGTTAATGTGAACTGGAGTCTCACATGGGTTGCTCTGTGAAATCGTCTTGTTAGGAGGCCAAGCTGGAGCAATATTCCATTTGGTTGACTCCAGAGGGTATGGTATCTCATTTGAGGGTCATTGTGGATCTAATCGGTGTGGACAGAAAAGCTGGTAGACACAGCGCCAGCGCTGGCTGCATTAAGATTTCCCTTGTGGTCCCAGTTTCCTCTGTTGCTGTCTTTGATAGCAAAAAACTAGCAAGCAGAAGAACTCAAAGGAATTGCCCTCGCTAACTGTACCTGAGGGCAGTTGGTAGCGGCATGATTAGAGAAGCAAATTTTGGACCCACAGGTTGCAGGTTCAAATCCCACCTACCCCTGTAGTATTCTTAAGAAAGGTATTTACCCAAAATTGCTCCAGGAAAATTCCTGAGCTACATAAATGGCGTAAATGGGTACAATAAATTATTTGGACTTTGGCTTGCCATGGAAGCAAAAAAAGTGACTCCTTTATAATTTTCTTCTGAACTACTCTTTAGTGCTTTGATAAGATTTGCAGTGGATGACAAAAGTTTATACAATATTATTGAATATTAAGCTTCTTTTCATGTAAAGGCTGAAACTAAGACAAATTATAACAGATGTTTTTCACCTTGAATAAGATCTTTTTATCAGTAGTATAAGAGGAAACTAAGTGGATTGTGTTCACTTTCAATGCCTTGGTTGCATAAGTGTGCCCACTCTTTAGAAAACATTTTGGTTTTGATTACAGCAGTTAGTGCTGATGGGTTTTCTTCATCAACTTGGCACACCTGGACTTTGCAGTTTTATCCCACTTTGTAACATAGATGTAGCTCAGTGAAATTGCAAGCGGATGTCCTCGACAGGGCCGTCTTTTGGTTCCACAGATTCTCCAAAGGACTGAGATCCAAGGCCTTGACCAGAGCCCCTGTCCCCACTGAAGGAAAAAACCCTATGGCATATATGTTCCACCACCATGCTTTTCACTTACGTCTCGCTGGTTAATATATCTTAAAAGTAAAAGGGTCTCATAATTTGTCTTGATTTCACCCTCTACTTCAACAAAAGTTAGCATTTCAATATGAGTGTGTAGTCTTCTGATTTCTGCTTTATGACCTAGTTTAGAGAAGCCGCATTTTCATACGAAATTATGTATTATGTAGCTTCTCTCACAAGCCCTTACTTTTCATTTAGGATGAGACAAACTGAATGGATATAACTTGGTCTGCATTTTGATGAGGCGTGTTTTCTTTCAAACATAAGATTTGTTTTGGGGAGACAAAAAACCTTTTTAGTGACAGGATGAAACTGTTGTCTATGTGGGTTTTTTGCCTCTGTGTATATATAAGAATCTTCTACTCCATAGGGACACACTAAGTGTCAAAGATAAGATCAGCTTTGTTCTGCTCATTCTGTCATGTTGTTTAATTCTTCATGAGTGTTACAACAAGGGGTAAAGTTTTCTTTGTGGGTTTATTATAGACATTATAGTGACAGCAAAAAGAACTTTGTAAATAAAAACATCTATTAGTGTGATTTTCACACTAACACTGATTTTCAGTTCAATCTGACTGCTCTCTGCAGAGTCCTGCCTTGCTGGGCTGGTACCTCAGACAGGTGATGCACTCTCATTTTCTTTAGACAGTTACATATGTTCTGTGCACACTGTATATTGTTTAATCTGTACTGGGAAAGGACTGGACTGCTGATTCCTGGCTTGCAAATACATGGTGGCCCTTTGGGAGATACTTGTATGGTGGCCAATTCAAACAGTCCCACCTGGGAAAGGACAGTACGCTGATAGATGACGGAAGTCTGAGATTCTCAATAGGCACAGCGCCTGCACTAATGCAGTCAGCTGGGAGATCTGCGTAAACTGTCCTCCTGTTTTCAACCTGTTTTTTAAATGAGTTTTACTGACCTGTCTTAATTAATTAATTGCGACGGACTGGCGTCCCGTCCTGGGTGCGTCCCCTCCCCCTCCGGCCTTACGCCCTGTGTTGCCAGGTAGGCTCCGGTTCCCCGCGACCCCGTATGGGACAAGCGGTTCAGAAAATGTGTGTGTGTATTTTCTGTATTTACAAGTCTTGCACTTTGTACTTTCTGAAGTATCTACACTGCTACAGGATGTAACAGTTGCAAATATGCACTGATATACAACTGCAGGCTCTCTCCAGAAGGTTGTGGGCACGTGTTTCATTGCACTTTTCTCTTCTGCTCTTTTGGATTTATTTGCACGTGCAACACTTCCTGTGATAGGAGCACGGAACAGCAATACACTTATTTGAACACGTACGCTAGGCTATATTTATGCACATTAACTCCGGTTTGTACATGTGCTCTTACAGTTGACCAAAAGCCAGCACTTTTGCTAAGAAACCCCCGATACACTGACATTAGTTTTGCAGTCACCTTTCAGAGTAACACTTGTGCAGAAGGCAAGGTGCAGTAATTGTAGATAAGTGGGCGGTAATGGAAATTTAATCAGCTTCTTGGACCATTTTAAATTCCAACCACAGCGCCAGATAAATGTTCCTTTCTCCAAAAATGCTTACAAGGCTGGAGGGAGATCTGTTCCCTTCGCCAGCTGAGGGAGAGATGGAAATGGCAGTGGCCCTCGAAGGCTGTGTGTCCAGTTTGCTAAACTTTTAGATTTGTGGACACACATTTGCAAGTTTTATGTTGACCTTTACAGAGGTGACCAACGCACAGAGCCGAGACGTTTGCTGTTTAGAGAGAATGAACCTTCCTGGCCGTTAAGTCCACTCCAGTAGTGCACGGTTTTAATTTAAAGGAAAATCAGTTTGGAAACTGCTGTCTTTTCCCTTTCTTTAAACCCCTTCAACTGCCTTTTCATCCGTTCGAAAAGTGGAGCAGTGGTATGTTCTGAGCACCGGGGACAATTCCTTTGCCGTAGTGCTTATGATTTATTCATCGCAGACACATTTGCTACTGGCAGCAAGTGAGCACTGTGTTGGAGTTCAGAGGGAGTACGCTGCCTCTCATCCTTCGACTGCGGTGCTGGGGCGGCTCGGGCTTCTGAGGGGTGGGGGTTCAGCTTCAAGAGCACACCAGAGAAAATTGTGTGGCAAGGGTGAGGGGGTTTCTTAAATGTGGTGCAAAAATAGGATGAGCTGTGAAACAGGACAATGGAACTTTTAAATTTGAAAATCCTTGGTAATACATATTGACAACAAGTTCATTACAAACTGTTGTGTGACGAACTATTATCGTCAGAGTTCAGTAAACATGACAGTCCAGCTTTTTGTCTTATTCTGCTGCCATTTGTACATTTAGGACACAGGGCAACGTGTTCATATCTAAATTAAATAACTATATATAATGAATTTGAATGCACTTGTTATCATAGCTAGGTTATTATTCTGACTGCTTCAAATATGAATTGTGAGCACAGCATCTGAAATATTAACAAGTATTTGGGTACTTAGCCCTGTGGGAAAGCAGAGATTTTTGATGAACCTAAGAGTCACATTGTGTATGGTGTGAGAACGGTCCTTGTAGTATTGTCATCCCCATGGTCTAAACAATGGCTGCACACTGAGGTTCATCACACACACTGTGCAGGCTTAGCACACTTTCCCTGAACTTGTTCCAAGGACGCACAGAGGAGATCATATTGTTTGCTTTTTCTGACTGCTTCATTACACTTCTTTGATGAAGATGGGGAGGTGTCTATGTAAACGCCTGAGTATTTCTCAACAGACTGCTGTTATCTCCAAATCCCACACATAATATGTGTCTAAGCTACTTCAACAGACAGCGATAGAAGTAGCACAGAGACCTCCTTCAGTAATAACAATTGCATACATTAAAGAAGATGGCGTGCTTGTGGTCTGCAAAGGAGAGATCTTCTCCATCTTCTACATTTACATTTATTAATTTAGTAGATGTTTTTGTCCAAGGCTGCATACGGCTTAGAGCGAGCGGCACATTTTGCAGCAGGTGAAGAGTGTTCGATGCAGGCGAGAACATCGAAGCCATCACTAAAGCACATGTCCAGACAGATTAGTGTATTGCCTTGGCTATACTGGAGAAAGGCATGATGTATTTTGTCAGCAGCGGTGCTAAGATCTGCATGCATTAATATAGTAAAACAATCTACATCTGTGGATAACACAACATTAATAACTATGTATTTCAGTATTATAATAATATAATTATTATTATTATTGTTGTTGACTTTCTTGGGTGGTGGGTCTGGGGTTCGAGTCCTGCTTGAGGTGCTTTGCGGCGGACTGGCGTCCCTTCAGCTTTGCACCCTGTGTTGCCAGGTTAGGCTCCGGTTCACCGCGATCCTGCTGGGGACAAGCAGTTGTAAAAATTGTGTGTGTGATTATTATTGTTGTTGTTGTTGTTGTTGTTGTGAGAATAATAAGTACTGCTTGTGAATCTTTAATCACTTTAATAGAGATGGGATCTAGCAGACAATTGGTTGACATTGTTACAAGTATAACTATATTTACAAGACACAGATAGTTATACTTGCAGTTCTGGTTCCTTAACTGTCCTAAAATTATCATGGCATTGCTTTTGTTTGGAGAACTTCTCCAAAACCTCTGTAAAGTGAAATGATGGCCGGGTGTGAACTTCCATATTGTCAGTTTTATTGAAGAACATCTACAAAATCACTGTTATTAATATTAGGTGAAATACTAATTGCCGGATCTACTTTTTAACGTGTGAACTTAAGCTCAGGATTGAACAGCATATAAGAATTGTTTTTGTTATTTTCCACTACCTTGAAGTAATAACAGGAGGGAAACATCCAGAGAGCATTTTTTTATAGAACAAAATACTATCAGCCCATGTTGACTTGAAAACCTGCACCTTAATAGATTTCCTGATCTACCCTAATACTGCAAGTGGCAGTTTATTATTATTATCATCATCAACATAAGTATTACAATAGGGATTTGACCCCCATTGTGCAAGAAAGCTTTATTTTCACCCAGTATTTGCTGATAAATCCTTTAAATACTCTTGCTGATATTTTTCTGTTCATCATGACTTTGCAAACATTTTGCCAGATTATGTATTCATTATGTACACACACACACACACACACACACACACACACACACACACACTGACTGAAACCGCTTATCCCAAGCGGGGTTGTGGAGCCTAACCCGGCAACACAGGGTGCGGGGCTGGGAGGGGGAGGGCACACACCCAGGACGGGACACCAGTCCATCACAAGGCACCCAAAGCGGGACTCGAACTCCAGACCCACCAGAGAGTGTGACCCGGCCAAGCCCACTGCGCCACCACCGCCCCCAATTCCTCAAAAATATTTTATATTTAAATTGACTATTTAAATTCTGAAATTAAAAGTGTTCTAAAGGGCACCGAAAGAAATGCACCATTTTAAAGGCTGATCTATCATTTTATCTGTTTTACAGATGATAAAATACAGACCTAAATGGTGCCTTCTGAACAGTTCTAAGGGCAGACGCTATAAGATTACATTTTAAATACATTGCTTTAAAGCTGAACAGTTGTGAAATATGTGCAAATACATGAAAACATTATTGCAGTATACTTTTAGGCAAAATGCAGAGTTTCCATTACAAACACTGCAAGGCTGCAAGGGTGCAAGGCTGGAGGGGGAGGGGACACACCCAGGACAGGACCTCAGTCCGTCACAAGGCACACCAAGCAGGACTTGAACCTCAGACCCACCAGAAAGAAGGACCTGGCGAAACCCGCTGTGACACCGCAATTAATTTTTCCACACCCATTTTCTTAGTAGTTTTCTACAATTTTTGTCTGTTGCAAAGAAAAAACAACTGACATTTTTTGTGTTTACCTGTTAATGGGCTGTAAAACACATTCAGGCAGTATTGGAGAGTGGGACTATATTAATTCAAGTCACTTCCACATGGACTAGCACTTGTGCTTGGTGTCTGCAGTACTGGTTATCAATAATAAGATGACAATCATCCGAGATTATTATAGTATAAATGAGTCAACAACTGGGATAGAAGATTGATAGGATTTTGTAAAGACAAGATGTTTTTATTTTCAGACATTTTAATTTTAATGCAGTTTGAAGTTAAGAAAATAAAAGTTCAATGTTAATGAAAATAGAAAATACAATCCTAGATGATTGTCTTATAATAAACCATGATAGTCTACCACTCTTAGAATGTCTTTTCCAGGACAGCTTTTAATTGTGTTAGATTAGTTATAGGTTTCTATGGAATTGAAGAGGGTTAGAATGCTTTTCCCAGATGTACTAATATTATTTTGAATGTTAAAGTCACGAATTGTAATACCAACAAACCAAGCAATTGATTTTGAAAGTTGAAGTTTGTTGAAATGTAATTTTGGGAGAGAACTATGAGATTGAGACATGCCCATATGCAGCTGTCGCTCACAAAAATAGCTTCTATTTATGCTGGGTCACATAACCACAGCCTCCCCATCTCCATCTTTCCCCTGTCCATAGATTCTCATATGGGGGGGCTCAACAGCTTCGCTTGATGGAAGGTGTAAGCCCTCCAGCAGACTCTAAACCCCAGATGGAACGTATACCAAGCACTTTCACAATACACACACCCAAAGTCTAAAACTTAAAGCTCCTGGAAAAAACATTTTTTTCAACTAAAATTTTCCATGGGGTCTGTATATTAACACAATGGACTCAAAACTATTTGAAATTATGAAATGTTTTGATCAAAGGTGTTTCTGAGCTCCCTTCCAAGGCCTGAGCCGTAAGCATTCAGTAAAATGGTCTAACCCGGTTTCGGCGACCAGATCAAATATCTTGTTTATATCATATCGCTTACTATATTTGCTTTGTGTTTACAACAGATTGATACACCGAAATACATTATGATTGTTATAACCTAGACTTAAGATTTACATTCTCGTATTCCATTTGAATTACGTTTCTCCTGACGAATGCCTTCCTGTTCATACAGTTTCAGTATTTTGTTGTACTTTCTCTCTAAATCACCTCAACATTGTGTTTGCAAATGTAACCAGAGTATCAGAAGCAAACAAGTCTTTTATCTCAATTTAAAAAGCATATCAAATATATCTTCTTTATGTATATTAGGAATAATAGCAGCTATTACACAAGATTTCATTGATTACAAGTTATTAAATAACAAATTGCTGTTCGTGTGCTAGGCATTTCCTTATTGACGTGCACACACTATAGCATGTGATGTTCTGTTTGCCTTTTATTCCATATTTTATTTTCGTTCCAACTGATGTTTATTGAAAGCCATTTGGAATGTAGAAAAAAATTTGCTCTCTGCTGTTTTTTGCTGCCTATCCAAGGTGCAGTTTATAGACATGGTCTTTTAGTTTTATGTACCATATATAGAGCAGGGGAACTGCTGTTCTGATAGATTATATATATATATATATATGTGTGTGTGTGTGTGTGTGTGTGTGTTAAGCTGGGATTTTGCTGTTTCATAGCTGTGAGAAAATGTTAAACTTAGTAACTAATATAGTACTTTTCCATAGACACTGTCATCATAGTCATTGTTTGAAGAGGGATGCAAGAGACTCTCCACCCTGGTTCAGGATAGCTGCAGTGTAGAGCCTTTTGTTTTTAATTAATGAGGTGTTGGAATAGATCATAGGATTCACATCATTTTAAAGTGAGCAGTATAACAGCCCACTTTGTCCAGTGTTTATGTGGCATGAAACCAAATCTTTTTAGTTGATGAAATGTTTCTAAGAGGGAAATTAAGCTAGGGCATTTGTAAAAATTTCAGTTATTCTGCAATTACTTAAATGTTCAAACAATTAAATTTTGGGATTCTCTATTTCATGATTGTTTACTGCATTACCAGTTTATGTCTGAAATGAAGATGGTGAGCTAGTGTTTATCACAAATTCACCTAGAAGAAGACTTCTGTGGGGTACGTTAAAATGATTTTCATGATGATCCAGTTAAGACTAGTTAAGAACAAGAATGCTGGAAAGAATTGCAGCAAACACACTATGCTGGAGTTGTTCAATTCTTAGTTCCACAATGAGCAATAGTGACAGATTCAGAAAAGCAGTAATGCTTCTTTTGTATTATACTATACATGGGCATTACTCTTACACTGTTAGCAGTAAATGACAGGTTTGCTGTAATTGCATAATAAGATATTTTAATTAATGAGTCATATACTAGAAATTTTACAAAATTAAAAGACAAGCATACCTTTGAGACTATGAGTATAGAATGGCATTCTCATGCACCGAAATAATCACCCAGAGAAAGGAGTGACCATTTATTCTCACAAAATTTTTGCAAAATTGCAAAAATGAATACGTTTCATTTGCATTAACTCTGAAAATCTCTGGGTCACAGACTGGTTTGAGAGTTACACATTGTTTTCATGTGCTACCATCTACAATTTAAAAGAAAAGAAAGAACCTGAGTTGTGTAACAGATTTGGGTAGTTAGCTTGTCTGTTTTGGGAATTTCTTCGTGATCTCCATCTAGGTTCATTTGCTCACTCTGTCCATGTTCTATTCTGACCTGTTTTCAATGTTTGTCTTGAGGAAAGACTGGAATTCTGTAGGAATGTGTCATTCCAAAATGGCAGGAAAACATTTTTCCCTACTTAGGTCTGCTGTAAACAGCTGTCTAAAATTCTTCCACAGAATGCAATGCTTGGGAGGCCCACAGCATATTAGAAAATCTTTCTCATGCCAGTTTTCAATATTTGATACGTGTTTACCTGCCATGTCTGACAGTAACAATGCTTTGTCAATTCATCAAGAGAATGAAAGGGGAAAAAAAATCAGGTCTTTGTTTTCTTGGCAGTTGGTATATGCTGTAGTGGGGAACAGGATAACTTTTTGATCTCCTGCTCTTCTGGCTTACCCTATTTTTTACTCCTCATAAACTCCAGTGTTATTTTCAGTGAGATTATAACCATTTTTGTGCCCCTTCTTCCTAGCAAAAACTTACAGACATTGCTGTTTTCAGAGCTCCTTGAATAGCTGCTTTTGAGTCTATCTCTTCTGTAATAATGTGCTGTAGGGCAAAACATGAGGGGCTTTTAATTAGAACTTCTACAATGGGAAAAATGTATTCCAGCAAACTAGGTGCTGATGGAGAGACTGAGTAGCAGTAACCCTGTTCTGTCTTGTTTGGTATGTATAGTTCACCTGAAGCCGTGTTGGCATCAGAACCATTGGTGCTGGTGCCATCATCCGGTTCCGTTATGAAACAACCTCCAGCCTGGCAGTGAAGCTGTGCAGAAATGTATGTTCCAGAAGTGGCAGAGAGTGAAACTATCAATGCCTTGGATAGACCAAACAATGACACCTCACACATGTAGTCATAGACACACCTCGATGCATGGCGTGTGCTGCATTTCTTCCTCAATGATTTATGAATATCCTGCCTGCTTTCTAGGCACTTTCTATAATAATGTTTTAGCCTCACCCTTTGCTTTTTATCACCTTTTAGTTTATTGCCTCCATTAAAACTGAGCTGAAAATTTCCATCAAAATTCTCTTTTACCGAGCTTTTTGGAATTTTAAACTGGGTAAATAACAGGAGGAGATAAATATGCACAAGTGTTTGCCAAAACAGCATGTACTGTACATGCATGCACAAATGTTGACACCCCACTGATACTTGCAAAAGTTTTCACCTCAGGACCGTATGAGGTGCAGAAGTTTAGACAGGAGAGAGAATTGTTTAATTCTGTGTCAGGCAAAATGCAGAAAACAGACCAAGGAGCATGTCTCCGATTTCAGTAGAAGGACTCCGTGGGCAGTGGGAGCAGAGCCCCATGGGACTGTGTGTGGGTAGTGTGGTTAATATCCTCCCTGCGATCACTGCTTTTGCAGCCTCCGGCTTCCAGACATTTGTAAATGTACTGAGTTCAAAACTCTGTGTGTTGCAGCTGTATGTGGTCAGAGATGGCCTCATAGCAGTTGTTCCCCTGTGCTAATGAAAGCATGTTATCCTCCTGCGACAGTGCGGTGTGTGTTTGTGCAAATATGACTTACTGTATAGCTGCTATATGCACAAAGGAAAGGGAAATGATCACGGTGAGCTTGGCTGCTGAAATTTTAGGTTTTTTTGTTTAAAGATTTAAAAGAGAGAATTACCTTCGGGCACCTGCTAGTGAGAAGTTCTGTGGACAGTGCTAAGGTCCATCTCTGGGCTGAGAACCGGACCAAATCATTCCATGTGCTGGAGAATAGTATCTGCATAGCTAAAAGGGAAAAGTTTGAATATTTAGTGAGCATAGTCAGAAGGTTTATTAAGCCATGTTTGTTTGGAATAGATGATGTGACTGGAGCAGGATTCCCCCTGTCAGGGAGATTTGAGCAGTCAGTATGATTAATGGCACCAGTGAAACCTGTGAACATGTTTTGGATGGAATGGGCTGGACGTCCTCTGGCCTCAGAGTTTCATAATTTTATTTCCTCTTGAGAAAAATATTAGCGGTTTATTTAAGATAGGGACTGAGTTGTTGAAGTTCTAAGAAAGCCCACAGAGTTTCTGGAGGCAGGGCTTGTGGCTCTTAAAGTGATTAAAGTGGTCTCCCACCACTGAGAGATCAAAAATCAAAAGTATGTATGTGCTTGGTTTTTTTCTGTAGTGTGTTGGAATGAACTCCTGCTGTCCCTCAGAGCAGCTGAATCCCTTTCAACATTCAACAAGGGTCTGAAAACACATCTCTTTTGGCTGTACTCTTCTCCTGATATCCTAAATACTCTGTCAACTTGCATCACCTCATCTGTCACGATCACCTTTGTATTTTCTTTCAGTTCTGTTTGCAACTGCTCATTTAATGTTCGCCAACAAAACTGCTTTATTGGACAAACTGACTATGCTAGAAAACGGTCACTGAGGTCTCCCAGTAGGACAGTTTGGTAGTTCACAGTGACGTACACTGTATTTTGATAGTGGCTGCCCAATTAATGTCTTTGAAGTCATGTTTCATCCTAGCCAATGCAGCAAGTTAATAAAACAAGTCAATTATACACATTGTGGGGACAATGCTGGAAATTTTAATACGTTTTTACAAGGTTGAAAAGACGTACTTTGATTTAGGGAAAGAAATGATGAAGGAATTAATTTTACCAGCAGGCGAATTAAATTGGATGGGGAGTGAGGAGGAGGGGGCAATTAAGCATCAGTTTTAATTAAAGGAGTTGGAAAAATGCTAATGGATGATTTACTTTTAGAGGGAAGACAGGATTTGTCAAGCAAAAGGTCTGTTCAGAGCTGAGGAAGAATTGTGACTATTTTTGGGTCAGTGTTACTCTGCAAACTCCTCGCCAATGTGAATGCATAAGAATCTGAATCAGAAATAAGCCAATATTAGAGAACCCTGGAGAATTCCAGAAATATGCCAAAAAAAAGAAATTTCAAACTCTTGTAAAGTGATGTAAACTGTACAGGGTGAGGCGAGCCTTTGCAGGAAGCTGGAGAAGGAAGGTATATGAGAAAGTATGAGAGATACCTGAGGATGGGGCAGGCACAAATGCTTCCAGAAGCTCTGTTGTTTTGGACACATAATAGCTATAGCTGTAAAAGTTCCTTAATTCACAGTCATGTCCTTATGCTTCTTTATCTTTATCTCATATGCTTGTGTATAGCTGGTAAAAATACATAAATAAAATTACCCATCTATATAAATGGGTAAACCATTGTAAGCATTAGCTAAATGAGTAAATATAAATGCAGTGTCTAGTCTATGAAAAAATTTCACCCATTGAACTGATGATTAGCAATGGGTTCTCTTGTAAAGATGTGGTGCTGGGATTATATATCTGCATTTAAGGCAGCTATAACTCTGGAATCTATGTGTGCACACGTGTTGAGGTTGTTATGGTAGATTGTCATTATAGCATATATAAAATGCTGTTTCCTATCTGGAATTCCTATGCTCATCACCATCCCATCCTTCCTAAACCACATATGTCTATACCACAAAGAGCATTTTGCCAGCTTCCTGTGTGTATAATTTCCATCTTTCGCAACATCATAGAATCACCGCTAGCTGTTGGCATTCTGACCATTTGTTCTTTGTGAAATGTGAAAGTGGTCATCACAGACCGCTGTCACGTCACCCGGAGCAAAATGTCACTGGAGTTATTGAGAGCGCTATAGAGACATCAGGATCTGCAGAGGCTGCAAAACACACTGTGCCTCCTACTGTGGGTGCGAAGAGTTCCCCTGCGGTGCCATGATAGAGGAAGCAGGGTCTTGCAGCGTGCAGACGCATTTCATGCATCACGGCAGTTTACAGTCACCTGCAGTTTGTCGCATCCCCATCCGTAGGGATATGTCACCTCGCTGGTGTGAGAAAGCCGGGAAGTAGAATCCTGGGGGCTCTCTGTTTAAGCCTTGTGCCCATCCAGGGGTACAGTGTCTATAAAATCATGGCACCTCCTGGTGAGTGGAGAAGGGAGACCATCAATCTGCCATTGCAGGAACTGGTGCAGATTTTAAGTCAGGATAAATTTACATCTTATTCATTTGGCTGATCCTTTCCTCTAAATAAACTTAAAATGTTTTACCCAGAACACTGGACCAGCTCTATACCCTCACTAGGGTGTTGGAGGGTTCATGGGAGTTTGCCCAACCAGTCCATACGTGTTTTGTGGACCTGGAGAAGGCATTCGACCGTGTCCCTCGTGGCATCCTGCGGGAGGTACTTCAGGATTATGGGGTTCAGGGCTTGCTGCTACAGGCTGTTCGTTCCCTGTATGACCGGAGCAGGAGCTTGGATCGCATTGCCAGTAGTAAGTCAGACCTGTTCCCGGTGCATGTTGGACTCCGCCAGGGCTGCCCTTTGTCACCGATTCTGTTCATTATCTTTATGGACAGAATTTCTAGGCGCAGCCAGGGAACGGAGGGTGTCTGTTTTGGTGGCCGCAGGATCTCGTCTCTGCTTTTTGCAGACGATGTGGTCCTGTTGGCTTCATCGAATCAAGACTTACAGCGTGCACTGGAGAGGTTTGCAGCCGAGTGCGAAGCGGCAGGGATGAGAATCAGCACCTCCAAATCCGAGGCCATGGTTCTCAGTCGGAAAAAGGTGGATTGCCCCCTCCGGGTTAGGGGGGAGTTGCTCCCTCAAGTAGAGGAGTTTAAGTATCTCGGGGTCTTGTTCACGAGTGAGGGAAAAATGGAGCGGCAGGTTGACAGACGGATCGGTGCGGCGTCCGCAGTAATGCGGTCATTGTACCGGTCTGTTGTGGTGAAGAAGGAGCTGAGTCGTAAGGCGAAGCTCTCAATTTACCGGTCGATCTACGTTCCTACCCTCACCTATGGTCATGAACTCTGGATCATGACCGAAAGAATGAGATCGCGGATACAAGCGGCAGAAATGAGTTTCCTCCGCAGAGTGGCTGGGCGCACCCTTAGGGATAGGGTGAGGAGCTCAGTCACCCGGGAGGAGCTCGGAGTAGAGCCGCTGCTCCTCCGCATCGAGAGGAGCCAGTTGAGGTGGCTCGGGCATCTGTTCCAGATGCCTCCTGGACGCCTCCCTGGGGAGGTGTTCCGGGCTTGTCCCACTGGGAGGAGGCCTCGGGGCAGACCCAGGACACGTTGGAGAGACTATGTCTCCCGGCTGGCCTGGGAACGCCTTGGGGTTCCCCCAGAGGAACTGGAGGAGGTGTGCGGGGAGAGGGAGGTCTGGAGTACTCTGCTCGGACTGCTGCCCCCGCGACCCGGCCCCGGATAGCAGAGGAAGATGGATGGATGGATGGATGGATGGATGGATGGATGGATGGATGGATGGATGGATGGATGGATGTTTTACCCATGTGGGGGTGCGGTGGTGCAGTGGGTTGGACCGGGTCCTGCTCTCCGGTGGGTCTGGGGTTTGAGTCCCACTTGGGGTGCCTTGCGAGAGACTGGTGTCCTGTCCTGGGTGTGTCCCCTCCCCTTCCAGCCTTACGCCCTGAGTTGTCGGGTTAGGCTCCGGTTCCCCACGACCCCGTATGGAACAAGCGGTTCAGAAAGTGTGTGTGTGTGTGTGTGTTTTACCCATTTATATAGCTTGCATTATTTTTTAACTGCAACAATTTAGCACAGCTGCTCAAGGGTACTATAATACAGGAGTAATTTTAACCTGGCACCTCTGAATTAATAGGCAGGGACTATAACTATTATGCTACCCATTGTTCCCAAGGTGCTGATAATATTAGGATTGTATGCTACTGCGTTACTTATAATACTTGCCCTATTTATACAGAAGGGTAATTTTTACTGAGCCAATGTATGGTAAGTACTGTCATGCCTCTGCGGGTTATCTCTGAAATGCAAGCGCAGAGGTCGATGGGCACCGGAAAGGGAACGGAGAGGAATTGGAGACAGGATTTGGGAGGACTTATCCAGGAATGACACTCAGGAGGTAAGCGTGGGTTCGAGATTTGAGGGGCAAAGTTGAGTTCAAGGCGTGATTCAAAATGTCGTGGTCACAGTTCAATGAGGGTTGAGATCCAAAAGACAAAGAACAAGGAGCAAAACTGAGTGCAAAGAGAAGCAAGATTTCTCAAAAGAGATTATTGCGGGGAGGCCTCTCTCTTTTTAACAGTATTTTTAATGAAGTGCACGTGTATGGCATGTATTTGAGATTAGCTACGATGACCGTTCTCAGTGACGTTTTCCCTTGAGGGTGTGACAAGTACCTTGATTAAGGGTACTACAGCAGAAGGTATTTGAGATCCTTTGAACCACTGTACCACCTGGTGCCCTGATATGGAGGTAAGCTATAGTTGTTCACTCACAAACTTCAGAGAGCTTGAGAGAAAGTGTGAGCTGTGTGGTTCTGCTCCACCACATACAGTACCTCCCCAACACATACCTACTACCCAGTTTTTACCTATTGATGTGAACCATTACACCATATGTGGCATCTGACTACCTTTTTTGTTTGTGGACAGATCTGTGGATCATGGTGGAAAATCGTTGTGACGGCTGCACTGGCGTGGCCAGACAGAGTGTCTCTGTGGGAACACCTGAGCACAGAGCATGGGGCACCATTACGTACCATAATTAGTATTGTATGGTTGCAAGTGTAATGACAGACACACAAAGCAAAGCCAAGCACAGCAGGGTCCCTGTCAAGGTGATAGTTAAATCCCTGTTAATTAGTGCTTGGTGTCTAATTAGGAAGAAAATACAAAGGAAAAACTTGTGTCAGAGAATGTGTCTCTTTATGACTCTCTATCTCTGTGTGTGTGTGTGTGTGTGTGTGTGTGTGTGTGTGTACTCTCACCTCTCAGTTCTTGTCTCTGGACTGTAAAGCATAACTCTCCACTTGCCCACCTCCCACCACCTGCTCCGGTAATATGAACGAGGAGCAGGCTCTCCATCACATAGGATCCACAGCTCAGGTTACTCCAGAGATCACTGCCATTGCCCTCCCCTGATCCCGGTCCAGAAACCTACAGATGCTGACTGTCGCCTTGTCCTACTTTCATAAATGGTGACAGAGGCTGCTTACCGCTTCATTTAGCAAAGGCAGCCATTTGCTCATGATGACAGCGACAGGCCTTTTGCTGATTCTTGGAGTGTAAAACATGGTTAATTACCACTGTGCTCTGCAACCAGGGCTCTGCACAAAAGAAAAAGCACTGGTAACAGCATTCTGTATGGTGTGCATATCCTCTGTATTAATAATTGGTGTTCGAGGGGAGTTTATCTAAAGATCGGGAGAGGACTAACAGCTCAGACCTGTTGCAGGTGCTTCATAAGTGCCCATAAGTCACCTTGGATAAAGGTATCAGCTGAATTCCATCTAATTGTAAGCTGCTTTGGAGAAAAGTGTCTGCTGAATGAATAAATATAGATGCCTTGCACTGTTCAGCTGTCAGGAGGCGCACAAAATCCAAATTTGAATGCCTCGTAATTCAAAATAGGGGTGTTAATCGGGGTGTTAAAAGAAACTCCACTCTAGCAGATGAATTCAAAATTAAATTTTAAAGGTGTAGTAAAAAAAATGGAAATTACAAACTTACTTTGAAAAGGAGACTTACTGTCACGCTGTGTGAGGGGGATCAGGAGAGCAAACTCAAAGTGCTGCTGCTAACTTGTTTTTATTTGTATCACAGGGGGTTGCACCCAGCGAACAGAGCAGAACAGTCAGTCTTGGAAGATAGGTGAGGAGAACGTTTCTCAGTTTGAGGTTCCGCGGTCAGGTGCGTCCAAGCGGGTTTGCTTTTAAACTGTGTCTCCAGGGTCATCACCACGGGAGTCAAGGTGGTCATCAAGCACGCAGTTGCTAAATGCGCAGTCGTCGGGCGCCCCAGAGGCTCAAGTACCAGTGACAGTACAGGGTCCAGAACACGGTCCAGAACATTGTGTGCAGGCACCAAATACTGTTCCTCTGGGCCATAACCTTCCTAGTCAACTAGATACTGCAGGCCCCCTCGCTGTCGACAGGAATCAAGGAGCGCCCGAAAAGCATAGACGGGGTCCTCAAAGGGGCCGAGCCTCTTGGAGAGGAGGTGTAATCTCAGGTCCCGGGTGGACAGCCACACTTTCAGCCCTGGCTGGAACGTGAGGGGACACCGGTGGTGGTCCGACTGCTGCTTGTAGCAGAGGGCTCTACGCCGGAGATGAGCCTTGGTGGCACACCACGTCTCCCCGCTGGCCTGGTGCCAGGCGTCGACTGCGGGTATGTTGCTCGGGCCGGGGCACCAAAGGAACAGAGCAGGTTGGTACCTTAAACTACATTGGAACAGTAACATACCTGTGGAGGAGTGGGTCAAGGCGTTGTGGGCATACTCGGACCAGGGCAGGAACCGGACCCACTGGTGTTGTTGATGGGTGCAGTAGCTGCGGAGGAAGCGACTGACACCCTGCTGCAGTCGTTCCACCTGCCTGTTGGACTAGGGGTTGTAGCCAGATTTGAGGCTCACCGAGACCCCCAGTTTCGCCCAGAAGGCCTTCCACACTCTTGGGGTGAATTGGGGCCCACGGTCAGACACGATGTCCTTAGGCAGACCATATAGGCGGAAGACCTGTTGGAATAGTGCCTCCGCCGTCTCCAGGGCTATGGGCAACCATTGTAAAGAGATCAGCAGGAGGCTTTGGAAAATCGGTCAATCAAGGTTAGTATATCGCAGTCTTACCATCCGAAGGTGGGAGGTCCACCAGGAAGTCCACTGCTACATGAGACTAAGGTGGCGAGTGTACTGGCAGTGGTTCCAGCAAGCAAGCAGGTCTCTGTGTTAGAGTTCTGGCTTGGGAACAGATTGTGCAGGCCTCCATGTACTACTGGACATCCTCCGGCACGGAGAGCCACCAGAACCTCCCTTGGAGGACGGACAGTGTTTGGCGCACGCCGGGGTGACCGGCAATGGGAGAGTCGTGGGGCAACTGCAGGAGTATTGTTCGCATTTTCACGGTCACATACTCCTTACCTTCCAGTGCCATGGGTGGACTGGGCTCAGCCACAGACTCAAGAGACCAGACTCAAGTGCTGATGCTAACTCTAACTATTTGTGTATTTTATAATATTTAAAAAAAAAAAATTGGTGGGAGGCTATCGGGATTTGTCTATCCTGTGTTTTATGCACCTACTCAAACGATGAACCTCGGTGCAGGTTTGCTTGAGACTTTCATGTCTGCAGCCATGTCTCTTTCTCTTAATGTAATGCATAAATTGTACTTTTGCTGAGATGTATGTTACTTTGGACAAAAGCATCTACTAAATGAATACACACATACACACACACTGTCTGAACCGCTTGTCCCATACAGGGTCGCAGGGAGCCGGAGCCTAACCCGGCAACACAGAGCATAAGGCTGGAGGGGGAGGGGACACACCCAGGGCGGGACGCCACTCCATCACAAGGCACCCCAAACAGGACTCGAACCCCAGACCCACCAGAGAGCAGGACCCGGTCCAACCCACTGCGCCCTCCAAATGAATAAAATGTAAAAGTAAACTCTGTTTGTATCACATAGGGTTGCACCCAGAGAACAAAGCAGAACAGTTAGCCTCGGAAGAGAGGTGAGGAGAACATCTCTCTTTTGAAGGTTCTGCAGCCAGGTGCGTCGGAGCGAGTGCTTTTATACTGCATCTCTGGGGTTGTCACCGGAGGAGTTGAGGTGGTTGTCAAGCACATGGTTGCTAGACGCGCAGTCATCGGGCACACCAGGGACGCCAGTACCAGTGACACTTACATTTACATCTATTCAGTTAGCAGACACTTTTCTCCAAAGCAACGTTCATCTCATAGAAAATACAACGTGTGCATTACATTAGGAGAAAGAGCGACATAGATGCAAATGTGTGATTCTTAAGTAAAGTTGGTTTGTTTCTTTCCACCATATGCACCAATGCTCATCCCACGACTTCCCCGTAATTAACGTGTTTCCTGAATTTTGTTTTCCCAGGCAGAGATTTTAAGTATACTCATGAGTTTATACTGACACATGCATACATGCACACACGTATATATATGGTCTCCCTCTATTCCTCTCATGTCCTGTCTTTAGCTGCTCTATTCTTCTCTTGTCCTCCTGCCTCTGTAATGGGGCACCAGCAATGCATGACTGCAGGGTTTCTGCTAACCCTGGTCAAGAATCAATTCAGCGCTCATTGGACATCTATCTCTAAATTAATAAAGGCACACATACTGTATATATATACATTTAAAACCTGTTTTGACTTTAGATATAAATACATACAGCTCATGAAGAAGGGAAAATTACTTATCATTTCAGATTTTTTGATGTGATTATGATAATGTATAAGCATTATATATGCACAGAACACAAATTCATACTTTACTGAAAAAGTTTGTTAAGGGAACAAGTAGATAGATGCTATTTAGAACACAGACCAACAGTTTGTTCATGAGAAAAGTTAGCTATAAAGTTGCATACACTTTGAAGTCACAGGGCAGCAATTTGTTATAAAATATTGTTTAGATATACGGTGGTGGATCTTCAATTTTATTAATCATTCATTTCTTTTTTAACATTTTTTCCAAGATTTATTTTTTGACTTTGGCACTCCCAAATTTCAGTGCCCCTAGGCGATTGCTTGGATTTGCCCAATTATAAAACCAGCCCTGTGTGACTGTAGCACATCACAACAGGAAGCTCAGAGCTGGCTGTTGTTCGCCAGTGCATGTGGATGGTCTCCTGCAAAGCAGAATTCTTTCTGACAGCTTACAAAAGAGGCTCCTAACACTACCTGAGTGACCCAGCAGAGCCATGCACTTTTCGTACATATGATCCTAAAGTCTCCATGCTTCTAATGAGCCTCTTATTCATTAAGACAGCAACCATCCTCTCCAGGGACACTGTGTAAGCCATAATAAACTTATTCTTTGTAATTTTGCCTTCTGATTGGACTGAATTGCTCATTTCCAATTTTCCTGTGGTGTTCCCTTCATCACCTCACTGTAATCAGTTCCCATTTTATACTACTCAAAGAAATAAGATTATTCATTATTTCTCCATCTGCTTGTGTGTAGGGGGAGGGGATAAGAAGTCTCTCTTGTCTACATTTGTGTTTCCATGAAATCTGATATTTTTTCAGTGGAGTTATTTGGCTGAATTTCTCTGCTCAGGACTGACTGCATTTCACATCCAGATTTGGTCTCATTTGACAGCACAGTAGTAAGATTAGTAGGCAGGAGAATGATGGAGGAAACAGATGTGGCGCAGACAAAAGTTATAATTTATTTATTACTTGACACATTTGTGTATGTTGACTTTGAGGGATATCTTTTAAATGTAAGTCCAAAAAGTTCTTTCAATGCTGTATAATTGTCAGCTGATGACATTCTAGGATAAAATACAGAGTTGCAACTAATCAGACTAGCATGGAGATACAAAATCTTTTAAAATTTCAATGAATTCTTTATCCAGTGCTTCTATCAGCCAAGTTACATAACATATACAGTTAACACAAAGTGATAAAAGAAGGCAGATGTGTGTGTTCACATGTGTGTGCTGCAGGATGAGAAGCTGCTCAACAAGCCCAAGTCCCTCTGAGGTCAAGATATTTCAGTTCCCTTCAGTAGCATGGGCCAGTGAATGACACCATGCTGCATACAATCAGAAATAAAAAAAACGGGTTGCTGTAAGAGAGAGATAAACAAAAACCATCTTTAGATCCACTTCTAAGTAGAGCAAATAAAGCTTTTCATTGACAGATCTATGTTAAAAGGTCCTGATGTGTTGAATTATGATGGAGCCTGTGTAGTGGGACACTGTGCTATTCTTCAGGAAGTTCTTAGAAGCTTGATGGAAGTGTAAATGTCAGCACTATGTGTTCCAGAACATCTCAAAGGTTCTTTGATGTCTGCTCAACACAATGGTAAGAAGGTAGCGCTGGTGTCTCATAGTGTCTGGACGGTATGATTGGATACGGATTAAATTCCCACTCTGCAGGGAGTTTGCATGCTCTCCCTGTTCTGCCCACGTTTTTACCGGATTCCTCCTACAGTTCAAAGCAGTGTGTTTTGGGGAATTAGTCATTTCAGATTGGCCAATGTGTGTATGTGTGTGTGTGTGTGTGTGTGTGTGTGTGTGTGTGTTTGTTACGTTGCTCCGATGAGTAGTGAGTTCAGGGTAGTCTATCTAGCATGGTAAGTCACTTTGGATCTTTGGATGTGCTAAATACTTAGCAAGTACATAGCAGTCATGGTCTGTCTCTTTGGAGAAGAGTATCTGCTAAATGTAAATATTGAGATTTATTGATCTTCTGAGATACAGGAAGGCATTTTGTTTCATCCTGATTGTGAAACTATTCTTCATTTTGTTTAGCAGCGTGTATTGGGGAATTATTTACCATATATTTTTGCTATCTACAAAGTTTTTCTTCTCCACAGGATGGACCTGGATGACTAAAATGGCTTTCTGTTTTGTGGGTGTTTTATGACCATGCAGAGAAATCATGAAACCTCATGATTCCTGTCAGATGGCTCCCTGTAACATTAAAGGTTGGGAACCATGGATAACAGTGACAGACTATGGGGATGTAGGGCAAAGACTACTGTGATTTAGAACACTGTGTTGCCTTTTTACACGATTGACCAGGTTCAATGGTCCTTGCTCCAGACAATAAACTTGTATGGATTAGCACTAAATGCGAATGTTTTGAATAACAGCACAAAGTCAAAAACAAGGTTTAAGTTTGTAAACAGCTATTAAGACTGGCTGCTGGAGAAGTTGATTCAGATATTTGATCTTTTTTTGATTTGTTGGTATAATTTTGTCAGAATTTTCAGGATTGTTCCTTTGGCAGGTTACTTCTTTTTCTTGTGCCCATGATTTGTTTTTTGTGTGATGCATGTGTGTGCTGTTGTTAATTAATGCGCTAGGGGACTTTTTCAGATTGGGTTGAGGAAACTGACAAAGGAGGGTGACATCGCTTAAGAATCTTCTCGCATAACAGAAAACTGGGATTCATGCTTGTTCTCTGTTGACTAGGCACTTGTTTGCTGCTTTTGAGTTAAAATCCCAGATTACTGCATATAAAAAAGAGGCATGTTGCATTCAGCTGATAAAATGGCATTCATTTTTCATTCATCTGCATAACTACATTCAGGAAGGGTCTGAAAACTCACCTTTTCCAGACTCACTTCACCTGTGATCTCTCAAGCTCATGTATGGTGTAAATGTTCATGTGTCATGACTTTACGATCACACCCAGATAAGCCTTAACACAGCTACTCCTGTATTGTATGTAAATGTTTGTGTACCTTTTCAAAAAAAAAATGTAGGAAGGTGATCAGAATTAGTCTATCCTGAGTTTTGTGCACCTACTCATGCGATGAGCATCAGTACATAAAGTGGAAAGAAACAAACTAGGTTTACTTAAGAATCACATTTCTGCAACTATGTCTCTCTTTCTCCTAAGGTAATGCACAAATTGTGTTTTCTCTGAGATGTACATCGCTTTGGAGAAAAGCGTCTGCTAAATGAATAAATGTAAATGTAAATGTAAACTAGACTTGAATAAATTTCATACCTTTGGCAAACCATTAACATGAACAGTGTGACACAATTTCATGGACCTTTTTATGTACATTACATTATGTATTGCTTTTAACAATTTTTTCAGCATCGTTCTTATGATGAATGCTTGTGTATCGTGAAAAATTGTGGCCTCCAGATAGCCAGGTGTACTCTCCATTCATCATCGCATTAAGACTTTCATTTCTGGGATAATCGAGCAGCTGGACGCCGAAAGGTTGGCCCACACATGCACAGATTTATTTTCACGAGAGAGATTTATTGATCATAGCCCGTTCGTCCCTGGTTTTATCCCACCTACGGTAAATGACAGGCCCACATATCTCTTGTAAAGTGTTGCACATTGAAAGCATATGTCTTTTTTCGGTTGCTTTGAGTCCTTTAGCAGGCACGTTAAGCAAAGTTGGTTGTGATGTGCTTCTGACAGTTTATCCAGTGTTGTCTGAGTCGGGCACGCTGCCGCTGCTCCAGATGGTGCTCATGCTCAGAAGGCTTTGTTGCAGAGGAAACGCGGACACTGTCTGCTGGGAACAGAGAAAGCTAGTCTCTGAACCCCAATGTCTCCCATTCTGCCTCACAGGAGGGGGTCCCAAGAGCATCCCTTAAAGTGTCTGTCACTGAATGCAGAATGCGGTTGGGCTCAATCTCATTTTCTGTCTTGCACAAACTTAAAAACATGTACGTACGTGAGCTCATTTGCAAAAAATGGACAGAATTTTAAACTTCTGCACTGAAATCTCTGCAACAGAAATACTGATCGTCATGTTCCTGATTTTAAGAAAATATGCCATATTAGACTGTCTGCACAGGTAAACAGGAGAAAATTTCTTCTGAAAGTCAAGACCGAAGACAGAAGAAGGCAGGACTCCAAAGCATTTGAAAATAAATTATTTTCTCCCTTGTTTTTTAAAAACTGGTTCGGGTCCTTTTGAAATGAAGAGAGGGGGAAAGGTGTGGAAGAAGAAAGTATGATAGCAATTAGGAGTGACAGATCTCCTCTCTCCAAATTAGAACTAAAACGAAGCCAGCAGAGAACCGCAATATTCTAAAGGGTCAGTCCCTTTCCACACGTTACCATGACAACAAAATACCCCTGACCACAAAAATGATGGTAACGACAAAAAGATAATGTGTTTTTCTGTAGTCATTGTTTAAGTCCTAAGATTTGACGGAACCAGTGAAACCATTGTGTCTGCTCTGATGAGCTGGTCTTCTTCTTGTCAGGCATCTCTGGCTAACCCTGACATATTACTAGCCATTTGTGTTCTAGTAACTTGTGCCCTACGTAAAGACTGCTCAAAACCCTCAAAATTTGTTCAACAAAGAATTTTTCCAGTTTCTCAAGTTCACCTCCAAACTGTCGTCAAATGTTTGAATGGTGTCAGAAGGTACTAATAGAATTTACAGCTCTACTTAAAGGTGGCACGGTGGCACAGTGAGTAGTGCTGCTGTCTCACAGCATCTGGGTGGTGTGAGCGGACATGGGTTTGACCCTCACTCAGTCTGTGTGGAGTCTGCACATTCTCCGTGTGGGTTTCTTCCCACAGTCCAAAGGCATGTTGTTCAGGTTCACCCATAGTGTGTGAGTGACAAAGAGAGTGTGTTCTACTGATGTATGGATGTGTGACCCATTGTAAGTAGTGTATCTAGCAGTATAAGTCACCTTGGTGAATAAGATGTGTGGGCTGATAACTCTACATACTGTTGTATCCACTGGAAGTTGCTTGGGAGAAAAGTGTCTGATAAGTAAATGTAATGAATGAAACTTTATTAAACCCAGAAGGAAATTCAGTTAAGTTGTAGCAGCATACATACATTTATACACAATGCAACCTGCATGTACATCTATCCATACAGAAAGTGATCAAGCAGATAAATTTGTAATTAAATAAATAAGGTAGTGAGTGAAAAAGGTGATGGTAAGTATCTCCTCAGATGAAATGAGGCAGGGCTACCAGAATACATTGTGCAGAGCATTGCTGCATTGTGGGAATGGATTTCACGGTGTTCTGTTCTATAAAAAAATGAGGCTGTAGACTGCGATGGGCCTTCTATATGGCACAGATGCTACCATTATTGCTCTTGCAGTGAAACAGAACATACTGACTTTGACCAGAATGAGATTCAGTTCTTCCTTTCTAACACAGGAAAATTCTCTAGCAGCTTGTATGACGATAAACTGGGTCAGGCTTTAATGAAACCCCCCAATCCTCCCACCCCCACCTTCCTTCCCAAGTCTAAATGAAGGCGGACAGAGGGAGAAGGTGCTGGGGAAAATTAGTCTCCTTTTAGCGAGGAGTGGCTTCTTCCTGTCTCCATTCGCTGTCTCCTCCTAATCAATGTGAGCAGACTCCCTGGCTGATGCTGGAAAGGGCAGTGAGTTAGCAGGAACAGGCACAGCGTGATGCTACTGACTGTAAATACAGTAGATTGCAGTGCGGCTGCCAGAAATAAGCACAGACTGGTGGTCTCCCTTCATTGGAATGGACTTCAGATGTTTGTGGTCTTATAAATATGTGTAGCCATGTAAGAAAGAAAGCACATCGCTTTCAATTCAAAGGTTTTACATATCAGGGCATAAATGACAATCATCAGGCCCTAACCAACTTCTAAAATAGATATATCTGTCTTAAGATAACAGACCACACATTATAGATTTGACTATGTCATCATTTATTCAGCAAAAAGTAAGTCAAAGTGCAGAATCCATGTGGAAATATTTAAATACACCTGTACTGCTTCCATCGAAATTAAGAAGGTAGTTAGTCGCCAGGTGCAGCTGATGAAATGCACTTGACAAGCTGATCATCGGAAAATGTGACCACCTCTATAAAACCAGAGCCTCTGGGCGTTTGGTGGTCTGGAGCATTCAGCTGTGCAAAAAATGTCAAGAAGAGAAGACATCAGCAATAAACTTAGAAGCTAATTTTGCTGCTCCTCCTCAGTCTAGGAAAGGTTATAACACGTTTCCAAACTATTTTAAATCCATTGTTCTACAGTGAAATGGATTATTTACAAAAGGAGAATATTCAAGACAGTTGCCATCCTTCCTTGGACTGGGTGCCCCATTAAATTCACCCCAAGGACAGACTACATAATCTCCAAAGAAATTGCAAAGAGCCTAAATGCTTTATATAGGGATCTACAGGCCTCACTTAACATGTTAAATGTTAAAGTTTGTGACAATACAATCACAAAAACACTGAACAAGTATTGCTGTCATGGAAGTGTAGCTAAGGAAGAGCTTCTTGCCTAAAAGAACATGGTAGCTCTGCTTATGCTTGCTAAATTGCATTTGAACAAACCAAGAGATTTCTGCAACAATGTCCTTTAGACAAATGAGACCAAAGTAGAGATTTTAGGTCACTATCCACAATGCCATGTTTGCTGAAAACCAAGCACAGCAACCAACCACCACAAATATGTCATATTAATCATCAAGCACAGTAGTGATGATTTGGGCATGTTTTACCACCAGAGGACCAACGGAACTTACAGTCAAACTGACCATGAACTCTTTATACCAAAATACTCCAGAGCCCATCAGCAGATTTACAACTAAATGTCTGGGAGAGAAAAAAAAATGAAGGTGTTGGAATTGCCAAACTGAAGTCCACACCTGAATTCCATTGAGATGCTGTGGTGGGACTTTCAGAGTTTTGCAGAAATGCCTAAAGTGAGCATAACGGCTCCCATTCTTCTTTGCTGATCTCAACTGGTGTCCTGCAGGGCTCGGTACTGGGCCCTCTGCGCTTCTCGATCTACACCTCCTCCCTCAGCCCTGTCATTGCCTCCCATGGATTCAAATACCACTGCTGTGCTGGGGATACCCAGCTTTTTCTCTCCTTTCCACCTGGAGCATCAGACATTTTCGCGGACATTGTTGCCTGCCTGTCGGACATCTCTGCATGGATGTCTGATCACCACCTCCAGCTGAACCTCTTCAAAACAGAGATCTTACACCTCCCAGCTGGCCTGTCTTCCTGTCACGATCTCTCAATCAACCTGGACAACTCACTCATTTTGTCTACCTCCTTGGCTAAGAGTCTGGGAATGATGATCAACTCAAGTCTATGTTTCTCTCAATACATTGACGCCACTACCTGGACCTGCAGATACAGCCTGCATAACATCCACAGGATCCGTCCTCACAACAGACTCCGTCTAGGCCATGGTGACATTCCATCTGGACTACTGCAACTTCCTCCTGTGTGGCCTTCCCAATACTTCCATCAAACCTCTACAGCTGATACAAAATGCTGCTGCCTGAGTTCTCTAACTTGCCGAAGCGTTCCCATGTATCGTCTCAACTCGTTTCTCTGCACTGGTTTCCTATACCTGCCCGGATCAAATTTAAGACCCTGATTATAGCCTACAAATGCATCAACAGAACTGCTCCCAGCTATCTATAAGACTTGATCAACCGTTACAGCCTAACCAGACAGCTGCGCTCTTCCACATCTGCCCGCTTGGTGGTCCCACACACGAAAGGTAGAGCACGGAGGTTCTCGGTTCTGGCTCCGTTGTGGTGGAAAAACCACCCCCTCTCACTCAGAACCACTGAAACTCTGTCCACATTTACAAAGGGTCTGAAAACTCACCTCATCCAGACTTCCTTCACCCATGGTCTCTTAAGTTCATGTGAGGTGTAAATGTTATGCACCATTACTTTAAGAGCTCCTGTAATGTACGTAAATGTTTGTGTATCTCCAAAAAAAAAAAGAATAATTTGTAGGAAGGTGATCAAGAATCATCGATTTTATGCAGCTACTTATGTGATGAACATTGGTGCTTGTGGTGGAAATGAACTAACTGTACTCAGGAATCACACGTCTGCGACTATGTCCCTCTTTCTCCTAATGTAATGCACAAATTGTATTGCAATGAAAAATTGTGTGCTTTGGAGTAGAGGGGTGTGGTGGTGCAATGGTGCAGTGGGTTGGGCCAGGGCCAGGGCCTGCTCTGTGGTGGGTCTGGGGTTCGAGTCCTGCTTGCGGTCCCTTGTGATGGATTGGCGCCCTGGAATGTGAAGGAGTCTTGTGGTGAAGCCCTGCAGACAACTCATTTAATGACTATGCTAGTTTCACGTCAGCAGACTTGGATATAAAATCTGAAAAGACCCTCTTTCACTATTCTGAATAAAAATTATCTTTGGCAACTGATATTAAACAAGAGCATTTTTCTCTTCTCATTCAAATACATATACTTTTAGTTCTATGTCCATCGTGCAAAGGTGCTGTTGTGTCTCATTATGTTGAAAGGAATGTTGAGTTACTAAGACAAAGATTATATAGGATTCTTTTCAAAATGCATATTTAATGCTTCATGGTGGCTTGATTGCATTTAGTTTTTATTATATTGCTATGTCCTGGGTGTGTAGCCTCCCCCTCTAGCCTTATGCCCTGTGTTGCTGAGTTAAGCTCTGGTTTGCCGCAACCTTGTTTGGGACAAGCAGTTGTAGATAGCGTGTCTTTTATAGCCCAAGGAACAAACTATTGTCCTGTGGGTTGGTGTGTGCTTATAGTAAATGTGCTGCTGGTTAAAACAGTAGTCAGCTGTACTGGTCATGGTGACACCCAGTGTGGTGTTCTGCTTTTTGTTACAGCTGAGTTCATGATTAAATTATACTCATTTGGCTATTCAATGAATAAAACTCACAAATCAAATCATGTCAGCTGAATGGGTACACTCAGGAGCTGAAAGACATTCATTTACATTTATCTGACACTTTTTTCTAAAGCAATTTACAATGTTAAGGTTACAATTATTTACCCATTTATACAGCTGGGTAATTTTTACTGGAGCAATTCAGGGTAAGAAGCTTGCTCAAGGGTACTACAGCTGGAGGTGAGGCTTGAACCTGCCACCTTTGGGTCTGTTCAGTTGTGTTAAAGGGAATTGGTACTGAAGAAACCTCATTGTAGTAAAGCTATTAGCACAAACACACCTGTAACAGTTCTGTAATAACACTTCCCCTTTATTTGATCATGTGGAATATAAAACAGAATACATTAATATTGAACTGCTGTGGGATATCCATACTTTATTAGCAGGTCCAGTGGTCAAAGACAAGGAAAAAGGCTATGGAAGTCACTGTGGATAAATCTCACTGCTAAGCAACTGAGTAAATGGTGTGGAAAGCTGTGAGCATGATGGGAAATGCAAAGGGAGGTAAAGTCCATCAGAGAGTGACTGTCACAGTGATGCTCATGCAGCAGTGTCAATCCTTCATCCACAGATGATGGGAAGCTGTCCCTGGATGAATTCCAGGCCTTCTTCTCCGATGGTACTCTGAACGAGGAGGAGCTGGAGAAGCTCTTTCATACCATCGACTCGGATAACACCAGGTAGGCCTATTCTCGTGTCCTTGACAGAGCCCGTCCATTGAGTCCAGTCCTCTGTCGATACATAGGAGTTCGCCCTTGTCTGTTGTATTGACACCAATCTGAAGTGTAATCCATATGTATGTGAGCACACACTTTCCATGTAGTGAACATGAACCTGCAGTGACACCCTTGTTTTTACCGACCACATCGCTGAAGCTTACAGTATGTACTGTACGTGTACTTCTGGAAGTAATGTCAGTCTTCAGAAGTTTTTCTGTATAAAGGAGTGCTTCTTTTAAAAAGAGAGCACTGTTGCATGGTATCATTCTACCACGTTGCATGGTACATGTAGATTGACATTACCTTTATTGCTGCATAATAGCAGTAACATCAGTCTTCGGAAGTTTTTGTGTATGATGGAGCAGTTGTTTCAAAGAAAGCGTTGTTTTGTGGACTCTCAGAGTGTGTCCGCAGTAGTTCGTAACTTAGAGGCCAATTCCTGTCAGTCAGCTCTTTTATCAGCTGCCATACAGGAAGGAATCGTAAAGAAAGTCATGTAAAAGGTGGAATAGCTGCTACAGTGCTAATTGGATGTTCTTTGGTGCCACTCTGAATTCAGACATGCCTCTTCATCACATGCTTAATGTTGCATCTCTTTACCGAGTGATATCCAAAAGTCATAATCACCATTTTTCTGCTGTCTGCACCTGATCCCCATGTGAAACAACCAATCCAAGAGCATTTGCCCCTCAGAGGAGTAATTGTATAATTCTTCTGCATCAATGATATAGGACTGTAATGTGTGGCAGTACAACTATAGTAGTAGCATCAGACAGCTTGTTTTAATTGTTTTGCGAGCAGTTATGTGTACAAAAGTTAATTGTTAGAGAACCCCTCCTTCTGTGCCCTTGTGGGTGATTTCAAGTTAGCTCTGTTTGCTTGGGTTTAGACTCAGGTGAGTTAGCTGGTCAATGGTAAAAGATTTTAAACTGCAGATATACCCTGTAGAGATTTATCAGGTTTAATTTCATATCGGCATATCATTCAGGTTCATTTGTTCAAAAGAAGAAACACCTGATATTATACCTGACATTCCACCCAGTTATCAGCCCTTAAACAGCTGAGTAATATTCCACTCTCATCTGCTCTGGAAGAAACAGGTCTCCTCTGTGTGCAGAGTTTTTAATTGAGTTTAACTTTAATAATCACCAAGACAGGGGGTTCTCCCATGCTCCCCTGAGTTAAAGTCATTTCACTGCAGAACCAGCACTTTAACTGTCATTGCCAACTCTCATCCCAGTGGGTGGCCTGGGACTTTCTCTTTTTGCCTACGTCTGTTTCCATACCAAACACCTCAGTCTTGCTCCTTTTCACTCAGCCTCTCTTACTTCATCTTCGCTGTTTCCCTGTGTCCTCCTTTTTCTTTCCTTCAGTTTCTAGTACTTGTGTCTTTTTCTGCTGCCTCTCAGTTCAGCCAGTTCTTCCCTTGCTTGTCTCAGAGCTAGACTGTGCAAAGGATTATTTCCAATAATTTAAGGTTGTGACTGCAGTCAAGGAGTACCTGTCTGAATATTTACGTTACTGCCTGTAGTACAGGAATGCTACACCTCCGGGTATTCAGGCTACATGTTGGTTATTACAAAGTCCCTTCACTATGGTGAAAGAGTGCAATCTTCCCCAACCTATTAATTATTGAAAAATCCTTCATAAGCTGAATTATTTCAAATCAGAAATATAATAACCATTCATTTCAATGTTAAACATTTGTGGCAGGCTAAAGTATTGTGATAAAATATCACCAAATCCCATTAAAATTGACACAATTACTAACAATAATTAATATTAGCTATCATAGCATGGCATAAGGGCAAAAGAAATCAATGAAAACAATGCAAATTAGTTCACACTCGGTGAACAAGCTGACATGGCTTGGACTTTCCAAGGAGGGCCATGATTGCTCAGACTACAACAGATAAAAGCAGGAAATAAGGCCTTGAGAATTTAGTGCAGCACAAGCTAAACTATGAGAAGACCACCTTTGGTCTCATTGTCACCTCAGGGTTGGGAGGATCACAAAATCCAAAGGTATCATTATGAAGAAATTTGTTGTGAACTGAAGTAGGGGTATTAAACCATTCATAACCTCAAGGTCTCATAAATCAAATGCTTGTGTCTCGGGGATGACCGTATACTATGGTACTGTTCTGACATTATGAGTATCTAACAGTATAGAGACAAGTAGCAGAAATTACGACTCTGCCGTTTCGTCTCAGTTTTTCTGCTAGGTGTGTCGGGAATGACAGTCCCTCAGGGTTAAGAGCATCTGCTAAGGAAAGAAATAACCTGATAACAAGACTTCATTTCCTGGCATCTGCTTTGATGCCTTTGCTGTTTGGCTCTCATCACATTCAGCAATGGGGTATTTCTCTGTTTTTGTTGAACATGTGCATGTGAGTGCAGTGAATGAAGTGTCTCTGATTACTGATGTCAGGTGCAGAGCTATGATTACCAGGAAGGAGTTCAGAGCGCGCTTTGTAAAAAGACCTGCTGTCGGACGGAATCTGTATGTGCCAGGAGGCTTTGATCTGACACAGGTCTGCCTTTCCATCATATCTTGTGTTCTAGCAAGAGAAAAGGATGAAGGACTTTACTCCAACCTTTCTGGAAAGTGGTTGTTTTAGAGGTGACGGAAGACAAATAGACTGGGTCTGCACATGTAATGACTGTGATTCCCAGGCCATCTAATATGGCAATTGCAGTGACCTTTAAAAGTTTAATAAGTCTATTGCAGTATAAATATGACCTCCACATGTTTGTTATTACCTTATAAAATACAAGATAAGTGAAAGTATCCACAGTACATTTATGGTTTAGTTTACATATAATTTGTAGATACTTTTTAACTTATTCTTGGACCTCCCTTGGCGATCATAATGGTGTGTATGTGAAGATCAGCATACTTCTAGTTTCTCTAGCCTGCTCTCCCTGGGATTTCTGGCCTCTTGTGCCTTTTTTATTTACCCTTTTTCCCAACAGTTACAATTGCTTTAGTTTTCAGTGGCTTGAATTTGTACTTTAAGACTTTGTTCTTTAATGGCAATTTGGTCTATTGACTGCCCACACAACAGTGAGATTGTGAATTATTGTGTTCATGCCTTTTGGTCATCTCAAAGAGAGTCTCTGTGTAATTGTCCATATATCGATACTTGTCCAACAGCTGTGGTCAGGCTGCTGCATTCACAACCCAGTCCAGTTGGGTCCCATTAAAGTATTTGGCCTGGAACACAGAAGAGCTGTTTAAATCCACCTGACACTTGTGCAGACCTCACTGCTGGAATGCCATGTGGTGAAACAACACTTTTATTGGATTGTTAACAACAAAAAGCAACATGAAATAATTTGACTGGAATACAGTCAGAAGATTTATTTGCGTTTGATTAAAAAGTGTATGGGCAAAAATTATAGAGCTGTTCAGATGAGCTGAAGTTATTTATAAGTATAATAAAAAAACAGCTATGCATTTAAGCACTATAATTTTTCTTTGTTTTTCTGGCTCCTTGTCTTGCATTTACTTAAGGTTAATTAATCCATTGTAACTGCTGCATAAGTGCTGAATGCAGTTGTGGGCATGGAATAAGTGAATTCTTTTGAAAGCAAGGTTTCTTGTCCAGCTTTCAGTGTGATAATCTTGAATTGAATATTATTAAGATGAAGATAATTGTGCAAATGAATAAGAGTTAAATCACTGACAAAATGACTGCTTACAGTATCTGCAGTTGTGTGGTATTCACAAAGGCCATCCAGACCACACTTGACCTGGCAGACACCACACCTCCTCACCTCCATCTCCCACCAGCTTCCCACTTGTCTGTAGTACCCAAAGTAATTGGGTCATGAACCTTTGGTCATGTAACCATGGTGATGCGTTACCGACAGCTTAGACCGAATGTCATGGTTACTGGGTTGGAGAGGCTTGCATTTAGCGCAGGATTCCTTATTAATGGGGTAGACTAACCACCGTTCCTATTAAAGACATAAACAATGTATCATGGCTGTCATAGCGCATACTGTTCTGGCCATGTGAACTGTGCTAACTCTACTCTTGTTGGAACATGGCTTATTGGGTCTCATGGCTGCAGTTCCCTTCTCAGAAACAAACTGACATGTTGAGCTTTAATTATGTCGGTGTTGGGTGATGTGTGTCTGTGTGAAAGATTTTTACCTCTACCTTACCTGGTTTTCTATTATTTCTCCCTCTTCCCCTTTATTTCCTCTGTCTTCTTGTCCACTGCTGGTCTACCCGTGGTGTGTCAGCAATGTTGACACTAGAGAACTCTGTGGTGAGTATCAGTACATCACTCTTCAGCCTTCTGTGTGTATGTGTGTGTGCGTCCTGACTTGCTTTTTGTCAGTGTTTGTGAGAGCCAGACAGAGAGCTCAGTCAGAGACCATGTCCCAGTGGTATATGGATTTGGATTAACCTTTCACCCTACTATTGATATTTCCTATGCTAAATCTGGTAATACATGAAACGATGCAGTGGTATCCTGCAATGTACTTTTGTAATCATACTGTATAACATCACTGTGGAATTCAGATCTTTTTGAAAGCGTCAATAAGGCAATTTACTGTTTGCCAATAATGCACAGTGCAAATATATCACAGCCAGACAAGGGGACCTAAAAGACTAGAAGCAATAATTTTTTTTTTGTCTTCGTGTTGAATCACAGAGCAAATCATAAGAACATAAAACGCAGCTTTTTTGTGCAGTCGCACAAGCTATACCAGTTTGTGTTTTGACTGGTTCCTAGGTAAATCTCAGCAGTTAGGATCCAATCATTACTTCAGCATTCTAGCAAACTTACCATGTGAACAAGTCATGCTGATAATGTCCTGCTATCACCATTTTGTGTGTGTGTGTGTGTGTGTGTGTGTGTGTGTGTGTTGGGGGCGGACTCTCTCGCCTCTCCTCACCTTGATGTGTTGCCTTTCCAGACTACTTTGCCAAACACATGGGTGACTATGAAGGTGTTCTGGCATCGCTGGAGACCCTCAACCTTTCAATCCTCAAAGCTATGGATTTCACCAAGAAGGTAGGAGCTCCAGCTGCATATCTGTACTCTACTCTACGTATGGAAACTCTATGCCATCCTAACAAAAATCTTGTTACCTAACCATGGCCTGACCACTCAGGTTACCGTCAGAGATCCATGTGATTGGATCCAAGTATCTTCCACATGTCTCACATGCTTCTTACCAGGACTACCTGAGAGTTTAAGAACACGCTACTAGTGCATTTCAAAAATACGCTTCTTGGCAAGTGCAGTCACAGCTGAACTTCTTTAGATTTTAATGTCTTTTAGCATAGTAGATGGTACATTCGTATTTGGTGTTTCATATTCTTTTTTTGCCCCGTCCTGGGTGTGTCCCCTCCCCCTCTGGCCTTACGCCCTGTGTTACCGGGTAGGCTCCGGTTCCCCGCGACCCCGTATGGGACATGCGGTTCTGAAAATGTGTGTGTGTGTGTATTCTTTTTTGCGGTCTTACTCCCCTTGTTCATATACAGGCATCTATTTTATATCCAAATGTATAAAATGGAATGCCTAAAAGACAGGTAAAAATATACCCCAAAGGGGACATATTTAAGGTATCTCTTAGCTATGCTAATCTTTATTTCATAGGTGGCCAAGTAACTGTCAGTAAAGAGGTCATTCTTGTGCCTGAATTTTTCCCATGTTTAGTCTTGCCTATTTTTTAATTTCCTCGTCCTTTATCAGCTTATCTGTCTCTCTCCCAGTATTCTTGGACTCATTTCATATTCCTTTTTTTCAGTTCAAACATTGCTATGCTCTGATGTTTGGTTATTAAATATTTTCAAAATACTCTAGGGAGAACAGTGAAATTGAAACCACCCAGCTTTCACATATATAAAACTTTTACTTCATGAGTTGCATAATTCACTTTTTGTTTTTACAGATCAAGTCTGTCAATAAAAGACTAATAAAATATGTAAAAATTTTCAATCGGTTTTGTGTGTCCGACGTATAGCATGCGTGTGTGTAGAATGAATTTATCTTTTATGTGACCTGTATTACAGTTATTCATATGAAACTGTTGTTGTAAGAAATTGTTCCTAGGCAATTGCATGCTTGACACTGGGTCATTAGAAGACAAACCTGAAGTCGCTCTCCAGCCTTGTATATTTTTAGTCAGTATTAAAACTCCCCCATCCCCCTATCCCCCATATTTAAGGGTTCAGATTGCTGGGAAATGCATCTGTGATTAAACTAGGGTCAGATACAGTGACGTGTTTCCATGGAAACAAGACTCTATATCACGAACCGTACTGTAACTGGCTTGCCAATGCTAAAGGATGTGCATTCTCTCTTTGAAGTTTGTCAGAATAACGGTCGTGACAGTCCGGTCATTGTCCATGTGAATGGCTTCCTGGCTTCCATACAATAATTAATGTCTTTTCTGCCTGCCCTTTCACACCATTTCCTTCACACACAATTAATCCTTTAGACTTTGAGGAGGTGGGGGTTGCCACTCATTATTCATGGGCATGTGATATTTTCATCCGTTTCATGAAATATTAATGTCATGGGTGTCGATCACCGCATCCACCCCACAAATTGCCATTTAAAATGCAATGCTTAATATCATTTATCCAATGTAAATGTCCAATTAAAGGGCAGAAGGAGCAAACCAGCACATTATGGATTTACCAACACCTGCTGTGTGTTGGGCTGAAGATGGTGTGTGTGTGTGTGTGTGTGTGTGTGTGTGTGTGTGTGTGTGTGTGTGTACTGTAAATAAAATGTCATCATTTCACAGATATGTTTTCAAGTGCAAAGAAGCACAGGATATTATTTAAAAAGTAAACAGGGTGAGTGTATTCTGTCCTTAAGAGTAAAAAAAGCACCAATTAATAATACATCGCATATAATGCAATGCAATATCATGGCTGCGGTTTTTTGGAATAATCAAGACATCAGTGTGGTTCTGTGGTGTGTTTGTGTATGTGCGTGTGTGTGGGCCTGTACAGTATGTATGTGATGGTACCTAGGATATAAAATATGAGCAGTGTTCTGGGTACATGGTGAATCGTGTGCTCCATCCAGTCAAAAGTTTGAGCACACCCCGGCAATACCTGCATAGGATAAACTGAGTGTCCTGAATTTCTGGGAAGATGTGGTGCTTCATTTCCTCATTAAATTTGTTAAACAATGGCTTTGTGTGGGGGTTACTTTCCAGCAAGCGTATTCAAACTTTTCACTGGTCCGCTCTCTTTGGATACGTCTTTTGTGTGACTTCCCTGAAACTATCGATACAAATACGGTTTTAGTTTGCCATGCAATTTAAGCTCGGAACATGTTTTTTTCTGTCATTACAAGTAGTGCATCAGTTCTGAGAAACAACACAGACAAACTGTATTTGCATAAAAAACAAACGCATCAATTCTGCAATGTGTAATGGTCTCTAGAGTTTTCCTACAAACAAAATTTGCTTTGAGATTCGATGTCTTTCTGTCTGTGTAGCTGTGCTTGTGTGTTAATGTTAAAGTTACTGTAATGCTGTTGTAAATATGAGTGTGTGAAGGAGAGCACAGGGTAGGCACCAAAGTTTCTTACCTTAAACTGTGTATGTGTGTGAGAGAGAAAGAGCGACAGAATGCTCTCTGATCAGTCTTTAAGATGCATTTTCTTCCATTAAACCTCAGTCTTTGTTCTAGTATAGTTTCCCTGCTACAATGCTGAAAAACAGCCATAAATTTCTGTCTCCCACATCTAGCATTAAAGTGCATCTTTTTCACTTGCAGACCATTTTTATCCTGGCCTACAGTATGGTTTTCTTCTGTTTCTTCCCTGTAGTAAACAGCTAATGGAATCTCAAGCTCAAAGGTTGCTATCAATTCAGAGGCAACACTTACAAACAAGTGCACATGAAATATGGGAACCTGGAAACTTTTACTATATTTCTGTACGTGATTAAGGAGACAGCATTTCATCGTAAGAAAGTATGGGGGGAAAATGAAGGAGCGGGACAGGTGTGACAGCATGAAAAGCTGACGAAGTAAGGAGTGCACTGCGGTACCTTTACTGTAACTGCGTTCAGGTGTCCCTAGGGGGCAACACTGTCAAGTCACTAAGCAACAGTGTTTGTAATGGAAACGCTGCATTTTTCCTAGAAGTATATTGCAATTATGTTTTCATGGATCTGCACATATTCCACAACTGTTCAGCTTTAAAGCAATGTATTTAAAATGTAATCTTATAGCGTCTGCCCTTAGAACTGTTCAGAAGGCACCATTTAGGTCTGTATTTTATCATCTGTAAAACAGGTAAAATGATAGATCAGCCTTTTAAAATGGTGCATTTCTTTCTGTGCCCTGTAGGACACTTTTAATTTCAGAATTTAAATAATCAATTTATATGTAAAATATTTTTGAGGAAGGGGGGGTGGCGCAGTGGGCTTGGCCGGGTCACACTCTCTGGTGGGTCTGGAGTTCGAGTCCCGCTTTGGGTGCCTTGTGATGGACTGGTGTCCCGTCCTGGGTGTGTGCCCTCCCCCTCCCAGCCCTGCACCCTGTGTTGCCGGGTTAGGCTCCAGTTCGCTGCAACCCCAGTTGGGACAAGTGATTTCAGAGTGTGTGTGTGTGTGTGTTTGTTTTCTCTAGTTCTGCTCATACAACTGTGTAATGTTCTGCTTTAATTTCATTCTGATTTTTTTTTTCCCTTAAATAACAGGTCATGTGGGAAATCTGGATTTTAAATGTTGCGAATTCAAAGAGTGACAAAGATATCAGTTTAATCATGTGATATGCAAGACTTGACAGTTACTGTTAATCTTGATTTTGGCTGTGTGGCTGTATTCTGTGTGCCCCATCCATACTGGTGTTGTTACTGAAAATTTGATCTCTACAGATGGACCTCCACAGATGGTAATATTTTCATAGCTTTTCTGATTATTCTAGTGGGATACAAATGTTTAATATGTCCAGGGTCCGGGAGCTACTGCCTTTAGACCCAAAAGTCGCAGCTTTAGATCCCACCTTCAGCTGTAGTACACTTGAGTGAGGTACTTACCCTAAATTGCTCCAGTAAAATTGCTCAGCTGTATCAATGGATAGATAATTGTAAGTAGCTTAACATTATTAGTTGCTTTGGAGAAATTGTCAGCTAAATGAATATATTATTAATCAATTAATATATTAGTTATATAAGATTTTCCATTTTGGTTTTTTTTTTTACATTTACATTTATTCGTTTAGCAGACGCTTTTGTCCAAAGCAACGTACATCTCAGCAAAAGTACAATTCATCCATTTTCTTTTACATTCATTATTTTCTATGAACCTAAATATTTTCATTTGAACACTTATGTGAAGTGTTTCTTGGTTTTTCTAATTTATTCTTAAATGTTGTCATCTTTAGTGTAATGTCTCTGTGTCCTGTATATGAACAAATTTAAATAGTATTTAAATGTTGCAGATGGTCGCTGTCAGTAACACAAAAGCATCGACTTTAATTTTTACTAATGTGCTCATTAGGTCATTTCCAACATTTCATTGTTTCTCCTTGAATGTTTGCTTCAGAGGTCACTCAAAAAGTTGTGTCCACAAGTTGGTAGGCAAGAAGACATCTTTGTCACATCCATCAGTTTGTAAGGCCAACAGCTGCCTGTCTAGTAATGGGAAGAAAAAGTCCATAGTGAATAGTATAGACAGTTTTATTGCCTGAACTAATAGCCTTTGAGTGCACCTAACTTGTTCTTTTTTCTATGATACTCATATTTTTAGGGACCTGAAAAGAACTGCCTATTCCATCAACAGGGCCCTGTCTTTAAGATTTACTGAAGGCTTCAAAGACAACATATTGTCACACATAGAGCAGTGTGACACTCCTTACTGATACAGCTATTTACAGCTGCAACTTACTGAACACATTTAAACTGATATTTGTTCACTTAGCATACACTTTTTTCCAAAGTAACGTTCATCTCCGAGAACAATAGTAAATGAGCATTAAACCAACAGATGAAGAGATTTAGATGCAGACACATGATTCTTGAGTACAGTTAATTTCTCACATACCACAGTATAAACCAGTATACATTACATGAGTTGCTGTATTTAGGGTTTTTTCATTATTAAAGAGATTGCATAGTACACGTTTATTGAGCAGATAGGAGATTTGGGGAGAAGTGAGTCTGAAAGAGATTTTTCAAGACCCTTCTTGAATGTTGAGAGAGATTCAGCAGTTCTGAGTGACGCACGGAGGTCATTCCACCAAGTTGGAGCCAGAACCAAAAACCTCAGTGCTTTTCGGACCACTTGTGCATGGGATTACCAGGCCTAAAGAGGTGGAGGAGCGTAGCAGTCTGGTTGGGGTGTAGTGAGTGATCAAGTCTTATAGATACTGGGGAGCAGATCCATTGATGGGTTTGTAGGCAATAACCAGAGATTACAGCCAGACATCTTGAATTTGATATGGGACAGCTGTGTAGTGCAATGGTTAGAATTACTACCTTTGGCCTCAAAGGTTGCAGGTTTGAGCCTCACCTCTGGTTCTAGTACCCTTCAGCAAGGTACTTACCCTAAATTGCTCCAGTAAAATTATCCAGCTGTATAAATGGGTAAATAATTGTAACCTTAACATTGTAAGTTGCTTTGGAGGAAAGTGTCAGCTAAATGAATAAATGTAAATAATATGGGCAAATATAGCAACACCACACTAAGTGTGCCTCTTTACTGAGATTGGACACCAGCATCTAGAGAAATGGGCTTGCTTTCCCCCTTTAGGACAGAGAAAGAGTTATCTGTAAGTGTCTGGGGGGGGTTATCAGGGGTCCACTGGGCAGGATCACATCCCAGTTACAGATGGGCGGTTATGTCCTGCTGAGGAAGTAGCTCCATCATCAATGACAAATATCTGCCCCTCACTTAAGGAAAGGAGTTGCTGTCCTCCCCACTTGACTGCCTGTCATCTTCTTTTACCCCCTGAGTGACAGTCAAGTCGCTGCCTGCCATCTAAATAGAACGAGACAAGATTAACCTTCCCTCCTGGGGCTCAACTGTCCGATTTACAGCTCACAGATGTTTACCCCAAGGTTTGGTACTACACTCTGGGTGTCAATGGGAGTACAGCTGGATATTGCTGTCTGCTAGCAGGCATGCTAGTACAGAAATCATTTATTCTTAGTGCCCTTTTTGCTGAAGAGCTTTTATGTCATACTGCTACAATGAAAGAAAAAATAAATATGCTCGCATAACTAACTGTAAAAGATGACTATGTAAATGAGGTTAGAGACCGGGCAGTCAGAATATGCTCCCAAATTCTCTTTAATTGCCTTCTTATGCAGGTAGAAGGCACAGATAGCAGGTCCTGAGGGCAGCGAGAGCCTCCATTTATTAAAACACACTTCATATGCACATCACCCCTTCGTGTGGACCGGCTCTGCTCGGGCCCAGGCTGTTTTTAATGAGCTGTTCTCATTAGCCAACTCCAAGCTGCCCGGACCAGAACCGCTCTCCTTCCGCCACCGCTCTGATTCAGACGGGGCCGCTTTCCTGCAGTTTCGTGCTCTTACAGCATCCCTGGGTCATTTCTTCAGCCGCGTGCCATTGAAGGCATCTTTACTCGCTCTCCAGTCCTTAGCTGAAGAGGCCATTAATTAGGACATAAAGTAAAGCTTATCTCCTCTCCTTGCTGTTGCTTCTGTAGTCTTTTGTGGTACTTTCCCTCATTTAAAACGAATCACAATTAAGAACAGGGCACATGTTAGGAGTGATAACAGCGAAAGAAGGAAAGGTGGCCAGAAAAGCAAGAAAATGACTTGGTTTTGAATGTCTGTGACCTGTAGAGAAGAACTGGAATGGTGTGGATGAAAGAAAGCCACAGAACAGAGCTGTTCTTTTTGACCGCCCCCTCCGCGCTCTGAAGAGCAAGCTAAGGTAATTTATTTGAAGCTGCGTTTGGGTTTCAGGAGCCAGAGTTCCAACCAGGAATACTAATGAATCTGTCTTTATGCAGATTTTATTTTGGGTGGATGAGTTTGTGAGTTTTCCTCAAGGTGCACTATTTTGTGCGGAGGCCCCAAATCGTTACTGATCCAGCACACTGGCAGCGGTACAAACAAAGGCCCTGCAACAGCTCAGTTGAAAAAAATGGAAAACACACACACATTTTCAGAACCGCTTGTCCCTTACGGGGTCACGGGGAACCGGAGCCTACCCGGCAACACAGGGCGTAAGGCCAGAGGGGGAAGGGGACACACCCAGGACGGGACGCCAGTCCGCCGCAAGGCACCCCAAGCGGGACTCGAACCCCAGACCCACCGGACAGCAGGACTGCGGTCCAACCCACTGCGCCACCGCACCCCCAAATGGAAAACATTTATATTGAATGCTATCTGGTAGTAATGTTGTTGATTGATTATTGTGGCGTGGCCTATCATCTTGAATGCTTGATGTATGCATACTGTACTGCAATTGCATTGCGTGTACAGCAGCACGTGGTGGTTAAGGACACGTCAATGTGACCTGGAGGCGGTCAGGAAGTCCCAAGAAACATTAGCTGTGTACTTTAAGATGTAAAATATGATCAGAATTTGACCACAGACTTGAATTTTCCTTTACATTTATGCGTCTGCCAGATGCTTTTAGGCAAAGTGACATGTATAACTCATTCAACTATTGTGAAAATGCTTTTATTTTAAAGGTACTCCAACTACTTCTCTCTCTAGGGCTGTAGTCCCTCCGGTCATCCTTTTTACCACCTCTATGACTTGGGTTCCCACTCAATTGTATACCTGTTCAGAGAAGCCACATGGCGTTCATGCTCCTGGTGAAGCCCCCATGACCCACGGTTATTGTTTCCCTGGCAACAGTGCCAAAGAGCAACTTCCTGGAAGTCGTGACTGGAAGATTAGTTTTTTGTTGTCGAAATGTGTTGTGACTTTATCTTCATTCTGGAAACAGTTTTACTTATTTAGCAGAGCCTTTTCTCCAAAGCGACTTCCAATGAACTCTATGTAGTGTTATCAGCCTACACACCTTATTCACCAAGGTGACTTACACTGCTAGATACACTACTTACACTGGGTCACTCATCCATACGTCAGTGGAACACACTCTGTCACTCACACACTATGGGGAAACCTGAACAGCATGTCTTTGGGCTGTGGGCGGAAACCAGAACACCGTCAATAAGAATGACACAGAAAAAGGAGTTGGACATGTGGACATTTCTCCTTCAATATTAGTGGGTTCTCTTTCACTTTTGCCACTGAATATTAGTTTGTTCTCATGCCATTTTCCCCTTAACCATCCACACCTAAGCCGCACTGATTCAAAATAGAATTTTGCCAGACACTGGCTTTGAACCAGTCAAAACTACCTTTTTTAAAATACAAATTGAGAAGAATAAAAATAGTCTTTTTTTCAGTAGGAAAGTGCAGCAAAGTCATAAAATAGCTTGAAGCTTGGAGCGGCTGGACTCCTGCATCTCTGGTTACGGTCCTGAAGTGTGACACTGTTTTAACATCCTTTAGTAATTTTATGAGCTCTGTTCTCTCACTTTTCTGGATGTCAGCAAAATGGGATTAACAGTGTGTGAAGTGTGAGTCACCGTCCACCAGGCAAACACATAATGATCTTCAGGTCAGGACCAGTCTTCAAAGAATAGTACTGTGTCTCTACACAAATGATTATCCTTGCAAATTATACACCAAGCTATTTTTTGTGAACAGCTCTTAATGATAATACCAGGCATCATTTTCTTTTCCTTTTCTTATTAAATAGACCGGGGGCGCGGTGGCGCAGTGGGTTGGACCACGGTCCTGCTCTCCGGTGGGTCTGGGGTTTGAGTCCCGCTTGGGGTGCCTTGCGACGGACTGGCGTCCCGTCCTGGGTGTGTCCTCTCCCCCTCCGGCCTTACGCCCTGTGTTGCCGGGTAGGCTCCGGTTCCCCGCGACCCCATCTGGGACAAGCGGTTCTGAAAATGTGTGTGTGTGTGTGTGTGTGTGTGTGTGTGTGTGTGTGTGTGTGTGTGTATTAAATAGACCTTGGTGCCTTTGATAAATCTAGAGTTGATCCTTCCATGTATGTCACTATACCTCAAGCTCTCTAGAGAGGCAAAACCTATAGGGTTGCCTACAATGAAGGTGGCACAGCACAATGAAGTTTAAAGTTAACACTGTGATTTCCCTGGGCAGTTTCCCAGGCTCAGAGGACCCCCCCAAACACATCAGGGTCATTACAGGGCAAATGCTGCTGGGGCTGCTGCCAAGATTGAGGTAAATTGAAATTAAATTAGTTTTAAGGCCATTGGCAAAGATTTATAATGACTTTTATAATCAGTTTGCTTAAAGAGTTTATAAAGTGGAGGGCACTGACACAACTAAGACAGAGAGGAGCTATTCAATTACTTTTTCAACTGCGAATCAAGCTGTTCACTTTTCTTCAACTACCTTTGCCAGCACAAAGACCTGTATGTATGGCAACTCTCTCCCTTCAGTTTTTTCACTATTTCTGCATGCTGATTTTGCACATTCAGTTGGCATAGGAAGTATTTTCGCCCCGGATGTTACCGCAGTTTGCAGCATTACGACCCAAACACATTTCATTTTGTTTGTATGGTTAAACCATGCTCAGCATTTTGTATAGCCATAATCCCTTTTATTCTTAAAAATGTAAATTAAAAATAAATATGATCCAGCTTGGAAAAGGATTCCCCTTCCTTAGTGTTTGCTGTCATTAAAAAGCCCAGCATCATTCTGTTGCCATTAGAATTTAATGGGAATGTGCATTTAACCATCAACTCTGAATTTACCTGTCTAAATTAAATATACGTGTCTGTGTGTAGATGGTGTTTTTTGCCTTCATCATGTTCCAACACATACTGCAGCTATGCAGCAAGCAACACACTCGTACAATTCCCCAGAGGAGCTGAATTAACGCATTAATTGGAAGAAGTGTGAAATGGTTGAATAAGAAAATGAAAACAAATATTTTAATATACATATATAAATAGACGAAACAACACAGAACTTTCCACAGCAGTCTCTTAAATGAACCCGATGTAGGCTTAGAGCTATGCACTCACTAGTGAAAACACGGATGCTCCTGGTACAGTATTCATACATTTGTAAGCTGTTTTGATCCTGTGCTGGGCATAAAACCAACAAAAAAACTAAACTTTTCATGCATTCATTCAGACTAGCCTGTGTATAAAGTAAAACATTTAAAAAATGTTACATTTTCCAACTAGTACTACCGACAAAATGCATAATATACACCAGCGAGCAAGATACTTTTAGACAATGCCACAACAAGAGCATATATGTCAAGGGATTCTGCTCAGTCAAGATGACAGAGTTAATCTGAGGCACAACAAACTTTAGTGGAAATAGAGAAAATTTTGCAGCAGAGTGGTGACTGCCCCAGTATATGGAAAGGATTTGTGCAGTTTGTGTTCAAACTGGACTGGTTCTGGATCAGTGCTTGGCAGGAGATTTGACCTTGAGCATCATGAATTCAATGTTTTTCAACAGTACCTTCAATAGGTGGTAGCTATGGGACTACATTCTGAGGACAGAGTCTACATACCTGTGCTGTAAGTTTCCGTTCACTGATAGTTAATCATGGAGCAATTCTGGACACAGCTTTCGCCATACATTTGTAATAACTCTTCACTCTATTTGAAATTACTCCCACCATTTGATATTCAGACCTGGACTCCTGTGTCCTTAGTATAGAAGTAAACATTTGTTTTTAGTAATTAGTAACTAAATATAGCTGAAGTTTGCAGCCAACAATACAGTTATTAGCCTCATCCAGGACGGTGACGAGTCTGCATACAGGAGGGAGGTTGAACAGCTGGCTGGCTGGTGCAGTCAAAAGAACCTGGAGCTGGACATGCTCAAAACAGTGGAGATGATTGTGGACTTCAGGAGGAACCGCCCTACACTACCCTCCCACACCATGTCTCCGTCTCAGTCATGGCATCCTTCAGGTTCCTGGGTCCTACAATCTCCCACAACCTGAAGTGGGACACCTATACTGACTCCATCGTGAAAAAGGCCCAACAGTGGATGTACTTCCTTCGTCAACTGAAGAAGTTCAACCTGCCACAGGAACTATTGATCCAGTTCTACTCAGCTGTCACTGAGTCTGTCCTGTGCACTGTTATAACTGTCTGGTTTGGCTCAGCTACCAAATCAGACAGAAATAGGCTACAAAGAACAGTCAAGACGGCTGAGAGGTTCATTGGCGCAGCCATGCCCACCCTTCGGGTCTTGTACAAGTCCAGAATGAGGAAGCGGGCGGGCAAAATCGTCACTGATCCCACACACCCCGGGCACAAACTCTTTACGCTTCTCCCCTCTGGCAGGCATTACAGAGCACTGTCCACCAGAACGACCAGATACAACAACAGTTTTTTTCCCTCAGGCCATTACTCTCATGAACAGTTGATACTCAGTACAACATTATCCAACCACTTTTTGTATTTATCCTACTACTTATACTCTAGTGTTTGTATACTCTGTAAATATTGTAACAATCCGCATTACTGTGTTTGAGCGGGAAATGTCTTTATTGTAATTGGTTAGCTTTTGGTGACGTACAGAGAATATAAGGGGATGTTTGTGGCTGCCAGGGGGACACAGAAAGGAGAGCCTGGGGACCTTAAGCAGGCTGGGAAGGCTGGCTAGAGGGACAGGTCCTGGAGGAAACGGGGTCCTCGGACCGAGAGCATTATTTCCCTGGTGCCGGTGTTCAATAAAACTTTCGAAATGAATGCTGCCTCTGCGTCCTTCTTCGCCCCATCCAAACCCACGGCTCTGTGCGCCACAATATGTTATTTATTTACTTATTCTGTAATTCTGTGTCAGCTGTTTGTCTGTAAATACTGGAGGCACCTAGAACCACAGCAAATTCCTTGTGTGCATCAGCACACTTGGCCAATAAAACTCAATCTGATTCTGATTCTGAATATTCAGCCTTTCCAGTTCGGCTGCCTCTTTCTTGCATACATGTATGTCAAATAACTCATGAATCAATACTTTAGGACTGCAGCAGTGAGTACAGCCTTCTGGTATGGCCAGAGATATAGACACTTCCAGAGTCTGCTGGGTGTTGTGGGGGGTGCAGTGGCGCAGTGGGTTGGACCGGGTCCTGCTCTCCGGTGGGTCTGGGGTTTGAGTCCCGTGACAGACTGGCGTCCCGTCCTGGGTGTGTCCCTTCCCCCTCCAGCCCTTCGCCCTGTGTTGCCAGGTTAGGCTCCGGTTCCCCGCGACCCCATATGGGACAAGCGGGTCAGAAAGTGTGTGTGTGTGTGCTGAGTGTTCAGAATAATTATACACAAGCTACAGCATTGAGGTTTTAAATATGTAGCAAATTTTATCCTGTAGAAATTATATTTCAATTAGACTCATTTTGGATCAGTTGGACCATTCTGGTGGTTCTTGAGCCCCATGGTTTCTGCTCTTACAGTACAATCCTTCTCTTTTCCAAAAGCCTCTTAGGGATGCTAACAGTCAACTAAATTGTATGTTTTTTGGCCCAAAGAAGATAAGCAGTGCTTTGTGGCATTGATTTGCCATTGTTTCCTCTATTCCTCGTATGTGAACTCAGTAACTATGTTTGCTATCAAGCTGCAGAATTAGTTCAAAGCATCAGCTGGTAATTGAATTCAAGTCATATTCATATAGTTGCCATCAGAAGAAATCATCCTTTCTTCATGTTGCCCTATAGAGCCTCGCAACCCAGTGGATTTTGTTCTCCAATATTTCTCTATTTTCTTTCCAATTAAAATTCGACGAGTTTTAAATATAATATTCTAAGGGTCAGATGCCGACATTCCCCTGTAGAAAATATCTGTTCAGAAGTCATGTGAGAAACTTTCTTCTGCAGTAAAGAATCACTACAGGACTAAAGTATGTCCTCACTGGACTACTTCTAAAAGGCTCAGCTGCATGTACTGTTATACCGTTTTTTGTGTTTCTCACCCTGTTTCCATTCACTTTCTACCTTTCATTCTGTGCAGCACTTACCGATCAAACAGTCCTGGAAAGGTTACTCTTAATGATAGAACGCTGGCCCACCAATATGACTCTTCTTTGAATTTTATTTTTAAATATAATTTAAAATAATTGGTTTTCAGGTTTTCAGGTTTCTCCAGAGCCGGCTTCCCACCGCGTTACCTATACCTGTCAATGTCCGCTGCTGACAAGACCAGTTTTTACTGCATTTCCACTGCATGCTGTTCACCACTTTTCAGCAGCTGACTTTTTGCATTTCACCTCACAAACTTCCTTATCCACCAACACAGCTGCTGAATTATGCTTTAAAAGTAATTTTGCTTTTTGCATTCTGCGGTAAATGGCAATGGATGTGAAAGGAACCAAAACAATAAAAATGTGGTAATGTATGGATTGAGACCCTCCCACCACTGTTATTAACTCTGTCCAGGTTACAGGTGCTCCTGTGAATCATGTCAATGGACTGATTAAGCTACCCAGCGCTTGAATTTCAGTCACGCATGATATGCTGCTTCTGTCTCAGCATATTTTTCATCTGGCAGTTCCACCATCCGGTAAAAAAGCAGGTTGTCACAACAGAGCTTGTATTCCTAGTGGCGATTCCGCAAAATCATTCGCCTGATTAAAATTACTGAGTGTAAATGCTTTGATGTACGATTGCAATGAGGATGCTGTTCTTGTTGGCGTAGCATCCCTGGTGCCTGCTGTTCTGGAAAAACAGAGTAAACTCACAGTATTTCCTTTGGCTGCATCATTTCCAGAGCTGCCCTGTAGGGACATGTCATTGACCTCCCGATGAGTCCCCGGGACCAGCATGCAAACAGATTGCACACACCCATGTGTTCCTATGGGTACATAAAGATATTTTTGTCTTTTCACCACACAAGGCAAAAACTCGTTTTTGAAGTCTTGCTGATGAGCTTAGTTTTGAGAAGTTGTTTTCCCAGGGGACTCCCAAACTGTGCTGGTGGGGGGTCCCACTTGATGAGACTACCTCTGCCCCTGCAGATGAAGTCCATCATTTCAGTGGGATAACTCAAGGGGGACGATGTGCACCTGTGTGGGTGACCGTTACAGATAATAACATGGGCAGAACACCCCTCAGAGGGCAGCACATGGCTCTTCTCTCTTCCTTTTAAGCCCATGGAAACTATTTCATTTCCTTCCCACCAGTTTTCTCCAAAGTGACTTGCAGTGTTTAGCTACTTACGGGGATATACCAATTTACTCAGCTGGGTCATTTTTACTGGAGTAATTCAGGGTAAGTATTTTGCTCAAGGGGACTACACTAAGATGTGGGACTGGAACACTGGTCCAATGGTTAGAAAGATGGCATCTGTATACACTACAACTCTATAAATGGGTAAATCATAATACGGGGCAGCTGGTAGCATAGTGGTTGGGTCTGATCTCTTTGGCTCCAAAGGTCATCGGTGTGATCCTCACCTCCAGCTGTAGTACCGTTGAGCAACATACTTACCCTAAATTGCTCCAGTAAAATTACCCGGCTCTGTAAATGGGTAAATAGTTCTAAGTACTTTAACAGTGTAATTCGCTTTGGAGAAAAGCAAGCCCCAAAAAAACTGAGATGTGGCAGAGTGCCTCTCTGAGTTTGATCAAAGTATACCATTTTATGTGTTTCCAGGAGCACTACAGACTGTCAACTGTCAACAGGACTTGAGAGTCTTACATCAAAAAGTTTAATTCTAAATAGCTTTGGTTTCTCATGGTTGAAAAACCCTGGCTAAAGCCTTCCTTTGAATGCTGTCCATTCCCACATATATAATGGAAATAGCAGTTCGGTCACCTTCCCGTATGTCACAGTCACACTTCCTGTCCCCTGCTTTTCCCCCATGGAACAGGCAGGACACTGGGCTTGTTAAGGATTTCTGTCAGGGAAAGGTCTGGAGTGAACTGTATGTCTTTGTTGGATGCTGTTTAATGGGATCCTGTCTGCTAGGCTCGGTCACGGATGCTTCTTGGGGTGCATTCTGCTGGAGGGCTCAACACACGACCTGTAGAACGTGATTAAATTAAGTCCCGTACGCAGTCCAGTATGCATGATGCCTCTGCAATCGGAGCTGCTGTTTGAATCTGTCTTAAATATTCCATCTTCAAGAGACTCACCTTCTCTCTGCTTCCTTCTCTGTTTATCTGCATCAAATTTTTTTTTTTGTGCCAGATAGGAGACTTGGATCTGCATTGCTGACAAATTTTATTTCCCTACTGATGGTTACAAATTATTTTTTCCCCAAATGGAGCTCATTAATGTTTAACATGTGATTCTTTAAAAAAGATGTTGATGCATCCATTAATAATTTTCATCATGCTATAAAAATGTTAAAGAATGTCCTAAGTTTTGCTTGTCTGTTAGTTTTAGAGGTTGTATGCAAACATCTTTTCTCTTTTACGTGTTTATTAAACGTGAAAAATTAGTATATACTATGCTTTTTCAGCTCAAATTTCTTTTCAGCTGCTACACTAACTGCTTGCCTCTTAAGTATTCCATTATAAACAGTACTTCTAATCTATTTTAAGGATACAAACATTTTTCTCCCTAGACATCACGGTGACTGATTGGGCTTGAAACAAATTAATTGTATCCTAGCAACAGGAGTCAATATGTTCCTTAGCAGTAACATTTAACTGCACATAAAGTATTTCCAGGGCACCAAAATAACACTCCCAAGTCCAGTCTGAACTTTGCCTGATTATCATTGGCTGGGAATGACTGCAATGGACAGTGATGTATCCAAAACAAATGTCTTTTTTCACAGTTACCAGCATTGTCTGATCTTTTCCTTGACCAGTGTCCCTCTCACACCAACCAATACGGACCAGGTCCTCAACCATGTCTCTCAGTCTAGTTGATATGATTATTCTATAGGTACCTTAAAGGCTCCAGTTCTTCCCACATGTTGTTTTTGAATGACAGAAGTACAGTTGTGTTTTAAGGGACTTTGGTTCCCATTCTAATAACCCAGGGCGCAGAAGTATTGCAGGAGAATTCCAGCATTCGATTCACGTATTCCTGAGTGGTCTGCAGCAATGCAGCAGCCCGCTACCCATAATGTAACAGTCATGCCTTCGAGCCCCTCATTATCCATAAATGAGTGAGGGCAGGCATGTAAACACCACTGGCTTTCTGTTAATGGCATGCTTCCCTAATTGCTCCTACTGCAGAGCTCAGGCCTCCTGCTGGCTTTTATTGAGCTTCCTGTTTATAAGTGCATTGTACAAGTGAGGTCATTATCTTATGACGCTTACACTGTTTCAACCAAAGATTGCAGTGCACTTTAGTCCTGCTGTTCAACAGCAGGTTTCAGTGGTTTTGCTGTTTATCTACCCACTACAGACATTACTATTCTGAAGATGGAAGAATTAAACTATTGCAGTTCTGGAAGCTGCCATGTTCAACAGAAGATTCTAATTCATGCCAGTGTGAAAACTGGACTCTTGCATATATTTCATGGTATCCTTTTATGATCAGAATAGCTGGAGTAATTCTCTTTTTATTGTCCTCTTATTAAGTTATTGCTCATAGAGTGTTTGCTCCACTGCTTTTTGCTGACCCATTCATTACTGCCTGGCATGGTGGACCTCGCTGGAATCCATCACTTCCTACAGTTGCCATGCTGGCGTGCCAGGAGGGACCATCGGAGCGTGCTCAGCAGAGAACAGATTGAATGGGGAAATTAATGAGTTAAGGGGCTGCACCCTTCTCTAGGATTTCCATCTTCATGCTGTACAGCTGATGCAGTCTTTTTAGACAAGTGTGGAAATGTAATTCTTCTTTTATAGTGTCTCAGGGCAGAACTTGCATTGTTATTGATGTATTCTTTACTAGAAGCTCCCTTTTTACTTGTGGTTGCTTACAGTTGGGATGATGGTAAATAATGTGGATGGGACTAGGGTGCCAAAAATAAAATTTAAGAATAAAGACAAATAAGAGAACCATGGATTTAAAACAACACAAAGAACCCAAAGGATAGGGGAAAAAACAGCAAACCTGCAACAACCAGCTATATATACAACCGTTGTCTTCAAACTTCTCACTTTGGTCCACACAGGCCCAGCTGGCTGATCTCAGCCTTTCCTTTTTCATTTGGCAAATGGCAGTTTCATAGCTGTCATAGGAACTCTTGTGCTCAATGAAATGAATTCATTACAAACTATACTGACCTTTTAACTTCTGATTCCTCGCGTTTTAAAGCCTTTTCTTCGTGATTGAATTAATTATCACTTGGATTCTCAGGCTGATTGAATGAGAAAAGAGGCTGCTATTAAATGGAATGCATTGTTACACAAAAGCCTAGTGTTGCACTTTCAACAGACCCCTGAGAGATGACAACGTTTCAAAAACAGCTGGCTTCCAGGCCAGGTGGAATACGAAGTCTCCATTACCTGTGTAAACACAGATGCTTGAACAGTTAATGCCAAAGCTTTCACTGTCTTGTCCATAACTGATGGAATGGTACGATTATACAAGTGTCTGCAGTTACTGAATTTTAACATAATATTTGCAAATCCCAACATATTTCTGACTGAAAAGCCTGAAGTACTGATATTTTGTTCATATTTCTAGAATTTACCTTACTTTTTTCTTAAATTCTGCTTATGCTTTTTCCAGTTCTCCAGTTAATACCCATACACACAACCACAGCAGATGTGACCTACATCACAAACTATTTTTGAACCCTTAACTGAGTCACTATGCTACGTATTTTTAATCTGTTTATTCGCAGTAGCCTTAAGGTGTTAGGGTAGTGGTAAAATTCTCCTTTTAGACCAAGCTACGCACCTGCCTTTTAAACTTTTGGTTGTATGAGGACCAGAATAGATTAAGGTTACTGTGATTTCTGTAAATGAGATGATATTTCACACAGTTGCAGGGAACTGGGGGATCTTTGCACGCACTTGACTTGTCACGCTTTTTCTTCTCTGCATAAAAATTAAATTTTGGGACCTACAGTATATACTGTGTTCCCCCAGTATACATTGGTGAGTGTAATGTAGTTTTGAAGTTAATAAAAAATGTCCAAAGCAGTCTAACACTAAGTGTGGTACAAGTGGTTTTTGATGATGGATAGATGGAAATGTTTGTTTTTTTAAATTCATTTGTTACTTTGAGGTTTTTACAGAACATAACCTGTTTATAAAGTGGACAGATGTGTATATTATTCAGGTTTCATTGATCGTGACGTGGTAAAAGCAACTTTCTGAGTTATAAATCAAGTCACCTTAGACTTCCAGTGGCAACTGTGTTCATAAGTTGAACACCGAGTGTGTAACATTGCTCCTGTTTAGTTTTTGACAGGGAGCAGTTCAGAGGAAGAATATTTTTCACCTTAAGAACCCTTCAAATACTGTGCAACTGTAATATTGTGTCGTAAAAGGTTGTGATGTGCAGAAAAATGACCTAGAGATGATTCTATAATACCCATGCCTGAGCTTGGTCCTCACCCTCAATCCTAGCCACTGCCTTTCTCATCCTGTCCAGGTGTATGAACGAGGGACCAACGTGGAGCAGTTTGTGGCTCGCTTCCTGTTGAAAGAGTCTGCTAATCAGATCCAGTCGCTGCTGAATTCCGTCGAGAGTGCTGTGGACGCCATCGATGAGCAGCACAGCCAGTCAGGGTGAGTGCAGTGAGTTGCTGTTCTTTACCAGGGCAGCAGATGACATGTTGGTTAGACCCCATGCCAGGATGTGAGCCTCTCGTGTGTTAGTCTTTGCACTCATGACTTTGCTTAGTCACCCAATCTCCACTTGCACGTCAAAGGGGGAAGTGTCATTTTGAGCTGTTCTGATGAGTGAGATAAGATTTCATCTGTGTTTAAAATGTGCTTGATTAAGAAATGAATTACTAGAACAGCATCTTGCCTGCACTCATACACCCGCATCTCGGCCCCACAGACAGTACCACAGTAAGACGAGCCCACGTGTACCAGACAGCCGCTATGTGCAACCCGTGCCCAACTACCCACCAAACAACCGGCTCAGCACCAAGGACACCATGAGGACTGTCAGCAGCAACACAGGTGAGGCCATTCCCTTGCTGCATCTGTTTCTTGTGGCAGTGGGTCCCTGTACCCTGCACTCCTGCACCCACACACTGACACAGATATACACACACACACATCACTGGGTTCCTTACTAATGACCTCATAAGTCAACATAACTCACAAACCCCCTGTACTGTTTTATAGAAATCACAAGGCTATATAAACAACTAATATGCATGAATGCTGTAATAGGGCTGTTAATATTTTTCAATGTCTCATATTATTCGTGTTAATATTAATATAAAACAATATACATACAGTACAGTATAATATTTTCATGCTGTAATATAGTATCTCTGACATGTACGTTGCTTTGGAGAAGAGCGTCTGCTAAATGATTCAATGTAAATATATTATTTTCAATATCATTTCCAAATTGGTTTTCTTTGCTTTTTCTGCTCTGCATCACCAGAACACTTGGGTTTTTGCTTGCCAGGCATTGTGATAAAAAAGGAAACTTGGATGGAATCACAAACGAGCACTGTAAATAAAAACAAAAATTTTGTAAATAAAACGCAATTGCTGATAGACACACTGTCTGAGTCAATAGGAAATGTGGTGCCTTGCAGCAACGCGGACAGCTGATGTCATCATACATTAGATGAAGTAGTCATTCTTAGATGTTACAATTAAATGTCAGGACTCAGGTATGCTATAGAGTTGGAGGGACAGCCATTATAAATCCAGGTGTCCGTAAGTCGTATATGTTGCAAGTTGAGGACCACCTGTAAAATCCTGGTAGAAGAGACTTCGATTACCATGGAGAGTACATGGTTTGGAACCTTCTTCTCTGAAAAGCTCATCTGCTGCAGAGATCAGAAATCCCGCCACTATAGTCAAAATAAGAAAACCTAAGAGAAGCAACCAACAGTTACTGACTTTAAAATGTTGCTCTACCACAGCTCCACTTTTTATTTATTTGTTTGTTTATTTTATGTGACACATCAGATCATGTCTGTTTGAGTATAACTGAGCAGATGGTTTGGATGGTTGAGCAGATTATGAACACAAAAGCAGTGAGCATTTACATTGTGTTTGCTCTCCATCCCAGGTATCTGCACAGGCCTCTTAGAGTTCTTAAGTGGTACAACCTGGGCTGGTTTGGACTTAAAAATCCCGATGTCATCAAGGGTGGGGACATTGCCAAGCCAGTACTGAACGCATAAGTTTATTTTATGTCTGTCTGGTTTCAGCTGAATAGCACTTTTGCAAAGTATAATAACTCTGACTGGGGGCAGTGAAACAAAGTTAATGGTCTTTGTGATTATCTTTATGATTAGACTCATTATATTTGTCAATGCCCTCCTGGAGAGGACCTCAATGGAATAACTCTGCCATATATAAGGACCTCTGTCTTTATTTCTCATGATTGGGTAAAGTTTCTTAACATCCAAAGAATTCGTCGCTGGAGATTTCAAACTGGAGCAGTTTACTTTTGAATTGTACTGTTCAGCAGTCCGACGGATGGATAAAATTGTAACGTACCTTACTGCGGTCGTCCGAGGCTAGGATCAGCATCATGTTTTATCTGTAAATATAAAGGAGGTGCTGACATGATGATGTCTCTTCAGACCTTATCCAGTCGTCACTTACATTTTTGAGCAGGAAATTTGTATCATATTATTGTATCTCAGTATCACCATTAGTGGGGAAAGTATACTCTGTTATATACAGTATATCCATCCATCCATCCATCCATCCATCTTCCTCCGCTTTTATCTGGGGCCGGGTCGCGGGGGCAGCAGTCCGAGCAGAGTACTCCAGACTTCCCTCTCCCCGCACACCTCCTCCAGTTCCTCTGGGGGAACCCCAAGGCGTTCCCAGGCCAGCCGGGAGACATAGTCTCTCCAACGTGTCCTGGGTCTGCCCCGAGGCCTCCTCCCAGTGGGACAAGCCCGGAACACCTCCCCAGGGAGGCGTCCAGGAGGCATCCGGAACAGATGCCCGAGCCACCTCAACTGGCTCCTCTCGATGCGGAGGAGCAGCGGCTCTACTCCGAGCTCCTCCCGGGTGACTGAGCTCCTCACCCTATCCCTAAGGGTGCGCCCAGCCACTCTGCGGAGGAAACTCATTTCTGCCGCTTGTATCCGCGATCTCATTCTTTCGGTCATGATCCAGAGTTCATGACCATAGGTGAGGGTAGGAACGTAGATCGACCGGTAAATTGAGAGCTTCGCCTTACGACTCAGCTCCCTCTTCACCACAACAGACCGGTACAATGACCGCATTACTGCGGACGCCGCACCGATCCGCCTGTCAACCTGCCGCTCCATTTTTCCCTCACTCGTGAACAAGACCCCGAGATACTTAAACTCCTCCACTTGAGGGAGCAACTCCCCCCTAACCCGGAGGGAGCAATCCACCTTTTTCCGACTGAGAACCATGGCCTCGGATTTGGAGGTGCTGATTCTCATCCCCGCCGCTTCGCACTCGGCTGCAAACCTCCCCAGTGCACGCTGCAAGTCTTGACTTGATGAAGCTAACAGGACCACATCGTCCGCAAAAAGCAGAGACGAGATCTCGCGGCCACCAAAACAGACACCCTCCATTCCCCGACTGCGCCTAGAAATTCTGTCCATAAAGATAATGAAGAGAATCGGTGACAAAGGGCAGCCCTGGCGGAGTCCAACATGCACCGGGAACAGGTCTGACTTACTGCCGGCAATGCGAACCAAGCTCCTACTCCGGTCGTACAGGGAACGAACAGCCCGTAGCAACGAGCCCCGAACCCCATAATCCCGAAGTACCCCCCACAGGATGCCACGAGGGACACGGTCGAATGCCTTCTCCAGGTCCACAAAACACATATGGACTGGTTGGGCAAACTCCCACGAACCCTCCAGCACCCTAGTGAGGGTATAGAGCTGGTCCAGTGTTCCACGGCCAGGGCGAAAACCGCATTGCTCCTCCTGAATCCGAGGTTTGACTATCGGTCGGATTCTCCTTTCCAGTACCCTGGCATAGACTTTCCCAGGGAGGCTAAGGAGTGTGATCCCCCTGTAGTTGGAACACAATCTCCGGTCCCCCTTCTTAAAAAGAGGGACCACCACCCTGGTCTGCCAGTCCAGAGGCACCGTTCCCGAACTCCACGCGATGCTGCAGAGGCGTGTCAGCCAAGACAGCCCCACAACATCCAGAGACTTGAGAAACGCGGGGCGGATCTCATCCACCCCCGGAGCCTTGCCACCGAGGAGTTTTTTGACTACCTCAGCAACTTCAGCCAGGGTAATGGACGAGTCCCCCTCCGAGTCCCCAGCCTCAGCTTCCTCTACGGAAGGCGTGTCGGAGGGATTGAGGAGATCCTCAAAGTACTCCTTCCACCGCCCGAGAACATCCTCAGCTGAGGTCAGCAGCGCACCACTTCCACTGTAAACAGTGTTCGTGGAACACCGCTTCCCCCCTCCGAGTCGCCGGACGGTTTGCCAGAATCTCTTTGAGGCCGACCGAAAGTCTTCCTCCATGGCCTCACCGAACTCCTCCCAAGCCCGAGTTTTTGCCGCGGCGACTGCCAGAGCCACGCTCCGTTTGGCCCGTCGGTACCTGTCAGCTGCTTCAGGAGTCCCATGAGCCAGCCAGGCCCGATAGAACTCCTTCTTCAGCTTGACGGCATCCCTTACTTCCGGTGTCCACCACCGTGTTCGGGGATTGCCGCCGCGACAGGCACCGGAGACCTTATGGCCGCAGCTCCGAACCGCCGCACCGACAATGGAGGAGCGGAACATAGTCCATTCGGACTCAATGTCCCCCACCTCCCTCGGGACCTGGTTGAAGCTCTGTCGGAGGTGGGAGTTGAAGACCTCTCTGACAGGGGCCTCCGCCAAACGTTCCCAACAGACCCTCACTATGCGTTTGGGCCTGCCAGGTCTGTCCAGCTTTTTCCCCCGCCATCGAATCCAACTCACCACCAGGTGGTGATCAGTTGACAGCTCAGCCCCTCTCTTCACCCGAGTGTCCAAGACATATGGCCGAAGGTCAGAAGAAACGACTACAAAGTCGATCATCGACCTCCGACCTAGGGTGTCCTGGTGCCAAGTGCACTGGTGGACACCCTTATGCATGAACATGGTGTTCGTTATGGATAAACCGCGACTAGCACAGAAATCCAATAACAACTCACCGCTCGAGTTCAGATCAGGGAGGCCGTTCCTCCCAATCACGCCCCTCCAGGTATCACTGTCGCTGCCCACGTGGGCGTTAAAGTCCCCCAGTAGAACGACAGAGTCCCCAGTGGGAGCGCTTTCCAGCACGCCCCCCAGGGACTCTAAAAAGGCCGGGTACTCTACACTGCCGCTAGGCGCATAAGCACAAACGACAGTGAGAGACCGTTCCCTGACCCGAAGGCGTAGGGAGATGACCCTCTCATTCACCGGGGTAGACTCCAACACATGGCGGCTGAACTGGGGGGCTATTAATAAGCCCACACCAGCCCGCCGCCTCTCACCTTGGGCAACGCCAGAATAGTGGAGAGTCCACCCTCGATCGAGTAGAGTGGTTCCAGAACCCAAGCTGTGAGTGGAAGTGAGCCCGACTATATCTAGACGGTATCTCTCAACTTCCCGCACCAGCTCAGGCTCCTTCCCCGCCAGTGAGGTGACATTCCAAGTCCCAAAAACCAGAGTTGGCGCCCGAGGTTTGGGTCGGCCGGGCACTCGGCCCCGACCACCGCCCAAATCACAATGCACCGGCCCCTTACGGTTTCTCCGGCAGGTGGTGAGCCCACCGAAGAGCGGCTCCACGTCATGGCTTCGGGCTGAGCCCGGCCAGGCCCCGTGGGCATAGACCTGGCCACCAGGCGCTCGCATGCGAGCCCCCCCCCCCAGGCCTGGCTCCAGGGTGGGGCCCCGGTGACCCCATACCGGGCGGGGTAAACGGACGCCTTGATTTTTCCTTCATAAGGGGTTTTTGAACCGCGCTTTGTCTCGTCTGTCATCCAGGACCTGTCTGCCATGGGAGACCCTACCAGGGGCATGTAGCCCCAGACAACATAGCTCCTGGACTCATTCAGGCACTCAAACCCCTCCACCACGATAAGGTGGCGGTTCACGGAGGAGTATATACAGTATATCGTATTTTATATATATATAGTACTTGGTCAACATAGACAAAATAGATATACAAAGACAACGCAAATACACACAGATACTAGTAAATAGACTATAAAGATGAAAGATTATAGTATTTGTCAGGCGTGGTAATGTAGCACTGTAAGAAGTGCCAAAAAAAGGTGCCTAAATCCTCCAAAATTTATTAGAATTATACTGAAGCTTAAATGTTTTCTAGCAGGAGTTGAGTCAACTACACATTGGTGGAAGGAGCTTCTAGCCTGAACTGGTGCAATGGAATACATTTTCTTTCCAGACATGTAACCTCAGTTTAAAAATGAAAATAAATATGTGCTATTCAACAACAATAGTGCTCTAGGCCATGAATCCTTTGAATACAGACTATGTTTTCTTGGAGGTGGAGGAAAATTATTCTTTTTAAAGTTTGACAGTGTTTTTTTAATTCCCTCAAAGTAATTTCAGTCTCCATGCTTTCATTCAATTAAATTGCACTCACTGACTGACGTTGCTTGTCCCAAGTGGGGTCGCGGCAAACCGGAGCCTAACCCAGCAACACAGGGCGTGAGGCTGGAGGGGGAGGGGACACACCCAGGACGGGACACCAGTCCGTCGCAAGGCACCCCAAGCGGGACTCAAACCCCAGACCTACCAGAGAGCAGGAACAGGGCAAACCCACTGCACCACCATTCAATTAAATTCTTGCAGAAATTTTAATTTATAGATTCTTGAAATGTTATTGATTTATGCAGCAGGGTATTTGACAGGAGAATTTCAAATTAGGTCCAAGTGTGCTACAGAAGGTCTCGTTCAAGACTTGATCTTTGGATGATAAGCACGGATCCTTAACCACTACAGAAATTCTTGCTCTGTAAAATGCACAGAGAAACGTGGGTTCAGATGGACCCACCGCCTTCTTACCTAATGAAATGTCACTTCCGAGGTTCTGTTACATTAGTTTGTTATTCAGCTGTCTTTATTGAAGTAGGAGACATGAGCATGAGTGGATTGGAAATTGATGTACAGTTTTTTGCTTTGAATGGCAGGGCTTGTATCCTCTGACTCACACAATAAGAAGAGCAAAAAAGGAGTTCCTAGGGATGGAACACAATTTGTGGACTTAACCTTTGATGATACATTGCTGACATGCTAATTATTTGTTTTTGGAGTCGGGAATGTTTTGTTCTCGGGATGCAAGGTTCAAGTAGCTGAGAGCACAAACAGCAGGTGTGTGTACAACAGTGAACCAGAGAGAAGAGAAAGTGTAATCAATATGTCATGTCTTCTCCTCACACATGGGGTGCTTGCATACAGACAGGGATATGACTTGTTTTACATGCATCTATCTTTTTTAGTATAGACTAAATGTGCATTAAGAGAGGTCAGCGTTTAGTTAGTTATAGCTACAGAAAAGTATTTAATAAAACAGCGTCCATTGACTTATTGACTACCATACAGATAATGTAATGAGAGTTAATTGAAGAGGCATAATTGCAATTATTCTGATTTGCTACCTAGAGTATACAAAAATTAAGCATAGAATTTTAAGGAGAAGTATAAGATTAGGATGATTAGATTTAAGGATGAGTGTAAGATTGCTGTTTATTGTAGTGCAATATTTTCCCAGACACCAGTCTGTATTTTGTACACATTGGCTTTTGAGCCATGTTTTGAGTAAAACCAAACCTGGTTGGTTTCTCCTCCTATTTTTGAGCTTTTTTGGAAAATGAAAAGCAGTTATAGCCTAGTACCTTACTTTGCAGCGTTTTGCCATGCATATGAGCTGCCTTTGCACTGGGGGACATCATTTTTCTTACAAGTAATCATAAATAAATTGCATTTTTGTAGGGTAGCAATTATTGTGCAGCCACTTTTTCCTCTTCCTGTACAGCGTCGCAAATTACGCACAGCCCCTCTCCAAAGCACACACTGTGTGAAACTGCTGGACCCCCCGCAAAGAATACCTCTGATGTGTGTTATTCTTCCTAATGCAGTGCAACTGCACGAAGCAAGGAGTCTAAATTTAGCTGTGTAGGAAGGCGAGCTGTTCTTGGATCAGTGGGGGGGAGCACTTTCTGCAATGGTAATGCTCACTTAAAAAAACAGCAACAACCATCATCTCCTTCCTTGGAAACAGCAGATTCCAGGAATTCAAAGCCAACCGTCGTTCCTCCATCTTTTCCTCCTTTCTCCTGGTTCCGTTCTCCTGTAAATCTCAAAACTTGCCAAAAGAAAGCACACGGGATATCGTTTTACAAACTTACGTAAAATGATTTGCAAGATAATTTATGTTTTTTTGCACCAATTTGGAATAATGCCTCCCTTCTCTTGCAACGCTTCTTTTAGCAAGGCTTTTTTCGAGAAGTTTCTGTTACTCATTCCGGTTTTGTGCACACAGCAGTGAGACCCATCACCATATGTCAGACAGCGTGTTCCCATTCCTCCAGATGGCAGCGCATGTCGTTATTGTGTTGGATAACTGTAACCATGTTGTCCAAGCTTATTCATGGACAAACAGCAGGTACGTTCCAGTTCCAGCACAAGTGACAAACTGGGGACATGGCCTGTCTCCACAGTTAGAGAGATCATGTTCTCTCTGGGGTCCCTGACTGCAGTCTCCTGTATCAGGATTTCGAGTTAAGTTTACCAGATTTGGCCCAATATTCCAGCCGTTTAATTTTGTGCAATGAAATAGATTAAGTTCCACGCTCATCAAGGAGGTAGTTTGAGAAGCCTAATATTACTGTCATACAAAGTGCCGGGCCACTCGGGACTCTCACAGGGCACGGAGAGATTTGAATTGTATGTCAAAATAGCAAGTGCATTGTGTCAAAGCCTTTAATTATCTCCTAGTAAAGAGGGCATTGCTGCCAAAATATCTAAGCAGACAATGTTTTGTTAAAGACCATCTGTCCAACATCCCACATTCATTGTTTTTTGCCTTGATAGTCAGCGTGTATAAGGAGTGAAAATTAGTGTATGCTTAGTGTATGTTTTTTGCAGCTAAAATTTCAGGGACGATGCATTTACTATGAACCTAAATGGAATGAAAGTTAGGGATAGGCGTGAAAATGAACACCTTGTTCTACTTTAAAGGAATTGCCGAGGTACGAAAGGAAGGATTGGAGGCCCAGATCAACCGGTTGGCGGAACTGATTGGACGGCTGGAAAATAAGGTAGGGGCCCTACTGTTTGTCACAGTCTTTCTCATCCCATTAAGACCACTCCACAACCACCGCCTCCCAACAGGTGTTCAAAATGCCCCAACATCTCCAGGTGTACGAACAGATGTCTGCGAGATGTACCTACATTCACAACATGCTGAGGAAACGTAGTTAAATCTGTCCAGGGTCATGTTAAATGATTTTTGACTCTTCGCTGAGTCTAACTGCTGCTGGCTGGTTAGTTAATCCCAAATTAGATGACCCAGCTCCTTTGAAAAGATGTCCTGTGCTTTGGTGCGCTGTCTACAGTTATGGCTCTGTGGATTGTTGTGAACCTGACATGACAAATCGAATTTCTGATTGATCGAAAATGGGTACTTTCCTCACACTTATCACCACTCCATTGTACAGGGTTTCAATAATTCCTCCAATCTGTAGCCAATAATCATCAGTCCCCAGGTAATTAAAGAGAGAGAGCCCCAGGCTTGCACTATGAATCAGGTCTTGCTTGTTTTGGGAAGAGCCCACTAATCTTCTGCCTGATTATTATTGTTTTGCCTCAGTGTGAAGGTATTGAGAAGGAGAGAGAGAAAGAGAATAATTATATAGACTTGAAAGGAAGCAGTTCCAATATCTATTGCTCTTTCACTTACCCACGCCTGATTTTTTTTTTTTAACTACTTTTTTCCTCTCCTCTCCAGTGCTCATGTCTAGCCGGGAGTGAACATACAGGACTAATGGAGTCCCTAGTTAATGTTGCCACTTCTGGCATGCAGAAGTCTTTATTGCAGCAGCTAATAACAGCCTGGTGGCTTTATTCTGCCTGCAGCAAAGCAGGCTTTGAAGATTAATAAATGGGAGGCTTTCTCGAGACTCCTCTCAGTGGCACACAATCGGCGGTCATCCTGGAACTGCAGATCTATCCTTAGGGTTAGGGTTCAGTGACACCTGGTGATCTCAGCAGCAGGACCTATTAGCTAATGTCTATAAATGGGCTCCTTATGTTATGAAAGTTTGAAGTTTTGAACACTCCAACATCCTTCAATTAATTTTTACAAATTAATTTTTAATTGTATATTTTCTTCACGTGGGGGGCGCGGTGGCGCAGTGGGTTGGACCGGGTCCTGCTCTCCGGTGGATCTGGGGTTCGAGTCCCGCTTGGGGTGCCTTGCGACGGACTGGCGTCCTGTCCTAGGTGTGTCCCCTCCCCCTCCAGCCTTATGCCCTGAATTGCTGGGTTAGGCTCTGGTTCCCTGTGACCCTGTATGGGACAAGTGGTTCAGACTGTGTGTGTGTGTGTGTTTTCTTCACTTCTCTATTTTGCAACCTGTGTTTCCACACCCAACCATTAGTTGGCAGTAAAATGCCACCATAGACAGTAGGAATGTGGGACCAATTAATTCAACTTGCGGCAAGTGTTTAGTTCAAGTTCAAGTGGTTTTCATTGTCATTCCTCTGTATAGCCTGTATTCAGTGGAACGTAACGAATTTCTCCGGGGACCATGGTGCAACACAGAACAATACACAGGACTACATAAAGTGCAAAGACACAGCAGTGTGAGATGAGTATGGGACAATAAAAACACAGGAAATGGGCTGTAAACTGTTTGTAGTGTATCGAGTCATGCTGGGTTAGCTGTTTACAGCTCATGCATGGTGTTTGAGTGTCAGACTTTGTTAAAATCTTGTACTGTATAACTTGGTGTACATTATAACAATATATAGTATATTATTAATGCTTTAAAATAAAGAAACTGTCTTCAGTGGTGATCCCACAAATTAAAGGCTGTCTAACAGAGAGAGAAAGTGGGTGTTAACAGTGGGGGAAGGGGAAAGGAGAAGGAATGCTGTGGAATCACCATAGTTATCATTGCATGCATTTTCCTTCTTCTGCCGACAGTAAGGAAGTAGCTTAGTGTGCCAACTGCGGTTCCTCCTCATAGGCTGGAGGATCTGCTTTCAGATTACCCAGCTGTCTCGAGGCTGTGTGAAGGATGGTCCCCATGAGCTCTCAAGCTTGTCCTCAGCAGTGTGCCGCACCTTTGGGGAATGTCATTTGTGCTGTCCCAGCTGTGGCATTATGAAGACTTCAGTCATTGTGGCAGCCAGGGCTTTAGAAGTGTTCTTTCACTAAAACCCTTCTGAGAGAATCTTGGCCTTTCTTTACTGGTGTTTTTTTTTTCTTTTTCTTTTCAGCTTTGACAGTATGTGGCTCAGTTTTTGCTTTTTTTAAATGTACATTCTCTGTTTGTTTTTCCATTGTGATGCGCGATTATTTATGTATGTCTTTTGCAGTAAGGCTTGTAAATGTTGTTTTTGTGTTGCTTTTTATTTTTATTCTTAGTTTTAGATTTTTTTAATCCCAGTGGTGCACATTTGAATTGTTTGGGTTAAAAATCACAGTACCTCAGTATCTGCTGGGATAGACAGGAATTCTGTGGTGCAGATGTGACTCTGACAGAGATAACTCTTGTTTGTAAGAGAAAGTTGACCTTGATGGAAAAATTGATTTGATAACTTTGGCTGCCAAACTTTTCAGAGAATAATCTACCCCCAGAATGTGCTGTGAAGTGACCCACTGCAAGCCATGCCAAGGTGATTTAAAAAGCTGTCCTTCACTGAGCTTTCCGTCAGCTTTTTTAACATACCCATCTGTTACAAAGCCTACATGCATCAGTGCAATTAGACCCTGGAGTCCAAAACCAAGTTGCTCATCAAAACTTGAGTTTTATCACTTGCAAAAGTTTTATTAATATAACTACGCTCACAAACACCAGGCCTATTTATACACAGTTTATATATGTAAATAAAATATATTGCTGTTCTCATCAGTTCTTGCTGGACTCAGTAAGCAGATTATAGTTCAGGGCTCGGTGCTCCAGCATGTTTGAGGACAAGCTTCCTTCCTTCAGACCATCTGGTCTTACCTTAGCACGAAAGACCAAGTCATAAATATCTCCATGTCTTGTGTATTGGCAGAAGGTAGTGTTGTAACAGGACATGTTCAAGTTCAAAGGATGGGGCCGTGTCATTGTACCCTGAACAAAGTAAGGTAAGGGAAAATAATTTCAAATTCAACTTTTGTGGCTGTTACAATAAGTAATGGTACCAAAGTGGTTTTCCATTGCCACCTTCCACACATGTTTGGGCTACAAACATCGGGAGAACATACGTACTCCACACCTTGGTCTCTGAGACACTGCTTTTAATACTGCACCACTGTACACTTTGAATTTGTTTGCTTGAATGAAACATAAAAATGTCAAACTGCACATTATTGTTCCAGGAAAGACCTTTAATTAGTCAGCAGATTATACTAAAATTCTATGCTTTTTTCTACTCCTCAGCATTGCATACCAGTGCAGCTGGTTGGGTTCATGAGAGCATCTTTTCCAGTCCTGCCAATACCCAGGAAGAGATGATGTGCCTCAGTGAAGCACACCAGCAGGGGTCAACACAGAAAAAACAAAGAGATAATAAATCACATTGGTGACATTTTGCCCATGTTCAGGAATAACTTTAAGGAACGCTGCTTATGGATGAGTGACGACGTACAAGGGCTTCATTTTCCTTGGGCTCAAATGAATTGCTGCACATAAATCTCCATTACACACCATGTGAATAATTTGGGAACAAGCTCTTTAATAAACATGTTGCTGAGGGGCCTCAGTGTTAGTGAACACCATCTCTAGACCTAAATGCCATTTCTGGGCCTCTCAGGCATAATGGGTAGCAAACTGGTGATGAACATGGTATAATGGGAATTTAATGGAGGCGATGTTTGCTGCAGCCTTCTTCTTGGTTGGTTTATTGACCTATGAGGCAAGAAGAAGGGTTTGCAGAGAAAGGTTTACACAGATTCCCAGAGACACCAATATTGCTCAGTTTTTCAAAGAAGTGGGGTTATGCTTGTGTGAAGTAGATACACACGCCAGGCAGTTTGGGTGGAATTTGGAGATCGTAAGGGCTGTGAGTATTCTGAGGAATAACTATGAATGTGTACTTTCATTCTCCTGCATCATGATTGTGGCACAGAGAGTACTACAGAGTTATTGGAATAGTGAACATGTCATCATTCCATTATTTTCCTTCATGGTTGGTTCCTGTCCTGTGTTTTTCTGCCTTTTAATTCCAAAACGAACAGTAAATCAGAAACCCACCTCTTGGTTTTGTCACATGTTCTTTCTCATGCGAAGAATAACAGTCTATTGCACACATGGTGAGTGCTGTATCCGTTTAACATTCAGGGATAGTGATGTGCTTCATTGAACGTAATGAAGCAGAGCTTTGGGAAAGTGTTTTACAAGCAGAGCTGTGTTCGAGGAGCCTGTGTAGTGCAGTACTGAATGCGTATTACAGTTCCCCTACTCGCGATGAGATGCTTAGCCCTCCGCTGGGACATTCAGCAGAGAGCTCACGTTTTCCTAGTACTCACTGTTTTGTATGTGTGTGTGTGTGTGTGTGTGTGTGTTTGAAGCACCCACAAGGGCAGAAAGCCATAAACTGTGTTTATGTCTTGACTAAGATTTCATCGCAACAATATCATCCAAAGCATCCATCCATCCATCCATCCATCCATCGTCAATAACCGCTGGTCCTGAAGAGCTGGAGCCTAACCTAGCAACGCAGCAGACGAGGCCGAAGGGAGGGGGGGGGGGGCACACCCAGTCCATCGCAGGGCTCAAACCCCAGACCCACTACGCAGCGGGCACTGGTTGAACCCACCTCACCACCATGCTCCCTGTCAAGAATAAAGCATGAAATATAAACCTTCCGGGAATTTTTCTATACCTTAAAATACTTTTTTTTCCATTTAAAATCTGATGAACTGGAAAAAATGTTATCAACTTTCATATGTCTTAGAGTTGTGTCTGAGTGTAAGCAGGCCAAACTTACTGCATTAAATTAGTTACTCTGAAGTGACCACGTTGATGGATGTGTGTGTGGGGGGGGCAAGGGTAATTCCCCCAAAAAGTGCTCTATAGTCACACGATACTAGAGTGGCAGTGTTGTTGAACCTTTGACAGTCATGTGTTACCAAAACCTGATTTATTATCTGCTGAGGAGATGACTGACACTGATTCGTTTAGCTGACACTTTTCTCCTAAGCAGCTCTCAGGGTTAAGGCACTTACAGTGACTCACCCATTTATACAGCTGGATAATTTTTACTGCACCAGTTTAGGGTGAGCTCCTTGATCCAACACTGCTACAGCAGTAGGAGTGCAAGGTGACATAACCTCCATATTACCTACTGCTCCTACTATGATGACTTGTGCCAATGCCAATAAAGGACATAAAAGTCTCATTTTCCATGCTTTGTACAATCAGGGCAGGGTTCTGCAGTTCGCTGTGATTATGAGAGAAGTCCGGCAAGGCATGAATTCATGTGTGGTTCTTCTGTTGCTTCTTGTTGCAGACAGTGTTCTTTGACCTGCACCAGAGGCTAACAGACACTGATGGCACAGCTAGCGCAGTAAGTAACATCTTTACCACGGGAGGTCCAAACAGTGCGTTACAATGGCTTTCCTGTCAGTTTGCCAGGAAGAGCCCACATTTCCATATGGAATCTCCCATCAGCGCCTGGCCGATGTGGATATTGCAAGCACCTGCATATTCCTAGCCTTCCCTAATACATTCTCTATTGTCATTATCCTCAGCTATGAATTAATTAATTTCTCAGCATACCCACTGGGTATCTGCATGCAAACCATCTCAGACCTTCAATATCTGCTTTGTTGTAAAAAAAGAAAAAAACCTCCCAGATGAGCTTCTATGGTAACATGACTTTGAGCATGATTTCAAGTTTCATTTTGCTGGTCATAAGTTCTAGTCGAGTTAGACCCTTGTATAGGGGCTGAAGTGCAAAGGCGAAGAGCCCTTAAAAGTATTCTTTCACATGCAGTGAACAAGAAAATACAGAAATGTAGTTCTTTGTGGTCCTGACTTATGCATGTGTGGCATGTGAAATGTATAAATCTATTTCTGTCAACATTTTACACTTAAAGCAGCATGGTAACAATATGAGATGCATGTGATTTTAACTTAACAGTTATGTAACTGTTGATGACTGGATGACATTTTTGAGGTTTTCGAATTTAGTGAGATGGCATGAAAAACCAGCTCAATTGATGGGAGATAAGGTAATGTGGCAGGAACAGCATTGTTTTGCATGAATCTTAGTTCTGGAAATATCTGTGAGCAGAATCAATTACTGCCAACAAAGGCTGTCAGAAGGGAAATTCTCAAGTCTGCTTCCCACAGCCACATGGGAATTTCTATAGAAAGCCTGGACTCTCAGAAATGCTTGTACACTAGTCCAGGAATACATAAAACAGGAGTGTGATGTGAGTCATTGTTCCCCTTGTTATCTACATGCACTGATGTCGGGGTAGTACACCTAAGAATGTCTGCTCTAGCTTTCCTCAATGTTTTTTGATGTGTCTCAGTTCAGTTGATTTGCTTCACATGGGATAAACAGATTCTTCTAGGATTCTGGATTTCATATGTATATATATATATATATGTATATATAATATTAGTGTGCATGTGTGCTCATTTTATAGACATTCAAGTCACAAATTTTCAAGGACACAATCTTTTTCCACTTTATTTTCCATTGCCTTTCATTCACATTTGTATTTTTGAGCATTGTGTAAAACTACCTGCACTTCCCCACCCCACCATTAGTTGGCAGCAAAACACACTCAGAAGGAACAGAGACGCAATACAGGTGAATGACTTTCATTCAACGTGTTTCCAGTATTTACCAACGTTAAAGTCAAGGTAGTAAGAAGTTAAAAATATTATCATGCAAAATCTTGCAAAGTGTTTGTTTAATATAGCTATTTTGAAGACTTTTACATGATCCTATCCATAAATAAATCGAGGGATATATTTTTATTGACTTTAGAAAGTGAAAAAACTGCTCAGAAACTGACATTTTTTTACCTAGCAGACACTTTTCTCCACAGTGACTGCCAATGAACTCTATATAGTGTTAATCAGCCCACACACCTTATTCGCCAAGGTGACTTACACTGCTAGATACACTACTTACACTGAGTCACTCATCCATACATCAGTGGAACACACTGTGTCACTCACACACTATGGGTGAACCTGAACAGCATGTCTTTGGACTGTGGGAGGAAACCCCTGCAGACATGGATAGAAAATGCAAACTTCACACAGAGTGAGCAGGGATGGAACCCATGTCCTCTCACACCACACAGGCCCTGTGAGACAGCAACGCTACTCACTGTGCCACTGTGCTCCCTCTAACAATAGATATACTTATATGAAGTCACCAACATTGAATGGGAGGTTGTGGAGATTGCATTTTCTGTTTTCAGTGATTTTAAGCTTGTTTTAATTTAAAGTTCATAAAAATGTGTTACATGGCAATGTAGTGGCATCATGTCCCAAGTGTACCCTGGATTGCACCCTGTGCTTCTGGTATACAACAGACCGCTGCAATCCTGCTTTGGACAAGGAGTTTTCAAAATTGGATGGAGGGATTGAAGTGTTTTTATTATGGCTTTGTCTGAGGTCTTTACAATAACTAACCCATAAGTAAGTGGAGGCACCTGTGTTTTATTCCACTTTTATTGATTGCAATTTAGAGGTTAAAGTGACTTAGTTTTGAACGAACTGAGTTACGAACAGACTTCAGTTGTGCTTCATAAGCATGCACAATTCTAACAGACTCTGCTCAGGAGAAAAGAATATACCCATTACTGCAGTGGGGGTTACACTGGTAGATGGGTTCTTGTAGAGGAGTCATTTCAGAATACAAGCATTGTGTATTATTAGAGCCCTTAGAAACCACTGTGGAGGATCTGTGAGTGAACGGGAAGAAAAGGGAGGAAGATATTGCTGCCTTGCTTCTTTGCTGTGTACTTCTACTCTCCTTGGAGATTAATATTTGTCACTGTATGTACTTGGGTGTTGCCCTTTAGTCATGATTCCATGTAAAAATGTGATAAGTATGACTAAAGCTTATAAAAAGCTGGATTTGTGTATTTCAATGATAAAGCAACATGCTAAAGAGAAACAGAGTGGAGATGGTGAATGTGGGGAAAGCAGGGTTGTGGGGTTTCTCAGAGGAGGTTTGGGGGAGAACTGGGGAAGGAAGTTGGTTTTCCCAGTTTCCATGGTAACTGTAAAATGGGGTTGTCAAGGATTACCTCCCCATCCTGTGTTCCCTGTGCCCTGGAGGACAGTACACGTACAAAAACATACGCACACACAAACAAGATTATTGTAGCCCTGTGAATAAGAGTGCTATAATAATCCTGTTCTCATACTTAAAGCAATTTAGTGTCAGATGGACCTTCATGTGGAGGCTCACAGCATTTACACATAATGTTCAATCTGTGCCAAGCTTCAAAGCTTTAACTGCCGTAACAATCCATGTAAGGGGCAGATAAAAGTGCATAAAATAATATTTGATTAGTAATTATATAGATTTGGCTGACTGGGTCTTGGCATGGATCACTGATGATAAATAGTCATGTATCTCTGCTACATATCATATCATCCACCGTGGAGAATTGTGTTGTGTAATGTAATGTTTCTGACCTACTAGGGTTTATTATCTGGTTTTCTTCTCTATAATCCCCCTTCCTGCATATCTGAAATGCACTGTCAAAGAGTGAGGTGTCTAATGCTTTCAATTAGCTTGTATCACCCTCTTTTGCCAAAGAGCAGAATCAAAGAAGCCTTGACATTTTGTAATGGTTTACCGGTAATGTGATAACAGTACTGCATTACAGTACAATACAGCTGGGTCTTATGTTGACTTCCTGTTCATAGTGACTGACTGAGATGGTCCTGGTGCAGCACAGGAAGGTGCGGGGTTATCCCTGTAAAACTGCCAAATGCCGTCTATATTATTCATCTGGGGTTAATAACCCTAACCCACAAGACACAAACCAGGCACATACATAAGTAGAGAGATGCTTAGATTGTAATGCAGAGAAGCAAATATAATAATGTATAATAACATGCTACGCAGAGCTTGGCGGAGGGGGGTTGTCGTGTTGTGCCGAGCCAAACGCATGGAAGCTGCTGCAGCTTCGATCTGAATTTACAACGCAGCGCTTCTGACATCCTGACGGAACCGAACGCTTGAAACAAACCAAAGAGACTGACTCGCCCTCACACTACACAACATGCAGAAGGTTTTAAAAAAAGGACATTTCTTTGCAGATGCATTGTGGGGGTTTGGGGGTGAGGGTGAGGTCCTTCGGGAAAAAGGGGGAAAGACACCCCCCTCAAATTAGACTAGGGGAAAAAGGTAGGGAGATGATGTGTGAAGGTAAGTGTGGAACTGGATATCGACCCACCGTGAATCAGTTACCACTGATGATGCTGCTCCGTGATCAGTTGTCTCTCCCTTTCCAGTCCCTCTACCTGATCCGTCAGGAGATGGCCGTTTCCCAGAAGCACCTGGGGGAGTTCTGCGAGGCCCTCAAGCAGTATCTGAAGAACGTCTCTGCCCAGCAGGACTGCTTCCAGTGAGCAGATATTTCTTGTTTGTTTGAGCCAATATTCGATCTTTGAGCCTTTGACTACTGCACACACACACACACACACACACACACACACAATGCCATTCAGCACACAATTTCTGGTTTACTATCAATTTACCCCCTCTTCCACTTCCTCTCCTTTCAGTATGTGAACATACAGTATTTATTCACTGTGTATATGTTTATATTTGTATACATAATATGTACACTTTTGTGTAATTTAAATATATACACATAATTTATATATTTAAGATTTCATTTACCATTTGACACCTTGCTTTCAGTGTGTGCGGAAGTTTTTTATTTATTGCACGTTGTACCGTATTAAGTGTTCCTGTGTAGTATTGTCTTTGGAAAAACTGGACTTACTATGCAGAAATAAGGAATAATGCATAAGTAAGTAGCAGTGGAGGGGCGGCGCGGTGGAGCAGTGGGTTGGACTGGGTGGGTCCTGCTCTCCAGTGGGTCTGGGGTTCTAGTCCTCCTTGGGGTGCCTTGCGACGGACTGGCGTCCCATCTTGGGTGTGTCCCCTCCCCCTCCGGTCTTACGCCCTCTGTTTCTGGGTTGTGCTCCGGCTCCTCGTGACCCTGTATGGGACAAGCGGTTCAGACAGTGTGTGTGTGTGTGTGTGTGTGTGTGTGTGTGTGTGTGTGTGTGTGTGTGTGTGTGTGTGTGTGTGTGTGTAAGTAACGATGGTGGGGTTTTCCACAGCTGATTATACATCTGAATGAGTGTGGCTGAATGAGCTTGTTAACAAACTCTGACCTTGGTGGAGTGAGAGGGAGAACAGCTGACATTCTATGGAGGAGAATCAGAGGGTCCAGTTGGGCAAGGGGTTCCGTTTGAAAGGTACGAGGGGTGCAGGCGCTCATTTCCGGGACTGCTGTCACTGGGTATATAAATGTCAGCATGAGAGGCTCTTAGAAAGCCGGTGACAGATAAAACAGGCTCAACAAACAGGGAGAAATGTCAGCTGCTATAACGGTGAGGCTCAGGCTCTTATGAGAAGAACAACAAATGAGCGGTTCTTCTGTTACTCCAATGCGGACCACCGGGGTTTTAAGGGGGACAAACGCGCAGGCCATCCAGTTACACAATCCATCCTGGAGCGAAGCCTTGCTTCGAGCCCGGCCTTGTTAGCAGCACTTAGCGGGAGCATCCCAGAGTGTGATATGGCGTATCGCTCATCAGCGAGATCCGCGGAGGACCTGCTCAGCGTGCGCTGCGCAAACGGTCGTCTTCCCTCTCTGCTCTGTGTCCGTTGGCATTTGCGTCAGTGACGGTCATTACCAGCGGTGACAGGGCAGCTCGGCAGCTCAAAACTGCGGCAGGGCGACGGTGACATGATTTGGTCGAAAATGGTAAAGACAATTTCGAAGCGCACGCACACACGGACACACTCACATATGCGGAGTGTTAAATCACTTCAAAGTTCACTGATTTGATTGCGGTCCCACTCTTCCCATGATTTTGCTGATGAAATAATAGCAATGTAGGTGTTTTGATGGCAGTGCTCAAAAAAATCTATAAACGGCTTCATATAACACATAACTGAGAGGACTTTCTCATCAGTATCCTCTGGTGTGACAGATGGTAATGAAACATTTACATTTACTTGAAGTGGTTGTAGTGATACTGCGTGGCTCTCAAATGCACGCGTTACTTGCGAAATCTGTGAAAACAGCGTCATCTAGTGGCGGCTCTGTAGGATTATTAATTTACGCTTGCATTTTTTGCTATTTCTTACGTTTCCTTACATAATGCAAACCAAAGCCCAAAATTCAATCAAAGGCACAGAGAGGGGCTTTATGCTTTTTAATCTGAAATCAAGTTTGGGGTTGATCTTCCAAATCAGTGCGGTGCACTTCATGCGCATTTGATCATTTCTGCATGAAAACTGAGCAATTAGGTACCGCTGTTGATTTGAATAGATAATTTCCATAAATCAGAGATTCTTAAATTCCAGATGAGAATTCCTGTCTCCTTCTGCGAGTCTATTTGGCAAAATCATATGAATATAAATATCAAAGCAATAAATACTGCAATGGAATAAGTCTTATAAACTTTATTTTTTCATGTAACAACCATGCTTAACAGCTTCGAAGAGACACATTTACCCCTTATCAAAACCTCACATGCAATTACTAATGATTGCAACACTCAAGCAAAAACTGAACAAAACAGGATCATGTTTATGTTCTGCCGCTACACCAGACTGTAGTGTAATGTAAAATTATGCTTTGTAATTATTTTTTAATAAGGTCTGAGGTGTCGTAATGTGCGACTTTGACTTCACTGAACTGCGCAGCATTCAGACTTATCTGTCTGTAGTTGAATATTCGTTTCCATAAACATAATGTCAACATTAATTTAAAAATGTCAGTTTCACATGTTTTTAACCTTTTTTGAGATGAAACCACTAGCCTCACGGCCAGCCTCATGATTTATAGTTAATCTCCTAAACTTACTTCTCACTATTTGCTGCAACCATGTAGTCAAGCCCATTTAATTAAGGAGATGGGCAATAGCAAAGAATTAACTAACTAGCTAGACATGTGCCTTTCTAACAGACATGTCATTAAAGGAAGTAAATAATGTAGTGTGAGCTTTCTCTGTATCCTTAAAGCCTTATGCTTTTCTCCTGGAAAGTGACTCATGGTTCCTTGCCATGAAGGAAAACGATTATTAAAACATTTCCAAATAAAGATCATTGTAGATGCTCCTCATTATTTCTTAAGGTTCCAATAAAGCCCACATTAAAATAATTAATCTTTATATTTATGTTTCATAGAGAGTCCTATGAAGCAATAGCCAAAGGGGTGCCTGGTGTGACAGATTTGATGATGTTTGCAGTGCCCACAGTCTGTAGGAAGGTACACTTTCAGTGTCAGGGATGAAACATGAATCTAATGTGTAGAAGGAAAGTGCAGTCGGCACATAAATCAGTGCTACAGTTCATCTATAGTGACATACCATTTACAAAGTGATGGCCCAGCTCTGGGTCCCAGGTCAGACTTTAACAAATGTTCCTTTTAGGTTATTAATCACTATGGAGGCTACATAATGGGACAGCAGGTGGCATAGTGCTTAAAACCTCAGAACTCAAAGCACCAAGGTTTGAATTTATATTTATTCATTTGGCTGAGGGTTTTCTCCAAAACAACTGACAATGTTAAAGCTGTAATTATCACAAGCTTACAATTATCTACAGCTAGGTAATTTTTTACTTGAGCAATGTAGGGTAAGTACTTTGCTCAAGGGTACTACACCCAGAGGCAGGGATCAAACCTACAACCTTTAGAGCTAAAGGTAGTAGCTCAAACCACTATGCTACCAGCTGTCTGGCTCTGCTTGTTGTACCCTTGATCAAGATGTTTACCTTAAACTGAGGTAGTAAAAAATACCCAGCTGTTTAAATGGGTAAATAATTTCAAGTAACACTATTAGTCACTTTAGCGAAAAGTGATACTCTAAATGGATATGACAATTGTTTCAATTTCTTGAATTGTTCACTTTAAAAATGTAAAATTTTTTTGCGTTGTAAATCATTTACTTAATAGAATCCAAAAGAACAGGCTACTTTAAAAACGTTTGAATTCGGTAAAGTGAAAAATAAAGCGTAGTTAAAAACCAAATACGCTGAGGACTAGTGAAACTGGTGTTGAAAATTGCTGGTGATCAAGTACATCCATCGCATTAACATGCTGTCAACATGTGTGTATTGCAGAGGTTTAACAATTAACTGTTGTAATCATTGATTCATCATCTGTCCCGAAGACACACGGGCCAGAATGTGTCGTGTACTTTCGACATTCGTTACACTGCTAGTGCTGCACACATTTCCCCTGGACCTCAGATGAGGAGCCATGAGTTTATTATGTTCTCCCCTTCCCTCTCAATCTAGCGTGACTGCAGTGAGGCTTCCGGACGGCGTCTCCTTCGTAGTCTATGAATTCTGGGAAGGAGAAGAGGAGTGGAAACGGTAAGGCCGAAAGCAGTTTTCCAATCTGTGCATCACACTGCACCTTCACGTCCGGTGACCTGTGGTGCTCAGCCTTCATCTCCTTCCGAACGGCTCTTGTCTGGCTGAAGAGCAACAGCATTAGTCATTGCCCACTTCTGCAAACATGAGTAATTTGTCCAATGGCACGTGTCTGGCTTGTGCGCCCAGCAGCGCTCGTGCGATGATAAATTGGCACGATAAAAGCCCTGTTACCTTGGGTTCTCTCCCTAGTGCTATCTCATGCTTTATGGCAGCTTGTGGCACTCATTATAAACAGGAGAGACTTGCTTGCTCTTGTTTATGTTGCTAGAATGCAGTGGCAGCAGTCTAACAACAACCAAAGGAAAATTTAGCGCCTCCCGTTATTGAAACTTTGGCTCTTCTCTGCTGTGAGTACAGTAGATCCTTCACAATCACAGGGGAGCATTACATTTCCGCAAATAGCTCCCGTTACCCCATGGACACATTAAATGTTTTTAAAAAATTGCAACTGTAAACCAACCAATATTTAATTTCTGCATTTATCTCTACAATAGAAGAAAAAAGTTAAATAATGAAAAAAGAAAATTCATTGTTCTTGCTTTTGTTCCAAAAGCCAGACATAGAACGGCAAACTTCTTTCAAAAACTTCTTTTCTGGGGCCATTTTCAAGAAGAATAACTGAGAAGACTCACTGTAATAAACTATATCAACAAAGGAGCCATTAGAGGATCACAATTTTTTTTGTCATCTTGCAGGAAGAAACTGTTTAAAAACATCTTTAAAAATCCACAAACATGAAGTTCTGAGTGTATATCCAAGAGGCCTAAATTATTCAGTCCTGTTCCAGTTTGCTCTTCTATAGCTGCATAAATGCACAAAAAGGGTCAACGGTCTGGTCTCGTGTGAATTTCATGCAGGCCGTGGGTTTTGTCTCTGTTTGTAATTTCCATCAGGCGCACCTGAGGACTCCGTATCGTCTCCCACTGACAGTCAGTATACACCGTGCTCTCTCTCTCTGCAGATGTGCCCTGTGTGAATTCTTATTGATACGGAACTTATGGAGGTACAGCACTGGTACTGCTGGGAGATGGATGAACCCATAATGCAATTTGTGGCTGATCTAGCACTGCTTCTCCCTGCGAATTCTTCACTTGCACAGTGGGAGTCCCTGGGTCACACAGATTCCACTGTAGGAGGGCTGGCCAGTCGTGATAGATGCCATAACTGTGTTTGCTCAGTAGGGTGTACGTTGTGGTGATCGCTTCTCCTCCATCACTCTACCAGACACCTGCAGACGGCGGCTTGTAAGGCCTTTCAGCACGTCAAGGTGGACACCCTGTGCCAGCCGGAGGCCGTCTCAGCTGTTGCTGTGCCAGGTGGGTGACCCATGGGCATCGCTCCTCCGCCCACACGGAGTATCCTCAGGTGGGGTGGAACAAATGCGTGGACGTATGCAGCTGTGGTTTAGAGATCTTTAATACGGCATTACAAATGTGTCCATTTAGTTGACACTTTTCTCCAAAGCACCTTCAAATGTTAAGCTACTCGCAGTTGTTTACCCATTTATTCAGCAGGGTAGTTGTTTTTTTTTTAACTATCATTTTAGAGAAGGGACCCTGCTCAAAAATACTGCAGCAGACAGGAGGATTCAAACCTGGGTGCTGAAGCGCAAGGTGGCAGCTCGATCCACTATGCCACCTGCTGCCCCCTATAACAATCATATTTTAAGCCTAAAGCAAAACAGAACTCTTAAGTATGTGGCAGAAAATTAATTTGATAAATCTGAGGTTGTAATGTCTCAGCCTGTAGTGTCCGATTTGCATTATGATTTATTGTGTGTCAGAGTAAGTGAGCCACAGATGGGCATGAATAGAATCAATTAACACTGTCATGAACACTGACACCAACACACATCTGATGTGGGTCTCCCCCCTTGGCAGCTGCCTGGTGTACCCTCAACAGAGACTGATGTGGTTGACGCCTCCTGGCATGTGACCCGCCCCAAGCGGAGTCCTTCAGGCACCCCTCTCCAGCATCCCTTCCTCCTCCTCCTCCTCCTCCTCCTCCTGTCCCTCTCTCTGCCTCCTATAGTGACTTAGATGTGGCAGTTAGGCACTTCTCCGAGGTAAAGTACAGGGAAAGAGGACTATGTGTTTCTGTCCAAAGTAAAGGATAACAAAAATGTGTACAAGTTGGCAGTAAAATGATGGCCTAACCTCCCACTTCTACCCTCCCCATCAAGCAAGGGGGTCCTCTATATGACCCTTTGCTTTTCTCCATGCCTCTCAACCGGCACGGTTTGGAAGCACAAAGTAGATGGAGTAAATGGTCATTTTAAAAGCAGGCAATGCTAAAAGTATTCATTAGAACTTTTAATACAATCAATATACACCTTAAAAATTCAGGACTGAAAAAAACATCCGCATCTTGTATTGTCAGCCTGGCATTAATATCAATTTTATTGTGCACAAGTCCCAGTGGCTTGAATCCACAATATTCTTTGTTTTTTGTGTGAACTAACTCTGGAAAGCAAAAAAAGGAAAAAAAAAAATAAAAATCTGCAACAGCTGCAAATAAGGACCGACTCTTTTGCAGATTTAGATCAGCATTTCCTGCTACGACTGGAGTGATATAAATAAGGGTTAAGGTCTTTTAATGGAAAGACATTAAATCGGTAACACTGGTTCCTTAATGGGTTGTGGGCAGTTACTCCATTTCCAGCAAATGACCCATCATTTACAAAGCAGTGTCTGCCATAGTGGTGATCTTTTTTTTTTTTTTTTTTGCTTTCCTTGACTTTAGCGTGCATGTTCTTCTGAACGTTCAGTAACTGGTTTGCTGTAGAATTTAGCTGTACTCCTTCAGGTGGGTGTTGTGCATTTCCTAACTATTTTATAATAAACCTCTTGGGACTGAAGAGCAAATAATGTGAAAAGTATAAAGAATGAAACTACTGTAGAAATTTATGGCATTATTTAAATACTAATTCTTATACTTCTGTAATGTTTCAGTACAATGGCTTTCTCTGAAAACTTGTGTATACAGACGAAGCAGGGATGCAAGTGTTGCCTTTAGTCAGATTCATTTAAATCCTAGATCATGTAGAGTGACTGTACTCAAAAATAATAAAATCAACTGAAATATTCTTCACCTTTGAATGCTGCACGCTTGTGCTTACTGGTTCTCTGAAGACTGATATAGAATAAGCCTTGAAAATTACATGAAACATACAGATTTTTAATCCATAATTCCCATTTATCTGAAATCCACAGATTTTACATTGTATTAATCATTTGAGCTGCATCATTACAAAAGCATGAAGTTACTTTTATCAAACACATTTTTGTAAACATCTTTTCCTTCAGTCAAGGTTTTGTAGTAAAACAAATTGGGAGTTAAAAACAAGATGAGTTACATTTTGCAAATTTAAAGTTTTGCACATATTTGGAAAACTTCTTTGCCGTTGCTGACTTTGACCTGCAGCACCTACACAGCATTCTGCTGTCCTGTATATTACCTGGGAAGGACTGGGAACTCCGCTCGGTAACTCATTTCTGTCTGATGGAAGAAGAAACGTTCAAAATTTGTTCAGGATGTCCATGATGGCAACGGTCGTGCTCTGTCCGAAGATGAACACCCCACACAGAAGGGTAACGACTCCCCACGTGGTCAGAGCCACTCTAAATGGAAAAAGAGGCAGAGAAGGGGAAAGAGAACAACCATGTCAGGTTCTTGTGTCCTTGATTCCTCAGTGTGACATATCAAGGCCAAGAAGTGAAGCAAAGACAAAAGGAGATGTTACATATAAGAAAGCACATGTTGAATATAATTGGCGAAATGCACGCTAAAACTTTATATTCTACATAATACTATTCTAACTATCCTTTTGTGACGTACAGACTTTCTTTAACGTTCCTCAGAATGTTAATCAGCATGTGAATATAGTCCTTGCCCAAGTTACACTGCCAGTTAATAACACATGTCCACTAATTGCACGACTCAGGGACATACCTGGTCATTCCGTGAACCTGACATACCCTGCATACCACAGTATTGATTAACATAAAATTAAAAAAAAAAACATATGTAAATACTTATTTTACAATAATTTTTTACAGATTTTCAAAGATACAAATATTTCCAAGTTTGTGTTTTCTTCAACAGTTGCATTTTGTAAAAATTGTTACTGAAAAAAAAAGTCCCCGTAGCTCCACTTTCCGCCACTAGGGGCAGCAAAACACTTAGAAAACAAACAAGCTGTGGATGGGGGGAATCAAGCAGTGTCCTTTTTCCAACCGATTTGTCAGCTATTTCAAGTTTATTATTCCTATATCCAGAAATTACAGAGTGAATAAACAGAGGTACATTTTTATTATTTACACTGTTTTGACTGCAAATTGAAATAAACCACATGCTGACAAAGTCCAATTTTGTCAGCTTACCAATTACCATGAGACACGCAGTAGGGATTTAAAGTGGAGCACTTAATACGTTCTCCCCACACAACACCGTCTCGTGTGTGTAACACAGCACTGAATACGAAGTTGTGGAGATGTTATTTTCAGTCATGTTAAAGTAGACCACTTTCATGTGCCTTTGTGTTAATGAACGGTAGTAAAATAAACTGGTGCCCCATCAATGGTGTATCCTGTCAACTGCAATTTTCAGTATTATATCTAGAGACAAAGGCTACATTGCAAAAGCTGTAGATGAAAATAGATGAAGTTCTATAACAAACTTGCAATGCATTTTAGCTTTAGCTCATGTTTTAAACAGAGCCCCCATTGTCACGCCCACGTCCTCAACACAACCGCAAGCACCTGGTCACAGTAAACGCAGCCGGGTAAGAAGGGCACCAGTTCATCACTCCCTGACTGCAGAATATCATCGAGACAATTGTCCCCACCGCGCTCGTTCCTTGCCTGTCCTGCTTTCTACGTTTCCCTTCCTCGTCCTTCCTCGCCCATCTCCTTGTCTATGTATCCTGTCTCCCATGGCTACTATCATTGCTCGTCAGTCCAACCACGTCTCTGGATCATCCTTGGAGCGATGTTCGCCCCTCGGTTTGGACCCCTTTGCATGTCCCAACTACGATCTTCACTTCGCCCCAAGAACTGCCATCTGAACAACCTCGCATCTGAGTCCACTCTCCCGCTCCCCGACGCACTGGTGTCACACCCATTTACCCTGTGTATACATTGAGGAATTAAGATATATTAAGCTTTTATTGATTATAAGATGGGGGGTGCAGTGGTGCAGCAGGTTTGGCTGGGTCCCACTGTGTGGTAGGTCTGAGGTTCGATTCTTGCTTGGGGTGCCTTGCGGCAGACTGGCGATCCATCCTGGGCGTGTCCCCTCCCCCTCCAGCCTCACGCCCTGTGTTGCTGGGTTAGGTTCCGGTTCGCCGCGACCCCACTAGGGACAAGTGGTTTCAGACAGTGTGTGTTTGTGTGTGTGTGTGTGTGTGTGTGTGTGTATATACATATGTATGCTCATTAAAGTGAACATGGTAGGGCACTTTTGTAAAAGTATGCCTTCATTGACCGCATATGATGTCAACCAGGCAATGACTGTATTGTATTTTCTGTGTAGTTTCTGTTTAGCCTTCATAGACACAGGTGCGATTCTAATCAAATTCCACACAAACCACACATTCTCCCTCACCTTGTCCTCGGAGACACAGACTCTGAGTGTGTAGAAAACATCAGGCAGAGGCCTGCAGGAAAAAAGGCAGTAAACAGACCTGAAGATTCATTAAGACAAAGAGCACATTACAGGTGACCTCCATTTACGACGGGGTTCTGTCCCGACAGCCTCATCAGAAGTTGCAAAATCACCTTATAGTGTATTACATGAACCTTAAGGATATACAGTATAATCATTTAACATGCACAAATGCTATGTTGTATAATGAATTTTACATTTTTCTTCTAATTTCATAAATAACTCATGTTAAAATAATTCTAATACAGAATAATATTAATAATATACAGATCAGTATTTGGATGCTGCATCATTATTTTCACTTTCATTTCTAAATCTGTTATTTGCAGCACCACCAGGACGCTCAGGTTTTTGCTTGCTAGTCAATAAGAAATATGGTGCCTTGCTATAGTACAGCCATAACTGTTATCATACAGCAGAGAAACAGCGGACTTACACGTCAGCGTAAGTCACATTTGTCATAACTCAAAAACTACCTGTACTCAAAACACCTTTGCTTACTAATTTTCTCGTTTTTCAATTAAATATTCTTATTTTATTGAAGCGATTTAGATTAATCGCTAAGGTTTCATTAATCTCTTCGGAACATTAAAACATGTAGAGTTAAAAGCAATGGTGTAACACCAAAATTGCACATGCATGAGCATCATACCTGGGAAGATAAAGATGAAGAAAGCACTGATGCCTCCGATGACACTAATGACCTCACTGATGTCAGGGACGAAGATGGCGATGAGGAGGGTGACGGCAATCCAGGTGAGCGTCAGCACCATGCGACTGCGGCTCTCAGACAGTGGCGTCACCAACGTACATTGCCATCGGCACCGCAGCAGCAGGTCCTGAATTACAGACCTACAAGTATGACAGTATGACAAAAAGCTGATTCTTGGGCAATATAACAGCAATTTGTCTGTATATTACAAAACATAGTACTATGTATTTAAATTTCTCTCACTTAAATTGCAAAAAAGTCAAGTACTGAGGGGACAGACTTGACTGCTCTCATCTCTTGTGGCTTCTCGTGTTTTCAGTATCAGCAGTTTTTACCTCCCCAGCAAAAGGGTGATGGGGTAGATTGTGATGATGGAAATTCCAAAGAGCAATCTGGCAATGATCATGGCAATGTCATCTCCAGGGTATGACATCAGGATGTCCGCGGCCACATCCTTTCCAAATGTGAGATACCCAAAAATCCCTGAAGAAAAAAGGGGGGGAGCAGGGGAACGTTCAAAGAGCCAGAAAGGGAAAATGGGTGCCGAAGCTGAGCATCATGCTGAAGGAAAGTAAATGTAAAATACAGGTAATCCCTGATTTCAACGTGTGCAACTTACCACAACTGTTCTTGCTATGTTATTTACAAGTCAATGGTGTATTACTATATATTTTAACATTAATAGGTTCAAATATAAATGTACACACACATTGTCTAAAACCACTTGTCCCAAGCGGGGCCGCGGTGAGCCTGAGCCTAACCCGGCAACACAGGGCGCAAGGCTGGAGGGGGAGGGGACACACCCAGGACGGGATGCCAGTCCATTGCAGGGCACCCCAGGTTGGACTCAACCCCAGACCCACCAGAAGGCAGGTCCAGGCCAAACTCGCCGCGCCACCGCTCCCCCCTCAATATAAATGTATTTTAAAATAAAACTCTTGTTACACAATGTAGCATTCATGCATGTTACACGTGTTTATATATCCTACAGTACAAAGAGGTTTATGACTTACAACAAGGTCGTCAGAGCAGAACCTTGCCATAAGTTGAGGACCCCTGTATTGTAAATAAAGGTCTCACTACTGCACAAAATGCCACTATAATGTGCTTGCAGATGGTTAGCAGTTCGCCTGTGGAAGCAAACATTCACCAGCAGCCTGTGCATGAAGGGTGTAGAGGACCAGCGCTGCCTGAGTTCACCTGTCAGGGAGTAGATGAGCAGGCAGAAGAACATGGACACGACGGAGACGAGCACCCAGTGCGAGAGCGTCTTGTTTTCCATGCTGCTGTAGATGGCGACGCTGGCCTCGTGACACTGATGTACAAAGGACGGGAGTAAGTGCCCTCGGTACTACGCCAACGAGAGCAAGGACTGCGGTCCTCAGTTGAGTCAGCTACAGTGCACAGCTTGCATAGTGTTCATCCACTGTGCCCCATCTCCACAACAGGAAATGTGCATATTTACTCAGAAACACTGACATTTCAGAGTACTCAGTAATGCTTTGCTAAATACGTATAGCCTGCAAAGCAATAAGCACTCAGTTAAAGAAACATTTAAATTATACCTAAATTCTGCTGCACACCGAAGGTGAAGTGCCTAAGTTAAGCAAGTGTATCTAGCAGTGTAAGTCACCTTGGTGAATAAGGTGTGTGGGCTGATAACACTACATAGTATCCATTGTAAGTCGCTTTGGAGAAAAGCATCTGCTAAGTGAAGAAATGTAAATGTAAGTCCTTAATATTGTCTTTATTCTCTCAATACAAAATTTGGCCACACATGCATCCAAGCAACTGGTGGGATGCAGAGATGCAAGACCACAACTGCAGCTGCATGCACAATAAATCCATCTGTAACCAACTCTCTTCTCCATCACACCTTTTCATGATCATCCTCCTTTTTCTCTTCCAATATGTTCTACCTCCATTCTCACATTGTTTCTGTCAGCTCTCCGGCAGCTGGAATTTGTGTGCACCGATTTTCAAAAGCAAAGGACAAAATATCTACTTTCGTTTCACATTTATTCATTTTAGCAGACGCTCTTTCTCCAAAGTGACATAGATCTCAGAATACAAAACGTGCATTTCATAAGAGATTAAACATGATTGTGGAAGCACTGTTAGCTTGTCCTGTACCACAATTTTTGCTGGCACACATTAAATAAGTAGCTGCATATAGAATTGACAGGAAAGACAGAGGTGATTCTGACAGATGGCGTGGTGCAAGTCTATGGATCGGTCAAGAGAACAGGAGAGAAGTGGATCTGAAACAAATGTTTTGAGATCCTTCTTGAACGTTGAAAGGGATTCAGCAGCTCTGAGGGAGAGAGGAAGTTCATTCCACCACAACAGAGTCAAAAGTGAGAACCTGCAGACTTTTGGTTTTGGACCCATCAACTGTGAGAGCACCAAGCAAGCAGAGAAGGAGCACAGCACTCTTGCTGTGGTGTAGGAGTGCAAGGAGCAGGTAGGTACCTACTGACCTGAAAGCCAAAACAGATGGTTGGTATGACACTAAACACTGTTGCCCAGGAATTTATGCTGAAAGGAAGGGGTGGGGGAAAATAAGATTGAATCAATGAAATTAGCATATGAACAGCGATAATCTACATTCAGGCCTGTCCTTTGGGAGGTCACACTTGCAGATACAGTGTCATTCGCACTGGAGCACTCGAGAAAGGAGTTCTAATGAATTCACACTCCCAGACAGTATAAACACAGCCAAGAGCCACAGAAAGATGGACTTTCAGCACCTAGAGGCCTGTCAGAAGTCTGCAGTGAGCCAGTAGCCACATGTGACATTCCCAATAGTTGGCAGCACTGAAAGCGGAGAAAATTGAGTAATGTATGCATGCTCTCTTGAATGTTTCCTGGCAACAAAAGCATAAAAGCCAAGAACAAATTGCTACATCAATGGGAAGTGTTACAGGAAAGTAAAAATGTTCATTTTGAAATCCACTTGAGCCCTAAAAATAACTTTTTAGTTTTAGAAAAAAACTATTATAAACTATTAGATTTTTCCACATCGTGGCACATAGATCCCTTGTAATGTCGTAATGGTAAAAGTAAATCTAACAGTCAGAACCTCACCTCAGTGACCAGATCACAGCAAAGTGAAAACTATATGCTGTATAAATTATATGCCTGGAAATTACTCGTCATGGTAAACAAATACAAGGCAGAATTTCTTCAGATGCTGTTGCACTGACTTAACAGCCCACATAACTCAAAAGAGCATAATAAAGCTTTGATGAATAGGGATAATTCATTGAGACCTGCAGTGAAATTCACACTGTGGACAGTCCCTGCAACAGCTCATGGAACATTAGTGTCCCCGCTCCACACTGTCACCAGACTATGAATCAGCGCATCACCACAAACAAGCTGTGCCGCAAAGAAGGGCCAGTCAGAGCTACTTGGGAGAACTTTTCCAAAGACTAATGACAGATACGTTGGATCATTTAGAACAGGGGTGTCTAACGCTCTAAACCAAGGCCTGCTTGCACACCACCATGTCACATAATGCAGCCCATGATGCAAGATCCTTTGTGAAATGAGTACCATTCCTACTACAAATCTTTCACATTCTATTGAATCCTGTGATGATACAAGCATACACCAACCCAAAATAATACTCAATAATTTTTCATTTTTAAACATTGAAGATTCAGTATGTCACTATGATTTTTACATTTACAGCCCTTAGGCCAGTTCACAATAATGACTATGGCCTATGATTGGACACCCCTGGTTTAGATTTTCTTATCCTTTCACTGTTATTACCAAAAGGTGTGCACTGTAACTATTATTTCTTTTTTAATATATTTATAAGCAAAGTATTAGGTTCTCATTCATTATATATACTCACCGGCCACTTTATGAGGTAGACCTTGCTAATACCGGGTTAGACCCCCTTTTGCTTCCAGAACTGCCTTAATTCTTCGTGGCATAGATTCAACAAGGTGCTTGAAACATTCCTCAGAGATTTTGGTCCATATTGACACGATAGCATCACGCAGTTGCTGCTGATTTGTCAGCTGCACATCCATGATGCGAATCTCCCTTTCCACCACATCCCAAAGGTGCTCTAATGGATTGAGATCTGGTGACTGTGGAGGCCATTTGAGTGTAGTGAACTCATTGCCATGTTCAAGAAACCAGTTTGAGTTATTTGAGCTTTGAGACATGGCACGTTATCCTGCCAGAAGTAGCCATCAGAAGATGGGTACACTGTGGTCATAAAGGGATGGTCATGGTCAGTAACAATACTCAGGTAGGCTGTGGTGTTTAAACGATGCTCACTTGGTACTAAGGAGCCCAAAGTGTGGCAAGAAAATATTCCCCACAGCATTACACCACCACCACCAGCCTGAACCGTTGATACAAGGCAGGATGGATCCATGCTTTCATGTTCTTTAAGCCAAATTCTGACCCTACCATCTGAATCTTGCAGCAGAAATCGAGACTCATCAGACTAGGCAACGTTTTTCCAATCTTCTATTGTCCAGTTTGGGTGAGTCCGTGTGAATTGTAGCCTCAGTTTCCTGCTCTTAGCTGTGAGGAGTGGCACCAGGTGTGGCCCTCTGCTGCTGTAGCCCATCTGCTTCAAGGTTCGACGTGTTGTGCATTCAGAGATGCTCTTCTGCATACCTCGGTTGTAGCAAGTGGTTATTTGAGTTTGCGTTGCCTTTCTATCAGCTCAAACCAGTCTGGCCATTCTCCTCTGACCTCTGGCATCAACAAGGCATTTTCACCCACAGAACTGCCGCTCACTGGATATTTTCTCTTATTCTGACCATTCTCTGTAAACCCTAGAGATGGTTGTGTGTGAAAATCCCAGTAGATCAGCAGTTTCTGAAATACTCAGACCAGCCCATCTGGCACATCAACCATGCCATGTTCAAAGTCACTTAAATCACCTTTCTTCCCCATTCTGAGGCTCAGTTTGAACTTCAGCAGATCGTCTTGACCGTGTCTACATGCCTAAATGCATTGAGATGCTGCCATGTGATTGGCTGATTAGATATTTGCGTTAACAAGTAGTTGAACAGGTCTACCTAATAAAGTGGCCGGTAAGTGTATATGTTGAACTGGGCTGCTTAAAGGTACAAGGTGCCCTGGAGGGGGTTATCACTACAGGAAGGTGGAGAATAGTCACTCACCTGCTGGAGTACAGAGGGGAGATTGCAACCACATGGTCTCCTTCTGTGTAGTACTTCACAATAACCGCAGCACTAAGGTATGTGGCAGCTAGAGTGCCCAGAACACTGGCAAAAGAACAGACAGGGGACAATGTCAACTGGGATCTCCACTGGAGTCCTCAAGTATGACTTCATACCCAGACTTTGACACATTTAAAACTTAATATAATACAGAATGGTAATAAGGCCTGGGGTTTGTCAGTCCATCCGCTGTGTCTGTTAATGTAATGAGTTAGCATTAAATAAAGATATCAACAAAAGTCAAACAGCAGATACATATTTATTAGTCATGAGGATGGTGGTGAATGCAGCCCTTTATCCCAGACTCACCTGCTGTACTTCTGGGTTCTGATCTCCTTTGGGATGGAGAGGGGAACAATGACGAGGAGACAAATGAGGAAGAGGGCAAAGCGCTGATCTGTGTACCAGTGGTGCGGCACTTCTGCTTCCGCAAAGCCCGTCATTGTTCCGTACAGAGAGTGGCCTACTGCAGCATACGGATGAGATACGTCCATCCATGAACATATTTTTATTAACTGTATATCCACCTCAGGCGCTACACTGGCTCCTCATTTCACCAATAACCAAATAGAAATATCCAAGGATACAAACTTCTAGCGTATAAACTATTGTCCCAAATGCTCCCAAAATATTTACAGCTCATGCTTGATATTTAGTGTCGGTGATCAGTAGCCAAGGGAAGAGTGGTGAGTGCCTTAATGGGATAAAGTGATCAATAATCAGTACTTAGTTGAATAGAATAAGAACAGGAATAGGAATCTGCGATATTCTGGTAATTTTTATGCAGCTACTTGTGTGATGAACGTCAGTGCATATGGTGAAGGAAACAAACTCACTGTACTTAAGAATCACACAGCTGCAGCTATGTCTCTTTCTCCTAAGGTAATCATGCACACATTGTATTTTCTATGAGATGTACATCGCTTTGGAGAAAAGCGTCTGCTGAATGAATAAATGTAATGTAATAAAAATTTGTAGGGCAATATTGTTCAGTCATTTGAAATTAGTTTTAATGTAACCCAAAGTTAATATAATAAATTTAATGTTTTTTAATCTGAAGATCTATATCCAGAATTTCCAGAATATAACAGAGGAATAAATCATGGGAAGTCTGTGTAATTAAGGCTCTTATTGATTATGACTTAATAGTAAAACTGACATTGAGTTTACAAACAAAATTAACTGTGAACGAACTTCTAGTCGAAATTGTTTTCAGAAGATGAGGAGTGTTGTTGTACGAGTTTGACTGCATGTAACTCATATTTAATTTTATAATGTATAATAATGAAATGGGTTCTCAACTTACAAACATATTTTATACTGCAAGTCTGGGAGGATGAAGCAGGAGGGCTCCCAGGAAAAAGGGAGGATGTTATGTATGAGTTATTTTCCACAAGAGAAGTTAAGCCCAGATTTAAAGGTGTCCAGCGTAGTTCTGATATTCTGGATGTATATTTGCCTTTTGTCCCCTCTCCCTCCGGCCTTGCGCCCTGTGTTACCGGGTAGGCTCCGGTTCCCCGCAACCCCGTATGGGACAAGCGGTTCTGAAAGTGTGTGTGTGTGTGTGTATTTGCCTTTTGTTTGAAAGGCAAGGCAAGAATTTGGTGAATTTGGCATGCTCGGTGGGAAAAAAAGAGGCTGAAACTTTTGTGGCTTAAGAATGCATGATTATTTTTTCCAAATCTGAATCAATGTTAATTAAGAGTTAATTTCATAAGAACTCAATTTACAAGCAGACTGAACAACAAATTACATGGCTCAAAACTAGTCAAGATATCCTGAATAAATGTCTAAGAACTATGCATAGTCATTATGAGGCGTGGGAGTGGGGTGGACTCAAGTCCAACTCACATTTCTCCAGCTGGTCCTGCACCACCACCAGGAAGGCAACGGAGATCATGAATAGGTTGAAGACAAAGCAGACCTCACAGAGCCATCCAATGGCACGTCCGCACACCTCTCGAACCACACCCTGGTACGTGCTCTGGCCGCTGATGAATGAGGCATGTCCAAGGATTACCAGCCCGCTGATCAGGAACACCAAGGAGACCTGGAGGGTTGGGTGGATAGAGCAGACAAGGAAGAAAAAACATGAAAATTATTCAGGGTCATTGGGATAAATCCAGTCCTCCGAAAGTAAGTACCTTAACACTGTAAGTCACTTTAGAGAAAAGCATCAGCTAAATGAATAAATGTAATGTGTATCAATGTTTTTTTAATTGTAAAATAATCTTATTGTGCTATAGGGAGATATAAAGGCATCAGTGGGCCTGCTGTGGTTTTCAGCCAATTTCATGATGAAAAACTGATACTAATTTAGACTGAAGTCCAGTTCACGAGGAAAACAGTTCAACACTAAAGTGAACAGTGAAAAAGGTATACGTTTCAACAATAAGGGTCGCTAAAAGATGTAAACATGATTGACTGAAGTGTTTAATTTTCTTGTGCTTGAAAAATAAACATTATGATCTGCATGATAATTCAAAGGAAATCAGGAATGCCCAGACCCTTCTGAAACTAGATAGCTATGAAATGTGCTACATAATCATAGCTATGAAATATTGTAACTTTTGACCTTGTGCCCTTGTTTTATGTATGTGAACATATTTACAAATTTCTCAGCGTACTGTCTGATTGTGTGAGCCTGTACTGTTCATGAAGCTAGTAATTAAATCTTAACACAGTACAATGTGGGAACTCAATGTATCCACACCCAGACGTCCCAAACAGGATGAATTTTTCATTTCCCAGAGTATTTCTAAGACCCTCATTTGCCTTCACAAAGTCCACTTACCATTTCCACGACAATGGCTGCACTCACACCTCCAGCTTTGTGGAAAGCCCAAGGGAAGTTGAGGAGTCCCGCACCAAGCGCAGACTTAAGCATGATGAAGACAGCCCCAGACGAGCTCAGGCGAGCTGCTCGAGGGGCCCCTTGGTGGGCCAGCAGGTCCATGGTCTCCTTCTCCATCTTCTTCTCCATGTCCACGTCCTCGGTGCTCCCAGCGACACCTCTACTCCCTGAGCTTCTGCTTCACTGAACATGTCTTCTGACACAGGCTTGGAGGGCTGCTGCTGGAGGTGTCGCCTTTGTTTCCACACCAATCAAAACTGCTTTTCCTTCTCCAAGAAAAGAAAACCTTTGTTAAAAAATAAAATAAAATAATAATAATGCTTTATAAAGAAAACAAAAAATCCACCTGTTTTGCCAGCCACACAGGCTGGTAAACATCACTTCAATGGATGTGCTCTTTATGGAGCTGATGGTTCCAAGGTCAGCAGCAAAGAGGACTAATCTGGTTTGCTTCTAAATATGATGATGTGATGAAGACAAGTCAGAGAGCAGACAAAATTCTGTAACAAGTGCACACACACAGGCTGAAGCTGTTTGTTCTGAGCAGGGTTGCAGTGAACCGGAGCCTAACCTGGCAATGCAGGGCGTAGGGTTGAGGGGGGAGGGGACACACCCAGGACGGGATGTCAGTCCATCGCAGGGCACCCCAAGCAAGACTCGAACCCCAGATCCACCAAAGAACAGGACCTGGCCAAACCCATTGCACCACCGCACCCCCCCATAACAAATGTTCCCTTTCAAATGAAAGCAGAAAGTAACTGGGATCAAATGTCAGATTTTTGCACCAGTTCCACGTGAAAAAAAAGTCACAACCTCCGATTCGAGCTCATAGCCTAAATAAAGAAAAAAGACAAAGTAATAAAAGTGTCCAGTGATATGTGGAGAAACCATTGAGGCAACAAAAACTGAAAGTGGAATTTACAAAGAGATTTTTGACATTTAAATTTCACATAGAAGTAGCCTATTGAGAGCTATTACCACTTTTTATTGTTTACTTAGCCAACAACTTTTTCCAAGGCAATTTACAAAATTATCAACATGACAGTGATTTACCAATTTATGCAGAAGGAAATTCCTATTGGACTAATTCAGGGTAAACACCTCGATCACAGGTACTACAGCAAGATTGGAACTCAAACCAGGGGCCTTCAGATTAAAGGGAAACAGCTCTAGCTACTATGCCATCTGCTGCAAGTTGTTCAGTACGATTATCTAGTTTGATCAGTGGTGCATCATTGTGGTCAGTGGCTCTCCTAAAGCAGTAAGAGAAGAGTTATCATTTGACAGGAGAGTGGTACCCAACTCACCTACATGCTAGTAGATACATGGAGCTCTGCAAGGTCCTGGCATGTATTTCAGACCAACGTGTTGACTGCAACTCCCATGAGTACAGAAGGGAGTGGGGTTCAACAGATCCCGATGAGTTGGCTTACTGTCACCTCCGCAGATGTCAAGGGGAAATCACCGGATTTTACTCAAGACCTGAATGTGGCGGGAGGAAACTGGGAACAAAGCTGGGAACCTTTCAGGAAAAGAGGGCATATGACCTCACTTAGGACGAAATTTTAAAATCCATTTAGTCCCATATACTGGTCACAGGGTCAGTTCCCATGTTCAGCAGATAATTAACACGCATTGGGAGCTGCCATCCGAGAGGAACCTGTGACATTTTCACAGGCAGATCTCTCCCATTAAAAGTGGATCAGTGGGGTTTAGAGGGACGGCCGGGCCGTCACCACCCTTTAATGGAATTAGTCCACTTGGCGGCACAGTAACATGTTGGGGGGAGGGAAGCGTGGAAGAGGAGGTGAAATAGATGGATCCAGAATGAGATCCAAGATCTGGGATTATGCCAGGCAATGAATGGCAGTGTAACAGGGGGAACAGCCCAACAGACTCTTTCACGGGCCTATCGTATGCTTTCACGTTTATTAACATTAATATCACAAATAGAATGGTTTTTTTTTCCTTAAACGTTCCAAACTGGTATGGACTAATCCTTCAAGAATCAGTAAAAATTTCCCAGCGCATAAACAAGTACATTGTACGTAATTGTACATCGATTAGAGAAAAGCATCTAATAAATGAGTACATGAAAGTGTAATGTAATATTTATCACCTGCTGTCTGTCTAATATCCCAGTGTTCTGAAAAAGACCCAGCGCTCAAAACTCATGAGAGCTGTAGATGTTCCTTCAGCAGTTTCCTTTTCATGAATCATGTAGAGTCAAAGTCATCAAGATGATCTGGAGTAAAATCCAGACTACCCGGAGTATAAAGCATCACACGCACACACACATACACACACTAAAGGCAGTTTAGCCACCACTTCACCGGAAAAGCACTGCTTTGGTCTATAGCAGGAATCTTGCTAGACAACACATGTGGACATGAGAACTAATTACCAAAACAACTTGAGAAAAGTTCACTAAAATACTGGGCTAATATGTTGCACTTATTTTTTTCTTTTTAAAATCAATTTGCAGTGGTTGTTGTAACATTTGAGTCACTCACATTTTTTCCTTTATTACTTGTGGATCCAGGTTGCCCATTCTTACAGATTATATACTGCACCTGGGACCAGCTCATTAAAAGGACAGCAGCTAGTAGGTGCAGTTTATCAGTCTCTGAAACACTGTTTTTTTGTTCCTGAGAGTATAAAGGATGGCAGGTTTGAAGGCTTTAGTTGGGCCATAGTGTGCTGTACTAAAATCTTAACTTTAGTTCAAACACTGGTCGGTCAGTCTTATTCGTTTCTGTTGATCCCTTGTTGCCATTGCTGTTTTTGTTTGCTCTAAGAGATTGTTTGTCGTTGTGTATTTGGCTACAATGAGAGGGATGAATAAACGGGGTGGCACAGTGAGTAGTGCTGCTGTCCCACAGCGCTTGGGTGCTGTGAGAGGATGTGGGTTTGATCCCTGCTCAGTCTGTGTGGAGTTTGCATGTTCTCCCCCTGTCTGTGTGGGTTTCCTCTGGGTGCTCTGGTTTCCTCCCACAGTCCAAAGACATGCTGTTCAGGTTCCCCATAGTGTGTGAGTGACACAGAGAGAGTGTGTTCCATTGATGTATGGATGAGTGACCCAGTGTAAGTAGTGTATCCAACAGTGTAAGTTACCTTGGTGAATAAGGTGTGTGGGCTAGTAACACTACATAGAGTTCATTGGAAGTGACTTTGGACAAAAGTGTCTGCTACATAAATGTAAACAAAATTCCAAAGCTGCCCACCACAACTTCCTGCCTGGCCACACCCCAAACCTCGTACCCACCTGAGTGCTGCAATAGGGTATAGCAGCATCAAATGTCCCATTAAAAAAAAATCCTTGTATTATCAATCCACTGAGATTTCAGTCTATGTTTCTGAGCATTCTGAAAACTGACTAGGTGTTGAGTCGGGTCTCCGTCCACACCCCAGCTAGTCCATAAAAATGAATAATAACAATGTCGCATCATATCAGCATGTTGAAACTTGACCTCTAGCTGAATGGGATAGTTCTCTCTGTTGTCTTTCTTATTTTTCTCAGAATAGCACCTTATGCACTTGTGCAATTTTCTTTGAGACTAATGAAATTCAGGTTTCAAGTTTCTTGTCATAGATACAAGCATCATGTACATGTATCATGAAAATCTTCCTGAATGCTTCTCCACAGACTATGGACAAAGACAATAGAAATACTGCACAAACAAAACAATGACAACAACAGTGAGTAGTGCAACAGCAATAGCAATAAATAATGGTAACAGTAGTAACAATAATGCCAGCTGACAGTCAGAGAACTTAGAACGAGAGAATGAGAATGAGAATGCTTAAAGTGGCAGTGTAATTTACCAATGTGCTTGCAAGGACCAGTCCAACTCTAGTTACTAAAAGGTGGCACATTGGTTAGTGTTGTATAATCTTACAGCAGCGGGGTAAAAGCTGTTCCTGTACCTAGCTGTGCGGGTTCGAATAGACCTGAGCCGTTTTGCGGATGGCAGGGAAGAGAAAAGTGCCCGTGCGGGGTGACTGCGATCTCTCGTGATGCACATCATCTTTGCGAGGCAGCGTGTGGCGTAGGTGTCCTCGGCTGCTGGTAGCTGTGTGCCGATGATTTCCTGAGCCGTTTTGACCACCCTCTGTAGGGCTTTCTTTCTTGTCCTGTATGGAGCAGCTGCCACCCCAGGATGTAATACACCCTGTGAGGATGGACTCCACAGCACACCTGTAGAAAGTGGTGAAGACTGTAGTGGACATCCTGGCTTTCTTCAGACGCCTGAGGAAGTGAAGACGTTGATGGGCCTTTTTGATGGTTGATGCTGTGTGCTCAGTCCATGCGAGTTTGGCAGTGAGGGTGACCCCGAGGAATATGAAGCTGTTGACCGTCTCTACAACGTCCGCTCCTATGTAGATGGGTGCATGAGCCGTATCCTGTTTCCTGAAGTCAGTCACCAGCTCCTTAGTTTTACTGACATTGAGAGACAGGTTGTTGTCCTGCCACCACTCCCCCAGGAGCCTCACCTCCTCTCTGTTGGTGGTGATCAGACCCACAACGGTGGTATCGTCAGCAAACTTTATGATGGTGTTGGAGCTGTGACTGGCCACACAGTCATGTGTGAACAGGGAGTATAGCACTGGGCTCAGGACACTTCCCTGTGGAGTGCCAGTGTTGAGGATCAGTGGGGAGGAGGTATCACTGCTAATCAACACACGCTGGGGTCTATTGGTGAGGAAATCCAGGATCCAGTTGCTCAATGTGGCACTCAGTCCCAGCCCTAGTAGTTTCTGGATCAGCTTGGTTGGGATGACAGTGTTAAATGCTGAGCTATAGTCCACAAATAATAGCCTTGCATAGCAGTTTTTATTATCCAGGTGAGACAGAATGGTATGAAGTGCGTGTGATATTGTGACTTCAATGGATCTGTTGTGGCGGTAGGCAAACAGCAGTGGGTCCAAAGTGTCTGGGATGGTGTCCTTAATGTGTCCCAGCACCAGCCTCTCAAAGCATTTCATTGCAATGGGGGTCAGTGCAACTGGGCGATAGTCATTAAGGCAGCTCACTTTGTTCTTCTTCAGAGTTTAACTGCACTCAAGATGCACGTAGGCTGCGGCAGGGAATCCAAACTTGAACAGATTATAAACCATAGAGGCGGTCATTGACAGGTGTCTCTGCGTCTCTCCCCGATAAACTGAATGCGTTTTATGGCCGCTTCGAGTTCGAGAACAAAGATCCCCGCTGCGAATCCCCACAGTACGTGATACCGCCAGTCTCACCGTCTTTGTGGCACAGGTGAGAAAAACTTTCAGGCGAGTCAACATCCGCAAAGCTGCTGGTCCGGACGGAATTTCAGGGCGAGTTTTAAAAACATGCGGTGAGCAACTGGCTACTGTCTTCACGGACATATTTAACACCTCCTTAAAAAGCTCAACTGTACCCACTTGTTTCCAAAAACTACCTACCTAGCTAGCTACGGGTCAGTCTCTTATCTGCATCATGTGTGACGTAGGTGCGGTTTAAGAATTGATCACTGAGCAGCGGGAGGTGTTCTTCTGACAGAATGATGTGAAAAGGTGCAAAAGCTGGTCTCAGCCCTCCCAGGAGCAGTTTAAAAAGCCTTGCCATTTAGAGCAGCCTTAGAAGTCCATTCTGCATTTTCTCAGTGAGAATGACTCATGTGTCCTTTCCTCTAAGAGTTCAGGAGTTTATGTAAAAATTAGTGATTTCAAATGCAAAAATGCAGAGATTTCAGAGAAAAATACAATGTTTGCATTACATGCAGTATTTTTTTTTTATTTTTGTATTTTTCTGCAGATCATTCTCTTTTATTTCGTGGGTAGTTTGATTTCTTAGTCCCCAGGGCTGGGGTACAGTAAAATACAGATTGAAATCAAGGACAGCCCTGTAACCTTCTGCAGACACAGGTTTCCAGTAAGAAAAATGGCACTATTTCATTTGTATGATGCAACTGGTACAATTATTTAAAAATGCTATCATTTTTAACATCATTTCTATATAGCGTTGATTATAATGCATGAAAGCCCCATAATACAAAAAGCAAAAAGGAAATTTTCTTTTTTTTTTTTTTTTAAACTTTCAACATCAAGCATACTGTCTGAAACTACTTGTCCCAAGCAGGGTCACGGCAAGCTGGAGCCTAACCCGACAACAGAGGGCGCAGGGCTAGAGGGGCATGGGGCACACCTAGGATGGGACACTAGACTCTTCCAAGGCACCCCAAGCAGGACTCAAACCCCACACCCAGCACATAGTAGGACCCGGTCAAACTCACCGCACCACCACACCCCTCCCCCCCCCCCTGCAAGTTCTATGCAAGCTCCAAATATTTTGTTATTTTTGACAAATCTGCGATTTTAAATAATTAAGAAGATATAGGAGTTGTGTTGAACCTCCTTTATTGAAGTGCTTCTTCCGGGGACTTCATCGTTTTGTCATCCATTCTACAATGCGGAAACCGTACTATTTACAGTGTTCATTTTACTAAGTGATAGTGAGTTCATTACCCGGGGTTTTTTCAATAAATGACTGAGTGTAATGTATGATATTTTTATTGGCTGCTTTGGAGCTGACTGAAGGCAAACCCTCTGACAGCAGGACTCGATGTATATTAATTACTCAATAACTTCAGCTCTCAGTCACAAAGGCAGCAGTGACTGTCATAACTGACAGAAACACTTGCCATAACTCGCCATCGACTATGGAAAAAAGGGAAACATTTGCTATGAATGGAGAAAATGGCGTTGCAAAGATGGAGCATGGCACAAGTTTAAAACTGAAAGCAGCTTTTTGTAGGTTGTCCAGTCAGGGACTGAGTGAAATTTTTCATGATTCTAAGAGAACTGAATTAATCACTTACATTTATTCATTTAGCAGATGCTTTTGTCCAAAGCGATGTACCTCTCAGCAAAAGTGGCACTTGGATCAAAAAAACGGTGGGTGTATGAAATTACTTCTTTCAATGCACTTGTTGGCAAATGAGATGAAAATTACCGCAGGAGCTATAATTATTTTTCTCAGATGAAAAGGCAAATTCAAGTAAAAAAAATACGTTTACTTCCAAGAACTCATTCTTGCTTTAACAGTATGACTTTCTTTGTGTTCAACACATCAAATCCCCTACTGCAGAAAAAAAAGCAGGTTTGAAAGAAAAGCAGGTTGATCAGAAAAGCAGGTTTGTTGACAAAGAAATCATATGTTTAATACAAACCTAGTTTTTTAAACTTAACAAAAGCTAACACTGAGCTATAACAGATATTTATATATTTACAACATTACACTATATTTGCAGTTGATTTAATAAATTACACTGGAGTAACACATGCAGTACCAAATTTAAAACACAAAAAGAGAAATAAGTTGATACAAAATGTAAACCTTTAAACATAAAGGCACTCAATGACTTTGTAAAAACACTTGTGTCAATGTAAATATATAAAAATATATAAAATCCTGGAATGGTTATTTGATATATAAAATTGTAATGTTTTGGTAAATGGTTCCAGCTCTGCTCAGGTTCCAACAGTTTATCCTTTATGCTGTCCTGTTTACAGCACTGTCCTTACAGAGTCACTCGTTGGCTCTTGTGCTGACAGTGCTTCTTCATCAGGGAGGAGGTGACGCCCAGAGCCCCACCCTGCAGGAATCTGACAAAGCCGTCCCCTGCGAGGGGTCCCAGGGCGTACAGACCGGGCTGCCGGGTGCTCTCATACGAGAAAGGGTCCGTGTCCAGCGGGTTCCGTTTGGCGCTAACAGGCTGGCAAGGATTGAGCGCCAGGCCACGCCCACCATCAGGCAGGAAGGACAGGTCTGGATTTGAACCAATCAACACTATTGCCATGGAGATGTCAAAGATACGCCTCTCTCTTTTACTCCCCTTGCCACCACAGTCCTCCAGCGTGATCTTTCCGGAAGGGTGGAAACACAGCACACGGTGACAGGGCAGACTGGTGTATCCGCGGTACGGCCCAGAGGATGTGAGCGGCTGACAGGCCATCATGTCATGGACCTTGTGGTATTCTGGGAACATGAGGGCGGGCAGCTGGTTGAAAACGAGAGTGGAGTCATGCACGGCACGGCGGAAGGCGTGGACAATGGGAACACCGCTGCGCTGGGCCAGCAGCACCGCATCCGCCGCCGTCAACCCTGCCCCCACCACCAGCAGAGGATCGGAGTCCGGGCCGAGTTGGCGGGCCTGCAGCTTCCTCTCCAGGTCTCCGATGGTGTGAAAGACATTGGGCAGGTCCTCGCCCTCCACGCCCAACCGGGCAGGGCAGTCATACGTCCCCGTAGCCAACACGACTGTTCGTGCAAAGACACGGAATGGCCTCTGCCTGCTGCCCTGCACATCCTCCACGCCCTGGACCTCAAACAGCATGCCGGAGGGGTCCGCCGCCCCCATTCCCCACTCCGTCACTGTGTTCCAGGCACCGGTCTCATCTCGCCAGAGCAATCTAACAGAGGTCACCAACATACCGCTGCAGAAGTTCTGTTGCAGGGACTTGGCCTGAACATAGTGTTGGTAGTACTGCGCCACATCCCTGGTGGTCGCACGGTTGTTTCTGAGTTGCCTGTCAAAGCAAAAACACATGTTGTCTTCTTTTGTATGTAGGAACACTGACGCACTCTTTCCCTAACAGCTTGTCCTTTCAGGGTAACGCCTGCTCCAGAGCCTGTCCTAGAATCACTGAACACTAGGCTAGGAGGAGTACACCCTGGACGGGACGATAGTCCATAGCAATGTATTCACACAATCACTCACTCACACACAAGCGCACACACAAAGGGAAATTTACAGTCAGCAGTGTACCTGAAACACAATGCCTTTATTGCTGGTAAGTCTGCATGTGTATTTATCAATGTCAGTCATATGCAGTAAATTTGAAAAAAATGAAGGCAGAATTTTTGTACCACTCGCCTTCCTCTTCTCATCATCCAGTCCCTGAAGGACAGGTCTGGCAACTCCATCCACTCCCCCAGGCTGAGTGTGACCATGGATCCCTCCATTGCCTGGAAGAGGAGGTAGGGGAAAAACATGGAAGAAGAGCTGGTTTAGAGCCCTCCTGACAACAGCAGCAGAAAGTAGTCAAAAAATACAGTGCTGACATGGACAGGCTCCAGGGAATAAAGTCCAACAGACAGAACACCAGGTTTCCTAGATATATCTTTCCAACAATTTCTAAACAGTACAGTGTATCCCCACAAATAAACACCCTTAACAGAACTTTAAACCACTATGACTTATGCTAAGCAGTATTGCTCAACCTGGAGTAAGACAAAAGTGTTTATTATATCAAAATCAAACCATTTAAACTGGATAAATTGTTGTTTTATGACAACGATATCGTAAGGCTCAGCAGCACATATACAGAAGCCATGTGATGCGTTTTATCATTAATATTTTTTTAATAAACCCCTTTTGAAGATAAGTGACTGCTTGTTAAAGCCTCATCTGGGTGCTATAGGGTGAAGAGAAAAGAAATTTTGTTTAGAAAAAGTCCACCTATGGCAAACAACAGGCGTTAGCCGGAATTATTATGGAACAATCGATCTCTCTCGATTTCATTTATTATCAGTTGTGCAGCATTAAGACAGTATTGCTGGCAAATATGAGGAGACATTACAGAACAGGTCTGGTATGTTTGCTTTTTCACAGCCAAGAGACTTTCTGTAATAGGGACTCTTATATAACTAACATGAAATTTTTGTTTGACACACCCAGCCAGTGCCCACGAATACGCTGGGCCAACATTTTTTTAAATTTTTTTTGAGCTATACGTCTAAATTGTGTGATCTGTGCAAGTGCACTAAGGGCGACTGCTGTTAGGGTTAGGATTAGGTCATTCTTTTTACACATTTCATGTTAAAGCCCGGTATAAATTGAGGTGCAGTCATGCTCTATTGAGGGAAAAAAAAAATTAAAAGATGTCCCAACAAGTTAAGGGGGCAGTTTCATCTTATCCCCTCTCGGAAGTTTCTAGATAGACAAAGCTATAATCTCAGTGGGGAAGAGAAGAAGTGCACAGGTTCAGGACTGTGACATTTTGGTCATTCAGAAAATTCCTTTACTGGTCAGTCTGAGAGCCAATAACCATTAATCAGTGATATAAATGATGAATGAAACACAAACTAGAGATACACCTGTTCCTAGAAGCACATGGAGTACCGTGTCACTAAAAGGGCTAAACCTTGGAACTGAGAATGACCACTGAGAAAGTCTACATTCTGAAAATAAAAAACTGAAGCAATTCAAATATTGGAGGAAACTGTGCTTCTAATTGATTTTGGGCCATCTACAATCTACAACCACCGCCAATAAGGTGCTTTGATTACAGTCTACAGTAAAAGAAGGTCTCACCTGCCAGGCCCCTCCTATTGGCCCCTTACCTAGGACCAGGTGTGCAAGGTGCTGACCAGGGTCCCTGCGCCAGGTGAGCAGTGACTCTGCAGTCCCACCCAGGTCCCCTTCCGGCCGGAGCAGCGCGTCCAGCAGCAGGCTGAGAGGGCTGAGCGAGCGTCCCTCCAGACCTTCAGAGAGGTACTCCAAGTTCTGCACAGGGAGGTCAACAGAGGTCAACAATCATCTACAACTCAACAGTTACACTAACTTTAACCTAAACATACGTATAAAAACACAGAGCATATAGCATCAGAGCTTTGCTCCCACAAACAGTAAAGCAACAATAACAGTAGTGCTTGGTGCAGTTGCCTAGATCACTCAGTTTGGACCCACTGATGAAAAAAATGAAAGCTGTTCAGCTTTTGTGAAGCGTGTCCAGAACATATCAGGTGAGGTAGAGAGCAGGAGAGGAGAGAATTTTCACTTAAAAAAATAAATCTTGCAAACTGCAGCCGAAATGGGAGCAACATACCTGTTCCAGCAAAGGTTCTCCCGCTATTTCCTGTACCTTCTGGTGCAGGATAGGATTGGGGTGGGAGACCTTCTCCTTCAGGTAGGGTCTGTGACCAGACAAAAGGTAGGACAGGCAGATTCCAGAGGGGCCATTGCCTGGGTTACATTGCACAAACACAGGTATAATCAGCAAAATGACACCACGGATGGCAAGAGAAAAAAAAAGCAATGGATCACATAAAATCAAGCCAGAGAAGCCATCAGAAGCACAAGTGATGGGGCTGTGGAGTGCTTGGAAAAGTTGGAGAGAAAAGAAGATCACAACCAGCAACCAGATAGAAGGACTCAAGTACGGCTATCATTGATACACTTCATTTCAGTTGGAGGACATAAATTGAAAACAAGACATTGTGGGTGTGAGGTATACAGTATATGTGGTGGCCAAGAGTTGACATGGACTTGAGAGCAATTAACAATAACAAAAAATGCAGTACACACATTATTTGGGCATTTTATCAACCATTCAGCTAACTGAACATACAAAATGACCACAAAGTCCCTAAACATGACTATGTTTTATTTGTTTCATAGAAGAAAATGTGCAGAACAACATTGAAAAAGATTCAAATTTATGAGAACAGAGGGTTGTACACACAAAATTTAATAGTTACGTATATCATAACTAATTAATTTAAATAATTTAAATATTCATGGTTATTCTCTTTATTATAATTTTAATAATAGTAGTATTAGTAACTTATAGAAAATAAAATACATATACATGATATTATACTATTAAAATCATTAGAATTGATTCATTTGCTATATAATTACTTATTAAACATTTTATTAGCATTTATAATAACTTGGTGGTCACCCTCTTATCTTCCTGGAGGACTATCCTGAAGTGACCTTATGAATGTTTTTTTCCATTACTTGGATTTTAATGGTTTTTCTTTACATATTATGTGACAGATTTTTTTTTTTTTTTTAATTGTCTGAATTTTGTTTGAATTATTTCAATTGATCCGTTTCACTGCAGAGTGAAACAAAATGTAATACTGCTTACAACCTGCCCAAAAAAAAAAAAAAGCAGGGAGTGACAAAAATGCATAACAGCTTTCTGACGTGATGTCAACATGCTCAATGTTTGTTGGAGAGGTGCTGTATTACTATAATCCAGTTCCCCTTTCTCTTGCGTAAGATTTATTTCACTCTCTGTCAATCATCAACCTGGGCCACCTAGAACTTTGGTCATTCATTTATACTTGACCAGCTGGCCTCTGTAAACCTTTGTCATGTGACAGCATTGGGCATTACATGGCACATTAGTTTAGATCTTTTTTTTTTTTTCCATTTAAATTTATCACTCGCACTGTGAATGGTGGTTTTAATATAATTATCATAGTTCCCAGGAATCATTGCTTCATCTAGACACTCACCAATGATGACCACCGGGAGGGGGTCCTGGGGGCACAGTCCTGCACCTGACACTTGACTTGAAGCCATTGCAGTGGTCCCGTGCGGGGTGTTTAGTGTAAATAACATGCACCTTGGTTTGTGTATTGTGTTGGTGATCAGCTAATTTTCCTGTCCTTCGGAGTCTGTGGGAACACAATCATGTATGATTGAGGGTCACAAAGAACAACCACAAGGATCGGTGGTCTCCAAAAGCCACAACATGAAGGGAGCGCAACCTAGTGCGCACACACACACACACACACACACACACACACACATTTCTTCTTCAAAGGGCAGTCTAAACACTTCCCGAGATAATAGCCACTGGAAAAGTGAGGAATGCACACAGTCCTGAGCTTTTTACTCAAACGCAGGCTTATCTGTGGATAGTACCACAGTACCCATCATGCATGTGGTGTGCTCAAAGAGAGCACTTGGATGGGTTTCACAAGAACACCGTTTCGCTTTGGACACACGCCTCCCGGCACGGCACAGCACTGACACGCGCTACCCTATTCAGCCCCTTCTGGTATCACCAAACTGTACGGTACCTTCAGGAGGACACCAGGAACAAGGAGGTAACAGGATTTTCGGTGGAGCCAAATGTTGGTAAAGTGGCCCAGGAGAAACAGGTTATGTATGACTATTCAGGTGTACTTGCCTGGTGGCGCTCCTTTGTGCTCCTAGCAAATGCTTCAGAGGCTCCCGATGTCAGTGAACGGAGAGGGGGGTGTGTTTGTCTGACAGGCACTACGCACGGGGCGCAGGTTAAATACACAACATCACCATAACTGGAAGCCACTGCTATAGGGCTACTTCAGGAGTGGGGCGGGGCTTAAAATAAACTGCTGGGCAACTGTGAATCAGCAACATGCCTATGCTACAGTCCGGAAACATCCAGGCCGAGTTCCTGTGTGATTGAGGGATGTCTCTTTGAAAGAATATCTGCAACCTAAGAAATGTTTATAAAATCAAAATAAAACCCACATAGTAATACAGCTGATGAACTATATAAACTCGGCATGGAAGTCCTACATTTGTGGTTGGCAACCCACAGAATTTGGGGTAAACACACGCAAAATATTTTCTATTAAACTCACAGGAAACTGTTTACCGAAAGTTTGTAAACAAATTTTTTGGGCCACCACATGATAATCACTGTGGAGGGAAACTTGAGACTTTTGTGGATAACTTTCCATACCGTGCGGTGGTGCAGTGGGCTTGGCAGGGTCCTGCTCTCCGGTGGGTCTGCGGTTCAAGTCCTGCTTGGGGTGCCTTGTGATGGACTGGCGTCCTGCCCTGGGTGTGTCCCCTCCCCCTCCAGCCTTGCGCCTTTGTGTTGCCGAGTTAGGGCCAGGCTCGCCGTGACCTTGCTTGGGAGAAGTGGTTTCGGCCTGTGTGTGCGAGAGCTTCAGGCCGACAGACATGAGGTTCGATTGTACAGTTTTCTATGTTCTCAGTAAACTGTATTTTTCACCTTTTCACTACAGAATATTAAAAAGCACAACATTTTGTCTATAATCTCTGCTTTATACCAGATAACAAAAATCAGTTTCAATTAACATAAAATATATCATTCATATTTTTTCCCGGATAGGTTACTGATATATACTACTTGTATTCCTGTAACTTTTTTTAACCAATTTTAGTAAACTGTTCAGTCATGTGATGGCTTACATAAATTTTGGTCGTCTCTAGCCAGCTATCACTTTTTTTTTTTTTTTTTTTATACATGCCCTGTTCACCTTTCTGCTCATACTTGGGTCAACAGTCTTCTTGAGTCTAGATGAACCCTTATCAAAAGTGTATTCTTACCTCTCTCCGGTGTTGAACGTTTTCATATCGACATTACTGGAGACGTTCCGTGCTATTTGTTCCCTGCCTACTGGAAACGCTGCACTCCTCAGAGCAAACATCACGGTATGCTGTGTGTCAAAAGGCTTTTAATTCCCAAAGCAAACAACTCTCCCAGTAAGTCCCCCTCCCACAAAAAGGCAAGCCTCAACAATGATGGCAAACCCAAGCATTTGAAATTCACATTTAAATAATCTTATGCAACAAACTTGTGGAAAGATTTGCCCAAAAATGCACAGCAACACAGATAATATGCAGAGAAAAAAACGTTTCAAGTTTTCTTCCTTCCACTTACATGTTAATGTCTGTCTTGGTAAAAAATTTTTCTTACCACGAACTGACGGAATGGAGCACGTTGGAATTTGTTGTGTTCCAGGTGAATAGTTAGTCCAGAGAAACCCAATATGTTTCTAACAGGCAAAAGTTTACTTTGTGCTACAATATCTTAGCACTGGCACAAAAATTCATTCTACACATCATTTATATTCCAATCTTTTATACAGAAAAAAGTGGCAGGAACTGTTGTGTTGTATGAACTCAACTGCAATACACCCCTCCGTAGTACACAATGAAGCAGACCTGTAACCATCATCTCAGTGTAGTCGACGTGATGGGCGAAGTGCTCCTGATGGCTTGTAGAGTTTTTGACAGCATCCACAAGAGCAAAGGCTCAGTAGGTTGCCAGACCTGCTTTTTTCTACTGCACCTATGATGGAAACTGTCACATTCTGCAATGCAGACATGTAGATCACAAAAACACCCACTTTATGCATTGGAAGTTTCAAAGATGGGTCTCAAAGAAAATTGAGTAGCCAAAAAAAAAAAAAAAATGCTACAGACCGCAATTACCACAAACTTATAAGTTACTGCAGTAATACAAATTCAAGTGGGGAAATTTGTAATGAAATGGCTCAAAGTCACACAAATAGAGTACGTTTTAAAATGTCCACATTTAATAAATAACATTTTACATATATAACTGGGCATACTGCACAAAATGTCATCAATGAGATTCATGCAAAACAGATTTCAGCGTAACTCATCTAAAGGATGCATATGAAGGCCTTTGTGCTTTCAGGTCCTGCTTTAATGGGTGAGGCTAAATGAGAAATATATCGCACAATGTTCATTCTACCTGCGTACTTACCAGTCACAGCATGCCTGGAGTCACTTCCTTCATACAATACCGTCAAAAAACTATCCAGTGCAACCTGTTACAACTGACCTATATTGATTCAGTTTTACCTGGGGCCAGGTAAAACTGAAAAACCCCTATGGCAAATGTGAACAAGACAACGTTCACCCTGTCCAGAATAGGATCATCAGGACCTCCTCCCGGAGCCGGGCCTGTGGGCAGCATTCCTAGGCAAGCTCCTGGTGGCCGGGCAGCCCACGTAACCCGACAGGCTCAGCCCGAAGAGGCAACATGAGGGGGCCTTGTGGACCCACCACCCACAAGGTTCAACATTAGGGTCAGGGTCATGCCTCTCAGACAGCAGGAGGGGACAGGGTGGCGCATGGCATCACAGCCCTTTACAGGAAAAACTGACTCTTTGCGTGTGGAATGTAACCTTACTGGGGGGGAGAAGGAGCCGGAACTGGTGCAGGAGGTGGAGAGATACCAACGAGATATAGTTGAGCTCACGTCCACTCGAGTCGAGTTGAGCTTTATTGTCATTCCACTACATGTGTGGACATACAGTGGGACAAAATGGCGTGTCTCGCAGGACCACGGTGCTGCATAAATAAGCATAAATATAAACATACAACACTAGACATAAGGACAGTTTTTAGACCTACATAGCTACAACAACTCACAGTGTTGGCTCTGGAACCAAACTCCTCAATAGGGGGTGGTCTCTCTCCTACTCAGGAGTTGCACAGGGTGAGAGGCACTGAGCAGGTGTGGGGATGCTCAGAAGCCCCCAGATGGCTGCCATACAGCTGGAGTTTGTCCCGGCGGACGAGAGAGTCGCCTCAATGCAACTTAAGGTTGCAGGGAGGAAAACTTTGTTGTATGTGCGCGCTTATGCGCCAAACAGCAGTTCAGAGCATTTAACCTTCTTGGAAAAGAGTGGATGGGGTTCTGGAAAGGTCCCCACCTACAGGCTCCACAGTCCTGCTAGGGGACTGCAATGTTCACGTTGGCAATGACTGGGAAATCTGGAGTGCTTGTAGAAGAAAAATCCAGAGCACGGGAGGAGATTGAAGAGGCTGTGGAAAATGACTTTTGGTTGGCCTCAAAGAGGTTCTGGGGAACCATCCGGCGGCTCAGGAGGGGGTTGGAGGAGCTTTGCTCAAGCTGTGCTCAGCAAAGGTGGAGAAACTCTGACCTCAAATGAAGACATTGTCAGGCGGTAGAAGGAACACTTTGATGAACTCCTAAACTCGAGAGAGATATACCTCCCTTACAGGAGTCAGGGCCAGAGGCTTCCAGAGTATCAGAGTTCATTTCCCCTGGTGGAAGTCGCCGAGGTAGTTGGAAAGCTCCAAAGTGGCAAAGCACCAGGGATGGATGACATTCACCCAGAACTGCTTAAGGCCCTGGATGTTGTGGGGCTGTCATGACTGACTCACCTCTGCAATTTTGCATGGACCTCAGAGACAGTGTCTTTGGACTGGCAAGTTGGGGTGGTGGTCACAATCTTTAAGGAAGGGAACCAGAAAGTGTGTGCCAACTATCAGGGTAATCACACTTCTTAGCCTCCCTGGGAAAGTCTATGCCAGGGTGCTAGAAAGGAGGCTCTGGCCGATAATTGAACCTCAAATTGAAGAGGAACAACGCGGATTCCGTCCTGGCAGTGGAACAGCAGACCAGCTTTTTACCCTCTCACAGATAATTAAGGGGGCATAGGACTTTGCTAATCCAGTCTACATGTGTTTTCTGGACTTGGAGAAGGCCTACGACCACGTTCCCCAAGAAATTCTGTGGGAGGTGCTTAGGGAGTATGGGGTGCCTGGCCATTCGGTCTCTGTACATACGGAGCGAGAGCTGTGTCCACATACTTGGCATTAAGTCAAGCGTGTTCAATGTGGGTGTGGGACTCCACCAAGGTTGTGCCTTGTCCCCAACTCCTGTTTGTGGCTTTCATGGACAGGATATCAAGGCACAGCCAAGGTCAGGAGGGCATTTTATGTGGGGGCCGGACAATGATGTCTCTGCTTTTTGCGGATGATGATATCCTTTTGGCACCATCACATGGATGCCTCCAGCACGCACTGGAACGGTTTGCAGCCGAGTGTGAAGCAGTTGGTATGAGGATCAGCACCTCCAAGTTTGAGTCCATGGTTCTCTCTCATGGAAAAGGATGGCATGCCCCCTTCAGGTAAGGAGAGAAACTCCTCCACCTGGGGCAAATTAAGTATCTTGGGGTCTTATTCACGAATGAGGGGAGAAGGAAGGGTGAGACTAGCTACAGACTAGGAGGAGCGGCAGCAGTAATGCGGTTGCTGTACCGGACTGTAGTGGTGAAGGGGGAACTGAGCCACAAGGCAAAGCTCTCTATTTACTGGTCAGTCTACGTCCCTACCCTCACCTATGGTCATGAACTCTGGGTAATGACCGAAAAAATAAGATCACGGATACAAGCGGCTGAAATGAGTTTTCTCCGTAGGGTGGTGGGACTCACTTTCCGCAAGAGGGTGAGGAGTTCGGCCATCCGAGAGGAACTCCGAGTAATGCCGCTACTCCTCTGAGTTGAGAGGAGCCAGTTGAGGTGGTTCGGGCATCTAGTAAGGATGTCCCCTAGGCGCCTCCCTTTGGAGGTATACCAGGCACAGCCAACTGGGACGAGACCCTGAGGTCGGCCCAGGACCCGCTGGAGAGATTTTATCTCCCAGTTGGCCTGGGAGCAGCTGGGAATCCCCTGGGTTGAGCTGGAAGAAGTTGCAAGGGACAAGGACGTCTGAGCTTCTATGCTCTCCCCGTTACCACTGCGACCCTAGAAGGACAAGCGGGCAAGAAAATAGATGGATGGTTGGATGGATGAACCTGGCTCCCTACAAACATAGATGGAGGCAGAGACTGAAATCATTGCACAAGATATTACATAACATCACATTTACATTGTTTGATGTTGGGTTAAGGGATGAAGCCAGAAATGTAAAAATAACGACGACAACAGATGTTTCAGCTTCATAATTGATGAGATATATTTGAAAAGTTTCCAACCCTATTCCACCAATAACGGTGGAAACCATGGTGCATATTTACATTGTTATGGTAAAGCCCATTTTATAAAAACAGAGGGACAGATTAAATAATGAGATCAATTGGTCTGGACATACAAAAAAAAAAAAAAAAAGTGGAAAATTTTCACAAAAATGTGCATCTCTAAAACAAGAGTACTGAGCGTTCAGTCCAACTCAACTGATGGAGCCATCTCTTCATTTAGAAAGTCCAGCAGAAGAGAACACTAGTAAACCTGTAATAATAATCATAATAAATACAAAAATGAAGAATTCAGGATTCAGTCCAGTTCTTCTATTTGGTCAGAGGAATGAAAGCAACATTGTCTTTTCTGCAGATTAAAAATCTGTTCTCCTAAGGAATTCCAGCAACCTTCTCAAAGAGCCTCTCTGCCAGTATCCATAGCTGGTATCCAGGTTCATGGCAGAGTTTGAGACCCATCCCTCCTCCAGTCAAAGCCGCACTCCCTGTAGCCGACTCCCAGCGCTCGAGGCGCTCACACACTTGGTGTTTTACCCGTGTGTGGTTGCTGCTGCAGTTGTTGCAGGAAGAGAGGCCGCTTCACACGTGGCTTCCGCCTCTTAGGCTTGCTCTTGGCTTTGGTGAGTTGGACCACGAAGAAAGCCAGAACCACCATGGCACCCAGAAAAGCAAAGACAGGGATGGTCTGCCCCACATCCTGGTTATACCGCCCAGGCATTATACCTGCAATACAAACCAACAGAGGGGTTAGGGAAAGATAGCTACCCACATAATAAAGCATATGAAATTATTAGCATATTGGTGCTACATTCAATACTCTGAAGTTGAATGGAGGGGAAAATAAAATTCCAGTATTACAGTAAACATTGTCATGAATGTCTGAGCTTCCACACACTGAAATTAACTCTGAAGTCATGTAATTTACCAGTTACATGTTAAGGCCAAAGATGAAGCTGAAGATACAAATTCTGCTCTTAAAACTGAAGTAGCAGTGGAGTTCAATAATTTAAAAAACCCCATTCACCATCTTCTGTTGTTACAAGCCCTGGACTCACCTCCAGGGATGTCCCAGGCTCCACTCTCCCCGGGGGAGAGGGGCCGCACTTGGGGTCGGTACACTCGAATGTTGGGTAGCGCCACTTTGTCCATATCCACTGACAGCAGCTTCTGGTGTTTCCAGAGATTACTGCTTAGAGGGAAATACGCTGCTGTAAACCATTCATTGCATTACTTATATTAACACATGTACCTGAAAAAAACAGGATTCATTAATTCAGGACTGATAACCCTGTTAGGTAAATTCCAGAAAAGAGAGGGCCAAATTACCATTATTTCTTCCACCAAGGTATTTTAAAACATTACTAACAAAATTTTTATTTCTGGCCTGTTCTTTAATGTTATATTTTCAGCCATTCACTATCAATAATTGCTTATATAGTCTAGAGTCTACCCTGGAATCACAGGGTTTACAACAGTACACCCTAGATGGAAAAATTTGATAATTTAGCTCACAGATGTTTATGACATAAAGTTCACTTGATTTCTGCCCATGTCTTTCACTCTGCAAAACACAAAGAACCTATGCCATTAGCTGTGCCATGCAGGAAATTATGCTGGACCTTCATTTGATTGCATAGTTAAGGCTTTATATACAATAGCATAAAAGTGTTCACATCATAAAAGTTGTACATATTTAAATAAGAGACAAATTTATAGTTTCCTTCTGTAAGGACTCAAAAGGTTGCAAGTTCAAATGCTCACTCCCACAGTAGTACCCTCAATCAAGGTACTGGCCTCAAATTGGTAAAAATTACCCAGTTACAGAAACAGTTATTTAACTAAGCAGCTTAACATTGTAAGCTGCTTTAGAGAGAAGCATGACCTAAAAGAACTAGTTACAACAGTACTGAACCAACTATTTAAACTGTAATTTATAATTACCATAATCAGTGCTTGTGATAAGGTGAAATTGTCAATGTAATAGGAAGCAGAAACCACATATACTGGATCCTCACAATTTGAACAGGCAGTTTGTTCATAACTAGGCTTGTAAATTAGAGCACTACATCACAATGGCCTCTGACTTATTCACAGGATAAGTTCTCTAAGTCTAGCAGTTTTTACACTGTGCAGGGCCTTATTTACATTTATTCACTTAGCAGATGCTTTTCTCCAAAGCAACTTACAATGGATACTATGTAGCATTCCTAGTCCACACACCTTATTCACCAAGGTGACTTACACTGCTAGATACACTACTTACAATGGGTCACTCATCTATACATCAGTGGAACACACACTCTGTTACTCACATACTATGGGGGAACCTGAACAGCATGTCTTTGGACTGTGGGAGGAAACCAGAGCACCCAGAGGAAACCCAAACAGACACAGGGAGAACATGCAAACTCCACACAGACTAAGCGGGGATTGAACTTACATTCTCTCGTGCCACCCAGGCGCTGAGAGACAGCAGCGCTACTCACTGTGCCACCGTGCCACCCGTGTTATAAGAGCACTGAATGTATATAAATTCACAAGCAACTGCTCAGACATGCAGTAATCTAGGAATCTACACAAAGAAGAAGAAATCACCTGGGTGCAGTCTCATTGACTGGCTGTGGTTTGGCCCAGGATAGGTGAGGACAGGCAGGCAGGGGACGTGGTTTAGGGTCCCCCAGGTGAGCCTCCAGGACTTTTGAATACCGGTAAAGGTGATTACCTGGAGGAGACAAGTCTGTTAGCTGTCTTATGCAAAAGATGGAATGAAGACTGGACAGGGTTAAAAACACCAATGCAATATGAGATGAGAGATTTTTGTGGTTTACCCTCCAGCCTCTCCGGCAGAGGGCGTTCAGACACTGAGGGGGGCAATGCCCTACTCTGAGAGTGACTGAGACTGGCAGGGGTCATACTGTAAGCAGTGAACTGCAGAAGGGCATCCAGCAGCCAAAAACAGTCTGGAAAGAGAACAGCAGGAGAAGCAAACAGAATAAGATTCTGTATAAATCCTTTAAATGGGTGTTTACAAAAAGCAACATTGTAACCTCAAAAATAGAAGGCATCAACTACTCATTTCAGGAAAACTTGAACATATCAAGTTCATAAGCCCATAAAGACTAGTTAATGTAAAAAGAAACAGGGTTCTTTTTTTTTTTTTTTTTTTTTTTACCTTTCTGTCTGTGACTGTCATCAATGCAGTTAGAATCTCCATACAGGGCAATCCGGCCTCCACCCTCTGATGGCGTTTGGTAAAGCCCTAATATGGGAATATTGTCCACCACTGCTGTCTCCTGCTTTAACACTTCCAGCCCTGGGAAGAAGAGAAATAAATGGAAAGCAAGAAAAGGAGAGAATGAACAAACAGAAATGTGTCATCAAGAAAGAGAACAAAGTAAGAAAGTATGTGACAAAATAACGGTCAGAGAAAGACACTGCAAACTTCAAATGCATCTCTTGTTACTATGGCAATACAGATCTGAGAAGTCAAAAAAAAAAAAAACTATAGGTTGGAGAAGAAAAAAATTAAATCAAATCAAAGCTGATACGGGCACCTTGATCCTTCAAGGTCTTGGCAATGATAGTCCCATCTTCTGGGAAGCGGGCAATGCTGCAGCCAGAGGCATAGTACACTAAAAGAGAAGAGCGGGGTTGTATTTGCATCACTACCTGAATATATATTTCATTAATATTATTATTATAGTATTTATCAAGAAAAATCAGCTGAATAGTGTTTTAATTGACTATATAAACAGATTTAAACATGCTTCAACACATTACAAGTGAGACTTAATGGGAAATTAAGACAGCTCAGAGTGACACATTAATGCCTAACACATGGAGAATAAGTTGCTGAAAAGCAGACAGGTCAAAAGTCCTGTAACAGTCATCCACAAACACAATAAATAAGTGAAGAGCCAAGCCTTACTGTCATGGTCAGCCAGAGTGAAGTCACCCTCGTAGAGGCCATCACTGAAGGCCATCCCCCACACAGAAATGAGGTCATTCAGGGCTGGCACATTAGCGCCACCAGTGTCCGGCATCCACCACTGCCTGCAGGCCAGACATAACAATGCAAGGGTCCACTAAGCCATATGACCTTACAATGTACATGCATGTGTAAAAGCAGTGGTTGTTCCGTACCTGGTATTCTCATCGTAGAACTTGACCTTCCTCATAACAGAGGTGTTGTACCAATCACCGAAGATGATGAGTGATAGCCCGTTGTCAATGTCACGCCTCAGCTTGGCAATCTCCTCAGGAAAGTATTCTTCCTCACTGTCCACCATCAGCAGAGTCCCTGAAAAATTATCAAACATAAAAATTTGAAAACACTAAGCCCAGAGGCATATCAAGCTCAAATAGTGAAAAAAATTCCTTACCATACTGACTAGCATCAAAGCAGGTGATGGGGGCCCCCAACACCTCCACAAAATACCCATTGCTTCTTAGGTGTTGGTACATGTCCCTGAAATTTGTGTGGATGTGATCTCCGTTCCTACAAAAGCAATACAATAAAATATCTATAAAAATTTGGTATTACACATGAACTAGTCAGACGGTCATCTTCGTTATTCTGTGAGAAATGATGCCACTGCAACCCCTGCTGGTGAGTAATTACTAATGCAGCTCAATATCTGTTCCATTACCATTGTCGATACAGGGCTGTTCAACGCATTAGCACATGGCTGCATGAGGCAAATAATATTTGCATGATTACATTTATTTATCAGACGCTTTTCTTCTAAGCGACTTCCAATGAACACTACATAGTGTTATCAGACCACGCAGCTTATTCATCAAGGTGATTTACACTGCTAGATACACTACTTAGAATGGGTCACTCATCCATACATCAGTGGAACACGCCGTGTCACTCACACACTATGGGGGAACATGAACAGCATGTCTTTGGACTGTAGGAGGAAACCCACACAGACATGGCGAGAACATGAAAACTCCACACAGACTGAGCAAGGATCGAACCCACGTCCTCTCGCACCATCCAGGCCCTGTGAGACAGCAACGCTACTCGCTGTGCCACTGTGCATTGGCAGGATTTATTATACAGCTACAATAAACACAGGTACATTTAATATATGCCTACAATAAATACCATCAATTCTACTGAATCCCATGCTGATACAGTTAGACACACACACACTGCACCTAATTAAAATACAATTTAAAAAAAGTGAGAAAACCACTCTAGAGACAGATTGCCCTTTTGATCATTTAGACCAGTGGTGTCCAACATGCAGCCTAACAGCTACACGCAGCCAGCTCTTTTACAGAATGGGACTCAAGAATATTTGAAAAATATTTAAATTATTACTGAGGTAGTATAGTGGTTAGAACAGCTGCCTTAGGAAATGTTGCAGGTTCAAATCTCACCTCCTACCACAGTGCCCTTGAGCAAGTTATTTACCCCAAACTGCTCAAATAAAAACTGGCCACCCATGTAAATGGGTAAATAATTGTAAGTAACTTAACACTGTAAGTCGCTCTGGAGAAAAAGCAAATGAACAAATGTAAACGTATTAAAATATGCTACTCCTACCATGAATATTACAAATCGTATTTAATCATGAAGTACAGTTATACAAACCCACCTGAACATACACTACAACCAATTTAAAGTTTTTCAATTTATACGTGCAAGATTCAGTATGTTACTTTTTACATGTACAGCCCTTGGACCAGTTCACAATGATTGTGATCCACAGCTAAAAAGACTGAACATCTTTGCTCTAAAACTTTGACAAAGTAAAATGCAGTGGCTCAGGTGTTCTACTGCATTGCTGGTACTGCCCTGGAGACTCACCAGTCAAGGGGGTCATTCTTCATCCGCAAGTTGTCACGTGGGAAGTAGCCTGGTGGGTAGCGTAAATTGTGGTATTGGTCCCACAGCACCCGCTTGCTCCGTGGAGGAGTAGGCACTACCTTCACCTTGACTGGCAGCTTCACGGTAGATGTAAGTTCCCCACCACTTTTCGACTGCAAGTATAATAGGATAGTGCAAATCAAGAAGATAATCTAAAATGCAGAGCTTGCTTCCACAGCAAGGGAACCCTGATATGTTTACTACTTTCACCTCGAAACTGGGAGTGATCTACTATAGTGTTTTTTTCAAAAGATTTTTTTTTTTTTTTTTTTTAAAAAAAAAAAAAAAAAAAGTATTTCAAAACAGGCCACTAACTGGGGCAGGGGAATTAGACTTTGAAGTCATTAGTTCTGCAGATAAACAATCCAGTAGGATAAGTGGAAAAAAACTAAGTGATGTAGCCATAAAAAAGATATTTCCAAGAAAAATAAAAATACATAAACCTGTATAGAAAAAACACCACATGCTCATTTTGGTTCAGGGTGGGAAGATGTTTCTATAACTTCTATGATACACAATAAATTTTACACAAATCTAGGTTGTGATTTTATCAATGATGGCAGACAACATAAAAAGTTTCTTTATCCAAAAGAACTTAAGGAGTCATTATCACAAGCATTTTTTCTTTATAATTTTCTATGCAAGTATTCCCACAGGACTCACATCGTTCTGGGCCGGTGAGGCCACAGTGACCATCACGTGGCCTTGAGCAATGCCTTCCCATGATGCCGCTTTCTTTGCAACAGAGATAGAAACAGCAAGGTATCCTGCCCAGGGCCAAAGGACAGGGGAGTAGGAGACAGCCACATCAATGTGGTCCCCATTCTGAGGCAGGTATGGCTGCCAGATAGGCTACACAAAAATAAACAGAAAGGTTCTTCACAAAAAAAAGCATAATTAGAAGTTCGGAATGTTGAAATACTACAGAAAGATATTTTCAACAACATCATTCAACAGTACTAGAACGAAGTTTCAGTTTTTATGCAGAGGCCATCTTTCACAGGAAGCTAAGCCAATCCTGACAATATCATCAGTAGGCTTGAGAAAATGCACCTTGTCGACGATCCGTCCAGTGACGCCCATCCCGTTGAGAATTGTGACATTGATAATGGTAGGCATGCCCCCATAGTAGATGGGCTGCGAGCAGTAGGGCCACATGTATGGACACTCAGTCAAGTCAATGTAGCTGGGGCTCAGACTGAAACCAATTAAAAGGAAGTGTCAGTGGTTTGCAGGCCAAAAAAAAAAAATCCACCATAGGGTTCAAAGTGGGAATCTTGACTCTCACTACAATGTCAACAAAATTAGGTTGCTGCATGTATACAGATAAGATGAACTGAAATAACAAAGACGACAAGGAATGGAAGACACTATGTTATTTGCCAAATGGCAAAGCCTACCTTGCTTGAGGCTGGTAGCTGTTGAGGACCTGGTATGCCCGAAGCAGGTCCAGTTTGCCATGTCCCTGCTCAAACATATTAACTCCAGGCAGCCGACGGGCCGAGGCAATGAGGGCCTGCTTCATACTCGCTGGGTTCACTAGCTCCCGGTTCTGCACTGTGCTAAAATGTTTGGAGGCAGAGATGTGTGCGAATGTGAGTGACAACAGGCTGGGTGAGTGTATAGAACTAGGAATCAAGGCTAGTATGGGGTGGGGGTTCGAAGTCCAGGGAAAATATGCATACACATGACCTTCTTTAATTTTCCAACTAACTGTTTTTGACACCTGTTTCTATTAGTAATGTACAACAACTTTTTTTCAGTGTCGTGTAGCATCTGATCACAGTACTTTGGCTAAAGTGCCAAAAAGCACAACAGCAAGGTAAGGGCACATGTTTTTCAGGACCCAGTGCCCTGAAAAACCTCCGCCTTGGAAGTGCGAAGGCCATGATGCTGACCCTCATCCAAACTGCTTTCCTGTGAGCAGGCTCTACAAGTCAGCCAAATTACATGATTTTCCTTACTTGCTAACCAATGTTAAGTTTCTGAGATGCCATTTGGGGGGGGTCAAGGAGAATGTGTTCTTGATTATCCTTTGTTTCCAACTTTTCCCAGTTATTCTGAGAAGACAAGGGCTGACACTCTAAAGGCAAGATTTACAAAGCTTCTGTACCGGAGCAAAATTCACACTACTACAGGCAGTCCCTGGAATACGAACAACTTCCGTTCCTAAGTCTGTCTTTAAGTCAGATTTGTATGTAAGTCAGAAGAGTTAGGTATGGTTCATGTCTAACGTCAGTCAAACATCTGTCTTCGTATACAGTATACCGCGTACCTTTCTACGTATAAAAAAACCATTAAAGAAACGCTTCCGGATACACTAAAACTTCTTTAATATAACAGTATAGTAATATAATGTAATGATAAATGTAACTACAGTATTTATAACACAGACAGACATAGTACGATAATAAATGTTACTACTGTCATGATGAACACAGGACACGAAGGAGGCTGGACCCAAGCACAAGATTGTTTATGCAGAATCAAAGGACTAGACATATTCTCGTGGTCGGGCAAATGGTCAGTCAGTTGGTCGATCGGTGAACTGAACAGAGGCGAGGATCCGAAATCATGGTCGAGGGACAAGGCGGGTGGTCATTATCAAAAAGACATGGAATGGGACTGGAGAATGATGAGGGACAGGACTCGTAAGAGCAAAGCGAGGTAGGTTTGAGAACAAAGAAGGGATGGTTGTCTCGAGTGAGATTCTGCAACTGGGAAGAGGTTGAGAAGTGTCTTTTAGAGCCAAGTGCTCCAATTGAAGCCAGGTGCTTAACTGGAGCCAGGTGCTCCTGGTTGAGGTTCAGGTGTGATCGTGACAACTACAGCATTTATAATAGAAAGTAAGTAAGTGTGTGTGTAAGTAAAAACAAAGAAATTTTAATGTTTGCTTTTCCAATATTCGTTGTCATTTCACCTTCTTCCGATTGCTTTATTATTTCCACTTTAGTTTCAATCATGATCATTTACCTTTTCTTTGATGCACCATCACATTTAAGCTTTGGTGCCATGGTTACAAGGGTAAAAACCAAAAAAAAAGAAATTAAAGCCAAATACAGTAACACACAAACCACTTAACAGCAATGTGGTCTGACCGAAAAGAACCAAGTCTTTGTCCGACCTCGAGCTCACGTGCCCACAAGCCAACAAATCGCTATGTACACACAATGTTTTGATGTGCGTCGCAAAGTAGCACCCATTTGTAATTACGAATCATTGTATGTAACTTGAATCTTTTGACATGGTAGGCTTTACAGGGGTTGTTTGTAACTACAGGTTGTACACAAGTCAAACGTTCATAACCCAGGGACTGTCTGTATTTAAAAAAAGAAATAAAAATGACAAACCATAACTAAAATACAAAAAAAGTTTAAAGAGCTTTGCCATTCATTCAACAGGAAAAATGTGCACTAATGTAATATCCTTATTAAGCCTGCCCTCAAATCATCATATACGGTCATATTTTATGTGAGATGTACATTGCTTTGGAGAAAAGTGTGCTAAATCAATAAATGTAAATATGGGTAAGAACCTTTGGTTATTACAAACAAATGTGGTCCACTGGACTAAGTTTCAATAATGGTAATTTCTCTTGGAAAATAAATGAAATATCAGTAGCTATTTGGCACAGAAATTCATAAAATACAGTACTATTTACAGAAACACAAAAAGCAAGACTTAGTACTTTAAGAGATTAATCTTGCCTTTAATCCAAAAGTGAGTTGCAAGTATAAACACAACAATTTAAATCAGGCTTCAGGCAATGAAACAGTTTATGACTTTCTATTGCGTAGAAGGCTGTGACATCAGACCAACTCAGTCACAAGAACTGTTTGTCAAATTCAGGCATTTACTTACACTGCTAGTAATAAATAAAGCAAGCTTAAATGTAAAAAAAGTTCAAGCCCCTTTATCCATTGAAAAATAATTTTCAAAACAAACACTACATTATTCTCATGCCAATCTTGTCAACTTCACAAGACCAATTTCTTTAAATGTCTATCAAATGTCAAAGAAGGAATTCTGTGAAGCAGTAGCAGTTTAAATTCTAAGTGATATGCCCAAACAAACACTGACCAAATGAGTGTTGGCAAAAGGGGACTGTATGCAGGCATTTCCTAACTCAGTGCTAAAGTGTACCGAGGAGGTAAGGGCAGAGAAGAAAACTTAAGGAAGATTTGTGAGCAGTCAGCAATGCTGCTGATGTATTTGACAGGTGAAGTAGACCCTTACCTGGCCAGCAGGGTAACTGCCCCAGCCACCACAGGTGAGGCCACGCTGGTCCCAGAAAGAGATCGGCAGCCTTCTTTCATACCAGAGCCACGCACCCCAGAGCCATAAGTCACAATGTCAGGTTTCACTCTGCCATAACCCCCTGGAAGCTCCTGCAGACAGGCAGAGGGTGAGTAGATGGCTTCAGCAGGGTTATCCACACAGAAACCCCTCCAGTATGACATGGTAAAACAAATCAGGTCAAAGTCAAGTCAACTTTACTGTCATTCCCACAATACATTTAGGACATACATAGAAGTGAAATACCATTTCTCTTGGATCAGTGGGACCACAGAAGACAACATACTACTATTACTACTACAAAAATTTACAATAAGTTACAAAACTTAAAAACATAGAGGTACACTGGTATAATTAATGCCATGAACAACAGTGCTGGCTCCAACAGGTATGTGGGTAATGCAAAGTGATAAAATCCATGGGGTGGGAGAAATTCAACTGCTCTCCATTTTAAATCATACAGGACATTTTTATATTCAACAAAAAAGAAGAAAGGTGGCAGCAACACACAAAAGATCAGAATTTTAATCCCTTTATCTTTGAAACTGAAATCAATAATTTTAGAATTCTTTAAAAGACCAACAATGAGAAACTGCTTTTCCACAAGCGCTGAGAAATTTCAGAAGGCTTAGACAATGTCCCATAACATACCCATGTGGTCATCCCACGGGAAGAGAACCTAGCGATGTTGTCCTCAAAGTCAATACCCCCGACACCAATCACATCCATCTGGTCTGCAGGGTTATTAAGGGTGCTGGAAAATAATAGGCTCATGTCAAAGCACACTCAAAACATTTTAGGGCATAAAAATAAGGTAATGATCTGGATTTAATCCAAGGACCTCACAAAAATAAGGTAAGTGCCCATTTCCCCTTGCACTTACCCATACAGTGGGCCATCATTCCCAATGGCAGAAACCATTATCACTCTGTTAGCAGTCAGCTCCCAGACCTACACACAAGTTTAAATACAGTTACAGAATGTAAGAAAAGAGTTTCTCATTCACACTGGCATATGGCATGAACACTTACCTTGTCAACAAAAGGATGATCCATGAAGTCTGGCCCACCAATGCTGAGGTTTAAGACATCAATCTTCTTCAAAATGGCATAGTTAAAGGCATCCAGGAACCAGGATGTGTATGACACCTGTGAATGGTGAAGTTAGAGACAGACAGAGGTAGCTACATGTAAGAAAGTTTGACATGTAGTTTGGTACATTGAAACAGTCATGTCAGTAAGAGGCAGGACTGGAAGGCTTCTAAAGTATGCATAAGTGCATGTGCAAGAGTCCAGGTGGCTTAAAAGCAAGCAAGCAGTAAGTTTTTGTGAGCACCTCATGAGAACACCATGTACAGAGTGTACTGTTTTACACACTCCAACATTAAGAACAATGGCAATTAAATAACAGATATTACGGAAATAAGAAAAACAAAGCGACAAAAGCATGCAGCTGAGGGAAAATTAAGTGGGAATCAGGTACCTGGTTGTTGGTGAACACTCTGAAGATGTGAAGCTCTGAGTCAGGGGCAAAACCCTGGCACTCCCTCATGCTAGCGATGACCCCTGCTACAAACGTGCCATGACCAAGCCCTTAAACACAAAAAAAGGGGAGGAAAAAAGAAAAAAAAAAAAAAAAAAAAAAAAAAAAAAAAAAAAAAAAAAATTTAACACACCATCATGAGGTGTTTCATCACAACCTACCGAGGTCAGTTTCTCCTAGACTAGTGCCATCTCTTGTACATTCCTGATTTACATGCTTACTTAATTAAAATTTTACCTTGAATGTATAAAGCACAAAGCTCTGAAACCACAAACTGTTTCATATAGCTGCCAGCTATTTACAAACAATATAATCATTGGGATGAGCTGTATTCACAGCCACACAAACACAAGTACACACTGGTCATGCAGTGCCCTGAATTCCCTTAGCACTCACTCAAGACTGAAAACTTAGTAAACATTTAATATTCCTTTCTGAATAAAAATAAAAAAAAAGTTTTTGTAGGATTCTGACAGTAATTTACTTAAATTGAGAAATTAACTTTGTGTGCGTTCCACATTATCTAACAGTCTGATTTGCAAAGGCAAGATACAACCTCATATATATATATATATATATATATATATATATATATATATATATATATATATATATATATATATATATATATAGAGAACAAAGGCATAAAATAGCCATTTGAATCAACCAGAGAACAGTCCAATAATCCAATGCATTTCAACCATTGCATCAAAAGCAACAATCTGATATGCATCTAAAGCAAGAGTTTTTAAACACAGGATCTATAGACAGGCTTCAGGTACACGAAGCAGACATTCGATGAGCACAAAACTGTAGCTACACATGCACACACTCACTTATTCTCACACTAAGGGCAATTCACAGGGGCCAATTCACCTGGATTGCATGTCTTTGGACTGCAGAAGAAAACCTGAGTACTCAAAGGAAACCCACACAGACAGAAGGAGAACATGCAAACTCCACACAGACTTTGCAGGATTCAAACCTATGCCCTAACAACCTTGGCACTGTGAGGTGGTAGCACTACCTGCTGTCCCACCATGCCACCTGAATAAACAATTACACAATTTCCTCACAGGGATTAATAAAGCAACATCTAAAAAATACAGAGATGGGCTGTCATGTCACTGTGAGAGAGCTTTAGTTATACGTCAGGACTACAATGAAGAATACAAATCCCACACCTTTGTAGCAGCTGACTGTAAACATACCATCATCCAGTGTCTTCTCGTTGGTCCAGTTGGTTCTCTCTTTGACATTTTTGAAGTGAGGGTGTTTCTCGCTGAGCCCAGTGTCAAATACTGCCACTTTCACACCCAAGCCTGAGCACAAAGGACAGATACAAGTCAACAAGCCTCATGCACTCAAAGGAAAAACTGCATTAAACTGACAGGCAAACTATTTAAAATAAAGGTGTTCCAATACCAACAAAGAGAAGAGGAATTCAGAACTGAAAACTTCCCAAAAGCACATCATCTCTGCCATGTGAGACTCATCATCCAACTACCACATTAGTGTAGTTAAGCATCCCTAAATACAGTGATTCCTTAATTTGAACTATTTGGTCTCTGAGCAAACATATATAGAAAGATGTGATGACCTTACAAGCTAAAAACACTTGTTGGAAATCCTCTGGGAATGTGACAGAAAGATCAAAAGATGCTTAAAGTAATTTTCCCTCCCCTTCTTATCAATACATAATTTACATTGCATTTATATTTATTCATTTAGCAAACGCTTTTCTCCAAAGCGACATACATCTCATAGAAGATATAATGCGCGCATTACATTAGTAGAGACATGGATGCAGGCGAGTGATTAAGTAAACCAAGTTTCTTTCCACCATATGAACTAACGTTTTCACACGAGTAACTGCATAAAACTTATATATCCAAAATTCCTAATCACCTTACTAGTAATTTTTTCTTGAGATATTTCTAAACATTTATATTACATTACAGGAGTAGATGTGTAAAGGTTTATCCAGGCATGATCTTAAAGTTATAGTGCATCAACATTTACACCTTACATGAACTTAAGAGATCATAGGTGAAGGAGTCCAACACCCTCTACTACTGACATATCCACAACCACACCCTAAAAATGAAATCTTTCAGACAATAAAACTCTTTTGTTATTCCTATTACACAAACAACTATAGACAATCTTGCCTGCAGGGTAGTTATACATACCATTCTAATAACAGTGAATTTAAATATTTATTACCTCACTCCAAAAGAGCACTCATTCATTTCACAAACAAACATTAAATAAAAGTCATAGATATACAAACTACCATGGTGAAACAGTGTTGTGGATTTATGAAGACAACATAGAGAATCATATGAATGCATTATATTTCAGTGTGGAACTGTAAAAAGCACATATATTAATTAAAATTCTCACCAGCTTAAAATAATGCAGACAAAGTATGAAAAATGAGTGGGGGGACGGGGGAGCGGACGGACCGGAATCAGAGCAAATGTCAGAAGGAAACAATTAGACTACAATAACATTCAGTTTATATACAGATACAACATTTCAACAGAATATTGAACTTCAGCTTCTATTTACTTAATGGCATACAAGACTACCCATCTTTAATGATATTATTATACTGGTATGATATTTTTGTCATATGTAAAGAAAGTAAGATCTTATACTGAAAATAAGTTTCTCTGAACATGAAAGATTAGCAGCGTATTCCTTGCCATAGTTCTCAGACAATTCTTTGGCTGCCCATGACTCCTTAAAATGAGAGTCACGCATTTCACCACACATACCTGCTGTAATCATGATAGCTGCTTTAAATAACACACAGAAGCATCAGCCTCCTCAGTTATGCTCTGACAAAAATGCAGCAAAAAAAAAAAAAAAGTTATGTGTAATACACCTTCGATACAGAATACTGACGTCATATGAATTATATAACCAGAATGATTAATTGGTAATAGGCATTCATTCTGAAAATATTCCCATTTCAACAGTAATATACAGAATTTTATGCGTGCTACATTTCTCAACACAATGCAGTGCCCACTTGTACAGTGCCTAAAATGTAGCAAAAGCATCAATAGGACACAGAGGGAAAGTCTACTATCATAAGTGTACTGATGGATGACATGAATACATGGGAGAAATCCAGATCTGTGCCTGCTTCAGTTAAACTAGTTGACTGATTCAGAATTAAGTAAGGATTTTGTGATCAGTGTGAACACTAAAAACATTAACATGAAAATTAAATTTTACAGACACTACAGAACATATTACGTGAAAAGCAAAAAAAAAAAAAAAAAAATTGTAGATGTTGTTGAATAAGTAAAATAAAATGCATGTCAATACCTTTCTCAGTTGTAGATGCTGATGTCAGAAGTTTAGTTCTCAACAGAAAAATCTCACTATTATTTTCAGAAAGTCAAAGTAAAATCCCCCATATCAAAATGAACTTAAAAAACATGCACCTGTTCCTGACTGTTGCCTGTGTATGATCATGAGCTACAATCACTAACGCAGAGGTTAAACCCTAAACCTTGCACATTTGTTGTGCCGTATGTGCTGCTACTCACCTGCTCCATTCAGTTCCCCCCCCCACTGATGCTTAGAGCAGCCTCTGCTAATGCAGCTCACCTGTGTGGCCCATCTGCCACAGCACATCTGCCTGCAGGATCTGGGCCACGTGACGGGGGATGGCACGGAGTAGGCGCCGGCTGCTATGGCGACCAGTGGCATGCCAGAATCCGGAACCCAGGGACAGACTGGTGCGCCGCAGCGGCCGAGACGACTGCCACTTCTGAGTCCACCTGGTGTCATTGCAAGGTGTTGCTAGAACGTCTGTCGCTGAGAATCACAGAACACCAAAGCAATAGTAATTATAGTGTTGTAGCTGATACTTGCAATAAACTTAAACAAGGCACTGATGTCTTGCTTTTCAGACATCCAAAAGACACTCTTTAAACACAGTCAACCTGCAAACTCACATAATACACCCACTGACACACCATCCACTAGCAAAGCTCCTCTGACCCATGCAGGCCAATCCATAAAAGGTCCAAAAAAAAAAAAAAATTTTAAAAAGTTAAAAACTGCAGGTTGGCCCTGATGTGATGGAATGAGTTCTCTCTCCCCCTTAGGACTGCTGAATGCCTTTCAAGATTCAAGAAGGTTCTTTTCTTTTTCAGACCCACTTCTCCCTGACCTAACAGCTCTACAAATTTACATCACACCATCAATCACAACTTATATTTCCCCATCAGATTCAAGTCTACGAGCAGCAACTCATGTAAAATTTGCTGGCAAAGACAGTGGTATCAAAGGAACTAACCATGCTTCGAGTCATATCAGACTCAATCTGTTGTTACATGCACTTCAGTTTACACAAAGTTCTGCATCACTTTGGACAAAAGTGCCTGCTAAATGGGTAAATGCATACAAATATAAATTCAGTGCAAAAAAGACAGAAATGAAGAGACTATCCTGACAGTTTAGACAGTGTAAATTTTATATAAAAGATTGCATTTCACCGCAAAATTTACATTTATTCATTTAGCTGATGCTTTTCTCCAAAGCAACTTACAATGTTAAGGTTACAATTAGTTACCCCTTTACACAGCTGGGTAATTTTACTGGAGCAATTCAGGGTAAGTACCTTGCTCAAGGGTACTACAGCTGGAGGTAAGGCTCAAACCTAAGGCCTTTGGGTCCAAAGGCAGTTGCTCTAACCACTATGCTACCAGCTGTACAATATGTGTGTCTTAAAGAACACACATGGTCACTGAAGCATTGATAACAAGCTGTAAATTTCAATTAAGTAATAGGTAGCTTGTAACAATTATATGCACTTCAGGAAAATGATACAGGTTGAGAGATCTTTTTTTTCTTGAGAACATTTCAATGTGATCTAAAGCTCAAACAGAGCATCAAACTGTGGGCTGTAAATTCAACATTTAGTTAATGAAAAAATTAATGCAATTTAAATGACAAATAATAGCCATTGGTTTTTAAATAGTACTGTTCTTTGACAAGATTGTGTCAGTCAATGGGCATAGGGGATGAACAGTTTGTTTTGAAATCTGAAATAGTGCTATGTCAAACCCCAAAAAGGCTTTAACACTTCAGAGTACAGAATGATTTAAAGAAAAATAAACTATAAACAAACCAGTGACCAGACCACTGCCTTTGATCATCATCACTGGATAATGGAGGAATACATCTGTAACACACCGGGGCAGTCGGAAGGGGGGGACAGAGCCGGGGAAGGAACAGCAGCAGCTGAACATAATCAATGCCCCTATTTCCTCCCCCCGGCTCGACCAGTGAGGAGAGAAGAGAGTCTGACGAGTTCCCGCTGGAGACGACCCCGGGACATAAGCGAGAGAAAGCACGACCCCGGTCCCAACAGCGATCCTGACCATAACCTCCCCCTCCGAGCACCCTGACGAGACACCAGTTCCCTGCGCCCCCATTGCCCCCTCCCCCTTCTGTCTACTGTCCCTCCAACCAATAAACCCCCCCCAGCAATCCTGGTGACTGTGTCGGCCCCTTCTTCTTACTTCATCACAATTAAGGGTACAATTTTAAATTTTTTTTTTAAAAAAAAAAATTAAAAAATATATTCTTTAATAATAATAGTGTCATATACATGTAGCCTGGGTGGGGTGAGAAAAAGGTGGCAAGGTGTACGGGCTGCCCAAACACCTGAGACTTTTACTTCATACTATATTGCAAGAGCAAGTTGCAAGCCCACTCCTTCACAGCATCATCTCTCTATATACCCTGTAACAACAAACAGCTTTTTGCTGACAGCCTACCCTCACTCCACCCCAAATGGGGTTACAGGAAGCAGCCCTTTGGAGGTGGAGACCATCCTGCTACAGACAGCCACTTAAATTTACTGGGTCATACTCTGCAAAGAGGAGCGGGCCTGTCGAACAGTAGTTACTGCTTAGGCGTATTTGCAGGCCAAGTCACAGATAGCAGTCAGCTGGAACACACAAATATGTGAGTAAGTATGTGCATCTGGTTTTATTTTTTTTTAAAAAAAAAAGAAACACAGCCCTACCCCTCAATGTCGCAAGTTCAGTTCACAAAAGAGACCTCGCCTGGTGGTACATATCTGAGGAAAGCGGGTGGATGAGCTGGCATAAATATTCAAGCTCCGGGTGGACCACTGCACAAAAACAGCTCCAAGGGCCCAACAACCACATTCTGAACAATAGTCTTTACAGACACAGAGGGATGGGTGTGTCCAGAATATCCTCTATTCACTAATTAAAGACAACTTGCTGTTAGAGGGCAACAGACCTCCCACTCACAAAACAAAAAGATAATGCACCTTGTATAGCTCAGTAAGCAGCATCTAAGCAAATCGGGTTCAACATTTAAGACAAAATATTCAGTAAATAAACAGCTATGTAACTGTGTGCTATGAGGAAAAGGAAGAGCATTCTGAATATGTAGGAAAAAAAGAAAAGGCAGGTACTCACATTGAGTGAACTTGAGGCTACGGAAGACTTTGCGTTGAGGCGTGACCCTCTTAATGTAGGGGTGCTCTTGGAGGGTGAGCAGGTCCTTAAGGGGGGCCTGCCGGATCTGAACCACTTCAAAGTCGCTGGGGTAGTCACTGGCTGGATTGTCCCGGGGAAGGATGCGCCAAGCTAGCGCATGCGAGCCCTGCAGGGCACTGCTGATGAAGCGGCTTCGTGCTTGGGCCGTGAAGTAGCCGTTAAACACCACAATGTACTCTAAAGACAGTGGAGGGGGAATAGAGACCATCACTGCTATACAGACAGAACTGGGTTAGAAAACAGTTCTGTACATTTTTAAAACCCGTATGCAATACTATACACAAATTTTTCTAACTATTTATATTATACAGTATAAGACAGCTATAACAAGCCAAGAATAAAATCCTGCTGACACGATCCTGCTGTTTATTAAGCAACAATACACACAATTGCACACTACCTGAGAGATTGTTTATATGTGGATCTCAGGATGGCACTAATGTCAAAAACCCATGAGAGCCTTACCAACCTTGGTCTGACAGGAGAGCCCATCATACTCAGGAGTTTGTTTGCAGTATTTCCAGAAGAAGCATACTCAATACTTAACAATCAGTTTAATTTCGCTGCGAAGTTCTGAAAGTGCAAGCAGTTTACAGACAGATGACCAAAAGTACAACTCTCAGAGCAGTGCCCAGCAAAAAAAAAAAAAAAACCACACACTTATCCCCAGAGACAGTGTTGTTCATGTACTCTTGGGCTTGGAATTCACAACCTGTATATACACTATTACACTCTTCAGAGAAAGGAACAGAAAAAAAGTGCCATGAAATCTTTACCTTAATGACTCAACTCAAAGAGGGTAAGTGTAATGGTGGTTAGCATAGCACTAGCTAGGTAGAAGCCGACAGTGTAGTGGTTAGAGCTGCTGCCTTTTGATCCCAAGGTTGTCTGTTTGACTCTCAACCTACTGATATAGTACTACTAAGATACCTACCTAAATTGCTCCATGTTTAAAAAAAAAAAAAAAAGTTACCCAGCTGTAAAAATAGGTAAATTGTTGCAGTGCCTAACACTATAAATTGCTTCGGAGAAAAGCCTCAGCTAAATATAATGTTAACAGGAAAGAGCAGGAGTTATTTCAGATGCTCATTACAGAACAACAAAAGCATATAAGCCTCAAGAAAAATGCAGAATACCACTTCACCAGCTTGCATAAAATGTTATTAGAAACCCTGCAGAAGGTCACTGTACAAAAAAGCAGTATTAGGATGCAAATGAATAAGGCGATATAAGTAACGTGGTTTAACAAATCAGACCAGGTCAAAGCAGAGACTGCCTATTCCTCTTTCAGCACTAAAACACTCCTCCTGCTGGTAGTCCACAAACTGTGGAATTTCTAAAAAGCTTCTGTTCTAAAGACATCAGTTCTTAAGGCCTGTACACTAATTACTAACTGCCAATAGCACCACTGAAGCATGAATGAGATTAATTAATATTTTAGATCACTGGAGTGGCTTTAATCAAGTACACTTCTTTTTCCACAACCTGAAGTAAATAATACTATTAGTCATTGTTTCTGGGAAAGATTAATACTTAATTACTAGAAAAGTCCAAAAAAGTGTTCTGAAATCCCACCAGAGTGCAGTTACGTTAAATCATCCCCATTAATACAATGTACACGTATAGCAATACGCAAGGTAGAGGAATGCAGAAAGAGAGGGATTTTAAAGAAACTATGGTATTTTCATAATTGTTCTGCATTAATTAAAAGTTTACTTCAACATACTCATAAACCACTACCCTGCCTGCCCCACAGGCAAGAACCCGCCTAGTGAAAAATGTCCTACCTTTGCCACAATGAACAAAGTAAAAATGAATCCGGTGAAGAAACTGGTTACAGACAAAGCACGCATTCATAAGACCAATAACCGAGCTCTATAAATATCATGTTTTTCCCCCCCTGGCATTCTACACATACACAGCCTGCCCCTCCACCCCATCCTTCTTGGTCACCATGGTTCTGGGAGTCCAAGAGGATTCTGTCCCTTTAAGGAGTAGGCGGAGGCCTCTCCACATTCTGGGCTTGATGCCAATGAATGCTGAGTCCTGTAGGAACATGAAGGCACATAACTGAATTTCAGTTCAGCAGCTTTCAATGCCACTTCATGTGGGCCTTCCACTCCATATCATCATGGTCAGCCTTCAAAGTTTCCTTTGCTTTAACTTGAGAAATAGTTGTACAGTTTCACTCAGTGTCCAAATCACATATTACTTTGGCTACTAGTACTGTTTCTTAAAGCATAACAAAACAGACTATTAACATTGAGGTGATCAACACTGGAGACTTTCCAGAGTTGGGGAGGGGGGCAGATAAGACATAAAAGCATGCTAGCAGTGTTTTGAAATGTAAGAATGTGAATAATCAAACATTGTGTCAAGCATAGATGGTTATTTGCTACAAAAATTTTAAACCATTTCACAACCATAGTTGGTATCTGCAAAAAAAAAAAAAAAAAAAATTTCAAAGTCCATCTTCAAAAAAAAAAAAAAAAGCAAAGCAAGGCAAAATTCCTAAATCTTAGAATCCCCCCATGCAAACAAAAAACTATAATATTCAAAGTTCTTAAAACATTTCCAGAGTGTAGCTTCTAGAAAATACAATGTACTAGCACAGGTGTATGCAGCAGACTCTTTCACAGATACTAAAGACAGGACTACAGGATCCAGATTGGTTATATTGGGAACTATAAACATTGGCTGGATTAGTGTGGTATGTGCAGCCTTCAAAATAAGCATCTGTAATAAAGAAGAATCCAAAATGTCATTGCCTGGCAGTTTTTCTGGTTGTGCTTTTTAAAATACAACAAATAATTTGTTCTCAACACATTGGTTTTAAAACAGAAAAAGCTGTAAATTCTCACCAAATGCAGTGTACCCTGAATCAGACTGAGTAAAACATCACTGCATAATTAAAAACAAGCACTGAAGGAACATACCTACACAGCACTCCACTGAAAACATACATAAGATTCTGCGCACGGTGATCTGGGGAAATACTGGTGCTTGCACACTTTTGATCCTAGAATGTACAATTCAAGCCAAACTTTGCACTTTCACAGATACAAATCTCATCTGACTTCCAGCCTAACTCAGTCCCACATCCCAAGAGTTCCTGTTAGTGTTGCTAAAGCCTAGTTCACAGATCACAAAACAAAAAGAAATTGTCACCCATGAGATGCACCAGTTTTTCTTTTCAAAGACACGGCACCTTCACAGTAAACGGTTCAATATTATAACTCATATTTTGCCAATGTCTAGGAGGATGCACTATGAACTGAGCTGCTACCATAAAGGGTTGCAAGCAAACAAACAAATCTTAATTTCATCACCAGCATTTGACACAATGCCAACTTTTACAGACACAAAAATAAAACAACAGTGGAACAATTCACATGTTACATTAGGGAGGAAAGTTAACTCACCATGTTCCACCACCTTGGTAGAAAACTCCACTTTAAGGGTAAGTTGAGAGCAGTTCTGGCAAAACAGTGTCTCTGGAGTGGCGGAGGGGCCACCCTCTTGCTGTGTTCCAGCCAGGGGACAGTTCCAACACAGGAGGCCCACCAACATGGAGAACCATAGTGTCCTGGCAGCAGCCATAACCACAGCCACCCACTCCTACAAATTCAACAGCGTCCTGGTTCAGTCCCTCCCCGGATGGGGGCCACCACTCACCACATCAAAAAAGCCAAAAAACTGAAATCAAGACTGGAAAATAAAGTTCGGTTTTGAGACACATGGTGCCTGAATCAGAAAGGGCCAGGGTCCTCATTTCTTTCTGCGTTTCCTCTCCATCTTTGGTAGATGTGCGGGGTGCCAGTCAGTCTTTTGGCTCAAAGGGAGTCAGGCGATGCATCTCCACAAACTGGAGAGGTGGAGAATAACAGAATGGCAGGGGGACACGCACACCTGGAACCAAAAAAGAAAGCAACAAAATTATACAGCTAGGTTAAAAAAATTTCAAACAGGGTGACAAAGATATTACTTAAAATTGATGCAGTACAAAAAGTGGTGTTTACTGGGAAATGTAAATCGTGAACTAGTCACTGGTTCACGTCCTGTTAGGATCTGTGGAGTTATATCCCTGCAAAAAGCATTTAATCTGAACAGAAGCAGGAAAATATCAAGTAAAGCTTTAAAATAAGGCATTAAAATGTATTCTGTCTTCAATCAGTCCCTCTATAAACAAGTTTGTTTATTAATCACATTATGAATAAAAAACTGCATCAGTTTGATTACAAAAGAAGCCATTTGTTGTGGATACTTTTAAAAATGCAATCCACTTGAAATATTTGTAAACATTGTGTACAAAATGATTTACCTACTCAAATTCAAACTGTATGCAACAGCATGTCGAGGGGAACTAGACTGGCCCTTTAGTGTAACTAATTGCTCGAAACAAGGATGGCATTACCTTATCAAATTACCTGGCAACAGAAAACGGCGCTCTATTCAGTCAGACTCTGCAGCCAACAAACTGATTAAATATCAAGCAGGCCTGAGCCTGAGATGGTTTACACAAGAGAAAAAGACAGAAACTATTGTTGTTCAAACACTGGAAGAGCCTAACGGCAAAAACTAACTCAGAAGCTCTGCATACTGGTACAAGCTACTAAGAGTTTAACTCAGCAACTATTAATCAAAATAAACAGCTGACTATAATATAATCAGTAACCTTTAAATAATTTAAACAATATGTTTAACACTGTAATGGGGGGTGTGGCGACGCAGCAGGTTTGGCCAGTGCCCGCTGTGTGGCGGGTCCAGGGTTCGAGTCCTGCTTGGGGTGCCTTGCGATGGACTGGCGTCCCGTCCAGAGTGTTTCCCCTCCCCCTTCAGCCCTGCGCCTTGTGTTTCCGGGAAAGGCTCCGGCTCACCACAAAACCACTCGGGATAAGCAGTTGTTGACATTGGTTGGTTGGTTTAACACTGTCAACTAGTTAATAGTAAGTGAAAGCGATTGACAGTGTCATTGGACTGTATTTTTGTCCGACACAACTGTAAACACCCGGCGGCTCTGCCCCCTTATCGAGGCAAACAAGCGACCTAGGACCTTGAGCTCCAAATCCATAGGTGCCCAGGCAAATCCCTCCAGTTTTTATGTTGAACTACTTTTTTGAAATGTGTTATACATCGTACCACTCCTTCGCATTTCCACGCTAATGTATATATCCTGTTTTTAAAGGAACTATCCAGACATCCATGACATATTTAACTGGGCCTGATATTTCTATTATTGTAAAACCTTGGCTTGCTAAGCACAACACAGGTAAGTACAACTCACTTCTGAACAACAGTCAGGGATGACCAGTAGTTTCTAAGATGACAAACATACAAATAATAGTAGTAATAATGTATTAATAAACATTTTTTACAACACTTTTAAAGTTAGGACTGTCAATTGACAATTTCAGCAATTTAGTCATCTTGAAATTAGGAAGGACAAAAAAAAAGACCCAAAAAACAGTTTACACTTTCAAAGCAGTTTGTTCATCTGCAAATATTGATAACAGGTGTTCTATATGGGAGCAGGAGAAGAAGGAGAGGACACTTGGCTACACTCACATCTGCAGATACAATGGCTTCTAAAAGTACTGGCAACCTGGATTAAGATGAACAAGCAGCATTTGAAATTTAGTTGTAACATTTAATTTCCACAGCATATTTTATTTTCTGACACCAGCAACAAACAAGAGAAATAGCACATGGGATGCCATAAATGATTACAGTTTACATTTATTCATTTAGCTGATGCTTTTCTTCAAAGGAAATTAAAATGTTAACTACTTAATTTATTTACCCATTTATACAGCTGGGTAATTTTACTGGAGCAATTTACCTTAAGTACCATGCTCAAGGGTATTACAGCAGTAGGTAAGATCTGAACCAGCAACCTTTGGATTCACTGGCAACAGCTCCAACCACTACACCATCAGATGTCCAAAAAAAAACAGCTGTTGAAACCTACATTCCTGTATAAAACACCACTGCCTATGCATGCTTTAGAAGAACTATATGAAAACTTGAGTTTTCCATAATTTTTGATGAGACAACTATTTTATACTGCCTTTTTCAGTCATCTTTATGCAAGCAATTTTAAAGGCTTCATTGTCCCCTCCTGAAAGCAGTAAAATATTTTACATTTCGTTAACAGAAAATAAGAAACTTGATTAGTAATTTGCCACACATTCGTAACAGACAATTATTAAGGAAAGAAATTTATTACTTGTTCAGCAACAGGCAATACATAGACAGAGAGGGTCTTAAACATTTGGTCAACCAATAAATCATTTGCATCCCTTTCAATTAAAAAAAGAAAAAAAAACATTGTAAGAAACCAAATATATAGAGTGTCTAGGTTGCAGTACTATCCATGTTCTTTACTTGTTATGAAATGGTTTGACATAAAGCCTAGATTGCTCACAACGGCTCCACTTTGTTTCCTTGTAGCTAAAAGGCCATCCTACATTTCATCCCACACCATTCAAGCAAAGCAAGGAAAAAAGGCACACTCAGCAAGTGTTCTTGGATAACTGGCAATGTTCACAGTAACCATACTGAACTAACTGAGTCATAAAGAGCACCATTCTGAAGCCCCATAGTTCTGTTATTTGTCAACATAGGTACATGTGAAGAGAACGCCCTAGAGCAAAAACTGCCTCCCAAACTGTCAATCAGCCTGAGATGCAGGCCAGATGGGATATACCACACAAACATGGTTCTTTCTACAGAAACTGCTGCTGTAAAGACATTAAAGATACAGCTGCTGCTTGCGTAAATATGGCAGCAATGTGAGAAACCAGCTCCCAGCATCCACTGGTGCACTACTACAAAGACACGACATCATAGGACCATCCTGCTCCAGTTCCAGAGTTTCAAGAGAAATAAAATATTGTGGCATTCCATTTGTCAACTATCTACACAGCAGGGCTGTGAAGTCGGTATACAAAATCTTCGACTCTGACTCAGTGACCCAATAATTGCTTCCGACTCCACAGCACTGCCCAAAAGTTGCACATTATTTGGGGGGCCGACTTATCTGGCAACTACAGGCCTAAACCTAAACCTCTAATTTTTGGAGATCAATTTATACGCCGGCAAATACACAGTACATCATTTAGTCAGAGTTGGAACGTCGTTTTTACCGACTCTGACTCCAGAGTAGCCAAATAACTGCTTCTGACCCCACAGCACTGCTGGACGCCCTCACACACATATCACGTGCTGTCAAATTTCACATCTTGGTTCTACAAAAACAACACGCTAGCAAGAAAAGTATTGTACAGAACACACTGGAAAAGGAGCCAGACAACCACCGTCCAACACAGTTACTCAACATCTTTGCATAAACGTTTGCCAAAATCATGGCTTACAATGTTAAGCACAGATTACAATCATTCTGCAAACCAAAGTGTCTAAGTAAAGATAAACGGTACAACCAGTGGAGTGAAGATAGAGCCATTACCTTTTACTCAAATCCCACCTCACAATAAATATAAATCCCTGAGCCCAATACCAATTGCTCCAGTAAAAATTACCCAGCTATAAATGGTTAACAACAACAGTAGCATAACATACGCGTCACAGCTGTGGCAAGCATCAAACATGCTGAATGCTAAGTAATAAATAATAACAACAACACTTCACTTGTTGTTGGTATTCTGTTGGACATGAGACAGATTCACTTCTTCACACCTCCCTAGGCTTCAACATTAAATTTTGGCTGTCATACTTCGCCGACCATCCCAGACACTAACTAACTGTAACACGCTGTGGTTAACTAACTAGTTTAGTTAAGTAAGCAAAGAGATTGCTTGCGAATTTTAGGCCACAGTCAGAGTCTCCCAAGAAACGGGCAGCCTTGCGTGCTCAGAACTGGGGGAACAGTGTGATTCACACACAGAAAGGAGAGTCGAGAGACCCCGCAGACTAGGGATCACACTCACGATCACACTCACACACACACTCTCTGCCTCGCGGGTTCTTCTACTAGCCACGCTCGCGCTGACCCCAGTCAGCCATTCCGAGGCCACACGTCTAGTCTATTTTTTGTAAGCAATTTCACTTCTCATCTCCCCTGTACATTCAAGTCCGCGGCGCGTGTTCATCTCGTTATAGCGAAACGGTAGGTAGCAGTATAATTCACACTCATGTACCAATAACAGTAAATATGAACGGTGGTTACCTCAGCGCCCGGCCGAATCCACTCTCCGCTCTCCACGCTGCGTTTCCTCAGTCTCTACCTCAGCTAATGTAAATGTAGCTAATTCCCTAAAAGACGTTGCGGTTGCTCGATGTCCGACTTCCGCGAGTTTTTTTATTTTAAAAAAAAACCCATTTGCCCAAAATTTTCAAGACTTGTGTCTGAATACGTTATCAAAAAATGACCGCTAACACTTCGCTTGAAAAACTTTGCTGGCCCGAAAATTGACGTTTTATCCACAAGACGGTCTGCGATGCTGGTCTCGCGCACCGTAACTCCGCCTGTTTGGAGAATAAGCCAATAGGCAACAAAAACATAAGACGTCACGTTTAAACCAGCCAATAAAATGGAAGAAAACAATGAGACTTAGTATTATTTCTGATTGACAAGCTGTTGCGCCAATGTGAAGAAAGTAAGTCATTAGATCCAAGAAAGTTATTCAAGATTGTCAGCAACTGTGGCCAATACGATAAAAGATTGTGTTTAGTGGATAGGAAGCGATACATTTATATACACAGGGAAACGAATGTATTCCGAAAAAGTCTGTTTGACGATGTCGCGCTGATCAAGGTACGTGTGTAATATGGTATACGGAGCTTATAAATACACATTACCTCATATATAATCCTGCAGCTGTCAAAATTTTTGCAACATGCCGGGTCTACAAGCCACAGTAAAGCTGACTTCAGAGAAGAAGGCTGAGAATGTCAATCAATGTAAGTGGAAACCAAAAAGTAAGATTATATGATCATCATGATGTTCATGGACTCAGATCTACCTGCCCTCCTTAGGAGGCTCCGACTGGTACTAGTCTAAGGCTTTACAAAGAACACAGGTTTTGAAATCCAGGAAGAAAGTCCTTCAAGGCTGCCTTTCAAAAGTACTGTTTCAACACTAGCAATAATATGATGTAAAATGAAAAATGATACTGAAAGGCCTGCTGTATTTGTTTTTCCAGGATATAGTACAAACATTTGGAGGATGTGACAGTTAACTTGCACTGAGTCAACACAAAGGAAACTTATGGGATTTATTCTGTAGAAACATTTTACATACAAACACAGAACCAGTTCATTTAAAAAAAGTAAAGTCTGTTCATTAGCCTTCATTATAAACAAAAATACATATAGATTTAAAATATATCAAATGCATATCAGAACAACAGAGTAACAGTGCTGGTTTTCTCATGGTTCAAAAAGAACATTTGCAAAATTGTATTGTTTTTATAATCAATTGTGGTGTTATATTAACATACATTTTTATCTTACAGTTGTTTATCATCTACCTATACCATTATTTGCCAATTGTGCACACAGATGATAGAGTACATTTTCTTATGCTGTATGCAGACGTATGTGGCTCAGTTTATTCGATTCAGCTGAACCACAGTTTAACACGTTCGGAATCATCTTATTTTATCCTGAACCAGAACCTGCAGTAATCTGAAAAGGAGCGATGTTGTAGGACATGGGGCTACTTATACGAAGCAACGATTACTGAACTGAAGAACATATCTTGAAAATATGGGTATCACATTTTGAAAGGTATATCGTACTAGCCTTATCACATAGTGAAAAATAGCCTCGTGTGACAGTCATGCTCCCAAAAATGTGCAGGTAATTTTTTTTTCATTTCTATAGAAATGGTAAATACTGTATCAGTCACCATCTGTTTCAATGAAGAAAAAGGAATATCAAGACAATAAAATAAAACTATTGATTACAGTTAACCAATATGAGTTTCGCATAGAGGGGAATATACAGTATATTTGGGGGGGGGGGGACAGAAAAGCTAGTTAAACACTAATAATATAGCCCTTCTTATGATCATTTAAGAATTAGCAAATTGTTTGACCTGGTTTTTCTTTTTTGGAAAAAGCATATTCTTATAAGATAGCAAATGACATTTGTGACAGCAAAAATCTAGCCAGAAAAACCATAAAAAGTACAAGATATGTGTACCATTTTTAAAATGACCCAATCATTTACTCTAATCCACAGGTCACTGTAAAAAGTGCAAGGGTCAACAGAGGAAAGTCAAACATCACTGCAATCTTTGCAGTCAGAAAGCCACAGCAATGAAAGCAAGCAGTGTGGTCTGTTCTATGTTTAAGCAGAGTACAAAGGATTTCACTCAGACAAGACCACGATGACAACGGACCACAATGATAAAGACTGCCATAAGGCAATTCCAGTATTTAAAAACAGATTCACATATTAATTTAAAACATCAAAATAAAGTTAACTTCCAATAAAATCAAAAAGAAATGGTAGAAATAAATCTTTCATCTATTTTACGGTTCATGATTATGAAGAGAATATCTCCAGTTGCAAAATAACCAGCAGAAAGTTCCTAAGAACGTGTAAAAAATGTGATTATACAAACAACCATAACCATAGATGCCAAAGGTGGCTTTGGTTTCTCACATCTAGGACTGGATTTATTAAATAAAGTGTCAGGGCTTAATGATAAGTTAAATGGCTGAAGGTGGATTTCTTACATGTACTGGATATCACCAAAAACCAGCCATACTTTTGTTTTTCCAGCTATGCATCTATTTATGGTTATTTTGTTTAAAGTTTGCAGACAGACACAAAAATACTTGTGGGGTGAATGAATAAAAAATGGCCCTTTATACAATTATAATACTGGTATGTAACAGCAAGAAAAACAACGGAGGCACTCTGTGCATTACGGTTTCTATTTTTTGGTGTTTTTAGCATTCTCTTAGGGGCAAGACTGACAGTATCTTCACAGCAGTAGGTTAAGTTACAGTTCACAAAAGATCTCCCTCCAAACTGCTACATCCTATTCAACAACTGGCTGTCATGGGTTTGTACAAGAAAACCTGACACCCAATCCTTCATTTTACCATTATTACTGTGGTAGTGCTGCACCACCCCAGCCATTTATCTTTGATTGGGGTAGATTCTTTAAACCAGGCAGTCAGATTCCTCTTCAGCTGCATTTTGAAGAGACCTCATAAAATATATACGACTGAGTTTACAGTCATCATGTAGTGTTCACTATTTGAGGTTCACTAAAAAGGAGAAAAAAAAAAAAAACATCCAGCCACCTGATCCAAATCTGACACTTGCTGTGCTAAGAAAAACATCTTGCCCCTGCCAAGGCTCAGTATGCATAAGATGGGGGGGGGGGTGTCCAGATAACAAAAACATTCCCTTTCCAAGACAGACACAGAAAGGGTGTAACTGTACAACTACGAGCTGTTTGTGGTGCAAGGAAGTCACCAAGTTTTTCTACTACTTCAGGAGCACAGGGACACAACAGACAGCAGTACACGTGGCCTCGGACATGCTCTGACAGAACAAGGAAGCTCTGCCCTCGGTCCTACGCAGTGGTCTAAAAGCCTTGCGCTCAGCAGTGTTTGGCATGCCGAGCAGAAGTCCCAGCATTTAGCTGAAGCACAAAGAGCTGAGCGCACAGCCCAGTGTCATGCCAGTAAGTGTCACTCTGCTCTGTCCACACAACAGGCCAGCAAACTGTCTCAACAGCTTTCTCCTCTGTATGTGTGTTTTTAAGTCAGCTGCAAAGGTTACAGACTCTGTACCACCAACAGGTAATCAGCAGCTAGGGTCTAACTGCTTGGTTTGTCTTCCATAGTCAAGCTAATGGCAATGAATGACTGACAGAGGCCAATCTCATACCATTCACACTGAATGAGTGCTCCGCCAGTGTCAGGCACCAAGCACAACCAGGCCAAAGGCCTTGTGTTGATGTGCTGGAGAGGAGCAGGACATGCCCCGACAACCACTGCAGCCACTACCCTGAAGGCAAAGATAAGAGTAGGACTGCAGCAGTTACAACACTGACTCTGCACTTACTGCTCACAGTTACATTAAACACTGAAAGAGTCACATACAACATACCAGATATTCAAAAGACCAGCAAGAAGGTTCTTTATATATATATATATATATATATATATAATCTTAGGCATACATATGTTCATCAACAAGGGGCTTAGAACAAAAACTGATTGTTTGACTTAATCTTCACAACACTAAACAAAAATTGGACAATACAGCTATACCAAGAGTTTAAACTCTGAATTTACTCATCCATTTCTTGTTATTGCCTTCTATTATTGCTGTTCCTTTCCATTTGCAAACATTCAGCACTCTGACATAACAATTCACAGCTAATATAAAACATGCAAGAAACAGCCCTCTCTTCATTTACACCTTCATTTCCCAGAATTCTGCTCAACAGACCCTTCATCTTTTAAGCCTTCAAGTGACCTTAGCTATAACAATGGACAATAAATAAATAAAAACCTGACATACACACAGAAAGAAAGAAACAATGGTAAAAAAAGGGATGAGGATGATAGTCACTCAGAAAGGTAAAGTTCTTTGTCTGCGCAGTATTGGAGCCAATGCAAGGCCAGGGTCCATTCCACCAGGGGAGTCTCAAGCTGTGCTTCAGTTCCTGCAGCAGGATTTGTCTTTAAGCTTGGCTAAGGAAGACCAAACTGTCTAGCCTCAGCCATTGTACTGCTGCTGGTAGCGGCGGTTCAGCTCGCGTAGCTCCCGCTCCCGAGCGCGCCGTGACTTGTTGGACCTGGTTGAGCGGCTAGAACGTGTTGACTGGGCCGACTTGGTGCTGTGGCAGCGCGATGATGCCCTCTTCAGGAGATTCTGCGAGATAGAGCGGTGCAAATTCTTCATGGAGGATGATGCTGCCATGCTAACAATCCAAGGGTGCTTAAGAGCCTGCCCTGCAGTCATCCGCTCATTGGGATCCACAGTCAGCACACGGTCAATGAAGTCCTTGGCCAAGTTGGATACACTTGGCCAGGGCTGTGAAAGATAAAGACAAAAAAGAAGGGAAGTGAACATCAATTTGAGAACATGCATTTGTGTAACAGATATTCACTTGTACAAAGGTCTTTGCTTTAGATTATTAACATTTGGTGAGTTCACACCTGACAATGATGGTTAAGCAACATTCATTATTTATTATTCTTCTACAAGCAACACAGCAAATACAAACACCTTGATAAAGGTTAATACAGCTGTAATGAGATTTGTACATAGGACCTCTAGATTGCAAAGTAAAGGTTCAAAACACTGTGCTACCTGCTCCCTACGATACGTGATAAAGAATTGGGTGGGCTAATACAAAAAGAATGAAACCCACTCTGAGAAATATTTTAAAGCATTAAACCAATAGTACTTTGGGGATTTTTTTTACTGTATAATTCCTTTGGTGAATGCACTCCAATGTGTAACACGGTGCCATACCACAAAACAAAAAAACCCCAGCTTATAATACAACCTCTGTACAACAGGCTTAAGTACAACAGCATTTTTGCCCATTACACTGTCCTTGTATTTCCATAAATGTCCTCCATGCAATCTTGACAAAGATGCAACTGACAGTACAATCTCACATGCAGTATGCAGTCAATACCACAAAGGTGATACTCGACAACAAAACTCCCGTTCTTGGTATTCAGACCAAAGCAATCACTCAGCAGAACAACAAAAACAACAAAGCAAACATGGAATAAATGCTCATGGGGGTATTTAAGAAAATAACAGAACACAGTACAACAAGGTGCGGAAACAATTATGCTTTGTATAAGGAAAAATGTGAAAACTACTTCCTATAACAGACAACCTCAACCAATCACAACCACCAATTAAGGTCAAAATAGCATTACAACTGACATTAAACTGCATACAGTTATGCACCCATTTATACAACTGAGTAATTTTTGCAAGTGCAATTCTGGGTAAGTACTTTGTGAAAGGGGACTACAGTAGGAACAGGACTTTGAATCTGGGCTGAGTCCATAGAAATTAAACATGTAACTATTAACTATTTGAGATATTGTTACACAGTAGATTCTTTCTGGGAGCAGGATTGAGGACAGATAACGTATGTGTGAAACTTGTGCTTTTCATTATACTGTGGGACAACAATAATGAACATCGGTGCATCAAGTGGTAGGTAACAAACTAGGTTTACTTAAGAATCACATGTCTGCAGCCATGTCTCTTTCTCTTAACGTAATGCACAGATTGTATTTTTGCTGAGATGTACGTCGCTTTGGAGAAAAACGTCTGCTAAATGAATAAATGCAACTGTAAATGTACAACAACACGGTACATGATATGGAGTAGGTATAGTAAGTGGATTCTTTGGCAGTGACATTCTGTACCATCATAGCACATCACTGAGTCCCTTACTGCTACAGAAGTTTAAATAGAGGGTTGGTGACAATGACATTATCTGCAGGTGTGTTTCCACTGGCTGTCCTCCCTTCGTATGTATGTGTGTACGAAACAAAGCCACAACCTACACTTGTGGGGTAAACAATACCACAGCAACCCTGCACTGTAAAAGTACTTACTAATACTAAGTGAATTTAATATACACTGATCAGTCAAAACATTAAAACTGCCAGCCTAATATTGTGTAGGTCCCCCTCGTGCCACCAAAAAGCTTTGACCCATTGAGGCATGGACTCCACAGGACCACTGAAAGTATCCCGTGGTATCTGGCACCAAGACGTTAGCAGCAGATCCTTTAAATCATGTACATTGAGAGGTGGGGCCTCCATGGATCGGACTTGTTTTTCCAGCACATCCCACAGATGCTTGATTGGATTGAGATCTGGGGAATTTGGAGGCCAAGTCAACACCCTGAACTCTTTGTCATGTTCCTCAAACCATTCCTGAACAATTTTTGCAGTGTGGCAGGGCCACTGCCATCAGGGAACACCGTTGCCATGAAGGGGTGTATGTAATCTGTAACATTTAGGTAGGCCGTACGTATCAAAGTAACATCCACATGAATGCTAGGACCCAAGGTTTCCCAGCAGAACACTGGCCAGAACATCACACTGCCCCCACCAGCTTGCCTTCCTCCCATAGTGCATCCTGCTGCCACCGCTTCCCCAGGTAAAGGACGCACATGCATCCGGCCATCCACATGACCTAAAAGAAAGCGTGATTCATCAGAAAAGGCCACCTTCTTCCATTGCTCCATGGTCCAGTTCTGATGCTGACGTGCCCATATATAATACTTCCTGTATTAGCAAGCAATTATTGATAATGAATAAATTAATGAAAATGACAAACTAAAAGTAATCATTTTGCTACAAATGTAATAAAATACGGTGGCCTTACTACTATCATGCATAAAAATTCTTTTTTTCATATATTGATTTTTAGGTGACATTTTTTCCCATTTTTCTCCCTTAGAGAAATATTGGTAATTTGATCCCCTCAACACAGAAATCGCCGTTAACTGAATTTCACTAAGAAACCGAGTCACGTGAGGGACGCTTGTACAGTCCTGTTCTACTCAAGTTTATGTTTGGAAAAAAGTGTTGAGATAAAAGTATATGGCTTCCACATATGTTTAAGCTTAAAATATCACCCAGAGCTTCCGTTGTTCATTTTATATATTATTTTTTCCTCATTTTCATGAAGGGTGCTAATAATTCTGGAGGTGACTGTGTAAGAAAATGTTAAAGAATTTGGCAGACAGCAGAGGGCACCAATGGGCAGCATGTAACAATCTGCTAAAATCTTCAGCTTCATTTTAGATGTTTTTATAAAAAAAAGTCCACTTTAATAGTCACCATTTATACTGCATTTAAGTATCAAAAGTTAAGTTTTTACAATTTAAACATTTTTGTTTGTTCTTAGAGGGGAGCGCATCGGTACAGCAGGCTTGGTTGGGTCCTGCTCTCTGGTAAGTCTGGCATTCGAGTCCTGCTTGGGGTGCCTTGTGACTGCCTGGCGTCCCGTTCTGGGTGTGTCCCCTCCCCCTCCAGCCTTGCGTCCAGTGTTGCCGGGATAGGCTCCTGCTTGCTGCGACCCTGCTTGGGACAAGTGGTTTCAGACAGTGTGTTTCTTCTTAACACTAAGAGTTAAAAAAAAGAGCATGAGAGAAAAACTTTAGGATTAACTGGCTAAGAGGGAGATTAAGTGATGGATGCAATTTTCAGCGAACAACAAAAAACTGTGTTGTATAGACACATACTGGGAAGAGAGCTTTCCGAGTTGGCTCAGCTCTCACCAAAACTGAGCAGCTCACGGCTGTTCTTTGTCTGCCCACGACAGACCCCCTCCCATACCCTGAAGGAAGGCACCACAGGGGTCGACTCCATCTGGTGCTTCTCTGACTCGCAGTAGGAGATCAGACCTTACTCAGAGTCTCAAAGCCATGCCAGGGTCCACAAAGGGAAAGCACAGGTGGGAAGGACACATGAGACCCACATGAGGTCCACACACCTCACACACACAGCAGACCTCACAACCAGGCCTGCCCTTGTACCATGGACGGGGGGGGCAACTGCTGTTTTTGGCTGGCTCACAGCAGCAAAGTCTTGCACCAGGCACAGAAGCAGCCAAGCACAGAGTAAAAATGCATAAGCACAGTTCATCAGGCAGAAATGTGGCAACATAGCACAAATGACTGTCTGACTTGCAGGAATGTTTACTCATTCTTTGCATCGAGGATGACTAAAATGACAGTCACTGAAAAACAAACCTACTTATTTGTAAATTTGGCACCAAAATGTGAAGCTATAAAAGCCACAAAAGGTCAACAGCCTTCCACAGTCTGCTTTTTGCACACGGAACACATCCGGCAATTTTGTCCCCTGCGGACACTGGGCAGCTCTACAAGCCTGGTGGTCGCTGTCACTTTCATGCCTACACAATATGAGTTTACTACTCCAAATAAAGCCCACATATTTGTTACTAAAAAGCATGCAATGACTACCACTTACTTTTGACATATAGGGCAGCAGGTATTGTAACAGAGACACTTGTAATCTGAAGGTTGCGTATTCCGACTCTGCCATATTAGCCTGCATAAAGCCATTCAGCATGAATTTTTCAGCAATGCAAATGTAAGAAACTGTAAAACCATCACTAAAAAATATCATCTACACAACAAAATAATAAATATCCCTCTACTACTCGGGGGGGGCACAGTGGCGCAATGAGCTTGGCAAGGTCCCACTCTCTGGTGGGTCTGGGGTTCAAGTCCTGCTTGGGGTGCCTTGCGATGGCCTTGCATCCCATCCTGGGTGTCTCCCCTCCCCCTCCAGCCTTGTGGTCTGTGTTGCCGGGTTAGGTTCCGGTTCACCGCGACCCCGCTTGGGACAAGCAGATTCAGTGTGAGTGTACTCTAAAGGGCCCATGGACATGAAAACAGGACATAATGTTTAAATATTACACCTTGAACAAAACACAGTTTGCAAGGCATAGAGAAACAACAAAAAATCTTCAATAGACCTAAAAGATGCAAAAAAAAGGCAGAGAAGTATACAATCTGGAGCAGGGAAACTTGTGATACAAAATGTGAATGAGAGAAAGGTGACAGAGCCAAAGCACAGAGGTACACATTTTTGCAGACAGGACCTGCAGGTTACAGTCTCACATATCAGTAAACATAGTCAGCAAACGCATGTGTGTCTATGTTGGCGTGTGCCTGTTATGTTTTTTTTTTTTTTTTTAAGTTTGACGTTTTGTTGTCATACTTTGCCGCCAGCAAAACCATACAAGATCTTCAGGGGTGCATTTGTATCTGACACCTCCATGCAACTGAGAGTTGAAAGCAACGAAAAAGCAGCAACACGTTCAGCTTCCTCAGAGAGAAACACACAAGCAACGACGCCTTCATGCCCCAGTGAACTAAACACATAGAAACACTGACATCTTGTGATCCAAACAACACCCAAGTGACACTTCACCTCTCCATCAGGTGAACACACAAAGCAAACTTGACCGAAACATTACATTTGTTGACTTAGGTTTTCTCCAAAGTGACTTACAAAATTAAGGAACTTACAGCTGTATAAATTTGTAAACAACTGTATAATTTTACTGGAGCAATTTAAGGTAAGTACCCAACTTAAGGGTACTACAGCTGGAGAGAAGGTTCAAACCTGCGACCTTTGGGTCCAAAGGCCATAGCTCTAACCATTATGCTACTAAGTGTCCCTGGCACACAAATCTGTATCAGCATAAAGCACAACACATCCTAAAGTTCCCAACACACAGCACAGCCTCACGACAAACTCATCAAATTCTGCTCAACACATCACATTTCTTTTGAACAAACACCATTAGAAGTGGCACATCCACTGTAAAGTTGTCAACTGAGACTATTTTCTCCAGAGTAAACATCAAGGCAATATTGTGGTATGAGACAAACTTGGAAGTCAAAAGTTGCTGGAAGCACACCCTACACTGAAACCCAGTATGAATTTCTAAAATACCCTTTCATCAGCCTAATTCATGTGCATCACCCCAATACAACAAATTTTCTCGTGGACATAAAATATCAGTAGCCTTATTCATGTGCCAGGAGCTGGTCACACATCTCATCCATAAAATCAGCACCACAGGTATTGTACTGTATCAAAGGCAGGGCTTGAAAGCAACAGAGTGCTTGCAGAAGTATCATCCACTCAAGCCTCTTTCACACACCGCAGGTAAGGTTTCTGAAAAATGTGAAAGAGCATGCAGCTTTTGTGTTTTTTTTAGCTTCCCTTCAACCCTTACAGTGCAAATCTAAGGTTGCTCTGTGTTTGGCTTGGTTAAGCAGTTCTCTCAGTCTGCACACAGAAGGCCCCTGAGAAACAAAGACCCAACTCTGAGAGAGCTGCTTCTGGACTTCCTCTCTTCACAGTCATTGCTGCCCCCTTAGCAGATTAGAAACTTTTTTGTGTATATGGAGAAATATGTTGCACGCAGAGATAACCTTTAAGCAAGCATCACAAAGTGAAAAACCCCACCAAGTGAATGAAACCCAGCAGGGGAGAAAACACAGGGTCTTGAACTCCCTGTTGTCTGCTGTCATGACTACCGCTGTGATGGGACAGCAGACAAACGCTGCCAGACCTGGATAATGGGAACCAACACTGTGTTGCACTCGCAAGGGGCTCTGGGAATGTTCACAACTGCTCTATTTTCCATAACCACTGTCTTTCATGTTGGATCATTATAAAATGCAGCGTAGATGTTAAGTAATTGGAGCAGACGTTCCACGAAAGCAATATGGGGGGGTTTCTGGGAATGTTCACATCACTACCACCATTCTCTGGAACTACCGTATTTTATGTAAGACACACAGACAGAAATTCTCTTTAACAAACACAGCCACCGACTCAACACACCCAGTCAAAAACACAAACGCTGCAACGCACACACATTCTCACACGCAACTCCTAGACCAAAACCTTCTCATATTCCACACAGCCTTCTGCTCTCTCCCCCTCTGTGAGCAAACACTGAAAACTCTCAGGCCCACAGGAGCACACATTTCAAAGAGAGTTCAGAAACTGAGCGAAACAGCGAACACATCAAACTTTCAAAATCTGATCATTGCAAATGAGAGACATATATTCCCCCAAAAAGGAGGGGAGCGGGAGTCGAGGAGAAGGAACTCAAAACATCTGCTTTCCTGTACAGACCCCACTTGGGGGTGGGGGTGGGGCATGTCAGCCATTTAGTACAATAATGATAGTGGGGGGAGCGAGCTAGAGGGTGGAATGAGGGGCCCTACCTCCCCTGAGAAGCTGTATTTCCCCTTGAGTATCTGCCGGTACAGTCGGGTCCGGTTCTCATCCTCAAATGGCATGGTGCCGCTGAGCAAGATGTAGGAGATGACCCCCAGCGCCCACATGTCCACGGCGTTGGTGTACGGTTTGCGCACCAGGATCTCTGGTGCAATGTACTCAGGCGTTCCACATGTGGTCTTCATCAAGCACTCGTCACCCTTCTTGCGAGTGCTGGCCAGGCCAAAATCCGTGATCATGATCTTGGAGTCGGCACCCGGGTGGTAGTACAGCAGGTTCTCGGGTTTGAGGTCACGATGCGTGATGCCCAACGTATGCAGGTATTTGACACCATCCAGCACCATCTGCAGGACACGCGTCGCATCACGTTCGGTGAAGGAGCCCTTAGCGATGATGCGGTCAAAGAGCTCACCGCCTGTAGCCAGCTCCATGACCATATATACACGCTCGGCGGTTTCAAACACCTCCATCAGCTGAATGATATTAGTGTGGCGCACGCGACGGAGCACGTTGAGCTCCGACTCGCAGACCTCTCGGCCCTCTCGGTAGCGAGTCTCAATCATCTTGATAGCATACGGCTGCCGTGTGCTCTTGTGCTCCACACGCACCACACGGCTGAAGCTGCCACGCCCAATCAGTGCTTTGATATCGTACTTAGCTGTGACGCGTGGGTCAAACTTGGCCCGGTACTTGGCCACCTTGTTGCGACGCGAGTCCGTGGGCTCGCAGGTGCCTCCAGGAGGCAGCAGGGCTGGGACATGCGGGGAAGGTGAGCTCTGCTTTTCCACCTTTGCTCCGCTGCCATCATCACCACGGATGAAGTGCTTGTAGGGGTCCTTCTGGGGCTCAACACTTTTCACTAGGTCCAGCTGAACTTCCGTGGGCGGCTCTGGGAGCACCTTGCTCGTCCCGCAGCCCATCATGTCATGATCTTACCCCCCACGGTCCAGTAGATAACCATCATCATCGGCAAATCATGCAGTCCCAGTGCCGCAGGCAGCCAGGTGCCGGCCTCCTTTGGAACGTACCCGGCCGACACCAGAGGCGCACTAACTGCCCAGCTGGGTTAGCCGCAGCAAGGAAGCGGAGGGGAGGAGAGGGCAAAACAAAACCTGAATGCAGCGACAAAAAAAAAAAAGAAAGAAAGAAAATGTGTCAGTTTTCGTTAGTTGCCTTAACTTCACATCATTTAGTGTCAAATTTCTAAAAAAAAAAAAAAAAAAAAACATCTGTGTGATCCTTTGAGTTTCATATTATTTTGCTGTATACCACACCTCTTCAAAACATCTTAACATTTAAAAAAAAAAGAGCGAGAGAGAGTGCAAACAATTATAACAGTTGAATTTTAAAATATGTAAAGAGGGAATTATGAAATGGACACCATTCCATTAATTAAGGAGACAGTGCAGGACACACACAGCTTCAGGGAGAGTAGCTCAGCTCAGCGACCTCGTGCCCATCGCCCGGGCGGGAACAGGAAGGACAACAAACAAGCAGAAGAGCCGAAAGGACCAAGCGGACGCTGAGGAAACAGAGGCAGAGCTGAACAACGACAGTCAAACCGCACAACACCCTGCTGTGCTGAGTTTCGGAGTAACAGCGCTGTAAATACAAGTTTAGTGAAAATTAACTAAGTATTTTATAAAACTAAGATGGTGAAAACAACGGCTTTCTTCCTTCGAAGAGGTACGAAGAGGGAAAAAGTAATGGAGAGAGAGGAAAAGCCACCCGAGAAAAGGATAAGTACGGCCAAAAAAAAGTCAACAAAAATCAATAATCTGTCATTTCCTGACCCTACAGTAATGTCCTATTTTAAATACGTTAAACCCGACAACAGTCAACACTCAACAGCAGCAGTCAGCAGGCCGTGCGCCCAGCTAACCAAACCCCCCACAAAAGAGCACAAAAAAGTGTTCACGGGCAGCAGTGAGTTTCCTGAAATTCACGAAAAAGATCATTTCAGTTACCGCCGAGCCGTTTCGTTGTTGTAATTTTGTTCTACACAACACCGATAAACTTCGTGTTCCACGACTTATTATTATGACATCTCAAGTTCAGTCCAGTGTGTGCGCAAAGTCGCGAACGGCGCCCTAAAAACGGCTTTTAAACTTAGTCTAAGGTGTGTTTGAAGTGTGTGTTTACGCGGTGTTGGGTGTTACACCTTCTTTCCCGTTCCTCCTGGCGTTTTCCTCTCCCTCTCTGTCTCTGTCTCTCTCACGGAGCGCGCGGAGCCGCTCCAGCCGCCAGCTCGCGCCTCCTCGCTGCGCTCCTCGCGCTCCTCTCCATCTTCGTCCTCACCGTCCGCCCAGTCGGCTCTCCACGCGCCGCTCCCCGCGCCTCTCCTTCCTTCGCGGTTCCTTTTCTTCTTTTTTCCTCTCTCTTCCTCCCTCTCCCGCGAACTCCAGCGGCTCAGCGGGCACCTCCCGCACTCGGCAGCACAGATTTCAGCCCTCCTTGTCTCCCGTCAAGTTCTTTCAGCTCCTTCGGCCGATTGAATTCCACCTCAAACAGTCTCTTTTTTTTTTCCCCCCCTTCAAGGTCCTCCTATCGTACACGGGGGTTTTGGGACACTTCGGCTTACTTTCTTCTCCCTCAGAAACATGTCCACAAGAAACTGTCGTGAGCTCACTTCCTGGATTCCAAGCGGAGCGCCCTACCAATCGCTCGGCTCCGCCGCTCATTTTGGCTCCTGGGCCGCATAGTGTGTAAGGAGGCGGACAGGCTCTGTTTGAGCCAAAATGGCGCCAGGGTTCCTCTAGCTATCAGAACAGCCTTTAAAACGCTCTTCAGCAATGCGCACGATAAACACATGTGGATTCATAGAGTCCAAGTGTACACGCTTTGAGAAAGCAGGGACAGTGCTTTGGAATAAGGACTTGTAAAAACGTGTAATCAGTACTTACTGCAACCGCTTGAAGGCGCTAAGTGTCTGGTTAATGAAAACTTAAGCATCAAGATCGGGTTTTTTTTCGTTCAAACGCTACACGTTTCAAAATTAATTAAGGGAGGTTTAATACTGAGGGTACAAAGTGTAGATCTACAGGGACAAGAGTTTTCACTACCCAGCAATTTTACAAATTACCCCTGAAACAGTCACACGCAGAGAGAACAGTATAGCCTTGTTCTGCTAGTGAATGCAACCTCTACTTTTGTTTAAAATATTCCGATTGAAACAATTTGCACATTTCCCAAAGCTATAATTGCTGATGTAAAATTAAATTTGTTTACTTTTTTCTCCAGAGAATCAACATCTGTGGGAAATGACAGCTGCAAAAGTCATCCCAAGTACCGCAGAACATCTTTTTGCAAAAATTGTTTTTAACTTCCACACTATTGATATCACAAGCTTGCCAAGAAAATATGCAAATGACATAGAGTAGTGATTTCCAAAAGAAATTCTCATTTCCATAAACAGTAGAATGAGGGAAGTGCTTTAAAACCTTCTCATGGGGGAGGAAGGCCAGGATCAGGCATGTGACGTGAACTGCCCAGTGCAGTAAACAGAGCAATATTTCCACTAAAATTTTTAAAGAAATTTAAGTGTCCAAGTCGTAAATGTGAATTTTAATATGAACAACTTCAAGAAATGTAGCATTTCACTTCTTGAATGTATGTGACTTTACACATACCCCACACAAGCAGTCTTCAGTGAGACTTACTGTAGCTCTTCATTGCATTTTCTCTGTGTTTCGTGTTTGTTTTTGAATTACCCACGGTATGCATCTCTGTTCCTGTGTTGAGGTTAATCAAAAAGTATCAGTTTCTTCATTAAAGCAAATCCAGTCCAATAGCACCAGCAAACTCAAAGAGATGGAGTCAAGTGCAGATGGGGAACAGGTTTCCCTCAGCCTGGCGTATCTGAGAGGCACATATTTTCTGTATGGAGAACCATCATCCTTTTCATTTCCTTCCTCTGCTCATGTGCCATGCTGCCAGCATCTAACCTGTGACAACTGGCCAAAGCCACCTGGAGGACCACAGTTCTTTAACATGAAGATTAAAAATATGCAAAATACAGGAACCCGTGTCTCCTGTGAGTGCAGTAGGGTTTCCTTTTAGATTGAATCTCCTTCCCAGAAGGAGAACATTTGAAAGATCCTTAAACTATGGTATTGCAGTTGGTGCAGCGGTGTCACAGGTGGTACACGGACACTAGTTTTTCTCTTCCTCCCAGTGGGATCATAACCTCCCTTGTGTGGGTGCATGGTTACAGTTTAACCTAACTACTATTAATGTCAAAACCTCCCACTACCCTCATGATGTTAATGTGCAACCCTGATATCACCAATGCCTCAAGTTCCGTCCCAGCCCTGGAAGTACTTCTGGAAACTGCTATTAGCACTCGCACATGTCTTAAAAACAATTTTTATTGACCTTTCTGTCTATTGGTCTGTCTCCAGCACTGCGTGGTTGCAGAAAGTCCTAAAATCAGCTGGTGTTTCCAGTTGTGTAAGTTGAGCTGTTTGTAGCAAATGTTTATTTTAGGTAGAGGATTGTCAGATTGGAAAGGAGCAACATCTCTGGGATTTCCCTTTAGCTGTTACCATGCCTTTGGAAAAAAACAAAAAAAACTTAGTCACTACATAACAGGACACCAGTTGATTCAAGACTTAAAGAGAATATGTTTTAAAATTCAGGCGGTGTGTACCGAGCGCTCCGCTAGCTCAGAAATACGCAGTGTATTGTTAAGCTGCGCTTTTTAGAAAAGCTCCACTGTAATGAAATAAAAGATGTTGAGAGTTTAACATGTGGCAGGGGACCATGCTTTCTTTCTGCAGTCGGATGGGTTTCAGCTGATCACACGATAATTCGAGTAACCAATCCCATTCACAGTTTCCACTGGCTTGCACCGGAGACCAAGCCCCTTCTACAGCCCACAGCTCCCCCCTCCCTTTTACCAGATTAAACTTAATACCAGACTGGCATGAGGCCCATGTATTGCTAGTAAGGGATACAAACAGTTTAATGCTGCGCTGGGAACAAGGCAAGTGAAAATGGCATCCGCAAAACAAACAGCCTCCCTCCGATCCAACAAGGAGAGAAATGGATATAGGGTTAGCAAACAGAGATATAGAGATTTGAAGCTCTAATGAGACAAACACTTCTCATTTCATGGAACTGAATCTGCAGTGAAATCCTGTGCTCTGTCGCTGCTGAACCCATTACAGCAGTGTAATAATTCAGCCCACTGCAGCCCCATATATATGTATACATATTATGTTTCCGCTGCGGCGGTAAGGAGGATGCGAGAGATGTGGAATTGGTGCTTGGGAGAAGGGACCACATCTGCACAGCAGAGCCGATTGGGTTCTAAACCTATTAACAGAGGGCCAAGGAAAGCAAGATGTGGAATTGGAAGTAGGGGGGAAGGTCATAAAGTGCCTCTGTTCAAAGCTGAAATAAGACTGAGGTCATTCAAGCTTTGCAGGTTTATATCACAGCAGGGAAATTGCAGTTGCACTTTTATAGGTATTTAACATAAATATCTATAAAAGTCCTAGTGCATGAATGGATGAATGCCTAAAAACTATAAAATGTGTTGGTGGTTTCGCTTAAAAACATGCATTAAACAATTTTCAGTTAAAGTAAAAACATTATCGGATTGTCATGTAATGCGCTAACCCTAACTGTTGATATGCAAGACTCCTGTCCTTCCCTCACCACCTGTGTCTCAGTGACGGTGTCTTTGTGGCGATGTATTCGAAGCTACCTGTGAAAAACCAAACTTTCCCAGTTGCTCAGCATCGCTCTGTATGCTGCTTTCCATGTTTACCTCACATCTTCTTCTCATTTCCCCAGCTTGCACTTCCATTCTAAAAATAAAAACTATTTATTTAAATCAGTTTTCATTCTGAATGCTCAGCAAAATGCATTAAGGAGAAATAATAAAAATGTGTTAATTTGTCTCCCTTCTCCCTTTCCTCTCCGTTTGCCTGACTGGGGGAGCAAATGGGAGCTTTCAGAGAGAGAGAACGACACAAAGCCGGGAGGAAATCGGAAGCGGGGTTCCACAGCCTCTCCAAATGCTTCATATGTCGGTTGGTTCACTGTGTTTCTGGTATGTGCTTTGTTGAGTCTTCCGTTGAAGACTTTCCATCTCAGCATGCTTTAAGGAGACACTTGGAGGACCTTCTTCTATGTGGAACACAACTACAATGAAACAGCTAAGAAAATCTATTAACATTCTTATTCTGTTTTCCGTTTTATTACATCTAAGTAAAATCAAGCGCAGTGCTTTTAACATAACTACATTTCCTGGCTATTCTCTCTAAGGCTGCTACAGAAAAGGTAGAGTGTGCTCTTGAGAATCAAGCAATGCATAATTATCTAATATGTTTTTGAACATCCTCTCAAAAGTTCTCAAATCTTAGAAATAAGGTTTTTTCTGTACTTCCAGGTATTTCACAGTGACATTTCCAGAAGAATGTGGATGACAGCCCTGCAATCTCATCAATAAATGTACCGATCATCGTGCCCCAAAGTGTTAGCTCTGTATAATGACACATTGGTACATACCAACAATGAACAAAAGAGAAAACCCGGCAGTTTAAAAGAAATTATTTGAAAATATCTCCTTGACCAATCCTTACAGCTGAGCACTCTTGGCAAGAATTTTAAGGTTTGAATGTTTCAAGTTATCAAGTTAAGTCTGTGGACAGCATAGTATTTAGAGCCGTAATCTTACAGCATGAAGGTTTCTGGTTCGAAACCCACTCAAACAACAGGAGCACTAATCAAGGCACTTACCCTGAGTTGACCCAGTAGGAATACCCTGCTGTATAAGTGGTTAAATCAGTGAAAAATTTTTTGTATAACCTTGCAAGACACTTGGAACGATGGTGTCGTCTTCATGAAGAGTAATAATAAGTGAAAACTGCTGTACAGGATCCTTAGGAACAGTTAAAAGCCAAAAGCAAATCTGAATTTGGTTGATCTTAAAATCAGATTAAAAGGTCTGTACTGGTCACACCTTTTAAAGCAGAAGAGAAAAATGTATCTTGTATGTTGTTGTACTGTATATGGTGAAAGGATTTCTCAACAATAAACTTTTACGAAAAAAAATCAGGAACTTACCTTTGTGAATTATGTCTTTGGAATTTAAACTTTTGGTATTATCCAACATTCTCGGGCAATAAAAAGAATAAAAGAGCAAGCTCTGGTTTTAACTTTTTCTTTGCTTTGCTCCCTCTTATTGAGGATTATGATATACAGACCAGGATGAATTGCTACACGTATTATTAATATTTATGCCTTATTCATATTTCAGGGCTGACAGGTTTCTAGGATTTGGCCCTGGAATCCTCAGCAATTATTTGAGAGCGCAGTGTTTTTGTCTGTAATGCAATGGCAAGATTGAGAAATATACACGATCTGAAATGTTTCAATCAACCAACAGAACAAGCAAACCTTAAAAAAAATCCTTGTTAGCGAATGATTTAACATTTTGATACTTGAATGCGTCTTACTCTCACCGCCAGTCTCGTTTCCCTCGCTCCCCACCTCTTCTCCTCACGCATTATCCGTTCATCTCCTTCTCTGAATGCAGAGCGATGCCACATTCCAGAGCTGCCCGTAATGATGGGAGCAGAGCAGAAACGTGATTTCCATGGGGACGCCTCGTGAGGACGGACTGCGCTCCGCTGGGAATTCCATTACGGCAGCCGGGGCACATTCATTGCAGCTTGGTAACCCCTCCCTCCCCAACACACATATACACACACACACACACACACCCACGCCTTCTCGCTCCCCTCCAGTCATCATCTTGAACAGAAGCCACAAGGCGGGCACGCGGGCCCCCCTGGGCTTTAATGACGTCCGTCAAAGTGCTGAAGAACGAAACCCTCCTTGCTGTGAAAGGGCGCCATTCCGCACTCTAATGACTTTCTTTCTCAAGTGTGTGATTTTACAGTTGAAATGACGCGTGTGGGGACCGGGCCAGAATGTGACCGGAATGGCTTTCGCAAAGCTTTCTGCTCCTAACTCCACGAGGGCCGGCAGTCGCGCCCTCCACACCTCGGCTCCAGATACTTTTGTAACGATAGCGATGGTTTTAATACTGTGCCCATGTGACGTTTCGGTAATTCTAGATATTATTTCGATAGTGTTGCTTTCGTTAAGTTCCTGAACTAGTAACAGTCAAATCCGCAAACCCGAATGTCCTGATTTTCAGCGGATGGATCCTGGATGTATTTTGGTGTCGAAAGCTCCCCCCAGGACTCGATGTGCTCTCTGCAGGACACGACCGCAATGACTAGAATGTTCCACGCAGAGCTGCAGGGGCAAAGATGAAACTGAGGGTGAGGTGAGCAAACAGGAATAAAAAAACCCCTTTTTCTTATGTGGGCAGCAAGGGATGGAGATGGAAGAGAGGCAAAGGACTCAGGTTTGTAACCTGAAGGTTGCTGGTTCCAGTAAGAGGAAGGGCCTGCTATGGCAGCAAATCCTCTGAGCACAATATTCAGCTGCTGAATTGCTCCAGTAAAAAATACAAATGGATGCAATTATGATGTGCTTTGGGAAGTAATAGGATTAAAGTAGGCTACAAATAAATTTGGATTAAACTTCTACTTTTCTACAGCAGTACAGATTGAAAAAGTCAGTTAATGTTTCCATCCAATAATGCGAAAATACAGCGCTCTAGCAGGGCAAATTCTTTACTTTGAAAGTCTACATGTATAGATTTTTGTAGCGCTGAGGAAAGCTTGTGCACATGGCGATGTCTGAATTTTAATGCTTTGCAGAAACATTATTTATACCAAAGATATAAAGTGAGCTTGCTGATACAGTATTGGCTTTATTCAAGGCAATAACAGCAGCGAATCCAATAAATGGTAAGATGATGTATTTGTATCAATGTGAGGGTGCAGGGGTCGCGCATCGATTGCTGCATGTTCGTGCTAAAAAGGATATAGGTTGAGTTGACACTGGCCAAACAAATTAGTCTTTTTATGAAGGTCCTTAGTCATTTTGATCAAGATGGATATGAAATGTATTCATGGCTTATATTTTTATGTATGACGAATGAAAATTCAATGGCCTCATTTGATTTTCTACTCTACTGGTAGCCATGACTTTAATGATCGGTGATGATGGTCGCAAAACGACTCTTGTTGAGGGTCTCCGAAGATGGAATGAGCAGATCCAAGATCAAAGTTCATGGTCGCGTGGCCGCCGTGAGATTTTCAAGGGTTTGGGTATAACGGGGGACCAGGCCGAGGCAAAGCGTTGGCGTGTCACGCTGGTGCGGAGGCTGCGTACATCACTTCTCGCTCTTTAAAGAGCTTAAACTAGGACACACTGAAAGCAAATCCCAGCTGCACCAAGGAGAGAGCACCGCTTGTGTAATTTCTGAAGCTTTCACTTTCGCTATCTTTATGTAGGAAACATGAGAAACCGTTTTAATGGCTCACAAGATGTGTCGGCAGCAAAGCCTCCTGCTTGTGCGCGGCAACACAACATTAAATATTGAGTCACTTTCCTGAAGTAACGCATTACTCCTTCTCAGCATCTAAGAAACTGTGAAAGAAAGCGCACCTTCTTTGGCCACTCAGACTACATGTCCAACACAGCACACACACAAGGGTACTAAAAACCTGCTTCCCACATAAAGTGTGAGAACGTGTTGATTCGTGTGTGCTTCTAATCCAACCTTCCAGTCTTTCTATGCATTAACCAGTTCTTCAACCAAGTAGTTGTTGTGATTGATACCTGTTACTTTCACTAGACTATATTTGCAAAGATAAAATGTACTTTTATTCCATTACATTATTGCCACCCTTTTATTATTATATTTATTTTTTAGCACATATTGCAGGGACAGCTGGTAGTGTAGTGGTTAGCGCTATTGCCTTTGGCCTGAAAGGTTAGAGGTTTGAGCCTTACTTCTGGCTATAATACCCTTGAGCAAGGTATTTACTGTAAAATTGCCCAGCTGTATAAATGATTGTAACCTTGACACTGTAAGTTGCTTTGGAGAAAAGTGTCAGAAAAATATTTTTATTACTTTTCAGTTTTTCACATTTAATGTTTTTGTCTCCTCTCCTACAAACCAATCAAGGCACTTTTATTGTAAACCAGTCGCAGCGTCTCCACACTGTCAGCTGATGCCTTCCGTTGAGTTCGCTGGACTTTGTCAGCTTTGGGTCACATCAATCACAGTTTTTCTCTGGACCGAGAGCCTCGGAGAAATTTACAAGCACCTCGGTTGAAGGTGAAAACCTTTGCCTTCAGATTCAGTATATCTTTTCTTCAGGAAAAAAAAAAAACTGTTATATCATTCATTTCCCCTTTAAAAGACATTTTTATCCAGAGCAACTGAGAACTGTTTACCAGTGTATAGTGGAACAGTTTCCGGGAAGCACATAGTTCAAAAGCAACGGCATCGTTTGGACAACAGTTCATTAGCCCTGATCAGCACACGGCCAGTTGTCCCAGTGCCGTGGACTATCACATATTAAATCATCAAGGATTGTCGCGTATTGCAAGTAACACACACAAAGGGTTAACATTTCTCTCTGCAATGAGACCGATCAGGGTTTAGCGCTGAATTTTGTCCTGCTTTGATTGACAACCCAATTCATTCATGTCCCATACGGGGTCGCGGAGCCTACCCGGCAACACAGGGAGTAAAGCCGGAGGGGGAGGGGACACACCCAGGATGGGACGCCAGTCCATCGCAAGGCACCCCAAGCAAGACTCGAACCCCAGACCCACCAGAGAACAGGACTGTGGGCCAACCCACTGCGCCACCGCACCCCCCTATGTTTCACAAAAAAAATTATAAATTATAAGTTACCAGCAACAAAGGCATCATTTAAATTAATTTAGATTTAAGTCAATAATACCTGCCAGGCTGCACTTTTTAAAATTTGATTAGTCTTATTAATAGTATCTCATTTTTTCGGAACCGCTTGTCCCGTACGGGGTCGCGGGGAACCAGAGCCTACTGGCAACACAGGGCGTAGGGCCGGAGGGGGAGGGGACACACCCAGGATGGGACGCCAGTCCATCGCAAGGCACCCCATGCAGGACTCGAACCCCAGACCCACCGGAGAGCAGGACCTGGTCCAACCTACTGCACCACCGCACCCCCGTATCTCATTTTATTGGCACAAAATCTTTAATTTACTGAAAAAATATACAGCTGTTATTTTTTTGTAAGTAAGCTGTTAGCAGTGCTAGTATTTTAAGAACACCAAAATAATTTGAATCGAAGTCACTTGGGTAGTATTTTCATATTTTGATCTGGTACTTTTTATTTTTACCAAGGTAGAGCTACTTTTATTTGATGTTTTTGTGACATGACTAAGGGGGTGTGGTGGTGCGGCAAGTTTGTCTGGGTCCTGCTTTCCTGTGGGTCTGGGGTTCAAGTCCTGCTTGGGGTGCCTTGCGATGAACTGGCATCCCACCCTGGGTGTGACTGCCCCCCCTCCAGCCTTATGCCCTGTGTTGCCAGGTTAGGCTCCAATCAGTGTGTCTGAAGTGACTACTTTCCTCACAGTTTTTGACTACCCCACCCACCTCTGGTTCTCTGTATTTTCATTCTCAGATCCTGAATTACAGCTCCAAGAGAGGTAAATAAAACAGTGATTGTTTTCCATTGCAATCCCAGAGAAAATAATTTAAATATTTTTATCTGGCATCTTCCACCAGCAACAGGAAAAAGGAGGCACCAGTTACCTATAAATGATCTGTAACCACACAACCCATTCGTGTCCTTTCATCCTGTATCACCACACACAAAATATCAATTTCTGCAGTATGATCCTCCCCTTCTTTCTTCCTCTTTTCTCTTGTCTCTTCTTGTGTCCTTCTGCTTCATTCCCTCCTAGAACTGAGCACCGACACAATATTTTTTATTGTAGAAAGTAAAGACAACTCATCTGCATTTTATCCTGTCCTTTGCTTTTATGAGCTGCTGTAATTAGAGCAAATCTAGGTAGTAAACCGGATTTGAGCTCTCAGGGCAGATTATTAATAAGGCAGAGTGCGCACGTTAGGGCAATATTAGGATTTCCTGGATAATAAATCAGAGCCTGCTCTCCGGGTGGGTCTGGGGTTCGAGTCCCGCTTGGGGTGCCTTGCGACGGACTGGCGTCCCGTCCTGGGTGTGTCCCCTCCCCCTCCAGTCTTGTGCCCTGTGTTGCCAGGTTAGGCTCCGGCTTGCTGTGACCCTGCTTGGGACAAGCGGTTTCAGCCGCTGTGTGTGTGTGTGGATAATAAATCACTCCTAGAAGACAGAGACCACAGATTTTCCCAGATCAACAAGGAAAACACCATCACTTTCATTCAAGGCATCTGCAGTGTCAGTATATTCCTTATAGCAAAGCAAAAAACCTTAACCAGTTGTTACACTTTAATAGAGACTACGTTCATTCATTCATTCATTCATTCATTCATTCATTTGTTCGTTCATTCGTTCTTTCGTTCATTCGTTCATTTATTCATTCGTTCATGCTGAAGCAATCGAGGTGAAAGCTCAGAGGTTTCACGGCAGATTCCTGCCGACGAGTTCCGGAGTTGCAGCGAGCTAGAATATTTGGTCCGATCCCTCTCTTTCATGCTCTGTTATTTTGAATTCTGTGGTTGCGTTGCTTGATATTGAGTTTCCTCAGTCCTACAGCTGGACGTAAAACCCGAGTACGGACAGATTTTTCCTCGGATGGCTCTTTACCGGAAACCACCTTAACTTTTTAGAATCAAATGAGCAGATTAAATATTGTGTGCATTTGTACAGCCATCACATATGGGGACCTAAGGGAATTCTCTCTACAACTCCCTTGACTTTCATTGACCTTTTACTACGGTTTACTCCAAGTTATTGTTATTACAAAAAAAACAAACACTATCTGTACCGCAGTAACAGGAACATGGGGCCGGAACCTCGGCTTGGCCGCTCGTGCATTCTGGCGGAGAACACCTGCAGATGCACATGGTGGCAAAAGGATACACCATCACACAGCCTCGCTTCGCTGCGATCAATCAAATGACATTAGGATTAAGGTGTTCGCGCTGATGTGTGCGCCGGAGGGTACAGTTGCCCCAGAGTTACAATTTCAAATTGACCGTCACGGCATCTGCACGCAAACACACATGGCATTTTAATTTCAGACTGAGCAAATGAACCAGGAAGACCTGATCTCAGCACGTTAACCTTTATTACTGTGTCTGTCCTTCTCGCTACAGAGCGAACGCACAGGAGCAACACAGACAACATGGATTATCATATCTGAATGTGAGCATACCTGATATCACAGAGGCAGGACCCAGAAATCTGTGAATGCGCTTGGGCTGTGTTGCGTGCATTAGGTGGGAAATATGGGAGGTTCTTCTGCTAAATGAAGGTAGCTCACTGTTTACTAGAGCAGCTGTCAGGCATGAAATATTTATGGCGATAGAAGTGGAAGCAGAGAAATGATAATGACATTTAAAGTGTGAAGTCATGTAATAACACTCCCCATCCCGAATCGTGAAATATGGCTTTTATTGCGCAGAGCACAGACTGATTGTATCCAAGAGCAATTACACCAGTTCTCCGACCACAGTTTTTATTACCTGGTCTGATGGAGTTAATCGCAATCACTATTCCTGGTGGTTTTGGATTATGCCAAGTGTCGGAGAGCTTTCTATTTTGTCTCTTTTTGCTTTATTGCAAACTTCTTTTCCATGACCATCTCACCTCCCTCTCTGTCCTGAATAGGTCCCATTCGCTGGAGTTCAACGGGCATTGCCAGTGTCACTCAAAATACTAAAATCAATATTTATTGACACCAAATGGGATATAGAGCCCAAGTCAGGGGTATATCCTCACTGCTTCCAATTTTAAAATATCCAATTAATGATGATAATAATCTGCACAATAATTACCTTCATTTGTCATGCACCTTTTGCACAGACTGAAGTACAAAGTCCATTATATGTAGGAACAGCAAAAAAAGGGAATGTTTTTAAAATCTATTAGAAAGTAATCAGTTAGTTGTTTTTTAATGTCTTGCTATAACTTTGCTGTGGGGTGCTTTGCAAAATACACACAAAAATTTGTTTTTCCAAATGGTTCAAAGTTGTATTGTACGCTCAGCTGATCGAAATTTTCACCACAGTTTATGTCCTAAATACTAGTTTTAGAATCTACCAAGCAAATAATTAATGGTAACTTGATACTTTAGGTTTGTAAATGGTTTCTAAAGAAAAAAATGCAGATACTTATAATCTTGACTTGATATTATTAATTTATTAATAATAGCATAGCAAAAGCATCAGAAATTAAACTGTAAACTTGAAAGTTGCTATAATTTAATTTTTGCATTAAATATGCCGACAGTAACTTCTTATACACAAAAGTCAGTGCTGGCTAATTTCCTTTTATGAGCATACAAGAAGAATACATACATATTGCTGTAAATAAAGATACTTGTGCTTGGGAGTGAAAAAACTTTAGTGTCTTGTTAGCGTATGATATTTAAGAGTGCAAATCCTTAAACTAGACTTACACACACACCGTCTGAAACTGCTTGTCCCGAGCAGGGTCGCAGTGAGCTGGAGCCTAACCCGCCAACACAGGGCACAAGGCTGGAGGGGGAGGGGAAACACCCAGGGCGGGACGCCAGTCCATCACAGGGCACCCCAAGCAGGGCTCAAACCCCAGACCCACTAGAGAGCAGGCACAGGCCAAACCCGCTGTGCCACCATGCTCCCTGAACTAGGCTTAGAGAGAGAATATTTGATATTTTTAAGAAAAAAACTCAGATGGGTACAGAGTTGTAATAGATATATGAGTGAACGTTTTGGTCATTCCAAGTTTGCAGTGAGCCAGTGAAGATCCCTGGAAAAAACCCTCATCATCACATCCTGCTAATCTCTTCCCTGTGTGAGTGCTTGACAGACAGTGAGGATTAGAACTTGAATGAGAAATTAAATATTCGATTTCTTTCAATTTGAATTCTTTTTTCAGTGATCAAGCCACTTTACAAACTTTCAGATTGCTGAAATGGCATAGAAATAATGTATTTTTGTTGAAATACAAACAGGATAAGCGGACCAATGGCAGTTCAGAGCATGGCAAGCGAGGAACTTTGAGCAAGTACATTAAAAATTAAATTAAAGAAGCTTTTGTGATATTGAATGAGAAAGAGACATCTTGTCTTTTGTCATTTCCCCAATTTATTAAAAAATAACACTAAGGTGTAAAATGCATGACACACACACATCATGAGGTGTGTTAATGCTTTGCTCTGCAGAGTGAAGAGCAAATTAACCCCTTATGTTTTACCAGTTAAATTTAAAACCACCGTAAACTAACATAATTTTAAAAGATGAAACAAGCTTAGTGTTTTTTGTCACAAAGATATACACTTGAGGAAAATAATTTTTAAATATACGGCCAAGTGACGAACAAGTAAACCTTCGGTTTCCTATCTTGGCTTTAATCTGAGTTTTTTGATACAGAAAATGTTCAATTTAATTTAATTTGAAGGAAACAAAAACAGCTGTGGGGAAAGGTTGATTTTTTATTAATATTTTAGTGCAGGTGAAGATCATTGTAGGCTTTGGAAAGCCAGCCTTCAGTAAGTCAAATGAAGGTCAGTTTGTTTCTCTCATAAACTAAAATAAATCACAAGTGCAGATTCTAAAAAAGTTCAAGTTAGGCTTTTGCTACACCTACATATACAAATAAATAGGAAATACACAGCAACATATAATATCCTTTATCCTTTGACTATGTTGTTCATAATTTAACCATATATAACATTAACAATGTACCTATAGGCAGAATTACACTTTAAAATGTATTCATTTTTTTTTTGACGTTCTGTTTTCACCCATGCAACAGACAGCATTCCCTGTAAAACACTGCCAACAGAACACATAAATATGTGGCACATAAAGGTAAAAGGAACATGGTTTCAGACAAAAACAAATGATATAATGGTAGCTGTCAGTTTCAGAACCAAGAAGCATCGAGAGTATGAATAAACCTCTGGAAATAAGAGCAAATGTATAAAACAGGGACACAAAACAAATAAGGTGCACATGTAAATGCGAAAAACATTAATCCTGTGGTATATACAAGAAAAATATTGGACTTTACTTATTTCTAGTGAGTTGAGCCTAGCGTGGCCCTTCTTGCTGATACATTATAATGACATACAAGTAACAAGACATTTTCCTCTGTATTTCATTATACTAACTGCAAAGACCTCAGCCTGTTTTATCGTATTGATTGCAGGAGAGCTGTAGTTTTGATGCAGAGAGAAGTAATGATTTCTTTAACATAATCTTTTCTCTCATCCTCTCAGAGCTTATTACGCATTAAGGCTCTCATCTTGAATAAAAATAAGCATCTGCTAAAAGAATCCGAAATGACTGGCTAACACCCCTTTGAATCTTTGTTTTGAATATTTTGCTGTTTAATTTGGTTCCTGAAAGGTCTTCTTATGAGAAGCTCATTCACTGTGGCTTTTGTGAAAGGACTAACATGCCCTCCTCACTGCCGTCATCATACGCGTGGTCATACCGTCATTCGCTTGGCGGCACAGCTTTCCTGGGCACCGTTCGGCAACGGGCGAAACTCTCGAAATAGACGAGGAGAAGAGAAAAGATGCGAGCGTGTGAGAGGGTAACTGTGCCTGCGCTGTTTCGGTGAGGGTTCGGGAGCTGCCCCGCTGGTGTATTTGCAAGATGAGACAACACACTGCGTGTGCTCGGTGGTAGAGATTCAGAAGGAGCGGGGATGTCAAGGCCCAGGTTTGTGTGACGCGGCCCAAGTCGGTCCGTCTACGTGCTCCTCCCCGAGCGGTCCATCGGATGAGATCCCTGGCCCCTCCTACCACGCTCCGAGGGGTGTGGCTAAATCCTGTGCTGCTGTAGCCACAAACAGAGGCCTGCGCTGAGGAGCAGGAGGTGAGTGGTGCCAAGCTTGTGGGCGTCACCTTTCAGAGACTCTTGATTGGTCTCCTGCCGGCTGGGCGGGCTCCGCACGCTGCTCGACGGCTGGACGCGGTTGGCGCACATGTCGTACAGGTTTCCCGAGAACTGCATCTTCTTGGACTCCTGCCGCAAGGACTCCCACACCGCTGCTGCCTCATCCGGGCACCCAGCCAGCGCCACATTCGCACAGGTGTGAAACTCATCCCACGACCTGCAGGGGGCAGCAGAGGCAATTTGCGATTCACTAAGACCCCCCCGGGAGGAAGAACGTGACAGTTCATTGTTCTTCTTTTACAGGCTTTGGACCACCGGCCCAAACACTGATTTGAAGAACACTTGAAGGTGCTTTAAAAATTTTGTGGAAAAAACCCCTTGCAGAAATGGCCCGCTTGGAAAACAAATGGCACATGCGTGTTTGTTGACATTTTCCATTCCAAATCTTTTCGCTGAGCCCTGTATTTAGAATACTGTCACAAAGTGAACAGTTACTGAGTACAAATAGTGGAGTGAAAAATGTGTGCACAATCTTGGCTATTTGGACCATTTGATTACGAATCCTAGAAAACACACCACATGAAGCCCCGCGACTTCCATCTGGGGAGATTCTCTCAGACTGAGGTCTGTTTGCCACGGTACGGTTGGCATCCCCAGCGTATTCTGATCAGACCGCCTCAGCTTGATCTCACGAAGTGATGCACGGGCACGGACACACGCACACATGCCTGGATGAGTCTGGGGCAGAAGCTCATCCACACCAGCGCTACAGCTCCACCAATACCGGTTAAGTCCACACGCCTGTGGCCCGGCCCGAGATTCCATAAAGAGATTAATTACGAACGTGTGTATAAATAGAAAGGACGAGTGAGGAAGAGAAAGAGAGAATTTCAATTTTTAATTAAGGTCTCTCCATCAGCACAGGAAAAAGTTGACAGGGTGCCGAGAAGGGGGAGGTGGCCCCCAGGAAGGCTCCGTCATGTCATGCAAGGGAGAAGGGTGGAAAGAGACAGCCTACCCAGAGCGATGATTCCCAGTATGTTGCAGCACTGATGATCCAGCAACAGATTCGTGTACAGGAGTCACAGTGTGTCTTTTTGTAGATGATAAGATTGCAGTCAGTAGTAAAAGGAGGGCAGAGAGCAGTGATAGCCACGCACCCTGAAGACCAGTGCTCTCTGTATTGATCCTGACCTCCAGCCTCATCTTCATGCAGAGGCTTGGAATTTACACAGACAGGAGCTGTCGGGAACGTGCGCGTCGGTTTGGACTTACGAGTGAGAGCGCGTAACACGACCTGAACCGAGAGGCTTGTCGGTCCCTCTGACGCAGGCCACTTCTTTTGGTCATTGGATAGCCTGCTTCTGTCTCACGTTTCATATACATATGTGAGCTTTGGCATTTACCCATGTGCCTGATCAAGGGGCATATGCATGGCTGTGCAGGTGTGAGGATGCACGTGCGTGCTTTCTGACCACAGGTGTGTTTGTATAGGCATGTCTGTCTGCCGGCCTACGGTCACCTGCACACGGTGTCGATCTCCTGCGTGTTCTCACCCCTCTGGACACTCTGAGACATGCTGTCCCCCAGGGCGAGCAGACACTGAGCAAAGCCCCTGTAGATTGAACCGCACCTCCGGGAAGTAGCTGTAGAACCTGGGTTGGGAACCAGCACTGCAGAGAAACACGGGACAGGAGAACACAGTTGTTGCACCTTTTGTCCAAACCGAAGTAAGGGCAAATTTCACCATACGCTTCATCATTGTTACACTGTGAACGGTGGATCATTTATACTGAATTTATATATTTCCGCAGATCTGTTTGATATTTTGCCACTTTGAAAAACAACATTCTTAAAGGTTAAAAAACACACATATACAAAGTCTGGTTACAGCCTACATCAACAGAACTACTCTTCGATACCTGCAGGACCTGATTACTTGCTATACCCCAACCACTGCTACCCTCCTCCACTTCTGGCCACTTGGTTGTCTCAAACACAGGAGGTCCAAAATCAAAAGCCAGATGGTTCTTGCTTCAGGTTCCAGTATGATGGAATAAGCTTCAGCTGCCCCTCAGAACTGCTGAATCCCTGTCAACATTCAAGAAGGGTCTCAAAACACATCTCTTTCAGACTTACTTCTCATGTAATCTTCTATCTGGTCCATAAACCTTCACTGCACTGCTACATTATCTGTTTTAAAAAACGTGTTCTCTGTTCTATGTACAACTTTTTGTGAAATGTATGCTGTGCTGGTTAAAAAGCAGTATTGTACTAACTGACTGCACGTCAAGAATCTCTATCTGTTGGCATAATGCATTTTTGTTTACTCTGAGTTGTATGTCACTTTTGAGAAAAGCGTCTGCTAAACGAATAAACGCAAATGCACACAGACAAAGGCAGAGAGTGAAACTGGTACCAACTCACTGAACTTTATCTGCATATTAAGTGTTCCACAGAACAGTTTCTCCTTCCTATACCTTTCAAGTTGCTCCTTGCAGAATGTAGCACTGCTCACTCTTGAAGACTCTATGGTTTCTATTCCTGGCCAAGAAGACTGTGAAAGAACACGGAACCAAGAGAAACCGGAGGGGACATAAAAGGTGCGAGAGCAAGATGCTGTCCCCGGCAGTCCCCATTCCTCGTGATCTGCCGTCACAACACTCTCACCATCAGCATACCATTGAGACACCTGGTATTTAGCTAAATCTAACAATCAGACCAGTAACAAGCAGTAATGCTCCAGAGAAGCGGTGTAAAACTGCTGTAACTGTCATAATAACTGTCACTATGAGTGTCTGCTATTGAGAATACTACAAAATAAAACAGTTCTACAAGCAATAAATTTCCTGTTTTATAAATATAGATAACTTTGATGGACTGGTATCACATCCAGGGATGCCCTCCTCGCCTGGCATACATACAATCGCTCCAGAATAGGCTCTGGGCCACCGGAACCCTAACAAGGAGAAGCGATTAAGGAGTGAGGGAGTAATAAGTTTATATAACCCATAAATAACCTGTAATAATGACATAAGACTGAATACTTGGATGCAGAATACTTTGCTGAAAGTTATATCTCTCCTGGATATATAAATAATCTACTGAGGAACAGTTTGTAGGGAACAAGCTTGTACATGAAAGGGCTAAATGCAAAGAAAGAAAACAGTGGAGTGGAAGAAAAGTGCAGTCACAGAGGGAGGTGCCACTCAAAGTTTACTCCTAAAAAGATAAACTCGACAAAAACTAATCACAAGTTCATAGATTCTTGGTTTTGGCTCTGATGTGGTGGAATGAGCTGTGTCCTTCAAAACTGCTGAATCCCTTTCAGCAGTGAAAAGAGGTCTCAAAGATCTTCTCCTTCGGAACCAGTTTTCTCAATCTTCCATTTGCTTCGGGAACTTTCACTACATTATTTGTCCCAGATACCTTCGTATTCCCTATCAATTCCATGTGCAGCCACTTGCTTAATGCATGTAGCAAAAGCTATGGCATTGGATAAGCTGACCGTTCTTCAACAATTACATGTCTGCATCTATAAATCTTTGCCCTTTTGTTTACCCTGAAGTGTACAACACTTTGTAGGGAAGCGTCTGCTAAGTGAATAAATGTAAATATAAACGTAGAGCGGCAGCCTTCTGCTCACAGGTCTATCCCAGATAGTGGCATTGATGGGAGATGCGCTGGCGAAACCCACAGGTTGTGTTACTCCCTGGGAGCCCCGGATGCTGAGCAGTAGAAAAGTCCGTGCTCAAAGATGCGCTGCTCCTCTCTTCCTTTTCAGCCATGTAGTGTACTTGTTATCCAGAACTATGACTTGACTCTGTGCCTTTGCCTCCCACAGAAGTGACTGTGGAGGTCTCCGGTTTGAACCACATGGTCCATGTCGCTTTGCATTGCCACACATCAGTTGGATGTGCTGGATGTGGATTCGCACATCACTCTAAAGTCCCGAACCTTCAGATACAGGTCTTGAAGATACTCCATAAATACAAGTTAGTACGGCAGTCGCAACTGTAAAAAGTCAAATCAGCACACAAACAGCTACTTCATACTGCAGCAGTGACAACAGCTACACGCGACTTTCTGGCCCATCAATTGAAGCTGCCAGAGGAGTGTAAATAGCAGTCGTTGGGTAACTGCAGCTCTGTAGACCAACTACCCGAGGTTTGCCCTTTTGAAAACTGCAAGGAAAATATAGTACACCCACCAGATGCACTCTGTGAAGAAGGGCCATTTCGAGTGGAGAATTTATGCAGTGCATTCGTCTGGGTTTTTTATCAGAAGGCCACTATAGTCGCTGTGTGTTGGAGAATCACAGACAAGAGGCTCAATGTAGGTGACATACAGAGCAGTCTGGGCGGACACAGATGCACAGAGGGGCTCAGATAATGCTGTAGAACACTGAGATAGTTGCCCACCACCATCACTACACCCCCTGCCCTCAAAACTCATCTACAGGGCTGTGGTGTGGCTGGATCGATGCCCAGGGTTCACACAAGCCTGTGGCGTAACCTCATCTCACTTCACTGACTTGCATCAAATTGACACAGACTCACCCGACAACTCAGTGACTGCACATGGCACTGATGGGACACAGTACCGACAGGATTGCAGCACTGATGGGCTACGGCACATGGTATGATGATGCTGTCCTCCTTATGTATAAACAACTTTTTTAAGTCAACACATGTCCACTATGGAGATCTGGATGGTCCACCACCACACCAAAATGTTCTTTGTGCTCCGCAGACGTGGAGTAGCATTTTGAAACAATGACCAACCCCCACACATGAAACAGAATCCATTTACAGTGTCCAGAGAAGAGTGAGCAACGGAGTTGAGAAGTTTGAGAAGACGGAGCAACGGAACCAGCGGTGACACACTTCCCTCAGGCCTTACCCTCCTGCATGGTACTGTATGTGTTTGTTTGTTTAGGTGTGTGCATAAGAGCAATTAATATGGCTAGGAATGCCCCAAGGAAGATGTATAGTACATGGGAAAACCTAGGGCTGGGTTGCCCATGTCGGCAACAGTTAAAAGCATGTAAATTGAAGCAAAAATCAGGGGAAAATGAAACAGATGGAAAAATTAAGAAAAATACAGATATGTCAAAGTAAGCAAGTGAATGAAATATCTCAATCTGTGAAGTAGAAGGGTTACCGACAACTACAAAAACTCAGTCACAATGGATCTAAAAGAGGTCAAAATTAAGATCTTCATTTAGGCACAGGACTTTGCACCTCCATAAACCTCTAATATGAAGTGGACAGCTTTATTAATATTTCATACATCTTTTTTTTCTTTCCTCAGTTTTTTTTTTTATTGCAGCAAAGTTATCGATTTTCCGTGATGTTTTGCAGGAGGGTCTGAAGTATTATTGGCTTCATTCATCCCTATGAACAATTAATGAAGACTTGTAGGGAGAAGGAGAAACAGAGAAAGAGCAAAAAAGTAGAGAAAGAAAACCGACAGAAGCAGGGAAGGTGGAAACGCGAAATCACGGACACCTCCGTCCCCAGCTCCGAACGTCGGTCACAAAAGAACAAACAGAGTTCGAAGAAACTCTTTTCCTTGGGGAGGAAAGAAGGCAGCCATTTGAAAGTGAGTTCATTTTTCATGCTATCAACTGCAAGACGTCAGAGGCGATGCAGAAGGGATCGAAGGGGATTGCTGTGTTATGTCCCAGCATGCAACGTGTTATTGAACTCAGGCAATTAAGTCTGCCTTATCACTTTTAACACTCACCCCCAATGAAATGCCATATGTACTGCAGAATAAGGAATCAGCAGCTTTGCAGCATAGACATATAACCTGCAGTGTTGTACTCCCGGAGCTTTCGACATTCGTGAGAAGAGAGGTTTGAAGGTGTTAAATGCGGGGTCAGAAAAATGTTGTTTTTCTCCAAATTAATATAAGTGAACTTTGGAGAAAGAGCAACTGCAACTCTTAAATCTATTTTCTTACTGCAAGGACTCTTGTGTTTTGGCTTTGTGCTTTTTTTCCTCCTATGGTTAAGGTTTTTTTCCCTTCTTCACACCATTTTCTACATCATGGCACAGCAGGTAGTGGTAGTGTCTAATAGCACACAGACAGCGTGATAGGACACGGGCTTCATCCCAAAGAGTCTGCGTGGAGTTTGCTTGTTTTCTCCCACAGTACAAAGATGTTTTTTTCTGGTGGATTGCATGTAGCGTAAGAGTGAATAAGGGTGTGTGTGATTGCCCTGTCCAGGGTGTACCTGCAAAACACCCTATGCTTCTGGCATAGGCTCTGGACCACCATGACTCTACCCTGGTTGAGTGGTTATTGGTAATAAATGAATGGATGGGTACACGAAACATCAAACACATAGCACAGGTTGATGACTCTAAATAGCCCATAGTGTGTGAGTGTGTGCTACTCTGCTTTGATGTGTAGATGGCTTAATGACTATAGAGTGTTTAGTGTGGGGGGCGCGGTGGCGCAGTGGGTTGGGCCGGGTCCTGCTCTCCAGTGGGTCTGGGGTTCGGGTCCCGCTTGGGGTGCCTTGCGACGGCCTGGCGTCCCGTCCTGGGTGTGTCCCCTCCCCCTCCGGCCTTACGCCCTGTGTTACCGGGTAGGCTCCGGTTCCCCGCGACCCCGTAGGGGACAAGCGGTTCTGAAAATGTGTGTGTGAGTGCTTAGTGTAGTGTAAGTCACCTTAGATAAAGAAGTCATCTGAATTCTAGTTAACAATCATCGTATGTCGCTTTGGAGAAAAGCATGTGCTAAACAAATGACGTAGAAGTAACTATGTGATTTTTAGGCCGCTTCTCTCTCACTAAAGGTGGGGTGGGTGTATAAGACTTCTTCAAAACAGAACAAGTTCAGGTAAAGACAAGCAGTTTTCCCTTGATCACCACGAGTCTGCAACCTGATAAAACTAGTTCTCAGTATTCTCTCCCCCATGTCTGCACAGCACACAGAAATAATGCATGGCAAGGTAAACCTGGGTAAACAGCTGAAGGCAAACGGAGCCGCATGTGAAGATCAAGGCTGGCCGGCAGAATGCCTGGGACAGACAGGGCTGCCGAGTCGAGTCACAGCCATCTCATGAACTCACAATCACTGGCTCTCATACTTCTCTGATAATGGTTAGTTAAGGACATATATTTCTGCCTGTCAATCTCATATCAGCAACTTACAGCCACGTGAACCTCAGTGCACTCCCTATGGACCTCCGTAGGTACGCTGAGGTGGGCAGGAAGAATTAATGCTCCGCTACAGAGCTTTGTGGTCCAACTATATCAGCTTCAGCAGTAGTTCAACTAGAAACATGAAAGATGTCGTCCAGCTATTTATGTTAAGGAGTCAGTCACCATGAATCCAAACATTTGTGGTGAGCCAGTATGTCATAACCTGAGTAGCTTGAGCCAGGAGATACTTGCCACTTTACAGCCTGATTCCTTCTCACTTTTAATTTTGCCCTGCAAGCGCACTGGGTGGAGAGGTGCATCTAGGTGCTGAAGGTGATGGATGGGGTTTTGGGGAGAGGGAGGCAGCTGGGGAGAGAGCTGCCGTGGAAGAACAAACTCAAGAAATTACTGTTCACTCAGCATTTCCTGTACATCTGCCAGGCAGAGCGTTTCCCAAGCAAAACATTTACAAAAGTGTTACCAAAAGTGTATCAGGAAAAACAGCAAGTTCCCCTAGAAATGTGCAATGAGGCCACTCCGAGAACAAAGTGTTCAGACGTGGGTGCTGCATGGCTCCTGTTCAGACACATCCTGGGAGCTTTCTATGAAACTCTTCTGAACGTGCCATCTCCACGCATGTCCATGGTAAGCATGGCTAATTGGACAGCCTAGCGTTCAGGAAGTCAGCAGTTTAAAGAACTGGAAGGGGTGTCCGTTTCAAAGGAAGTGCCGTAAACAGAAACATCATTAGTCACCGACGTTCCTGAGGAAAAGGACCGCGGGCCACAATGATAGTGTGTGCGTTTAGCTTTGATAACCGGACTTGGGTAATGGGGACTCACTCAGGGGGAGAGGTAATAAATATATGGTCGTCATCTTGTGTGTGTGTGTGTGTGTGGATATATATTCATAAGGTTTCAATATGCAGCAACGGGTGAGCTTAGTGCTGAGCTAGCAGGCTGGACTGCTGATGCCGGCTGCACACAGGCTTCCAGACTCCCTGTAGTAAGCTGACCGTAATAAATTAAAGTAAGTCTAACTCAAATGTCAATTTTTGAAGAATGCGTCTAAGAAAAGGCCTGGTGAACACTTCTGGCACTGCTAAAAATAAAACACAGTTAGAGCTGAAGAAGACGGATGCACCGACAGTTTGCCGCACATTATTATTTAATCTTGTCTCTCACCCAGAAACTGGGAGATTTTAACATTAATGAGCAAAGCCTAGAAGTGGAGTGGCTCGTTGAAAACTCCAATTCCCACAAGTCTCTAGTTTACTCTGGAAGTAAAGGTGAACATTACCTGATCTGACCTACGAAGCTTTTATTCCAGCTATTTCAGAGAACCTTACACACACACACACACACACACACACACACACACACACACACACACACACACACACACACACACACACACACACACTATCTGAAACCGCTTATCCCAAGTGGGGTCGCAGTGAACCGGAGCCTAACCCGGCAACACAGGGTGCAAGGCTGGAGGGGGAAGGGACACATCCAGGATGGGTATTTCAGAGAAACTGCCTTACAAAAAATCACGATGATTAAGTTTGGATTCGAAACGTTTGTCAGAGGACTGAGGACCTGGACGGCTGAGAGGCTAACCCTCAAATGGAGCATTATGGGTTAAAATCATTCCAGGTGGTTTCATTTCTTTCATTTAGCAAAAGGTCCCAAACAGAGTTCCTGGCATGGCGATAAGTAACAGATACAAAGGAATGAAATGATACAGGCACACATTTGATCATTTCAAATTCATTTATAGGACATAAATCCAGCAAAACCAAAGAACGGGAAGTGTTAGGAAGTCCTAAGATGTACCTTAAGCAACATCGATCCACAAAGTACTCCCTTAACAATGTTCTGATCTTTGTGTATTTAGCTGGAACGAAATGAAGGAAAATTACTTTTAACCTCTGTATTTTAAATATGCTAAGGTCATATTTTCTACTGTTAGAAACTTGATGAATTTCCAGAAACTGTCATTACAGTTACAGTGAACCCACTGTGTGCTGTAAAGCTCTTTGTGACAATTTTGTTATAAAAATGCACCAACGAAATAAAATTTGATTAAAATTTGATTGATGTGATGTAACGTACTGAGGCCGAGTCATTCAGTCAATAATTCATCGCCTGCCCAGACGGCAAATTCATCACATGAAAGGTCTCTCAAAAACAAAAAAGACCCAAACATGGAAAGCAAGGACATGTTCTAAAGTAATTAAAGTTACTAAAATACTTGGCGGTATATTAAACTTTCAAAGGTGCTGCACTGTGCATTTTGACTATAGCCATGACTATGAACGTGAAGCCGGAGCACCAGGGGGGCTGGTAAGCCAGGTGATTGCATGTTTTACTATGGTAACTACAGCCACTGTCTCTCCTGCACGCTTTTGTTATGGATGTTGGGTAATGAACCTTGTGGCAACAGAATCGCGTGCGAGAAGGAGGGAAGACTGAACTCCCAGCGGACCCTGCACGCAAAAAAAGAAGGAGAAGAAAAGAAATGAGGGTGTGCGTGAGCATTAGCCAGAAAAAAACAACTGATAATTAGCTCCAGCCGCCCAGCTCCTGTTTTCAAATTATCAGCCCCCCATTCGGATTCTTGCCATTTTCACCAGCCGCTCCCTAGACACGGTGAAACACAGCAAAGGGCGCCAGGGATGGGAGAGCAAGTGCCTGGGGGAGGTGTGTACCTCCACTCCAGAGACTGCTAGGCGAGAGAGTGGATAATTGGCAGTAAGTTCGACCGCCACGTCTGTGAGAGCTGACACTCATCGCTGTCCGTCAGACACGGTGTCCACTTTCACACCCCTGCCACAGAGGAGGATCCGAAACAAGTCCAAAACTCATCCCCAGTCTTCCTTCGATTTTAATCCCTTTGAGAACAAGTGACCTGGTCACCATGGTATGATGCTGACTACAGCCAATGTACACAGCACTGTATATTTATACCACAGTATTATAGTTGAACCACCGTTCAGAACATTTGCAGCAATTTTCGGGGGGAGGGGCAGAAATTTATGGAAACATCAGGAATACTGCTGTCACTGTCACTACTCGTGCCATGCCCGGATCATTACGGGTTTAATAATTCTAACCCATAATGCTCCATTTCAGCCTAGGCCTCCTCTGGCAGGGGTCTTCGTTCACCTCCTGTCATGCCTCCGAAGATCAAGCAACACCATGGTAAAAGTGGCAGCAATCGCAAACCGGCTCTCTGAGAGGCTGCTTCACGAGGGTGAAGGGAGACACGACGTATAACGGAGGAGCTCTTTTTATATTCCTTCAGTAAGTTGCTTTCCGCACAGAGAGGCACATGTGAACACATACACACGCAATGCTCCATTCTCGCGGGAGCCCTGCTGCATGGGAGCGAAAAGTCCTAGGGGGCCGACTGGGTTGTGCTTCACTTACACAATACATCACATTTATCTGGTGAGAACAGAAACGCAACATGGGAGGTCATAAAGAGAGACTTCAGAGCCAAAAGAGGAGAATGGATGTCTTGGCAACATTCATTTACCCAATATGCTTTCATATAATGAAGATTTAGGGGCTCTGTCTTCTCCCTCAACCACAACAGGTTGCCGCAAACCAAACAGAGCTTTCTATAAACCCTGTGGCTCTATATTTATGCGCTCCGCCAGTCGCTGTAGTCTGCTGAGGTCACGCAAGGTGAGAAGTACCAAAACAAAAGTTTGAGGGGTGCAGTAGAGAAGCAGCTCCCTGTCTCTGGAAAAAAAAAAAAAAACCCTTTTGTATTTTTTTATCCACCAGCTTTGATATTTTACCTTGTGGTTTCACTTCATGCTCCACTACTGTTCACCAGGTTCATTTCCTCTTCCTGTGTTCACTACCCATAATTCTAACATATTCTAGCTTGCCTCTGTCGTCAGGTTTGAGGATGCTTTCATTTTTAGCTTTCTTTAATTTCTCCATATTTCATTCTGTGTGTTGAATTATGCAGAACTGTGAGACTCTCTGCAGTGGGGGGAGCAGAAAAGCAAATGGAATATGGTAAACTGATCATGATGTCAGTTTTTTAATTGACAGTTCAGCCTCAGACCCACTGCAGTGGAATCTGCTGCCTTCCCAGTATATTGAATCTCTGATAAAACAAATGTTTCCTCAGTGTTGATTGAAGGAGTCTATTAACGCCACCATGTGCCACAGTGAACTTTGGCACCGTATCCATGAAGAAAATTAGGGGAGAACCTAAGAGCGAGACTGAACTGGTGACTGGCGGGGAGGGGGGGTTAATGTCTGACTGGCAAGCAGTCCACACCGTAGCCCCGCCACTGGATATAATCAAAATCTATTTACCGAGAAGATTTACTGCTCATTTACATCTACAGTGGTTGTTCCACTCTTAGCGCTGTACTCAAGTTCCATGTGCAGCAATAGAGCCATCGACAACACAGCCAAGTAAGTCCAGCTTTCTGAGAAGGCTGGAAGTCTGTATTGAGAGAAACAACTTTTCAGTACTTCCTCAGCGGACAACCTGAGTGATCCAGGATCTCAATAAGGATCTCATCTGAGTGACGAGGACCATGTAGAGGGAGAGTGAGAAGGTGCAAGACACAGGAGAGTGCCTGAACAATCACAACTGTGTTTTTTGTCTTTTTTCTCCCAAGCGAAACCATGTATGAGCTAAAGAGTTGTCCTGACTTCCTCACTTGTCTAATCAAAGTCTGCAACCTCACCTTAACAAAATAAAAACCTAGGACCTTCTAAAACAAACTTCAAGAAAGTAATTTTGTTCTACGATGGCTGCAGTTTTACGATTCCATGAATTTTATTTTGATTTATACACCTTATGATTTACTTGTCATTGTTCTTTATTATGGAGGGGGTGCGGTGGCGCAGTGGGTTGGACCGCAGTCCTGCTGTCCGGTGGGTCTGGGGTTCGAGTCCCGCTTGGGGTGCCTTGCGGCGGACTGGCGTCCCGTCCTGGGTGTGTCCCCTCCCCCTCCGGCCTTACGCCCTGTGTTGCCGGGTAGGCTCCGGTTCCCCGTGACCCCGTAAGGGACAAGCGGTTCTGAAAATGTGTGTGTGTGTGTGTTCTTTATTATATTATTCACCGTATGGTATCCATTATGTCTTTTATTGTACTAACCCTTTATACACTACATGTATGCTCCTCCTTTTTTTGGTGCATGTATACTTTGCCTGCCATTGAAATTTCTAGAAGAAAGCACCTCGGCTACCAGTGAATTCCACTTACTTTGAGTAGCCTTAGAAGTTGTGTGCTATGGGCACAAGTAAATAAGAGAGTTTTGAAGAGTATAAAAAGACGGTGAAGGGATCTGCAGGTGTGTCATGTGTGGCAGGTAACTGGGTATCTGCTGAAATTCTGCCCCAATGTAATAAACCATTTTTAAGATTTACTGTGCCTTGTTCTTGAGAATCCAAAGAACCTTGAATTTTTTGAGAAAGACTAGTTCCAACAAGAAGAAGGTCTTCAGGTAATACCATACAGTAATTAAGAAGGAAACATGGAAGTGAAACAAGGGGCTTCACTGGATAGAGTACAGTTTACTGTGTTATAACCAGTGCTGCGTACTGAGGGGGGAATTTAGTCAACTTTGCCAATTTCTAGTGACTTAAGTCTGTGGAATATATTGATTTCTGAAGCTATTCTTTTCTGCATCTCTTAATCTGTACCTTATTTATGTAGGGAGGATGCCATTGTCACTTTTCTTCCTGTTTTATTCAACATTTATTCGCCCAAAGAAGAGCAGCCTCTTGATTTTTAGTAGTTTTTAGCAGTTAAAGTAACTCAACAGTTCTTTCTTTTGCCTTTTTCAGAGGTTCACTCAAAGTACCAAACTCTTGTGTGGAGTCCAGCCCAACAGGCTCCATTAGTTTCCATCTGGCAAATAATGAGGTTTAGTAACTGTAACAGTCCAACAGCAGGGATCCAGCCACTAGCAGGGATCACCCTTCAATGATCGACTGCTGACATGACAGATGATGCTAAGGTCATTGCAAATGACTGCACATTGGCACCTGGGTTACAGTTGTCTCATTGTACAACAGAGATATATACTTTTCCGATGTGCCACTTAAGAGACACACCTTAGCAACCAAGAAAAAAACTAAACATTTTAACACAAAATTGGCTGATGTCTTTTACATGGCTCCAAGTTTAATTTCTGTATGTTCATCCATACCAAAAGAATGGGGAATTACAAGGTGTTTATCTCTCAGTGTGTAAGGTGGGAGACAGGTCACACTCTAAACAGACATTGTGGTGGGAGATTACAGTGGACTGAGGTGAGGATTGCGGATTCAGTGGGTATTCAGCAGAGACAGGACATGGAAACAGACATAGACACAGAAGTGACCGGAAAGCATCTATGCCCATCACTTCCTTCCATGACATCAGCTCCTCTACAGAATCTCCAACCCATACTAAACACACATTCATACAATAGACACCTGGATAAAATAAGAATGGCTGCTGCCATTTAGCGTTTCAAAACAACAAGGTTTAAATGATTATACTATAAACGGGCCCAGGGCTGACAATAAAACAATGCATTTACAGCTTACAGCCCAGAAAGTATAATCAATATGAAAACATCAAGGACAATGATGCGCAAACCATGACAAGGAATCATAAGACATGTATCTACAGCTGACAATGAATTATTACACAATGACTCTCTACAATGATTAGTACACAATGGTGGTTCTTTCTTGCTGTGGAAGCTTTTATTTCATTATTGTCTTTAAACAAGATTTTGAGTTATTGAATATTGCAAACTTCGAAAAGCCTGCATAAACCCAGATAAATCTGACTTAAAATGAACCGGCTTTTAGAAATTCAGGCCTTGATTGCATTTGCACCGCCTCTGGGAGACAAATCTAAGAGACATTAGGGAGCATGTATTTTCAAAAAATGTTATAAACATTTCAAAAGCTGAATTTGTTCATATAAAAAACAAGCATCTGCTTTCTGCTTTTTAACTAGCTCATACCACAGACTGTTGGTCTTCTCCATCTCAGAAAAAGTCTGAAGTCCCAAATATTTTCTCAACAATACCTTCCAAAAATACTTACTATAATTTCTCTAAGTATTTGGATCTAAGGGCTTGTGCATCCAAGCCATACGATTCATGAAAAATGAATATATACAAAACAACAATACTATATAATAACTGGAAAAGTATTACATAACTGTCTGCTGTAGAGAATTTGTCATAAATAACATAAGTGAACAAGATTACTCCAGATAAGAACCAATTTAGTCTTGCTCAATATTTCGTAATTAACATGAGGTTATCTCTTATTGTGCAATAACATAAAAGTAATCCGTACCTAGCACAACTTATTTCACTAAATGTTTAATTAACATTATTATTAATCTAAGTTGACACTTTTATCCAAAGTGCCTTACAGTACTGTACCAGTTTAACACAGGTGGATATTTTTTATTGGAGCAGTTCAGTGCAAGTATCCTACACAAGGGAAAAACTGCCTTTGTGGAAGTTCAACTGACAACCTTGAGGCTGAACCGCTCCACTGTCTGCTTGTCAATACAGTATCTGCTATGCTTCTTGATGTTCTGGGGATATTATGACTCGTACATATGTAAGCTACTACACTAACACAGTGCTGCTGGGAGTCCTCACTTGCTTTGTTTTGCCATTAAAAGTGGGAAAAACATACCTTGAATTGGCAGATTTGATGTCTCTGGATGCGTAAAAGCAGCGGTCAGACATAATGGAGCTGTTGGATTCCACGGTAGATCCATGCTTAGGGTCTGCATGTTTACCAGGTCCCTGATCAAGCAACAAAACTAGTACACCATCTGTCTTATCCTGCACAATTTGCACGACACCCACCAGCTGAATGAAGCCCTGATGAACAGTGAGTTTGTCAGGAATTTGGACATGACCTGGAAAGAGCAAGGTTAAGCCCAGCGGAAGCACTGCAGCAATAGCTTAACATGCAGTGAATGGGTGCAGCAACGATAAAAAAGAACAATGGGAAACGAAGTAAGGACCAAGCTAAACTTCAAGGGTTAACACAATGTAACAGAAATTTTATTACGTCAATTTTTTTGCATTTTCCATTAAGTTTTGTTAGAAAAAGGACACTGGCATTAGTTCATACTATATACCAGTTTTTAGAAAAATATTACACACTTTTTAAAATTAGCAAATTTCTTGCATCCAAGCACCGAATCTTCCAGAACTTTTTATGTTTTGATGCTTTCTTGAATGTCCTGGTTCCTTCTAGAATCTTCCAATGGCTGTAAAGTACCAAACTTAAATTGACACTCTAGAACTAGTGGTATTTTTGTAATCAGTAAACTTTAACTAATCATAATCAACAAAAAAAATCAGCATAACTAAGAGCTTTTAAAAAATTTTGTTGTGTTGTGTAATTGATAGTCAAGCTGTTAATCTTAAACAAAGGGAAAAAGTTGTTTTATCTGAAAATTCCAGTGAGATGTATGAATTGGCCACATCTTCCATAAAAACATTTTTGGCATAGACCTGAACAATGGATGATGTACATAGACCATTAGCAGTTTTAAAAAACAGCAGTGTACCATCTTTCATATTTTCCTTCAATCTGGTATCTGACTCTACAGCATAAGAGAAAATTGAATTCTTACTAAACATGAATAAGAGTTTTTCTTCACAGGAGACGTGCAACAGCTGAACCAACACAAATGCTGATGGAACAGGAGTACTGTATTTATTATTTACACGAATAGAGCCTGTTGTGAAATTCAGAATTCAATTCAATAAATTATTAAAAATTAACACACAAAAAACAAGAGCTATTTACTCAACAGTCATTATGCAAAGAAACAGAGCAGAGAGAAGGAGAACTCAGGGTAGTTAGGTGCTTAATGAACCCAAATCTGCCCCCAGTCGCCTATGCTCTCTGTAACGTAAGCAGGTCGGTGGATTCGTGTGCTGGATGGAAGTGTGGTTTCAAAGGAGGGCATCTTGTTGAGTGCAGCCACCGGTATCCTCAACAACAGCACCTTTACCAAACTGAAGGTAACGAGAATTGAAATGGATCCTTATAGTGATCACACACACACACATTTTCAGAACCACTTGTCCCATACGATAATCATAAATTCTCCCTGTTGTAATATGTTAAAATTCTTTCAGACTGCTGTTAGCTTTGTGACATCATCTGGTCCCTGCTCTGAAGAACGGCTTGAATTAACGTGCTATACAGAACATTTTAATAAAGTACACGAATTAGAAAACTGTAATTTGGAGATCTTGTAGCAAGTGAGGACACTTCAACATCCTTTCATGACAAACTATCCACTATCTAGTATACGTAAACAGAGAAAGTTCTTTGGAGAATCTGAATAGTAGCACATATGGCAGTATAACAGTCCTGTCACCTACTGACCTGTGTTTCTCAACCGTTGATACAATATACGGATAAAGTTCTAGTTCTCCTTACCACCGCATCTCCTCTTTTCTCTTCTTTCTTCCTCCCTTTGTACCTTCTAACTCCTTCAAGTGTTCCTATGTAGAAGTGTAGGGCAGTGCACCCAGAACTGGGCTAGAGCATGCGACCCTCCATTGGCCCAACTAATTCTTCTCATTGCAAGCATCGATCTCCTTCATCCTGCCTGACAGAGAGTAACTGAGCAGCTTATTGAAGTGGACACCCGTGTGGCGACCCACTTTAGAAGCTAATGAGCTTTTATTGACCCAGTACCTACGTTGCCAGATGTAACTTATCAGAGTTAGTCCTGGTTTCCCAGAAGAATTGACAAGAGCGAGAGTCACTCAGGACATATGGAACTTTTTGATAAGGAGAGCTGGAATTCAAGAGCCCTGTTAGTCTTTCCTTTTCTTCCTCATTTCTCCTTCCATATCTGCTTCTTCAGTGGCACTGTTATCCAAAATGACAAAATCCACATACATTGTAGTTTTCACTAGCACCTCTTTACACAGAAGAGTGTAACTTTAAACACAAAGTTCACACCCTACATCTGCAGCAGTGAGATCGAACGGCGGAGGAGTCGGAGACGCACCAAAAGACACCATCACTTTAATGAATAGCGCTCTCTTCTCTGCCCTCTGGCAGAGATACTTCCTTGGCGCTCTGGAGGCGCTGGCTCATCATCCCACTTATGCCCTTGTCCTCAGCCAAGCGGGACATTCAAATGACACCCCCATGCATTCCCCGTAGGCCGGGGTGACGTTAGAGGGGCTGCTCTTATCCTGCCAGAGCCACAATAGGGCATGAAAGAGGCTCACAGTAAGTGCTGCACTTGATATGCAAATGTAACTCGCTTTAAAAAAGTGACCATGAGCCAGAGGCCCTTGCTGTCATGCTCCGACCATTACTGGCCCTCAGTAGAGCACCTTATTTGCAAATAAAAAGTGCTGCCAGAAATAAACCAAAAGAATTGAAGGGTGATGACATGAGGAAAATAAAGCCATCCAAAGCACAACCCACGTCACCAATCGTTTTCTCTTATTTAATGGAAAATATGGCCTTTCTGAAAGTACTGAGACAAACACAATGCTTTTGAATTATAAGCACGTTGGCACAGACTCTCTCTCGTTTTGTCAATGTGGAGAAAAAGGCATGCTGAAATCCCATAAGCAATAAAATGGAAACATGACATTAGTAGGGCACTTGACCTTTCAGATGGTCAGCATCAAATGGGCAAGCTGGTCTGAATTTTGCCTGTTAAGGGTGGTGGGCACAGTAACCTCCCAGGAAGCTAGTAAATCTCACTTCTCAAGAACATGTACAGATGGTGCTCCTGAGAAGACAGGAAAAGGAAGCAAGGGATGGACGTTCCTGTCTTTCAGAGTTTTTGCGGTGTTCGAGGGAGACAGTCTACACTCTCTCTGTGTCCCTCCAGAGCCTGGCCCATCAGTACATGGGAATAAATGTTTTATAGCTGGAGTAAGTAGGCCCATGAATATTCATTTGCAGTCTTGAAAAATAACTGTTCATCTGCTTTGTGTCTCACATTGTTTGTTTTCTTAAGCTCTACTGGAAGCCAGAAAGCCAATGGTATTAGAGGGTAAGAGGAGTGTGGGGGCTGCATCTAATTGCCTCACAGGCAATGCCCTAATGGAGACATTGCATTCTGAGCTTTGTATCCACGCCTTTCCACCTCCTTGCTCATTCCTTAATTGCTGTAAACTCCTTAAAAACAGTTTTACATGCCTGGCAAACAAATGCAAGTCTCAAGATGGTTCCTGTATGAGGAGTGGATTTGCATTCATTTAAATAATTGTTTGGTAATTAAGCACCAGTAATGAGACGAGTGTAGAGTGAGTGCCTTTATCACGGTGTCGCAGAACAGGGGCGGCACGGGCCCTCCGATTTATCAGCATCTATGCATGATGAATGTGCAACATAAGCAACGGATTAGAGGAAGTTTTGAGGAGAGCGCGGCTGTGTGCATGGTGGGGTCTTCATACATGTGTGTGTATCTGAGTACAGTGGGCCATCCAGGAGGGACACAAAGTTGTTAATGACTAGTCATTAATTGTATGTTGACAAAAAGGGAGTTTGGGATGCTGGGTGTGGGCGAGCTAAGCATGCGTCCTAGTGTCTTTCACAACAATTGTAATATACAAAGGAAATCTCTATATGCTATCAAACTGGTACAGTCAAACTGCCTGTTATGTGATTGAAAACAAAACACAGGAACTGAGACCAGGAGTGACAGAGAGAGTATGAGGCATAAATGTTCAAGTGTTTTTCCCTTGCAGAAAGGATGCTCTGATCTACCTTGACATACCACAGAACACAGTATCCTGCCACTGACCTCATGCTGTACGTACTCACCAGGGACAGGAAAACACAATGCAGCTTTGAGAAAGTAGAATTGTTCCAGAATGAAGAGAGACAGTGAAGTATTATTGCTTTGTATATGCATCAGTATTAGCTGTCACAACTATTGTACGTATAAAACGGGCAGCACGGTGGCATAGCAAATAGCACTGCTGTCTCACAGCACCTGGGTGGTGTGAGAGGATATAAGTTTGATCCCTGGTCAGCCTCTGTGGAGTTTGCATGTTCTCCCTGTGTCTACATGGGTGTCCTCCCACAGTCCAAAAATATGGTGTTCAGGTTCACCCCTAGTGTGTGAGTGATAGAGACAGTGTGGTATATGGATGAGTGACCCATTGTAAATAGTGTACCTAGCAGTGTAAGTCACCTCAGGTGAATAAGGTTTGTGGGCTGATAACCCTACATAGTGTTCATTGGAAGTTGCTTTGGAGAAAAGCATCTACCAAATGAAGTAATGTGGAAATGTAGCTCCTGCATTATTAAACACTGTGGGACAAGGGCCCCTGCACAGACAGTAAGACTGTAGGAGCCTGGTTAGAAATGTGCTCCAGCTGGTCAAAATTAAAACAGCTGCATGGGGTTAAAAAGGTGGCAAAATACACAACCAAATGCCAAGAAATTAATACTCATACAGTGAGGAGTATGAGCAGATTTCAGATGTAGTATTGCAATTCTGAATAAAACAAAATGCTGTTAGCACTTATGAAAAGGGAATCATTACCCATCATGTTACTAGCAGTTTAGCAAAAAGTGCTCCAGCAAAACATCTGGAAAAAAGGAACAGTTTAATCCCTTTGAAGAGTAAAATGTTAATAGATGACACATGGCTGTAGCAGAGTTAGAATAGTGTGTGGCAACATGACGATCCAACTTCGCCATTTTCTTATCTCTAGAGAAGAAATGTGATGGGAGGGAAATTCATTCATATTTATTAGTAGCTTTTTTTTCTCTCCCAACAAATCACCAGGGGATGCGGTTACATCAGCACCACCCTAGAAAACGACTTAAAGCCAAAGGGGGGGGGGCGGGGCGTTTATGAGCACCTTAGATGTCCTCAGCTGTTAAGATACAGCAGTACCAGCAGGCAGCCTCTTGTTCCACCCTGAAGGTCCCAGGTTCGAGTCCCCTTCCTGTTGCAGGTCTCAAAGTACTTACCTGAATTAAGAAGAATAGTCTGCTGTACAAATGTGTAGATCATTATTATAAACCTATGACTTGTGAACTTGTCTTCCCTAGGCAAAGCTTTCAGAAATATATTATATTGAATGTTACCATTATGTTGATGTAATAATAATGTGTACAACTCCGGATTTTTTAAACAACACGGTACAACGCGCATGGATCCGACCCGGCGTGGAGCGCGAGCGGTTTCGCGCGCGTGGATTTTACACCCGGAGGCTGCCGCCTTCGCTTCGTGACATTGAAACGCCGAGAGCAGGCGAAGGACACACACTGGATGAAAAATGTACGATGATAGTTTCCATTTATTAACACTCGTGTAACAGTTTTCACTTCTCAGACCCGGAAAGTCAAGGAAACCAAGTTAGTTGCGACTAAGTTGAAGAGCACGGTGTGTCAATTGTAAGGTTAATTATCGTTGTCTCTGAGGTAAATTATCTTTACTTCTGAGGTAAAATTGTACACATACAGGTTTATCAAATGACTAGAAGCAGAAACAGTTGATAAAATGTGTTCCCATGTCAAATATATTGATTAGAATTACTCCACCGAGACCCAAGATGAGTGACCTGATATGATGATGATGATTATTACTAGCTGAAGGACTAAATAAATGTAATAAAGACGATGAACTGCTGCTTCACACAGCAGTAGTTGTACAGATCATCTGCGCACTGATTTGTCACCAAACACCAACAATGAAGACTGTAGTAAATACATTTCCATTATTCAGTGCTGACACGTTAGGTCTGCTGTTCCGCCTTGGCTTGGCTAGTAGTACGTACAGTCGTACATTACGATTATCATCATGCGTGACATATAAAAACACCGTACCGTACGCGTTCGCTAATCCAAGCAATCGTCCACAATGAATGAATGGCAATGAAAGTTTAGCGTACAGCAAACATTAAAGCCAACGGACAGAAATGACCTGAATTACGTTACGGGAGAGAAACATAAGGAGTGTAGAAAAGATACGACTTACTGAGCTGAAGAGCAACAGGCAGCAGGAAACACGCGTGGCTGAAGTGGGATCTCATGGCGCACGCGGACACGAGCGCGAGATCGGACACCGTCCGACAGAACAGCGCTGAGGGGAGCCGCAGTTGACGTGGAAACCGTCTGAAGGGGAGCCGAGTGCGGCTGAGCGCGCGCGTGCGTCCCGCGCCTGTTCGTTTCCGCGGAGGATGTGTGAGTGGCTGCGCGAGCGGTGGTGGCGCGCGCTCACGCTCACTCACTGTACACTACAGTGAGTGTTACTCGATTAAAGACACGCGCGTTTGCGTCGTGCGAGGAGGCGCGAGAGGAGGGAAACAAACGTGTTTTCTTTACATAAATACTTCGCAACAAAATATTCACCACGCTTTTCAAGCAGTGGATGCGACACTTGCGGAGCTGATTTTAAGAGAAAATCCTTTAAAAAGACTGGGTCACTCATTACAGATGATAACATGATAAGAGATTTTGGAATCGCGCAGGTGACGTGATATGATAGTAATCCAACTACAAAAACCTCCCAGCCTCTCTGGAATGAACCTTTATGTCGTTTAACACAAGGACTAAAAGTTATAACATCCTTTTCTTGTAAACCAATGGGAAAAATAATTCTTCGAGAGCATAAAAGAAAAGAATTTCAAAACAAAAACCATACAAAATAATGAGAACAGAATACAACTTAAAACAATATATTTATTGAACAGATATCTCAAATCGTATACAAAAACATCAAACCGGGAGCAAAACATATACAGTAACAGCCTAAACACAATCAATAAAATATCACGAACTAGAAAAAACCACACAAACCTCACTATAATTACAGGAAAAATATATTATTTATATTTAAAAAATATACCATATGTGCAAGCCACATTCCAACATTCATGTATGTCCATGTTGTTTTGCTTAACCCTGATTAAATTCAAACCTGACTAAATGCGAATACTAGAAACTGTGAAATATCCTACCTTTCAATAGCACTGAACTACCTGAAGATGAGCAAAGGCTTCAGGATTATAGGTACCAGCAACCATTCCAGCCAAACCAAAGCCACGATCCCGAGGGACGAGAAGGGACGAACCAGGGACATTTCGTGTTTACCTTGTAGTTACAGAAGACAGGAATGCAACATTGTTTCATTTCTGCCAATTTTACCTCTTTGTTCTACAGGGTATATATTATGCATGCCAAAAAACCAGACTCTTGGCACTAGCTCTTTAACATAACCTGGAAACAACATTAAAATATATTTGGTTAGCATTAAACAGAACTGAAAAGGAAAACAGAAGCATGGGCAAGCTTTCATACCATCACATTTGAACAGAAGGAACTGAAATGACGGATAAAATTTGAGCATGCGCCACTGAAGCAATGGGGAAAAACCTGGCATTTTACCACAGGAATTCACAAAGGGTGGCGGCCCTTTACAGAACTACGCATTTTAAAGAGGTTTGTCATTCTTTGTCGTCTCTGCTGTTCAAAAGTGTCTCTTTATGGTCCAGGGACACACAGGATACTGACTGGGCACAATGTCCCAAAGCTTCTGCAGAGCGTGACATGCAGTTGATGGCAATGCTGTGCTCATGACAAGCCAGACCATTTACAGCTCCTTTTGGTTGTGTGCCACAATTACCAAAACTCCTACAATAGGTGAATAATTAAACAACAAGGAAAAGAAACAAGGAAACACAGAAGTCTGGTTAACACCGTTTTCTTCCTGTGACTCCAGTACAGTAATATGTAGTATTCCACACCACTGTCAATATGGCCAGAATCTTTAAGTTGACATTTGCAGATTATGTAATTTGTGCAAATAATGAGTAATATAAAAGGAAACCTAAACCGTAATGATTGAAAATCCTAAAAGTTAATTTCAAATAATTTTAAGCCCAAGACAGACCAGTTTCATTCCATACACTTCCCATTTTCCTGAGAATCAAATTCAACCAGTCCAAAGGTATAGAAAATGAGTAATGTTCTCCTGCTGCCTGCAAACACTCGTTTTGCATCCTGCCCACAGAAGGTGCAGAACGTGCAGTGAACTGTACAATGGATGGAGCTTCAATATCGACCGTGTCTGCAGTACTGAGCAAATCACAGTTTTACACCCAGCCAGACTTACTGCACCACACACATACAGTGAAGGGCTCTACAGGGCTTGAACTGACCATCACCACTTTATACAGGTGTTCAGTAAAGAACTGACATTTTGAAAAAAAAGTCTCCATAATGGTGACTGAAAAGGAGATCATACACAATGAATTTATATTCCATACCAAAAGTGTCACATGGACCACTATATATTTTAGGCCAAATGTACAATCTTTAAGAGAAATGGAAGTGTAAGTTCCTAAGGCACAAACAGAATTCCTGCACTTTGGAAGGAAGCTGTCCCAATACAACCAGAGGAAGGTTCTCAGATCATGCCCTGCAAATGCCGTAATGATCAATTAAAGTTAGACTGGATGACAAATAAGATTATCTGGCTTTTGTCTGGGGAAATCAAACAACAGGAAAAAAAAAAACCAGTGAGCTTTTCATAATTGCAAAAAGCATGTGAGTGTCAAATTCTATCGTAATTATCTTAATTGACAGAGTTCTGAGACGAACAAGAAAAAGAATAGGCGGCCCTCCTGGGATTTGATTCAACACCCCTGACCCAAAGTATATACAGTATAGTATAATGACCAACTCTTACTTGCCACTCAAAAAAATGATACCTTCATTGCAGTGTAAGGGCCCCAAAAACAACTTCAGGCATTGCTGTAAATGCACATTCAAAGGCTTAAATTTCATCAGAAAATAAAGTTAAGCTTCAAGCTTTACCCTTTTAACAGCTAAGCACAGATGACCACTTTTGAACAAAGAGAACCTTCATATGAAATCAAAGAAACACTTGCTAAATATTAACTCTGTATATTTACAAAACATACAGCTTTTGGCCAATTGCGTGTTAAACTGCGTAACAATTACATATATTCTTTGAGTAAAGGAAGATTTTTGGTTATCTTTGATATAAACAATACTGAGCATTAGTCACCCCAGGACTGCCCTCTTGGGACAAGAAATCGTACTGCAGTCTCAGAATATGCAGCATTGCATAAATATTTGTAGTGCATTAACCGTCACACTTAATGTGTGAGCTTTTATTTTGTGAAATGATAGTCATCATTCTGTTACATTTATATAAGAAACTGTTTACACCAAAAAATGAGGGAGGGTCAAGTTACATTAATCACCAGAATATACAAACTTTTCTCACCAAGCTTATTGCTGCTATCTGGGCCTCATCTGACAGCCAACCCACAAAGTGTAACAACATAAAAAACCACTATGTCAATTTTAGTGTAAATTATAAACTGACCTGACTTCTAAAAACATAGTGCTTTTGCTTTCCTAAGTAGACAGAAACCTACATAAACACTTAGAAATTTGTAGAACCCAAGAAAAAGTCCAAGCACTTGAAGTCTTTGATTCAATATTAAGGAAAGATACAAAGGTATTATGGAAGAAATGGAGGTGACTGCACATGTACTGGAAAGAAAAGCTTTGCTAAGCAGAACATATGTTTTCCACCTATTGCAAAGAAGCAATCCAGGAGACTTCAGCTTTCGTTCAACCTAAACAGGAGGTCATTTCTGAAGTCCATACAGAGGCAACAAGCATGTGAAAGACACTTCCCGAAAAAGGAAATATTTTCTGCTCCTGATTAATCCTAGTGTTTTTATACTTTCATTACTTTTGAGATAATGAAGGAAATGAAAGCGGTAAATACCATGTTTTAACTTCCTCCCAGACAGACAAGGACTGATTTTTTTTCTCAAGGAAAAAATGGGGGTGGAAATCTTCCACCTGTAGTTACAGTAAAATTAGTGGATTTCTTCATGTCAAAATAAGAACCAAAAAAAAAAAAAAAAAAAAAAAAAAAAGGGAGAAAAAAGGGCCAAATAAGACTGCAGACAGCCAAAATATGTCAGGAATGGAGTAAAACCAAAAGGCAAGAAGAATAAATAATCACAGCACCAGCCCACAGTGCAAGCAGAACCTCCGGGGGGGGGGGCCCAGAAAGCAGAACTGGTGAGGGTCCTAGCGGCTGACCAGGCCCTGAAGCATTAGCAGCAGGCGTCGTGCTCGCTTGTGGAGTCGCCCATGTGGGTCCAGCTGCAGGAACTGGAAGAGCTTCTGCCTTAGCTGGCTCAGTACTGAGCTCATGTGGTCCTGCGTTACAGGGTTGGTATGGTCCAGGTTCATCAGGGCATCCTCCAGGTAACTGAGCAGTGCAGAGAGAGATGGTACAGCTCATCATCAGTGGTTTCAGGAGCTCAGAAGGGTACTAAAGCAGTCATTGCTGCATTCAGTCACTAGGGATATCTTTGTGATTTGTACACGATTCATTTCATGAAAACCTGATTCTCGGAGAATGGAAAGAGTCAATTTTTACGTCAAGGGTATGTGCTGGCAAATGGTTAGGGGAACATTTCACTAAGGGGCTGGTTAGAAGCTGAGCCTTCAGAGCACTAAACTTACAGCAGAAACCCTAGTCTAGGATGACATCTCAGCTTTCCTGCAAAGCAGCTCTGGTGTTCTGCCAGCTGAGCAAAGTCCTTGTCAAAAAGTAGTCTCCACTTTAAAATGTAATCTCTAAGGTCATCAAAAGTTGGTCCATAGTACCTGTGGTTAATATCCCCATACTGGGTAATTAATGTGTAGCACCTACTACTTTAACTAAAAGCAATCATTATGAAGGCAGAGTGCATTAAGAATGAAAGCATTATTCAGCTCAGAGTTTATTTCAACATCTCAAAATATGAAATTACCCCCTTCATGTTTTATCACTACATTATTGCTCACATTGACTGTCTCATCTGTTTTTTTCTTTTTTTTTTAGAAAAGGGAGGTACAGTGTTAACTGGGCACAAGTGCATGCACAAAACAGCCTCAGGGCAGTTGTCTGAATTACAGTTTATTTCAGTCCCTGACCTGATATGGCTATCTGTACACTGCACATAGCATGGAAAAGAAACTAGCGTGTGTTAAAAAATAAATAAATAAATAAATAAATAAATAAATAAACTGTGTGTATGCGTGTGTGAATGGGCAAGAGCACAGCGTGATGCCCAGTGTCTGCTCCTACCTGATCTTTAGTTCGGAGCGGGTGGTTAAGTTGGTGGAAAGCTGCTGGATGAGCGACAGCAGCACAGGTTGAATCAGGGGGCAGGGCTGCTGCCCGAATACCTGCTGGGAGTCCACCGTCTCACAGACATACAGGACAAGGTTCAGATCGGCCGCTGACAGGGCCTATCCGGAGGAGGCCACAGGACCAGTCAAATCAGCATAAGGAAATCACCAATGTTACTGTAATTTCTACATCATTGTCAAGGTTGGTTTGGGGGAGGGGGGGACTGTCAACAAAGGCCCAGGGGCAGAGGGAGTTTGCATAAAGTTAATCAGAGCCCAGAAGTCAAGAGAGAAACATAGGATAGGCATGACCATGTGCCAAACTGGGCATTCCAGCTCACCTGCTGAAAAGCTTGATTGATGTGTCCTTGCTGCAGCAGTTGCAGTATGCTGGTCTGTTGCACCTGGTAGTCCAGGTGGGCTGAGGGGATGGGCGTGCCAGCGGCTGAGCGCATGGCCTGCATGATGCTGGAGGTGACTGCAGCCTGCTGCTCCTTCATGGCCATGGTGACCTCGCCTTTGACAGCCTGTTGGACTTGTGCCAGGATTGAGTCCTGCAGGCTGGAAGGACCACAACAGTGCCAGAAATGGGCCCTCACAATCAGAGGGACGGTGACTCTTAACAATGGTATGGCCACAATATCGATTCTCCTGAAAATTCACAAGTGTACCACAAGTACCATCATGCACATTACAACTAAATGGTGTGTCCTTCATCCACAGATTCGTGACATAATGCTCAGATTCTTAATATCCCTTAATATTTCTGAATACATAAAGTGAGGATGAGAAGCAGTGCATGTAAACTTGACGCTGTGTGTGTATGCACATTGCACGAGAGACGCACTTTCCCACGACCATGTGTAGCTGGTGCTGGACCTCAGAGCGCACACTGCTTGTGATGCTGGCAGCCAGCTGGTCAATGGAGGTCTGTAGGGTGTCAATGAGGGTCTGCAGCTGGCCAATTAGGTGATTCCGGGGCTCCTGCTCCCGCTGTTTCCTGCTCTTTGTGTGACTCTCCAGCTGCTGAATGTCTGCAGGGGGTGCAGGGAGCTATGTTACACAATGTTCACACAGTGTACTGTTGCTGTGCTTTTCTGTCACACCAGCTCAACCTTTAACCCTGAGAACTTGCAAGAATTTCCCTGGTGCTACCCGAGTGAATGAATCTGCTGACTGGAGAAACCGGCACTTTATGTGAAAACATCATTATCAGTATACAGAAGAAAGACAATACTGACAAAGATGTTCTCACTCGGGCCTCTTTTCACTTTACTTCACCTGTACCTAAACACAGATTTTTGCTATTATGTCAAGACTTGCCAAGCTGCTTTAGTTTAAAAACCCATAACATAGTTTAAGACCCTTAACACCCCCACTGGACTTCGTTTAAAAAAGTGAGCAGAGTGCTTCCCAAAATCTTCCTTATAAATAAAGGCTGGATGTTGAGCAGTTTACTTTTGATGCAAAAGAAATGAACAAACTATTTTTCGCTTCTTGGTGACAAGAAGCTGTGGAGCCTTACATTCATTTGTGCCCTGCCTGAAGCTGTCATTTATCTGCAGGAACATGGACTGGCAGCCCTTCTCAAATGTTGGCAACACCACACCCTGGAAGGTGTCCTTGTAGGCTGCATGGATGGGGCCCTGGATGGCCTCTGCCGCTGCCCTGCCAATGGTGTCCATGGTGTTCTGCACAAAGGCCCAGTGTAGAAGGTGTGCAAAAGAGCAAGAGAGATGTGAATCGGAATACATATTTTCTGCATTCAAAATATTGCTTTGGCAAGTGTATAACACAGCAGGCACAACAACAAAACATTTCAGAATTCAGCCAAATTCACTCCGGCAGTAAAACAGACAAAAATTAGTAACTGGAACAAGAAGTTAGTTAACTGGATGAATTGAAGAAAGAAAACAAATGTTCAAAGTGTTTACCTTGAAACAGATTAAGGGTACTAGGATCTACGCCCAGCTTGTACTTCTAATCTGTGCAACCCAACCCAGTAAGGCCCAAACCTTTGACTTGACGACTTTTATGACATTCTCCTTGAGCATTCCCTCCACAGCTGTCAGCTTGGCTCCGATTGTACTGCTGAGCTGCCCGGTGAGAGGTTCCAGGCTCCTGGAGATTGCTGTGATCAGAAAAGAGTACTGAATGATATTGTAGACAGAACCATCTGACGCACAGCCAGTGTGTGTAAATGCCCAAAACTCAAACTGAAATCACTCACTTGTAAAGTAAAAAAAAAAAATAAATAAAAATAATTAATAATAAAATGAAATTAAAAAAGACGCTACATGCAAATCTTTGCTGGTGTTACACATGATAGCAGCACTGAAACTGGGCCCAGGCTCATGATCTCATCACTGCCTACTGAATGTTTCCACGTCAGCTTCAAAGGGCATATTTTATAGATCTATTTCTGAAATTACATTTAGGATGAAACATTAATGACATTAATGAAATGGAAAGTTGTTGGATTAACAAATTTATTAAATCTTATTTCTTTGGTAGAAAAGCTTTTAATATTTATTTCTAAATCGGAAATATGCATCTTTCTCCTTCATATACATTGAAAATCAGGCTTTGTCAGTTCAGACAGTAAGTACTATAAATGTAATTCCCTCGTCAGTATCAAGTGCAAAAGCTTTGCTAATCTTTTTCGCTAATTTCACACATTTTTCCGGCTAAAATATTACTAATAAAGAATAATAAACACAGTACATGATTATATTTTTTTGCTGCACTATTATTTTCACTTTCATTTGTAAATCTGCTTTCTTTCTCTTTTTCTTTTATGAACAACCATAATACTCATGTTGGGGTTAGGGTGCCAGCCCTTTTAAGCAAAAAGTAACTTGAATGAAATCACAAAATAAGTGTTCTTTACATACAAAGTTTTTGTAAACAAACAACTCCTGACAGACACACCAAGTTGAAGAAATATGATGGTTTGTAGCAGCGGATGTCATCCAACACATGTAGTCAGCACTGGAAGTTAGGACTAAGCACTGGGACTTGAAAAAAAAAGTTAATAGGACAATCGTTCTAAGTAAAATAAGTCGAAAAGCATATTTTGTAAGTGGAAGACCACCTGTATGTCTGATCATTTCTGTGCGAGGCCTGCATGAGAACAACTCGAGTTAGCTGAATTTCTACTACAGATGTAGTTGTCATTAATGTCGCTGACCTGGCTTGAGAGACTGTACAACGTTAGGGTCCTCAGTCCTTCATGGGAGCCCCATTGTAATTTGCACCCAACTCCAGCAGGGCCATGCCAAGTACTTTTCACCTTCCCAATATGGTCCTGAAAGCTGCGATCACTCATGACACAAAGGATGTTTCTTTTAACCATCAGTCATGTTATAAATCTCTCATGGTCCAGTTGTAATTTTCAAGTCTAGATAAGCGATACAGGAGGCCATGTGTGTATCACTTATAAGGCTGTTAGGAAGCAACCGATGAAGGCTTCTCTGGCAGACACACGCTGATGACTATCAATCGTAAGAGTCAAACCTTCTTAAATGTCATATTTCCTTAAATTGCCAGTTTGAGAAAAGCCTTTATATATGGGCTATGGTCAAAAGCCACAGCAGTAATCACTTTTTGAGGTGCCAGCAGGTGAAACTTCATTCTATTAAGGCAAAATCTTTCTTCAAGGGCATATTACTTTAAGGTCTTAAAGCAGGGCCTGAATTATTGGGGAAACAGAAACCTTGAATCACCTGAGAAAATCAACGCTGATTAAATAGTGTACCATAGAAACAGGTGACTCAAGCTCAGTTTCAGATTGTCATTCCCAAAGACAATACCCCCAAAATGACATCAGCAGCATATATACATAAAGCCTAGGAGACAATGGGGACCAGGTGAGAGCAGTAATGGTGAACTGGGGTACACTGATGGTGTCAAAGTATGCCATTACACCCATCCATCCATCCATCCATCTTCCTCCGCTTTTATCCGGGGCCGGGTCGCGGGGGCAGCAGTCCGAGCAGAGTACTCCAGACCTCCCTCTCCCCGCACACCTCCTCCAGTTCCTCTGGGGGAACCCCAAGGCGTTCCCAGGCCAGCCGGGAGACATAGTCTCTCCAACGTGTCCTGGGTCTGCCCCGAGGCCTCCTCCCAGTGGGACAAGCCCGGAGCACCTCCCCAGGGAGGCGTCCAGGAGGCATACGGAACAGATGCCCGAGCCACCTCAACTGGCTCCTCTCGATGCGGAGGAGCAGCGGCTCTACTCCGAGCTCCTCCCGGGTGACTGAGCTCCTCACCCTATCCCTAAGGGTGCGCCCAGCCACTCTGCGGAGGAAACTCATTTCTGCCGCTTGTATCCGCGATCTCATTCTTTCGGTCATGATCCAGAGTTCATGACCATAGGTGAGGGTAGGAACGTAGATCGACCGGTAAATTGAGAGCTTCGCCTTACGACTCAGCTCCCTCTTCACCACAACAGACCGGTACAATGACCGCATTACTGCAGACGCCGCACCGATCCGTCTGTCGACCTGCCGCTCCATTTTTCCCTCACTCGTGAACAAGACCCCAAGATACTTAAACTCCTCCACTTGAGGGAGCAACTCCCCCCTAACCCGGAGGGAGCAATCCACCTTTTTCCGACTGAGAACCATGGCCTCGGATTTGGAGGTGCTGATTCTCATCCCCGCCGCTTCGCACTCGGCTGCAAACCTCCCCAGTGCACGCTGCAAGTCTTGACTTGATGAAGCCAACAGGACCACATCGTCCGCAAAAAGCAGAGACGAGATCTCGCGGCCACCAAAACAGACACCCTCCGTTCCCTGACTGCGCCTAGAAATTCTGTCCATAAAAATAATGAACAGAATCGGTGACTAAGGGCAGCCCTGGCGGAGTCCAACATGCACCGGGAACAGGTCTGACTTACTGCCGGCAATGCGAACCAAGCTCCTGCTCCGGTCATACAGGGAACGAACAGCCCGTAGCAACGAGCCCCGAACCCCATAATCCCGAAGCACCCCCCACAGGATGCCACGAGGGACACGGTCGAATGCCTTCTCCAGGTCCACAAAACACATATGGACTGGTTGGGCAAACTCCCACGAACCCTCCAACACCCTAGTGAGGGTATAGAGCTGGTCCAGTGTTCCACGGCCAGGGCGAAAACCGCATTGCTCCTCCTGAATCCGAGGTTCGACTATCGGTCGGATTCTCCTTTCCAGTACCCTGGCATAGACTTTCCCAGGGAGGCTAAGGAGTGTGATCCCCCTGTAGTTGGAACACAATCTCCGGTCCCCCTTCTTAAAAAGAGGGACCACCACCCCGGTCTGCCAGTCCAGAGGCACCGTTCCCGAACTCCACGCGATGCTGCAGAGGCGTGTCAGCCAAGACAGCCCCACAACATCCAGAGACTTGAGAAACTCGGGGCGGATCTCATCCACCCCCGGAGCCTTGCCACCGAGGAGTTTTTTGACTACCTCAGCAACTTCAGCCAGGGTAATGGACGAGTCCCCCTCCGAGTCCCCAGCCTCAGCTTCCTCTACGGAAGGCGTGTCGGAGGGATTGAGGAGATCCTCAAAGTACTCCTTCCACCGCCCGAGAACATCCTCAGCTGAGGTCAGCAGCGCACCACTTTCACTGTAAACAGTGTTCGTGGAACACCGCTTCCCCCCTCTGAGTCGCCGGACGGTTTGCCAGAATCTCTTTGAGGCCGACCGAAAGTCTTCCTCCATGGCCTCACCGAACTCCTCCCAAGCCCGAGTTTTTGCCGCGGCGACTGCCAGAGCCGCGCTCCGTTTGGCCCGTCGGTACCCGTCAGCTGCTTCAGGAGTCCCATGAGCCAGCCAGGCCCGATAGAACTCCTTCTTCAGCTTGACGGCATCCCTTACTTCCGGTGTCCACCACCGTGTTCGGGGATTGCCGCCGCGACAGGCACCGGAGACCTTATGGCCGCAGCTCCGAACAGCCGCACCGACAATGGAGGAGCGGAACATAGTCCATTCAGACTCAATGTCCCCCACCTCCCTCGGGACCTGGTTGAAGCTCTGTCGGAGGTGGGAGTTGAAGACCTCTCTGACAGGGGCCTCCGCCAAACGTTCCCAACAGACCCTCACTATGCGTTTGGGCCTGCCAGGTCTGTCCAGCTTTTTCCCCCGCCATCGAATCCAACTCACCACCAGGTGGTGATCAGTTGACAGCTCAGCCCCTCTCTTCACCCGAGTGTCCAAGACATATGGCCGAAGGTCAGAAGAAACGACTACAAAGTCGATCATCGACCTCCGACCTAGGGTGTCCTGGTGCCAAGTGCACTGGTGGACACCCTTATGCATGAACATGGTGTTCGTTATGGATAAACCGCGACTAGCACAGAAATCCAATAACAACTCACCGCTCGGGTTCAGATCAGGGAGGCCGTTCCTCCCAATCACGCCCCTCCAGGTATCACTGTCGCTGCCCACGTGGGCGTTAAAGTCCCCCAGTAGAACGACAGAGTCCCCAGTGGGAGCGCTTTCCAGCACGCCCCCCAGGGACTCTAAAAAGGCCGGGTACTCTACACTGCCGCTAGGCGCATAAGCACAAACGACAGTGAGAGACCGTTCCCTGACCCGAAGGCGTAGGGAGATGACCCTCTCATTCACCGGGGTAGACTCCAACACATGGCGGCTGAACTGGGGGGCTATTAATAAGCCCACACCAGCCCGCCGCCTCTCACCTTGGGCAACGCCAGAATAGTGGAGAGTCCACCCTCGATCGAGTAGAGTGGTTCCAGAACCCAAGCTGTGAGTGGAAGTGAGCCCGACTATATCTAGACGGTATCTCTCAACTTCCCGCACCAGCTCAGGCTCCTTCCCCGCCAGTGAGGTGACATTCCAAGTCCCAAAAACCAGAGTTGGCGCCCGAGGTTTGGGTCGGCCGGGCACTCGGCCCCGACCACCGCCCAAATCACAACGCACCGGCCCCTTATGGTTTCTCCGGCAGGTGGTGAGCCCACCGAAGAGCGGCTCCACGTTGTGGCTTCGGGCTGAGCCCGGCCAGGCCCCGTGGGCATAGACCTGGCCACCAGGCGCTCGCATGCGAGCCCCCCCCCCAGGCCTGGCTCCAGGGTGGGGCCCCGGTGACCCCATACCGGGCGGGGTAAACGGACGCCTTGATTTTTTTGTCATAAGGGGTTTTTGAACCGCGCTTTGTCTCGTCTGTCATCCAGGACCTGTCTGCCATGGGAGACCCTACCAGGGGCATGTAGCCCCAGACAACATAGCTCCTGGACTCATTCAGGCACTCAAACCCCTCCACCACGATAAGGTGGCGGTTCACGGAGGAGATGCCATTACACCCTCTAAATGAAAATCTTCAGACAGACAGGCCACATGGAGTGTAACACAAATGGCATTCAAAAAAGAGCAATATCCACGTATGCTGTGTTCCTGTTCTGTATTCTTCTCACTCAGACTCCAAGACAGAAAAACAGGAAGTGCACTCACTCTGGGGGAGGGTCTTCCTCAGCTCATCCCGGAACAGCTTGTCCAGGCGATTAGAGACACTTGTTGTTAGGCTGTGTGCCAGCTGTTGTGAGAGTTGCTCCTGCAGCTGTCGGCTGTGGTCCTGCTCTGCCGACACCATGTGCTGCATCCTCTGCTCTGTGGTGTTGGCAGCACAGAGTCAAAGAGCCAGTGAATGATGGAGGAAGGAGATCCCCATCTGCACTTAAGAACTACGTACACCTCCCTATACCTATAGGAGTAGATCTGAGTCCATTTTGTTCTTATGGTTACAACTGCAAAACAATCCAGGCCTGTTCTATGACTACAGCTCAAGATGGAGTCATTCTGGGCCTCCTGTGTCAGTGTGTTTCTGCCTGGACTGCATTCATACCCGCAGTCTGAGAGTAACTCCACTGAGAGCCATTTTGGGCCTGTACAACTGAAGGATACGGTCCCGTTCCTGCTGGGCCGCCATTACATGCTCCACATGGTCCACAATGGAGCGCTGCATGGTGTCCAGGTGGGCCACGAACCTCTGCAGCACCTCTAGTTGACTCTGCCGCAGCTCTGCAATGTCCTGCTGCTGGCCGCGCAGCAGGAGGATCAGCTCTTCCTGCAAGTCTGAGTCCAGTTGTGCAAACTGCAAAGGGCATGACACATTACCCAATCCAAGCAACTAATTTTACCACATAAGATGCAATTCTATCAACCCAGTTTGTAAACATACCTTCTGATCAATTTGTCTGTACTGTGAATAATCTCTGCGGGGGGGGGGGAAAAAAAAAGTTAAATTTTCAAACCAAAATATAGGTACAGGTACATTCCAAATAAAAATGAAACAGTTGCACTGGTGGCACCCACCCATCATCTTTTTTACTCTTTCTCTTGAGCTTTGGCGAACTTCTTGGTGAAACCTTCCAGTCTTTCACCTGTAGTCTGCGAGATGATTTGGAGGCACAGTTCACTGAGGATGAAGCCAGGCTTGTAACCTCATCATCATGGTCACTGTCCATCGAAACACAGAGAATGGAGAACAGAAAAAAATGAGGGATGGGAAGGCAAGTCATGGAGGCTGTACAGACCTTCGATCCTTACTGCACTGGTCATACTGCCGTGGCTTTTTCCCATAAACTTAAAACTTATTTGATTATGGTCGTTTATTAGGACTGGTGAACAAAACAAACTAACTGTACTTAATCACACATCTGCAGCTATGTCTCTTTCTCCTAATGTAATGCACAAATTGTATTTTTCTATGAGATGTATGTTGCTTTGAAGAAAAGCGTCTGCTAAATGAATAAATGTAAACGTAGCACTGTGAACTGCAAAACACCTGCACTGAAAAACACCTGCAGCAATAAACATTCTGATAGAACTTTTTGTAATTCTGCAGTTCTTGTAATTTGTCTTTCATCTCTCTGTGGGTACAAGAATAAGCCAAGGTGTGCGCAGTCATGCTGACTTTCAAAATCGAGTTGCGACAGATGCAAGCTCACAGTGCACAAATATGAGTGGATCACTAATGTCTGTGTTGGTATTGTGTCTGTCACCATGTGGTTATGTAACCCTGTGTATGTCTCACTTCTGCTCCACACTAGCATCCTGGACGTGTTTCTGTGCTTCAAGTTGTGTGTGTGTGTCTCTCTCTCACCTTTGCTCAGCACTTGCATCCTGGCTGTCATTCTGGGTGAGGCTGTACGAGTGTCTGTGATACAGAGAAGCTTTGTGTTTCTCTTTCATCTCCTTGTGGGAACTAAGGCAGACGAAACAAGCCAAGATCAGTACGATGAAACTCACCAACATGCTGAGGGCTTAAATCCTTTATATCACTTCTGTCAGATTTCATAAACAAGAGCAATTTCAATTCTGTTATGCAAATTTGAAAATTCAAAGTAAACAGAAGTACACACATAAAGAGTTTACCCATTCCTCAGGGTGAGCCACACCCCTTCCAACACTCACAGCACCTCTAATATCTGCGTATTTGGAATTCAACAAAACATTTTTCCTCCAGTCTTAAAAATTACTGCCAATGGAGGAGGACAAGCAGTTTCAGCCAGTGTGTGTGTGTGCGCGCAACAGTGCAGGTTTTTGAAAGCTTGTTGCGAGTGTCTGTGTTTTCTGGATGTTTTGTGTCGCATTGGAGCGTGTTCATGTGTGCTGTGGCACATGAGTATTTTGCAAATGAGATTGTATCTCCAAGCATGTTTACATGTCAGTCTATGTGCGTTACATGCATATATAAGTGTAAGTGTGTGCTCATATGTGGTGTGGCTCACCAGTCTGACAGGTTGTTGTCTCGCAGGCTGCCGCGCGTCTCGCGTGTTATGTCTGGGGCTGCAGGCCATGGTTGGCTTGAGCTGCTCTCCGAGCAGACACCTGTGTTCTCCTGTGACAAGGCAGCCTCCAAGAGCGAGGGGGTGGAGCCAATTCGTTCTCCCTCAAGTCCTCCTACTCCTGTCCCTGCGCTGTGCTCCGAGCCCCTTGGGGTCCGTGGGGAGAGCATGTGCAGCGCAGAAGCAGCAGATACCATGCAATCGGCATGAAGAGTCGGGTCCCGTGGTAATGTCTCTGACGCAATCTCGGGGATGTCCTGAGGCAGCACTGTTGAGGCGGAAGAGATAACATCCGGGGAACGCTCCCTAGTCGGGGATGCCTGCAGAACCAAAAGTGGCTCCATGGCCTGCAGGTCCAGCGAGAGCGGTGGTTTGGGGGATGGGATTACCTATAGAAGAGACAGGAGAGATGAGTGACAGCAGGGCCAACCGACAGGACACAAAGGACAACATACCTTTGACAAACACTGTGTTTCACCAGTGTGTGACTTAACCAAGAACAGTAGGCTACAAACCCAGCACCTACCAGAAAGGAGATACCACTTCTCTTAGCGTAGTACTACTCTGCCTTCCCTTCATTCTTTTGCTCATTTTTGATAACAGCAGCAGGCAGCGCTACCTGGATGTTGTTGCTGGGCAGCTGGTCACCCAGGCCTGGGATGAGGATGATGTTGGAGCAGGAGCTGGGGGGTAGTCCAGCACTACTGCAGGCCATACTGCTCAGAGAAAGGCTGCCACTCTCCAGCGACATCTTGGGGCTCTGAATGGGATCCTCTACAGGCCTGAAACACATGGTAGCTGTTATAAAACCAGTGTTTGTACCTTCAGCTGTCAGTGCCACACTACAGCAATCACCACCTGAGCGCTCCACCAGCAACATAAAAACTTCATTCAAATAGTTTGCCCTTTGAGGACTTTGCACACTTCGGTGGGCTCACCACCTGCCGGAGAAACCATAAGGGGCCGGTGCGTTGTGATTTGGGCGGTGGTCGGGGCCGAGTGCCCGGCCGACCCAAACCTCGGGCGCCAACTCTGGTTTTTGGGACTTGGAATGTCACCTCACTGGCGGGGAAGGAGCCTGAGCTGGTGCGGGAAGTTGAGAGATACCGTCTAGATATAGTCGGGCTCACTTCCACTCACAGCTTGGGTTCTGGAACCACTCTACTCGATCGAGGGTGGACTCTCCACTATTCTGGCGTTGCCCAAGGTGAGAGGCGGCGGGCTGGTGTGGGCTTATTAATAGCCCCCCAGTTCAGCCGCCATGTGTTGGAGTCTACCCCGGTGAATGAGAGGGTCATCTCCCTACGCCTTCGGGTCAGGGAACGGTCTCTCACTGTCGTTTGTGCTTATGCGCCTAGCGGCAGTGTAGAGTACCCGGCCTTTTTAGAGTCCCTGGGGGGCGTGCTGGAAAGCGCTCCCACTGGGGACTCTGTCGTTCTACTGGGGGACTTTAATGCCCACGTGGGCAGCGACAGTGATACCTGGAGGGGCGTGATTGGGAGGAACGGCCTCCCTGATCTGAACCCGAGCGGTGAGTTGTTATTGGATTTCTGTGCTAGTCGCGGTTTATCCATAACGAACACCATGTTCATGCATAAGGGTGTCCACCAGTGCACTTGGCACCAGGACACCCTAGGTCGGAGGTCGATGATCGACTTTGTAGTCGTTTCTTCTGACCTTCGGCCATATGTCTTGGACACTCGGGTGAAGAGAGGGGCTGAGCTGTCAACTGATCACTACCTGGTGGTGAGTTGGATTCGATGGCGGGGGAAAAAGCTGGACAGACCTGGCAGGCCCAAACGCATAGTGAGGGTCTGTTGGGAACGTTTGGCGGAGGCCCCTGTCAGAGAGGTCTTCAACTCCCACCTCCGACAGAGTTTCAACCAGGTCCCGAGGGAGGTGGGGGACATTGAGTCCGAATGGACTATGTTCCGCTCCTCCATTGTCGGTGCGGCTGTTCGGAGCTGCGGCCATAAGGTCTCCGGTGCCTGTCGCGGCGGCAATCCCCGAACACGGTGGTGGACACCGGAAGTAAGGGATGCCGTCAAGCTGAAGAAGGAGTTCTATCGGGCCTGGCTGGCTCATGGGACTCCTGAAGCAGCTGACAGGTACCGACGGGCCAAACGGAGCGCGGCTCTGGCAGTCGCCGCGGCAAAAACTCGGGCTTGGGAGGAGTTCGGTGAGGCCATGGAGGAAGACTTTCGGTCGGCCTCAAAGAGATTCTGGCAAACCGTCCGGCGACTCGGAGGGGGGAAGCAGTGTTCCACGAACACTGTTTACAGTGGAAGTGGTGCGCTGCTGACCTCAGCTGAGGATGTTCTCGGGCGGTGGAAGGAGTACTTTGAGGATCTCCTCAATCCCTCCGACACGCCTTCCGTAGAGGAAGCTGAGGCTGGGGACTCGGAGGGGGACTCGTCCATTACCCTGGCTGAAGTTGCTGAGGTAGTCAAAAAACTCCTCGGTGGCAAGGCTCCGGGGGTGGATGAGATCCGCCCCGAGTTTCTCAAGTCTCTGGATGTTGTGGGGCTGTCTTGGCTGACACGCCTCTGCAGCATCGCGTGGAGTTCGGGAACGGTGCCTCTGGACTGGCAGACCGGGGTGGTGGTCCCTCTTTTTAAGAAGGGGGACCGGAGATTGTGTTCCAACTACAGGGGGATCACACTCCTTAGCCTCCCTGGGAAAGTCTATGCCAGGGTACTGGAAAGGAGAATCCGACCGATAGTCGAACTTCGGATTCAGGAGGAGCAATGCGGTTTTCGCCCTGGCCGTGGAACACTGGACCAGCTCTATACCCTCACTAGGGTGTTGGAGGGTTCGTGGGAGTTTGCCCAACCAGTCCATATGTGTTTTGTGGACCTGGAGAAGGCATTCGACCGTGTCCCTCGTGGCATCCTGTGGGGGGTGCTTCGGGATTATGGGGTTCGGGGCTCGCTGCTACGAGCTGTTCGTTCCCTGTATGACCGGAGCAGGAGCTTGGTTCGCATTGCCGGCAGTAAGTCAGACCTGTTCCCGGTGCATGTTGGACTCCGCCAGGGCTGCCCTTAGTCACCGATTCTGTTCATTATTTTTATGGACAGAATTTCTAGGCGCAGTCAGGGAACGGAGGGTGTCTGTTTTGGTGGCCGCGAGATCTCGTCTCTGCTTTTTGCGGACGATGTGGTCCTGTTAGCTTCATCAAGTCAAGACTTGCAGCGTGCACTGGGGAGGTTTGCAGCCGAGTGCGAAGCGGCGGGGATGAGAATCAGCACCTCCAAATCCGAGGCCATGGTTCTCAGTCGGAAAAAGGTGGATTGCTCCCTCCGGGTTAGGGGGGAGTTGCTCCCTCAAGTGGAGGAGTTTAAGTATCTTGGGGTCTTGTTCACGAGTGAGGGAAAAATGGAGCGGCAGGTCGACAGACGGATCGGTGCGGCGTCTGCAGTAATGCGGTCATTGTACCGCTCTGTTGTGGTGAAGAGGGAGCTGAGTCGTAAGGCGAAGCTCTCAATTTACCGGTCGATCTACGTTCCTACCCTCACCTATGGTCATGAACTCTGGATCATGACCGAAAGAATGAGATCGCGGATACAAGCGGCAGAAATGAGTTTCCTCCGCAGGGTGGCTGGGCGCACCCTTAGGGATAGGGTGAGGAGCTCAGTCACCCGGGAGGAGCTCGGAGTAGAGCCGCTGCTCCTCCGCATCGAGAGGAGCCAGTTGAGGTGGCTCGGGCATCTGTTCCGGATGCCTCCTGGACGCCTCCCTGGGGAGGTGCTCCGGGCTTGTCCCACTGGGAGGAGGCCTCGGGGCAGACCCAGGACACGTTGGAGAGACTATGTCTCCCGGCTGGCCTGGGAACGCCTTGGGGTTCCCCCAGAGGAACTGGAGGAGGTGTGCGGGGAGAGGGAGGTCTGGAGTACTCTGCTCGGACTGCTGCCCCCGCGACCCGGCCCCGGATAAAAGCGGAGGAAGATGGATGGATGGATGGATGGACTTTGCACATCAAGCCTTTAGGTTACCGATGTGTGCTCTGTAAAGTTCATTGGTAACACATGCAATTGTGCTAGTCCTTTGTTTGAAACTGAACAATGACACCAAATGTAACCCACCTGCCACTGGAGCTGCCAGGAGTGCGGCTCATAGGGGTTGCTGGGGTCAGGCTGTTAGAACCACCACCTGGGGAGGCTGGTATCTGACCGGAAAATAGAAAGATCAGTTTCCACAGAGTATTAACACTCAGAAGTTATGGTCCTTGCTCTCTGCAGGCACTGACAGTTTAAACAGATAAGAATTAAGCTAAACAAGTCAAGAAGTACAAGGATGAGGATATGAAACTTCACTGTCTCAAAGAAAAAGAAGGATGCAGTACCGAAGCAGTTGGTGTCATGAAGGCATCAGGGGTCATGAGTTTCGGTTTGGCATCATCAACAGGAGACAGGAAGTCAACAGAAGTTGGCAGGGAGGGGATTCTCTGCAGGTCATTCTGGGAATCGAAGTGGGACCCCTTGTCAGAACACAAACCTTCGATGCCTGTCTCTGCAAGGTGATCCACGTAACCTGAAAGCAGAGGCACCCTGCCTTAATCCTGTGAATTAATGCTTAGTGCTCTGGTGAACATGCACGCTGCCGTCCACTGTCATACATAAGTTTAAAAATGTTCAAAATTCCACCTTCCCCACTCCCACCAAGACAGCAGTAACGGGGACACATAGAGAAGGTTCATACACAGGATCTGTGCACTTTGTAGCCAATACTGTCTGTGCTGTTATATAGTACACAGACATAACAGCAGATAAAAAGATCTCTCAGAAATGAACTTATTTGAATAACAGATATGGGAGATAAGTAATCCAGTCTAAGGTATTAGAGGTGTGAATAGTTCCACAAGTATTTTCAGTTGTGCCATATGATGTTAGACAAAGCTTTTCAAAGGTGACCCGATTTTACAATTAAAAGTAATTCTAAAAATCTGAAGTATCTACTGCCCAGAAAAGCCTTTGGGACAGACTAAAGACGTACCATAGCTGGCTTGCGAGTTGTCGTGAGGTGTGACATCGGCAGTACCAAGATAAGGCTGGAAGCAGACCTGTACGTCCTGGAGAGACCTGAGGGCACATTTAAATACAGATCAAATGGGCTCCACAATGATGAAGGTCAGATGGGCCAAGCAATATCACACAAATGCAAGTCCCCAGAGTTACCGTGAAAACACTGCTGGAAAATTTCAGTCTCACCCTTTCAATTTACAGCAACAGAGTGGACAGCCGTGGCAAGAAGCTCTCTGGTTTAATGCCCAACCCTGCTGCTATTGCTGCTGAAGTATGACTGAGCACATCACACAGCTTATTGTTAAGAGGATGAGTCAGACTTTAGCTTATCTCTACAATCAGATAGATAAACAGCTACGCTACCTTCTCTGTGCCAGAAATTAATACCTCAAACGACAAGAGCTCTGAACATTGGCTCTGACCTGAAACAACCGCTGTAAAAAAATTGCATTGTACAAGGTGTTAACTCAGAACCACAGTAGCACAGAGGAAGTTGATGAGTGGAATTACTACAGCTAATCCCCACATAATAAGACTAACTGGAGCAGGGGAGTCTTGCCATGGAACTAACCGATCATTCATCAGTACATAGAAATGTATCATAAATAAGATTTTTTAAAAATCACTGACTTAACAGTAATGTTTCCGTATGTAACTTTCAAGGATTTTTTTTTGTTGTGCATTTACAGACGTTTACCAGCAAAAAACTTAGTTTAAAAACAATGTTCTATCATTTTGCCAAGTATCCTATAACTAACAAGAAAAATTACCAATGGTTACATTTACATTTATTTGACGCTTTTCTCAATGATGTTAACAAGAGATATGAGTCTGCTAAAACAATATGTAAGTTCCTTCCATTTCTGCATTTTCAAAAAATACAGAACTGGAAATAATATATTATGTATTTAGAGTTGTACACTTCAAAATCAATTTAAATATATAAATTAAGTGTTTTTTCTATAGTTTGATAATGCAATAATAAATAACGCTGAAATGCACTGAACTATCAGATCATTTCAGCATCCTGCCACCTAAGGTCTGGGCACAGTGAACAAACTGTATATTCATAAATAGACAAAGAACTTGTTGTTGTACTATAGGCAAACGGTTTGCAAGTATACGTACTGTGAAAAGTAAGATGGGAAAATAAAGACTAAACACCCCTGCCAACTCACCACACAGAGATACACTCACTTGGTGTGGATGCAGTACAGTTTGATCTGTATGGTTTGATCAGCTTTTGCCTCCAGGGCTCCATGACTTCCCTCTGCACAACAAAGAGAAATCCCCCCCCCGGTAAATCACAGCAGAAGAAGCAAAAAAGTATACAAAGTATACTTTCTCTGCTTTTCACACCACAGCTGAAGGAAGATGAGGAAGAGGATGGGATGGTTACAAACTGATCAACACATCCTATCTTTCCACACACCAGTGGTGCCCACCGTTTGTCGTGCTCTCGCTCTCCTCGTCAGGAGGAAGGACTTCGGTGTGACGCATGCGGCCACGACTCACGTCCTGGATGCCGAAGCTAAGGACAGGGTGCGTGAGGAGGAACTCTGAAATGGCCGTGAAGGCTGCCATGCCCTTCTCCTGGTCCTGCACCAGCTCCATCACATATAGGACCTGCCGGGCAGACACAACAAAGGCCTTAGACACAAACACCTTAAACCACACACTTTAAGAAACATTCAACCGCTATTTTACAGCCCACCAGACAAAGAATGAGTAAAGTAAAATCTGCCTGAAACAAGACGCTTTCATAGACTACTCACCTTCCTCTGCACGTCACTGAGAATCAAGAATTCTGCTGATAGGTCCAAACTGGCCTTCAGAGTGGGCATTACAGAGGGGCTAAAGTGGTCTGGAGAGAACCTAAAATGCACCAGAGAGAAAAGCAGCGTGGATCTTTAGTGGATAAGCAGTTGGACTTCGTGCAATGTAAAACCACTGAACCGTAGAGAGAACAAATCTTTGACATGAGCCAACCTGACTGTCTGCAGGCAACTCCAGGACACCGTACACCACATCTTAAGCTCCCGGTTCTGATCCGCTCCCGTGATAAGGAAACGCCAGAATGGCACACTGCCCAAAGAAAGAACCGCAGAATGGGAGGAAAAAAGTTTGATGGCAACGAAAGCGGGATTCCAGGGGAACGAGGCCTACTGCATTCTGCACACAAACACACAGCAGGGCAACTGAAGTCTAATTAAAAAACTAAGGGAAGTCGAAGAAGCAGGAGATGCAAAAAAAGTGCAATTCCCCACAGTAAGTTTGACTGTAATTACAGATTGAAAGATGCAAATGTACACCATCAGGGAAGCCTGTTTCTTTATGTATGTTCATCTCCATTTTTTGGCAGATGCTTATAGCCCTCAGGGCAGAACCTTGATCCCACTCCACCTCCCCTTTACTCCTTTGTAAAGGCTCAAAAGAGCAACATGGGACCAGGAACAAAGCATTCTGGGTACATACTCAGGGTCCTGCTTCTTGTGGTTGTCACAGAAGAGCAAGCATGACAGCGGCCTCCCACTGTGGGGTTTCCACTCATGCAGGCACCTGAGGGCACAGGGGAGTGATGAGGAGGAGATTTGTGAAAGGGCCCGGATTTAATTACTCCACAGACAATGAGCCTCTGTGCAACAGAAGCAACTGACAGCATTTTCATTATTCAAACAGAACAAAAAAAACTGATTTATCTGAAGAGAAAACTGGAAGTAATTAGTGTCAGATACAAGTGCGAAGCAGAGCAGTAGTTAGACCACTAAAATACAGAGCAAAAATTTTCAATAACTTGTTCATTACAGGGTTGCGGTGGTCCGGAGCCTATCCCTGAAGCACAGGGCATGAGGCAGGGTGCATCATGGATGGGATGCTTGTCCATCGCAGAGCAATCATATTCACATTCACTCATACATACACACACTAGGTGCAATTTTCAGCAATTCACATTACATTTAGATGTATTTATTTAACGGGCGCTTTTCTCTAAAGTGAACTTCAGTGATAACTATGTAGTATTTAGATGACAACTTTATCCAAAGTGATACACAGTGCTAGACACAATACAGTGAACTATATAGTCATTCACCATTTTCACATAAAAGCAATCCAACACACCTACATATACACACTAAGGGCAATTTAGTCACCAATTCACACAAAACACTACACTGTGCTGCCCTAAACTAAAAACCTTTGGGATCACTTGCAGAAAAATATACAGCTCTTTATACTAGATTTTCTGTGACAAAAAGAACAAAAGTACCAGATAAAATAGGACAAACAAGGATAAAGAATCTGGGTCCACGTTGGCTATTAAACAGCTGAATAATATAGCATAATATACACTGAACCTGGGGTGATCCTGCCCTTCAATGTAAATCTGCCAGAATTTGACGTATCCATCATGGCTGGCTGTAGCAAGGACGGCCCCATCCGGAGACAAGGCGCCTTCGCTAATTGGCTGGAGATACAAACACACAGTCCCCATGAGCACAAGGAGAGAAGCGCAGTGTCAACAGTACACAGCCAATCACGGAGACAGTAATTCACCACATCATCAACACCTAGGACTGGGGCCCTCTAACACTCTTGTTACTTAACACTCATTTAAATATTTACTGTTAAATAATATCAATTTCAAACACAAGACAAAATCAAACAAAAGAATGTTGACTTAAAGGTGTGGGAGATGAGTAGAAAATATCACAACCTCCCAGTTCCACAGGTGAAGTTATGTGCATTCTGTTAACTATCACAGTGAGTGAGACTCAAGAGCAGAGCTGAATGTCGGCCTCACCGCCTGGTGTCCCCTGACCGTGACAAATCCATCATTCAGATCAGTGGCGTCTGCTGGCCACGAGCTGTTGTTGGCTATAAGGATGTCAAGATCCCACACTTCCGCCTAAAATCACAGAAGAACACAACATTCAACCTCTATTTATGGTATCTCTGGTTCCCATGTATCCCTCACACAAACTCATACAAAATGCAGCAGCAATCTTTGTGAGGGAAACTTAAGTCAGCGTGGTGTGTACCCGGTCCTCATGAAGCAGGGCCAGGGTTTGGCAGGCATCCTCGGGGTTCTCCTCGTTGTCCTCAGGGATGAAGGGGCACCAGATGAGCCTCCGGTTGAGGTTCAGTGGTGTGTCGGCAGGCCTCTGGATGTAAACGACAATCTCATCTCTGAAGGATAACATTAAGGAGGAACAGAGGAACTCTACACACACACACATAATACAGGCAGCTGTAACACTCCACCCCACTTTTAATACCAAATGACAAAGAAGAAAGTCAGCAAGTCTATGGAAAAAGTACTTGTTCAGCATATAATTACCTAAAGAGATCAGATACTCGTTGTCAGCTTCACATTCTAAATGGTAAGCCTTTCTTGGAAAATTTGTCAGTTTGTTTCTTGTTACTGGATTAGATAAAGATCTCTGGCAAGATCTGAGAAAGGATGCTGGAAAAATACCAAGCCTCATCAAGTTTAAAAGCCAAAATTCCCTTTCCAACGAGCTGCCATTTTCTCTCTGTACATAAAAGATTTTAAAAGGTCAAATAAAATCCATCATTTGGGCCTCTGCTCGCTATTCTACACAACAAAAAATATTGCTACAGTGTCAAGAAGAAGAAAATGGTTGAATTGATCCAAACATCTGCAGCTGCACTGATTAGATCATTAAGAATAAAATTTAAAAATATAAAAAGCTTCTGTAGAAGTACAGCTGCTCGACACAAGTGAGACACAGTTTTAAGAAACAAAAAAAACTACTTGTGTACCACATGGTCTGTGCACGCTGCTTTGACTCCACCACTTTCTCTGTGTCAGTCAAGGAGGCTTTGAGAGGATATTGGATTTTGCCACCATGGCTGGTGAGCAGCCATACAAACAGGTTTCCAGCCTCGTCCAGACAGGCCAGCTGGTTGGAGTCGAGGTGGGCGAAGGCTAGGTCGGTGACCGCACCTGTGAAGCCCTTCAGCAGAGTACGCTCTGCTGTGCCCAGGCTCAGCACCCGGATCATGGCATAGCTATTGGCACCTGGGCACAATTAACACAAACAAACACATTGTTTTGCACTGAATCATAAACAAAAGTAAACACAAGGCTACATCCACACTTTATAGTCTGGTCAATTATCTCTCTCATGCTATATTTCACACATGGGTGCCATATTAACAGTTTCACAAGCAGCAATTAGCTAAGTGACAATTCACACCTTAAATATCCCAACAGTACTCTCGATTAGAAGGAATATTGGCAGTTCTGTGTATTAAAAGAACCAACTTCAGAACTGAAAATGAAGCCTAACTGCAAATGACCATATTAACAACTGTAACCATGAGAAACAAAAGACGGATTCCGCCTAATTGAAGATGTTCAGTCTCACAGCGCCCCCTGGGTGGTTTAAATGTGCTATTGCAACACCAGGACCCAACTTCCAAAGACAAAAGCAGGAGGCCCTGGTTCTTCTTCCTCAACACTGTTTCATTCTCCTTCTTTTGAAGCTTTCACTAATCAAGCAGTTTCCAAATCTGACCCTAAAAAGCTCAAGTCCAGGTTGTGATGTCACCCTGAATGACCAGTTTCCAGAGCAGCAGAGCACCCTTTAAGTGGGAGATACTTAAGCAAATTGCCTGTTTGACATAGAACAGGTGAATCTGACATATTGGAAACGGGTGACTTGACAGTAAACACACAAATGCTATTGTCACCAACTACAATAGTAGTATATGAATGACTACATGTTGGTAACAAGCCATCAGAAGGCACCAGCCCAAGGTTCACCCTTACCCTATTCCACAATGATCAGGTTTCTGGCTCCTAAACTATTTGTTGTTATATTTTTTTAAAAAGTACTTTGTACACTTATACATAGGTGCTTGTGGGCCAGTACTACACAGTCTTGGCTGAAGAGTATTTAAAAAGCAACGCTCACCCCTGATGGTGTACGCCAGGTGGAGGTTCGAGACGGCGATGAGATTGCCATGGTAATATTTGTGCTCCCAGTCATATTTTGCCACAGGCTGGATTTTAACCTATTTAGAAGTGTAAACAAAACTGTTAGCCCTACAGAAAATGGGCAAACTGCATCACAAGAGCATGATTGTGTATGACAGACCACACTCAGTTCAGGGCACCTTCTAGTTTTAACTGGCCCGTCACTAAGGAAATGGCTAGCCTTCACTAGATGTGTTCCCATGCACTCACCCTGTTGCTGCCCCGGGCCTTGCTATTGATGCTGGAGTCGTGACTGGCAACAATCTCGACATTGCTGCCGAAGATGGCAATGCTGGTGGAGCTGTCATCTCCAGTGAGGCAGCTGGAGGACATAAAAGCCCAGCAAGTTGATTTTTTTTTTTTTTAAAGTTTATATGTATATATACTTACATATATACACACACACACACACATATATGTATGTTCGCAACATCAAATTATATTTCCATCTTACACAAGTCTACCGTGTAAATGAAATACCAATAAGCACTCAAAATCCTGATATGGTTAAATTAAGTACAACAATCTCTTCAACCGTATCTCATACAAAATGAACGAGGTTACTAAACTGCCCACAGTTAAGAGAGTGAGGAAACATATACACAAAATGCATTCTGAGATGGAAATAAAATTCTATTGCTTGCTAATGTGCACATCCTTACACTGACTACTTAATTGTGAATTTTGAATTACTGGCCCAATTACTACAAAACTATGTACTACGTTGTAATTATAATATGTCTACAAGCTAAAAATAAAGTATAAACATTACTGTGAAATTGCCATCTTTGAGATATTTCCACGGGAAAGTAATCAGTGAAATAAATTCAGCGCAATATTTTCTCCGCGTGTATTTATATTTCTAGGAAGGGGTCCCTTGGCTTTCGTCAGATTCTCCGAGGGGTCCGCGGCCTAGAAAAGGCAAAGAACCTCCGATTTGTACATTGACGCAAATCTGAATCTGAAAAGAAGAAACGAGCACCGCCAGCCCACGAGGAGAGATCGGATGTCAGACGAAGAAGAGAAGCTGCACACATGATCTGTCGATCCCGGGCGCCGACGTCCACGCCACGGGCGGTCGAGTCAGCCGGGGCGGCTCTCTCCCCCCCGGACGGGGCATCTGCTCCGAACAGCCCATTCAGGTCGCCGTTGAAGGGGGCCTTCTGCCTTTCCGCCGAGGCGCCGTCTGCGAGGTGACATAAGAAACGCGGAGTGAGCAAACGAGCGAGAGCCTCTAAACGCCAAACCGCAACGGACAGGAGTCTCCTCGTCATCCGAGTCCACCGTCATCCGCACGGCGTCTCTGCCCGAGCCCAGCAGCACCGTTAGTTTGCGTAGCTCTAACATGGGCGCAGACGCACAAAGAAGTGGTGTCCGGGTTTAATATGCGGGACAGCAGGGGGCGTAGTGGTTCGAGTCAACTGCCGATCCCACCTCCTCTGGCTGCTGCAGTACCTCGAGCAAGGAACTTACCCTTAGGAACAAAACAGTAAAAAAAAAAAAAACAACCTGCTGCTGTATCGTATCATCATGTGGATAAATAGAGTCGCTGCGGAAAAAAAACGCGTCAGAAATGGAAATGCAAGACCAGGACTAGTAGGAGCCCTGCTGGGAACTTCTTCCTCGGGGGGAACAAGAAGGCAGCAAGCCAGGTCTCTGAGTGCTGCACGCAGCTGCCCAGCCCTCCTAGAGTCCTACACACAGTCCCTCTGTGTGACACTAGTAACTGTTATGAACTGTCGCTAAGTGTCCCCCCCAGCCAGGGCAAGAGAAAACGCACACGGGACACCGACACTGCAGGCTAAACCGTCCGCTGCGGGTCCGCTGACAACATCCTGGCCGGTCCTGTCCGCGCGCGGCCCACAGACCCCCCGCCCCGTGCGCGCTCGCCGCGCGCCCCCGCCTTCTTCACACTCTCAGCCCGCCGCGCGCAAAACCCACCGGCGCCGCTCCCGCCGCGGTCCAGCTTCAGGATGTCCCGAAGGCGCTGCGTCGCGTCCTCGATATCAATGTCGGCGTGTGCAGCCATGAGGTGGGAGGGGAGGAGGGGAAGAGCCCAGGAGCGAGAAAGGACAGGAGACGGAGCGCTCACACACTGTGTACGGCAGTCGCGAGCCCTCAGTCTCAGCTACTTCCGCCCGGCCGGTGCTCACAGCAAATGCATCCCCGGCCGCTGGGAGAACACGAGCGTCTCACTTGCGTTCCAGTCCGGGATTAATTACGGGCGGCTCGAATCGATAATACTAACAAAGAACCTTTTTCTTTTACAGTATCCCTAAAAACACATGTAAGCTTCTGCATTTCTTGCGCGAAGTCACTGTTTCACAAACGCCGCAAATCCACGTAGCACGGGCGTGAGCGAGAAACGCTGAACAATGAATCATCATCATGCCACTTCCTCCTGCATCGAGTCTCATTCCGAGGGCTATAATCAACAGACTTAAATCATTTCACATACTTTTATTTTCTTGCATGTTGAATCGGCAGTCCCCCGTAAAAAAAAAAAAAAAAAAAACGGAGCAGTAAGCCAAAGCATGGCTTGCCCTAATGAAGCCGGGAAACAATTCAGCGCAAACTGACCTCTGGAATCACTGAATCACATCACAGCATTGTCAACTGTTGCAGCAGTGCATCAGAAATCAACAGGGGAAAGAAAAAGAAAAGGGGAGAAAAAAAAAAAAAACCTCCTTCAACAGTTAAAACTGGTTACTAATTTCTTAATACTGTAGTTCACGGTACAACATTTTCAGCTTCCAAAGTCTGTACCGGAGCAGGCACCAGCAGAAGCTGTGGCAGCGAAGAAAGTGGCAGGACAAAACACTGGGAACATCTCAAGTAACATTACATAACAAAGTAGGTCTTTCCATAAGAGATCAGTGGTCAGACAGTTTGGCATTTTATAGTGCACTATACCGGCACGTGGAAACGAATTACATCGGTTGCAAAATGAAACCAACCCAAGCCTCTTCGCTGCTCTCCGTGCTCTGAACATGGAGCACTGCCTTTACACCATCTCTGACTATACACTGCATAGTACCATGGGGAAAAGTAACCCTTGGAACACATGCACAAGCATAGAATGAGCATTTTGAGCACAGGGCTGTTGCTAGTGTCAGGCGTGTGTATGTATGTGACAACGGACACGGGCCGACCGCACTTATTCCAATTTGGGATTAAAACCGAACATACAAATAATGAGCAAGAAAAAGATGACAAGGTATAAAAGTGAAGGCAAGACCAAGACAGATACCCAGAATAGAGAAGGGGAAAAAAAGATTCCACAATTAAGAAAAAGTCGAAGTTTATTGTGTATTGTGGCTTTAGTATTCATCCTGGGTCAGAATGTCAAGCGGAGCAGGTGGGGGCTGACCAGTAATGTTTTGGTTCTTTGGATCGCTAGAGCAACCTGTTAGTACATTTAAAATTAAATGGTTTTAAAATAAAGAAAAAACTATCCAAGACATGCAGTAACAACACAATTAAATAAGGTAGGACAGAACAGGAAAGGGGGGGGGGGGTGGCGGGGGAGGAAAAAAAAAAAAAAAAAAACCCCTCAACCAAAGCCAAAATGAAATAAAAGTATAAAACACTGTAAAAATTTCCCGGCATCTTCGAATGCAGCTTTTCTAGCTTCCCGATATCATGCAGAACAGTGCAAGGGTGGCAATAATCCACTGGCAGCTGCAGCAAGTCAGCGAAGGAACAATGTCTAGGCTCTGTCACAAAGGTTGCATGTGTCTGCATTTCAATTCTGCCTATCAACTTTGTTTTTCGTGAGTGACATCTGGAATCCAGTGTGGAGCAGGCTGACTCTCAAAGGCAGGAATGGAGGGTGGAGGGCAGGTGGGCAGAGGAAGCTGGACATCAGGAGTGAGCTGGATGAGGAGGGGTGGGAGTGCAGCCCCTTCCCCCCCACCACCTTCCCCTATGATCCCACTTCCCACCTGTGCCTTTAGCCAAAATTATGTAGTGCCAGTCGAAACATGTCATTGGTGCACACCCAGGCGTCATTTATGTTCTTCAAGAGGAAGATCTGATGGAATCCCATGATGGGGTCCTCATCAGCCTGAAACACACGAGGAAGGCAGCAGTTAGTTGTAGGTAAGAGTGGCTCAAAAACAAGCAGAAAACAAGACTTCAAGTAGATAAATACAAGCAGAGACCTGAATGCACTGTCAAAATAACCTGCATTATCTTTCGCGGGGTAGCTAAAATAATGCAATGATCGTTAATTCACGCCTCGCTATCCAAAGCGGTAGGAAGTTTTTTTTTTTTAAAAAAAAAAAAAAAAAGCCACGCAAGCTTACAGTAGTCAACTAGCAGGAAGGCAAATGTTTAAGTGATGTCAATTGTAGTCCTCGTCACACACAAACCAAAAGAATGCAGAGCGACACATGAGATGAACGCAAGCTTTTAACACAATGAGTCCACAGAACTATTCAACTTCACAAATCCCCTCTGCACTTGCTAGAGCCACAAACCAACACGGTGCTGAATATGTAGTAATCTTCACCAGTTTACAGGATTTGCATCCAAGTGTCTCATTCATCTGAACCTGCCATACTAACTCCAGATGTATGTTAGCCTTCTCAAAGCAGAATGTCATCAGAGATTATGCCAACTAAGCTAAGGCTGGCTATTCCACGCCAACAGCATGCACTAAGGAGCAACACACAGTACGGCAGCTCAAAGCAAATATGTTCCAGTTACAAGGAGAAAAAGGGAAATTGTGGTGCTTAGAGCATACAAGTCATGCACCCAGTTTCACAATAACTTGAACCATCTGAGCCATACAAAGCATTTCACAGAAAGGGTCCACAATACAGCATCTGGATGACATTCTTTGCAACCACGAGGGCTCGTCGCCAGACTGGCTTATTAGTATGACACATCAAGTTTAAGCATGCTCTGCCAGATTCAGCTACAAAGCCTTAATAAAAAAAATTAATGCCTTTACTGAGAAGCCAGCAATCGCTGTCCGGTACGAGAGAAATCAACGCATTAAATCCAGGCCATCCACACACAAACCATGTCCTTACGGGCCACGTAACCACAGCCAGTCAAAGGTCAGAGATTGTGCAGCGCTAGCCTGAAGATCTCATTGGTGCACACCCAGGCGCTGCTATAGCTTTTCAACAGAAAAGTCTGGTGGAAGCCCAGGACCTGATCATCATCAGCCTGAGCAGATGGCAGGGGAGAGAGAGTGATGACAAGTAGACACTGATCACCAAGCCTCTTGCTCCAGATAGACAAAAACCCTGTCATACTCCAAATAAAGTTGCCGATGCTGCCTACAACCTGTACATGACACATACGCTCATGTAGAGTCTTTCACCCGATGCCATCCCCGAGGTGTTGGCACACCTATGAAGAGTCTCTCCACCCTGACACCTGTAAGGCCTCGAGTTTGTACTGCCCAACACATTGCAGAGCTAACAAAATGACTTTGAAGTCCAAGTTTCTTTTTTCTTTATTGTGTTAGTGAGTATGGTTTCCTCTCCTCTGCCGTTTTCTAATTTCTCCCCCACGCCTATTTTGCACATCATTGCTGCTGCTGCATGTGTGCTTCATGAGTACTATTCTCTTAACATGCAAAAGCAGTGTGGATATGGTGACTACACAAAAAAAAGAACAAGGTAGAGTTCTCTACATGGATTTCCTGCAGCTTTTAACACTGTACAACAGATACACTTGCTTTTGAGGGAAACAATCAAAAATTTTTGTAGTATTGCACCAGTCAAGCCTGAAGTGCCCTGTTGCCCAAAAAACTGACAAAAGCCAGTATAAATGTTCATATAAGAAGCAATGCACAGAAGTATCAAAGGGAATGTGGCAGGTAACATTACAATAAATTCACATCTTATCTGACATGCATATACTATTGCAGCTGGGTGGGGGTGGTAAAATTTTTTACAACTTTCAAATATATTTTGTGTAGCAATAGCAGATGGGTATGAAATCATGCAAAAGTAATATACTTGTGTATAAAAATCAACCCTGACCTTTCAACATTTGAGTTTCCTTATAGATCAGATGTAGTATTAGACATCAAATAATACTGAAGATTCCAGCTAAAACGATGTACTTATGAAATAAGTCATTGTTATATACATAATTTATATTTTTGGACAGAAATTATTCAGAAACTATGTTGCTGTTCATTGCATTAAAAATGGCCAAAAAAGCTCTGATGACAAAAAAAAAAAAAATTTAAGACTTGTGTTTACAGATTCCCAGTTATACTGTTGTCATTTACATCTCACATGTTGAATAAATGTGCTCCCCAGCCAATTTCTTAGCATCAAAATTACGTTCTTACCACCTACAGTTATAAATTCTATTTCACTAAAAAGTGCCTCTAAACCATTTTCAGAGGGTGAATGAATGTGATGAAGAATGAGAGACTTTAAAGCATTATACACACAGATGGAGACAGGCTCTTACTTTTAGTTGTCCTACTACCATACTCAGTATACAGCTGTCAGGAGTTGGCTGGTGATCTTGCGCCGTTATGCTGTGAGCAATTTTCGTAAACGGAAGGCTCTGCCAAAGAAACATGAGAAAGACAGAAAGGCTAATTATTTTTTATACAGCCATCAGTGAAATACCACCTTGGTGAATAAGGTGTGTGGGCTGATAACACTACATAGAGTTCACTGGAAGTCGCTTTGGAGAAAAGCATCTGTTAAATAAATGTAATGTAATGAAACAACCCCTTCCCACAAGGCTGTGGGGCTCCACAGCCAGGGTTAGAATGTTTAGCTTAGCTGTTGCCTGGATGGGACTAGTAGGGCATATCATGATCTGGCCACTCAAACCAACACACACACAGACACACACACACACACCCCCATCTGAACCGCTTGTCCCATAGGGGGTCGCGGAAAGCCAGAGCCTAACCCGGCAACACAGGGCGTAAGGCTGGAGGGGGAGGGGACACACCCGGGACGGGACGCCAGTCTGTCGCAAGGCACCCCAAGCGGGACTCGAACCCCAGACCCACCAGAGAGCAGGACCCGGTCCAACCCACTGCCCCCGCAAACAAACACACTACAGTCAATTTAGAGTCACAGATTCACCTGAAACACTCTCTTGGGCCATGGGAGGAAACTAGAGCACCCAGAGGAAACCCACAGGCAAACTTCATATAGATCAAGCTGGATTCAAACCCCATGTCCAAATGCACAGAGGCAGCACTGTGATGAAAGAGCACTACCCGCCAAGCCAGTGTGCTTCCCAATACATAATTATGAAACTAACGAAGATATACTAAGGTTCAGTGTTTAAAAAAAAAAAAAAAACAGTACACGCATTCTTTCCAATATATTAATAAGTGATATACATGTTCACAGGTCTGCACAGCATTAAATAGCTCCTTTGGATTTCAAAGTGAAGTTTGGACGAAGAATTTAAAAGAGGCTTTGAGGATTTAAGATACAAGCTCATGGCTCTTACAGAAAGTTTCTCAACAATCGCTGCTTTTCCCTGGAATTGCTGTCCTTCCCACGTAAGGCATGATTCACCAGTCTGGAAGAGAGAGGAATAACGTAACGTAGTAGTCAACCTCGAATGAAGAATGGAAGACTGGAAAAGAGTCCTGTTCCATTTTCAGCCTTTCCTTTTGATTTTAACACTCTCCAGTGGAGACAAAACAGTTGAAGAAATAAGCAAGGAGACGATGCAAAAGTGGCATGACAGCATATGGATCTTATGCAGATATGGCTGAAGAGGTTTGATACTCACATATATTGCTCCGAGTTGGGTTCTGTCTGTGTCAAACACCTGGTAGTAGTGCTGCACAAAGCTAGATCCTATCTGCTCCCAAATTGGCCTGTCACCCATCCTGATTCACCTGGCAACAGGCACTGCGGAGGGAAACAGGAAGTTTCGGTTTAGTTACATGTCACCCGCAAGAGAAGAAATCAGCCTGTTGATCAGCCAGTTTGCTGCATATGATCATCTACGCTTACGCTCTGCTTTGGCCTAACTCGTTATGACTATCTTTTCAATACCCGAATCCCGAGCAAACCGCCCCGATCGGTCTTCACCGAACGAATCGGAGCACCACAAAGAAGCTCAAAGACAAGAGCAGCTTTGAAGATCTGAGTTTCAGGAACAGGAACGCAACCAAAGAGGTGTCCCTTCTGCTCATCCACACATCGGTTCCTTCGTGTTGGTAGCCTGCTGCATGGAGCTCTGTTGAGCGCTGGGTTCCCACGTCAAATCAACTCCAAGCATCCGTACCAACATCAGATCAGATGCCATCAAAGGCAAACGCTTAATAGGTACCATCTCCTCTTCAGATTAAACACAAAGCCACGCTCTACCAACTGTTTGGCAGCAACTGCACCCCCCCACCCCCTACACAGACACACAAAAGAATCTGGGAGAAGTACATGCACTACATGACCCTTCTGCCCACTGCTCCACCTACGCACCGTGGCGGAGAGCACGGAGCTGAACTTTTAAGAAAGGCTGAAATTTTTTTTCGCGTTATCAGTAATGAGCTCAGTGTCAGGACATTCTTTGGTTTTCCCGAAAGAAAACAGACAGCATGTCATGTATCTAACCAGTGCTGTCCACTCAAGCCAGGGTTCTTAGGGTTGAGTTACACAGAAGTCCAATCTACAGCATGCCGTGAAAACCAGCCGAAGGAAAGTACACCGTAGACCCCGATACAAGGCGGACCAAACTACCATCCCGCGTTATAAGTGAGTCGGGGTGAGTAATGAGTTTCCAGTGTTGACAAAGGCCGAAGAAAGTTTAACTCTAGTTTGCTGCCGAGACAAGGTTAACTTAAGTAAAAGCAACCGTCCGCACACGCGTGCGAGCGAAAATACGCGATACGTCGCAGCGTACATACTTCGGAAATACTAACAACACTGAATAAAGTGCAATTCAACAATTCTTACAACACTGTTGACCTGACAATCTTTGCAAATTAGTCTTCCAGTATCTGAGAGATTTAAAGCTGTACTGCTTTGGAGCAAGAGAGCAAAGTTACACCGAAAGATTGCAGAAACAAAGCCTTTACAACACGAGTGACAAAAATGACAGATCTACTAGGAACCGTTCAGAAGGTTGTTCACAAAATGTCAACTTTTTTTCTCCACCATAGTTGTGTTGTACTAACCGTTTTATTGCACAACTTTACTTTTCGACTTTTGGAAATGCGTTTTGGAACCACCCAGATTCTGAACACATGGAATGGAACTGATAGAATAAAAAAAAAATTCGGGGCTCAAGCTCTAATCGCATTATATGCAATCCAGCGTTATCTCAAGTCTACAGTGTATGTGGCCAGACAAATAAATAAATAAATAGATCACATGACAGGCACTTCAAAATTGCTCAATTAGTGTCTTAAATTTACAAGTGTACAGCACTTGTTTTTATTATACTGCACACCAGTTTACAGGTAAATTTGGTTAACTGAGAAATAAGTAGCCAGAAAATTGATTCAAATTATTCCATGCATTCACAACCTTGTCACAAACAACATTTAACAGAGATGGGGGGGGGGGGGGATTACTAAATGGTTATGAAACACCAATAATCCCAATTCAATCATAAGAATAAAGTCTGGGAACACACACTACATCACGTGGAAGATCATTCCTTGACTATTTACAATTATTCATTTAGCAGACTTCCTCCAAAGCAAAGCACATCTCCAAGAACAATACAAAAAGCCCATTAGGTGTATTTGCATATACATCTCTGCAAAATTGACAGAATCTTTAAAATATTCCACAAGGTACCAAGTCAAAACAGACAGAGCAAATTCCCATGTCCAATTCTAATAGGAAGAAAAGCTTGGAAAGTCACAAATTTTTTTTTTTTTTTTAAGAAAAAGCTATATATATATATATAATAAAAAAAAAAAAACAGCCATATAAAACTATGAATGCAAAAAGTCTGATGAGTGAATAAAATTAGAAAGAAAGAGTGTCCTATCAATTTAGCCAACACAGAAGACTCAGTCAGAGTAGACTGTCAAATATGTAACTGAAAGCCATACGCATCAAGAAAGGGGTACAGCAGTTCCTCTCCAACTCTCAGTAACAAAACACTTTTGGTACCATCAACCTTTATTGCGCCACCTTTTTCCGTTTAGAAATATTACAATCAGTCATTTCATTCAATCCCTTGCCATGAAAACTGTCAAAAAACATGATTATTTGCACCGTTTGCATTTCAACCACATACAGATGCGTTCGCTTTACTACCGAACGGCTCGGAAAGCCCGCATACGTCGCGCCCCATCGTCGTACAGATGAACGCGAGCTCTTACGCCGTCTGCATGATCTGGGGCAACTGCTCAACCACAATCACCTAAGTAATAATTCAAAACTGTTACAGATTTTTCCACGGAAAACCAGTCCTTCGCTAGCGCATCGAAAACTATCAACGGTTAGGTTTAAGTCATGGCGGGTACCACTGGCACCTCATTGCTCCTGGGATGTGGACTGAAACGTGGGGTTTAATCCAGTTTTGCCTGGATGAAGTCAGCATGTTCTCCTCGCAATGAAATGGGTTTTCTCGCGTTTCAGGTGAATGCACGAATGCGAACCGCCCTAAACACGTATGTCCGTGTGTCCGCGAGACGCCTGCAGCGGCCTGGCATCCCATCCAGCAGGTACCCAGAATCACCTCCTTTCTCCCACGATCAGCCCTGAATCAACACAATACTGTACTGGATACACACATTTCTTGCAGCAGATGTTCCAAGTCGGTTGATCTGAGAATATTTTATTTCAGCATTTTCTAAGACACAGAACTGACAGAAGGCAATGAGATCAGCACGCCCGTTCGTTCAATGGGGGTACAGGTGGCATACTGGTCGAAGCCATCGCCTCTGGGCTCAAGAGACTGCAGGTTCAAATTCCACCTCCGTTTACACTGGAGCAATTGAGGGTACTGAAAACAGAACTGAGTACAGCATAAACCCTGCATAATAAATTACTGTAAATCAAAGTAAGTTCCTTACACCACCAAGTTGCTCTAGAGAAAAGCATTAGCTAAATGAATGAATGTAAATGTGAAATACAGCGTACTTACATGTCGAGCATGAATGCATAGACACGGTGCGCTCGCACACGTGCCATCCACTGAGCGCGTGTCCGCGGCTCAGCTTCCATGATGCGGACACCGGCGGGAGCGGGAGCGGGAGCGGGAGAGCGGCGCTCGCGCATACGTCTGGTACGCGTTCGGTGAGCTGCAGTGCAGCAGTGCAGCCTCTAGGGGCGGTGTAACGTCACGCGGCACGAGAACACAGTAGCTAACGCATCGCATGAGGACACCCGCGAAGTGCGAGTATCGCCGGCGTCCGAGTTCACGTAGCAGCGAGCTGCAGAACCGGCAGACTATCGCTACACAAAAGTATATGAGGTGAGTGCCAGCAAAACGCAGCGAGTCTTACACTACTTGTCATCACCTAAGAGTCCAACTGACACACTCGCTGCTGAAGTCGAAAAGAGAGACTGAGAGGGACCAATTTATTTAGGCAGCCAGCAGGCTAGTAGCTTAGCTTGCTAACGATAGATACCGTACGGTACCCACAGTGAGTGAAACAGGATCGCCAACTACAGCGGTCAGGCTCACGGCTGTCTTACTTGGGGGGGGGTTTACCGTTAGACTCTAAAACTGAGATAAGGTTTAGTCTGGGTAGCAGCGGACTCCGCCGCATCAGTTTTATTCACACATTGACTCATTGACTCAGTCACCAACATGATGATTCTGTCTGTCCTGGTTTTTCCACTGCTCAGCCGCACTCTGAGAAGGAGAAGTCGCTAGAAGCGCGTCCTCGGGACCAGCACGTGTTTCCATTCCGTGCTAAAAATACCCACGCGGCTCCAGCCGCCTCGCGCGCGGCGCACCTCTCGCGCACAGGCCGCCCGAAGTCTTGTTGAAGTCCCTCTCTTTACAGCATAGCATAGGCGTGTCTAACACACTTCTGCTGAACCACTTTCAAATTCATGCCATCATCAAAAAAAAAACCATTTAAGCCACTATTTTGAAAATCACAAGAACGGAAAAGTCCTTATTTTAATACTCACACTACCTGACAGTTCATTTTAATAATGCGCTCTAAATCACTACATGTAACAACTTACCGAGCGCCCGAACGGCTAGCTACTACCGTTTCCCAGTTATGGCGATCAGCAAGGCTGAGTCAATCCGCGTCTACCAACGGGAGCATGCGCACAATGCCGGACCAGATTTATTGAACCCTGGGAAATGGAGTTTGTATTTCCTACAAGGCTCTTCTTGTCGTTGCAGGCCTGAGCCGTTTTGGTACTGCAAGGCCCTGAACCCCAAACGAGTGTCCCTCATTTGTTGTCCTGGAGCCACATTATGTATAACCTCTTAGTTAACCTCTTACTTCATTTGGCTTGATTCAGCTGCAGACTGATTTCAAAAAATAATTTTACAATTTTTAACAATTACCTTAACCCCAAAAAATAAATTATCTGATGCATTTCTCCAAAGCAACTTACATTGTTAATGTACCAACAATTATTTACTAATATATACAGATGGGTAACTTTACTGGAATAATTTAGGGTAAATATTTTGCTCAAGGGTACAACAGCTGGAGGTGGGATTTGAACTGTGACCGTGGGTCCAAATGCAGGACCACTCACCATTGCACTATCAGCTGTCCCTACCACTTTAGTCATGGTCAATAGTTTAGATTTTTATTCTAGCTCTTCAGAGATGTGATAATTGGTTGCTTAAATTACATTCACAACTTTGTTTTGTTATAAATGAAAAAATCAAATAGAATCATTTTCATTTTTCACAGTTCCTTAATTTATTAATAGATATATACTTTTTCTGACACTAGAATCAAAAACTGGAATGGATATTACGACTATGGTGGTGATCTATGCAAGGGGTAATCAATACCAATTCCTGCCATCCAGGGAATGTCTGCTTTTGTTAGAAGTGACGTCCTTGTGTGATATTAATTTTTCAATTTCTTGGAGGCTGACTTTTGTAAACAAAAATTCTGCTAATACTTTTGAATCTGACCTGTTAGTTTTATATTTGAGACTAGTAAAAAAAAAAAAAAAAACTTTTATCAAATGTAAGAGTCCATAGCGAGGGCTGCAGCAAAAGCTACACAGTAGGAATACTGTGTGCTTAATCGGAAATAGGAATGAGAACTAGCTTAAACAATATGTATGATTACAAAGCATTTTGCTGCTGTTTTGTAAAATAAAAATAAAGATGGTTTCTTCAATTAAAAATGCCAATCACAGCTTCCTGAATTAACTAATCATTAAAAGGGAGCACATTATGCATAACTTTACCACTGCTGTAAAAGTGCAGTTTTCATGGACTATGTTATGCTTGTCTTCACCAAACTGAAATATATTAATAGCAAGTAGGTTCACATGGTGTTTCCTGTGACAAGCTATATTCCAAATGTTTCCTTAAAACTACTCTCAAGGCCCAGAGTGAATAATTTTGACATACCCAAATTAAAGTTAATTCTATAAAAGTCTGGGTAAGCTTGTGTCAGTAATATTTAGGGGCAGCTGACAGCACAATGGTTTGAGCTGCAGCCTTTGGGTCCAAAAGTTGCCCGTTCAGATCTTACCTACTGCTGTAGCACCTTTGAACAAGGTACTAACCCTAAACTGCCCCAGTATCATCTACCCAACTGTATAAATGGGTATTTAGTTTTAGATGCCTTAACACTGTTGCCTTTGAGAAAACCATAAGGTAAATGCAAGTTGTAACACTTCATAATAAATTTACTAAAAAAAAAAAAAATCTGCTGTTCATTATGGCATGGTATTAAGGACTGTAAATATGCATTACAAAGCATAGGACTAAACAGGAAATTACAGCTTATCACAGAGGGCAAGAGCTTGATACTGGAGTTCAGCTATGTGGCACACAAAAATGGTGTAGCATTACATCTCCATTAATTTATGTAGTACTTATGGTATTAACGAACTATGAAACTTAACAGGAAAGGAAAATCATGAATGCTTTCTACAATACCCCACATACTGATTTATTAAAACCACATGTAGGTTCAAAGTCTTCCTTACAACAATGTAAAATGCTTCTAGATTGCATATATAGAATTACCCCAATCCCCTCTAGATCACTTTTATGGATAAACACTGATACATACGAATCAAAGCAGAGTAGATTTAAAAAAATACAAAAATATTGCGAGCGCTTTCTGAGGGCGTGAGATGTTGCAGATCACAGATACATGTACATTTGGACAGCACTGCGTTATTTTCTAGATTTTATTGAAATGCATCTAGCAAAATCCTAGGTGCCTCGGCCTCTTTTTTTAACATATTTATAATATGTACTTAGGCTCTTAAGTGCACATCAGAACAGAATGCAAAACGCTTGCATTATTTGCTATGTAAACAAAAAAAAAAACTGAACACACAACAACAATGTTTGGGGAAAAAAAGACACTGAAGAAAAGGGAGAGGAAAAAAAAAAAGTCACAAATGTTTAAACATCATCATATTACCTTCATACAACCCTGGTCAATAGGTGTGACCGCTCAGGTCTTAATGACAGACACACACGTGGTGGGATGACAGCAGGGAATGAATGCTCTTACACACCCTAGAAAAACGATTATCGATCCACAGCGACGCGGATTCTTTTTCTTTTTTTCCAGTGCGGCGGCACCGTTCGCTGGAGAGAAGCGCCGAAGTCCAAGAAGTGAGGGAAAACTATGGTAAAGTCTGATAAAGTAATGGGAAAACGTGGTAAAGTACGGTACTGTACACACTGTAGCCAAAGCCGCACTGGTAGCTAAAGGCAACTGGAAAAGGACGACTAGTTTCGAGCTAAACCAGTTCTAACGGCGGTGTAACAAAGGGCTCCGCTCGTTTGGTATATCCGTTATTAAAAAGGGAGTCGCGCGCGGCGCGCGGCACGAGCCCTCCAGTCTCACGTTCGCTCGCTCACTCGCTCGCCTGCCCGTCCGTCCACCTTCTATCCATCCATCCATCCATCCATCCATCCATCCTTCCTTCCTTCACACCTTCTTGCGTGCGACCGCCCCGGACAGCATCATGTCCCGCTCCCGCACCTCCTCCCGCAACTTGGCCTCGGTCACTTTGAGCTGCCGGATGGTGGACTTCATCTCCTTCATCTTGATCTCCATGAGCGCGATGATGTCCCGCTGCTCGTTGAGCTTCTTGAGCAGCTCGGCGGCCGTGGTGCCGGTGCTCAGCGCGTACGGATGGTCCAGGGAACCCAGGGCGCCTCGATCCACCGCGGCGTGCCGGGGGTTCTGCGAGACCGGCGCCGCGGAGGCCGCGGAGGTCGTAGCCGTCTGCACGTCGCAGCCGCCCGTGGAGCCCGCGAAGCCCGGCGGGAGCACCGCCGTGAGGCAGGAGGAGCCGTCCCCCTCGGCGCTCAGCTCAAGCGGGCCCGCGGAGGAGCGCCCGTTCTGGCCGCCTCCTCCCTGCGCCGCTTCACCGCTGTCCGTAAGAGCTCCGGCGCCCACCTCCCCCGCGCTGCCCTCGGCTGCGAGAGACACCACGGAGGTGATGATAGGGGCGGCGGACACCTTCCCCTTCCTGCCCCTCCGGTTCTTTCGCTCGTTGACCCCGCGCAGCGGGAAGAGCGTGGGCACGCGGATGCTGTAGGTCTTCCGGCCGCCGGGGAAGTGGATGCTGCAGACGCGGTGGCCCGTGGTGGGCTGGAAGGTGCTGAAGCAGCCGCTCACTCCGGCCCGCGAGATGTTCTTCAGCCAGATCTCCCTTTGCGCCGTGTCCTTCGGGAAGGTGTAGAAGCGCAGCTCGCGGTCCCGATGCGAGTTGTTGTAACAGCCGGGGACGCAGCACGTGAATCCGGGCATGCTTGTTTCGACGTGGAGCCTCGACGGTGAAAAGCGCTCAAAAGTTTTCTGTTATTTCATTTTGTTTTGCTCGTCCGCGCGCTGCCGCGAAGCCCCGCAGCTCGAGAGCGGAACTACACGTCCCACAATGCTAACAACTTCCGGTTTGTCTTACCGCGCCCTCGCGCTGGGCGAAATATTCGAATTTAAGTGGCCTTTACGCGTCCCACTGAGAGTTTAGGAGGCAAACAAGCCAAATAACAATAAGTCTATGACAGTTAAGCATCATTAATGTAAACGAAAATAGCATTACCTCTAATTTATTTCAGCATTTGTGTACAAACACATAAAACTCGTTGGAACACCCAGCGACACTGTAGGTACAGAATCACGTGGAGGAAAATTTAGCCTGAGGCGCTGAGTGCGTTGCACTGAGATGTATCTTGAAGAATAACACAAAACGTCTGTATCCCTGCCCATTGCAGAAATGTTACTAAGAGTTCCTTTTAAAAAATTGTAGCTTTACCTGTGCCTTGCTTGAATCAATGCATATTCGGAAGTATCATGTACACATTTGATTTGTACCAGCAGGGTTGGGACTTCAACATGGGGAAAAACCTTGCCTTTTATTTTAGGCAAACTAACTTGTAGATGGAAGACCTATCAGTTTAATTTTTGTTTTTTTTTTTTTTTTTTTTTTTTTTTGATTGAACAATCATGTTCTGTTTCTCAACTATACAGCAGCAAATCATTGACAATATGTCAAGGAGAACAGTTCATGTTGCCAATCCACTATGGTACTTTTTCCTATCCTTTCAGACAGAAGTCCCTCAGCAAGGTATGTCAGTGCAAAACACCAAAATCTGTGAACAGGTAATCTGTTCCACCAACCTACTGTATCAGCTCCCCACCTAGTATTACCATCTTGAGAATTCCTCAGAAGGTTCAGAGGAGTCAGGGATGTGTGTAGGAAGGGACTTTTAGGAAATTTGTTTTAACTGGTTTTCATAGCCTGTCAATACACACACACACACACACACACACATTTTCTGAACCGCTCGTCCCATTTGAGGTCACGGGGAACGGGAGCCTACCCAGCAACACAGAGCGTAAGGCCGGAGGGGGAGGGGACACACCCAGGACGGGACACCAGTCCGTTACAAGGCACCCCAAGCGGGACTCGAACCCCAGACCCACTGGAGAGCAGGACCCGGTCCAACCCACTGCGCCACCGCACCCCCGCCTGTCAATACATTGTCAGTGTTTTTCAGTGGTTCCAATCAATGTTCCCCTGAAGGCTTACAGTCAGTTTGTGAGGATATTAGTTCTGTTGTTATCTTAATGTGGAAGTCAGCATAACAATCCAGGTAATCTGCACATTCACACCTGAAACTGTTGAATGCTGGGTGTTCCACCCTTTGTGACATTGCTGTGGATAAATTCCTTCAGGAGTTGATACAGCAAATGGTTCTGTCCACGGTGCACAATTTCACACACACACACCAGAACCCAGACTACAAAAGATTACCCTGTACCCTATAATAATAACTATTCAAGATTCAAGAGTTTGTCATGTGTACAGTAAACAGTTTGTTACGCCATACGATGAAATTCTTACTCTGTGAATCCTCTCAGCAGCCTATGACATAAATTGTAAGGACGCAAGGAAAGAAAAACAAGGCGTAAATCACAAATTTACAAAAATTAGTATTAGTGCAAAAATCCAAGAGACGAAGTTATATACGTATCTAAAGTGTGCAGCGCGCAATGTAAACATGGAAGTCGTACACGTGCAAAGTCCTGCAGAGGTAGATTGGGTCTATTCGCAGTCGAAAGGTGGTGCGTATTTGTGTGCGCGAAGTATGCGGAGGCAGTCTGTGGCCTCTTATGTTGTTGGCGTTGTGGAGCGGATGTGTATGTGTGTGTGTAGGAGGGATGGGGAGTAGTTGACGCCTCTCGGGCTCAGAGGGTAATCTGTGTTTGCCGTGATGGGTGGAGAGGTAGTGGATGGGTGTTGTTCACAAGCCTGATGGCCTGAGGGTAAAAAAAAGAGAGAAGTTTTTCAGCCTTGAAGTTCTGGCTTTAACACTCCTGTAGTGTCTGCCTAATGGTAAGGGTGTGAAAAGGCTGTGCTGGGGATGACTATTGTCCTTGATGATGTTAATGGCTCTCCAGATGGTTCTGGCCTGGTAGAGGGTCTCCAGTGATGGTAAGGATGTTCCAGAGATGGTTTGAGCAGCTTTCACCACTCGCTGTAGCGCCTTGCGCTTCCAAACCTGTTGTTCCCATTTGATACATTTTTTTTTTACAAATATTTTCCTGCTAAGTTATACACACTTTGGATAATTTAATCTAGTATTTTAATAATAATAATATTAATAGTTTAATATTTTCCCCGGGGGTGCGGTGGTGCAGTGGGTTGGACCACAGTCCTGCTCTCCGGTGGGTCTGGGGTTCGAGTCCTGCTTGGGGTGCCTTGCGGCGGACTGGCGTCCTGTCCTGGGTGTGTCCTCAGCCCCCTCCGGCCTTACGCCCTGTGTTGCCGGGTGGGCTCCGGTTCCCCGTGACCCTGTATGGGACAAGCGGTTCAGAAAATTGTGTGTGTGTGTGTGTGTGTGTGTGTGTGTGTGTGTATTTTCCCCATTTATACAGTCTGATATTAAGTGAATCCATCTAGATAAAGTGCTAAAGGAACACTTAGTCTGCAACCTTTAAAGTTAAAATCTCGTTAACTGTGCCATAACTTCACCCACTGCCTTACTCATTAGGTTAATAGCCCTACGGTAACACTGTGCACACCTTCACCGTCAGGATGTTAAAGAAGAGGCCGACCAGCCAGCACCTCTCCATTAGGTTCTAAGCATGCTTCCTGTGCCTGCTCTCCAACTACATCGAAAAGAACTTGGGGAACTTGCTGCTCCACCCCCCTCTCTGGGACAAACATTTCTGAAACTCACAACAATGAAGTGAAAGCAAGTAAAAAGTAGGTTTGGTTTAGAGATGCAACTAAGCTCTGTGTATTTTAATGTACCTTGTGATTCTTTGACATAATTATAATTTAGATAATATACTGAAGCTACTTTCTCATCTCCAGGGACCTTTTCCTTCTAGATTTCCTTGATGAGACTGACCAAATCTGAAATGTTGAGCTACAGGTTCTCCAATGTTCCTGTGTGGTTCAGTACCGTGAGAGGACACAAAGGGGCGCCATGTTTTAATAAAACAAAAATCAGCCAGCAGCGCATCATCCATCTACAGGAGGTTTATAGCCCTGCAAGGTAAGAAAATATTAGGCTGCACATTGCCTTGGGAGGTTATGTTTGTGTGTCTGCAGAATTCTCCATTACTGTGTAAACATCTTAAATTTAATGCAGAGCACAGAGTTTTGGTGCTCCAGACTGGCTCAGCCAGTATAGTAGAGTTGTCATCTTCTGACTGTGATTAGGGGTTCTCCAAGAATGGCTCACGCTGCAGACAGATTTGGAAACAACTAAACAGAGTCAAAAATTCACCTCTATCATCCTACCTGTCCTGCAGTCTTTGAGGTGGAGATTTATAAAGCACTTGCACTTTGTGTGTGTATTATGATACTGAGAAGACTGGGGGTGTGGTGGGCGTGAGAATGTAATCCTATGGAGCAGGTCAGCCGGTGGGTACGTGGTGGAGTGGCTACCAGCCCAATGAAGAATTCCTGCTTCATGGCCCTCTCTTCCAACTTCTGCAGCAGAATGGTCAGGCTGGACTGGCCCTGGGAGATGTGCCCCGAGTATGTCTGTGAAATGAGCAGTTCTGTATGAGCTTGTAGCATGGCACTCTTTGTAAATACCCTTACAGCAAGGCAGACAGAAAACAGAACAATAAAAGAGGTGGAATATTTTCCAGTCTCTACTGCACAGGCTTTCCCCCTTACAGAGCTAATTTGTTCCTTAAAAACCTTTCATAAAGTGAACTCTCATACACTGAAGATATATAGTTAACATTAGCTTCAATGGTGAACATTTCACACATTCAAAATTGCTATCCGTTTATGCTGAAATATCACTGGAAAAAAAAGGTTTAAATGGATATAATTGCAATAGTTAACATTACTTATCATAACATAAGAAGGCAGTTAACCTTCATTAATTACTCTATAATACCATAAGGCTGCCTACCTGTGCTCCTTTATCATAGCTATTATGAACTGTACACTTAAATGTTAAACAAAACATACATACATGTGATACTCAATCTATGTACTGATTCAACCTTTAATGAAAAAGCAGAACAGTTAAGTTCCAACTCTGAAAAAGCTGACATGATTGAGATGTTAACTGGTTTTGTTTTAACTGATCCTCTTAAATGCGAATAAATGTTTTGCAAACTGAAGTACATTTATTCATTTAGCAGATGCTTTTCTCCAAAGCAACGTACATCTCATAGGAAATACAACGTATGCACTACATTAGGACAAAAAGAGACAGTTGCAGATGTGTGATTCTTAAGTACAGTTAGTTTGTTTCCTTCCACCATATTCACTGATGTTCATCACACAAGTAGCTGCATAAAACTATCAGAATACTGACGATTTCTGATCACCTTCCTATTAATTTTTTTTGAGATACATATAAAAATTTCTGTACATTACAGGAAGCGCTGCGTAAAGGCTTATCCGGGCATGATCTTAAAGTTATGGTGCAAGACCATTTACACCTTACATGAACTTAAGAGATCATGGGCAAAGGGAGTCTGGAAGAGGTGACTTTTTAGAGGGGAATTAAGTGAAACCATTCATAACCCCAAGTTCTCTTAATCCAGACTGGTGTATCTTGGGGTGACTAATCACCTCTCTGTTTTCTGCTCTCAGTGTGGACACCCTGTTTCTGGTACTCCCTCCTAGTATGAGGAGCAAACTCTCAGACACCTGCGCAGTCTTCCCAGTCCAGTGAGGGCAGGAGGTGAAAGTACCCTGGAAGGCCTTTAGCTCCCCCTCGAGGATGTCCCACTGCTCAGTGATCTGTATGTGGACCTCCAGCAGTGTGTCGTACTCGGCTTTGATTTGGTCAAAGTCCATCTGAAGGGTTTGCAGCTGTAACAAGGGAGACACGTATTAATGCGGGGTCAGAGGTCTGTTTACATGGTTTTGAAAGAACATTCTCCGGAACAATGTAGAACTTCTGGGCAGCAAATAGGTCGATTGTTACACAGCTGAGCTGGAGACTTATTTTCACAACGTAAATACCTACCTTTATACAATGGTGTATCCAACTATGCACTATAAGCTATGTAATTATCATTCATGACTTATTGTGTTTGATAAATGTCTCTACTTGGCCTGTTTTCTCAGTTTAGTGATTCTTACACTGTGGCCTTTGTAACTTTGAGAAATAATGCATGTATCATCATTGTGATCCGTTTGGTCCTTATTGATAACCAAACTAGTCGATGCTCAATGGGGATGCAGTGTTCTTCCCACCTTCAGCAGGGTCTCCTGATAGGCATGATCAAGGGCTTCCCAGACTCTGCAGGGCACTGCATCCCTGTACTCAGCCTGCAGGTGGTTCAACTCCACCTGGGCCTTGATCAAATCTTCCCCACACACCTCGAGTGCCACTTTCACCATCTCCGAGTCCTCAGACACTACCTCTGTGAGTGGGAGGTGGAGTAAATGGGAAAAGGATGACTCAGATAATGTTTATGAGGCTGGACTGCAGTGTTCCTGTGTCTCAACCGATGAGGTTACATTTGACCTTTGGGAGAGAGCAGCTCAAGCTGAACCAAAAAGAAAGGCCCAAAAGGCATGTATTTAAGAGGGTGTCCATTAACTGGACGTCCAGGCTGTGATGCTGGGGTCCTGCATGTGCTTTACTCAGCCACTGAGCCTGGTAGTCCACCACTTTAATTTGCTCTCACAAACACACTGAAATAAAGAATGTAAAGCTAGAAGAATTGAACATATCAGTTATATTTAATTAACATGTTCAGCATCTGCTGTTGAAAAATTATGTGTGCTAAAAATATTTCTGGGGGAGGCCTTGTTCAATAAAAACTCTATTTCAACTGAAGGCGTGCAGCAGTTGTTAAGGATTCATTCTGAATTCTTACCAAAAGCTGTTCAGTCCTATTGCCTCTATGTATCCCACATATGTACATTGGACCCGAAGTCACCCACTGCATGTGGTTCCTGCCCCCAACCCTCTTCTTATGCTCCTGCTGCGTGACTCAAATTGCTGATGCTGGCCATGGGCAGCCTGCGGGCGTCACACTCCTGACAGTAGGCCAGGTACAGCACAGCCAGGGCTTTCTTCAAAACAGTGACCTGTGGAGAAACAGAATATCAAGAGGTCTCAATAAAATATCCATGTTGTTTCCCTCAGAATGGGGGGTGCGGTGGCGCAGTGGGTTGGACCACAGTCCTGCTGTCCGGTGGGTCTGGGGTTCAAGTCCCGCTTGGGGTGCCTTGCGACGGACTGGCGTCCCGTCCTGGGTGTGTCCCCTTCCCCCTCCAGCCTTACGCCCTGTGTTACCGGGTAGGCTCCGGTTCCCCGTGACCCCGTATGGGACAAGCGGTTCTGAAAATGTGTGTATGTGTGTGTGTGTGTGTGTGTTTCCCTCAGATGAAACTGACATTATCCCTTTAGAGACTCCTAGTCAACTAAAACCTTGTTTATTTCCCTTAATTGGTACATGTCATATCCGTAAAATGTTGGGGGCACGGTCCTGTTCTCCGGTGGGTCTGGGGTTCGAGTCCCGCTTGGGGTGCCTTGCGACAGACTGGCGTCCCGTCCTGGGTGTGTCCCCTCCCCCTCCAGCCTTGTGCCCTGTGTTGCCGGGTTAGGCTCTGGCTCCTCGTGACCTCCGAATGGGACAAGCGGTTCTGAAAATGTGGATGTGTGGCATATCCGTAAACTTAAAGTTCATCAGACTAATATAGGGCAATTCGAACAATGTTTTAATTTTTTTATGAACATGATTGGAGATGCTTTTTTGCTTAGCCTCATATTTTAACTGTCAGTACATCAGGTTTTTGAATAAGAAGAGCAAGTATACTGTTATATACTGTTAAAGAATAAGGTCTATATTTTGTTTCTTATAAAAACTAAAATACAAGCTGCTTTGACAGTGTCTCTTTTTTTTGTATGTATTTACTGTACTTGCCTGTTCTGTATTATTTTCTAGTGAATTTAAAAAAAGCCTACCAATGGACAGTTTGGTAGGACAATACCACGCCCCAGGCACCGGACCATGTTTTGGAGCATCAATCCTGGGGCTGTTTTTGAGTCACTGTTTTCTCAACCCCGAGTCCTTGCTGGTGGAATAATCTTCGCACCACAAACTAAACACTCACCTACTTACAGTGTACTTTTGCCTACAGAAGCCAATTCCTGTTTCCTAGTGCTTGGCAGCCACTGTTTAATGCACTGCTAGCAGCTGAACTGCACTTATTAACTTTGTTTTATTGACTCTTATCTTATTTTCACCTTTAATCACGTTCATGCAGGCATAACACAATGTGGCTGTGAACATACTAATGCTTTGTGATTTCTAAACATCCCACTATGTTGTAATGCTGATGGATATCTTCATTTGCAGTAATTCTAAGTATTAATGTCAGTACATTTGCAGTTATTTTGTATTTTTTGATGCTCTTATCTGAAGTATATTTTCCATCTTTTTGTTCTTGCTGTGAGATTAGATATATCATGTTTCTGCACTCGGCCCAGGTGACGACGGGTGTTAGCAACGGTGACAGCAGCCACGGGGGTATTGATTTCCCTTCAGTATCTGCTGAACTCACTGCTCACAGATGGCCTGCAATCGGACTCAGGTGAAGGCTGAACAAAGGCTTTTGTTGGGTGGGAAGGGAAGAACACTGGGTGATGCTCAGTAAGAGGAGCTCATTAAGAACACAATAGGCAAACTGAGCAATAGACACAGCTTGGGGTTGTGGGATGGACTCATACTCACCACAGTTCAGATTTGGTTCACACTTTCTCCTCAGAAAGTCAAAATCAAAATAGGTCTAGAAGTATTTGCAGTTCTGTGATCATTTGACAAGTGATTTCTACAGTGTGGCTTAACCTCATCAACACACAAATCCATAAATCCATAAATCCATGAATAAGGAAAGCTGTGAGCTTAGGCTTCTGTTCTTTTCCAAGCAAATGCACAGATGCTGCAAGGCTACAAATGCCAGCAATCAGACAGTGGCTCGTCGCACTCTGTGCAAGCAGAATACAGAGCAGGAGCACTCGGAGACCCAAGCTGTGCTCCATCACTACAGCAGTTTCATAACTTACCAAAACAGTGGTCTCTATATTTCATTGTTAATGTGCAAAGCACTTCCTAATGACTTGCTGTGTCTGTCTGGTTCAGGTCTGGATGCCTCACATCCATGTCAGGTGCAATATCTATGTGTCACAATGGATCAGTGGTGCAACACACTATAATGAGTCATTATAATACACATATTCCTTGTTATCCACCCCAACTTGTTCCTGAAAATGGACCGAATGTTGAAAAGCCAGATAAGAATGTTACTTATTTTTGGGGGATAAAATCCAATTTGTTTCAAAATCATCTCAAGGTCACCCCAGAATTATCCTAAACAATGCCAAATATCATAAGGAAAAAGTTGTATAACACATTAAAATATAATGCATATTAATGAATGATAAAATAATTTTTTTTAAAATTATTTCATGAAGTAAACTTGCTGTGATAGTGTGTGTGTGGAATGGCTTGAGGAAGATGATGGCCAAATGTAACATTTAAATAATGGAAAACTGGAAGATTAAAATACAATGGTGCAAAACAGGGAATGCAAACGCAAACAAGTGAGTACGCAAGCGACACCATAGAATGTCAGAGAGCATGAGTACATGGTTCCCGTAATTCACAGGTGTCTCAGAGTCCCTCTCACACAGTTGCTTGGAGCAATTTTCAAATGAAGTCTTAGTTTATTTTGCTAGACTGAATGTCGCAGACAAGATAAATGAGAATCTAACCCAATTAAGGACAATTGCTGTTAATAATCCTGGACTGAATAAGGGAAAAATTGGATATCAGGAGATCAAATAACAGGATGAGTGTAGCAGGTAGTGCAGTTGATGAGGTGGTAGTAAGTCAGTACTGTCTCTGAAGTGGTGATTTTGGTGGCTTAGAGTGAGTCAATGCAGTAACTGTGTGTGGTACTGAAGGGATGCAGTGTATGTGTGTAGCAGTGGTCAAGCCTCTGGGTCAGAACTAGAAGGAATATTAGCTGGGTCTGCAGGGAGTCCCACTTCTCTGTCATGTTGCTGATGATCCTCTCCAGGCGCCGACTTTCCCGCTTGAGGGCCTTGACCCCCGACCTCTCCTCCTCATACAGTGCCAAGACACGTTGTTCACATCGCTCTGATACCATCACCAGCAGTCTGTGCAGGGGTTCCAGCTCACGGATTTGACCCCTTAAGCACACGGAGAGAACATACTGAAACGTCAGGTAACCTCATTCAGTCCTACAATATGCCAGTGTTATATGGTTGCATAAAATCCCTCTGCTTACAACAAGAAAATTATGTGCACCTTAATGTGTTAGTTATACAACAACATATTTAAAATTAATGTAGTGCACCAACAATGCATAGCTAATGTGATTTCATACTCATTTTTGAATGCAAAAAGCAGTGGCTTGTAGGTTTTAAAGTCCTCAATGAAGCAGTTAGAAACCTCCCGGTAGGCCTGTGTGACCAACGAGCAGATTCTTTGTAGACTCACACCTAAAATTCAGCTGAAGTGTTTGCACTCATCACCTAATAAGTCTCCCAGTATCCAGATTTTCACTTATCTGGTCTGCAATTATTAATATTCCTTATTATTAATCTGTTCATGTTTGCATTTCTCTGATCTGCAACATTCAGTATGCTGTGTAAACTGAGACCACATTTGAAAACTGCGTCAAGCAGCTTCATGAGAGTTTGTGAGATGCACAGCATTCTGGGAATCGTGTACCCACACTCTCAGTTGGCGTCTAAATCCGTGTGGTCTCACTAGCATTCTCACATGTTTGTGCTTTAATTTTCTAATTATTCACTCATTTAAATGTGACATGTAGCATATCTTCCTCAATCCGGTCTACGGACACGATCATGGTAAATTTACTTTATGAAATAATTATGAAATCATTTTATTTGTTCTATTTTAATGTTACAAAACTTTCTCCTTATGATATTGGGTATCATTTTGGGTAATTGTGGTGGGCTTGGAATGAAGTGAAATTTTTCCCCTTAAGAAATAATGGAATAAGTAATTTCACTGTGGAGGTGTGGTGGCACAGCAGGTTTGGACTTTGCCTGCTCTCTGATGGTTCTGGGGTTCAAGTCCTGCTTGGGGTGACCTCCAATGGACTGGTGTCCTGTCCTGGGTGCTTCCCCTCCCTCCTCCAGCCTTGCGCCCTCTGTAGCTGGATTAGGCTTCGGTTTGCCACGACACTGGTTGGGACAAGCACTTTCTGTGTGTGTGTGTAATTTCAATGTTTAGTCCTTTCTCAGGAACAAACTAGAACCAGATAATGAGGGATAAGCGTATTGTATTTCTAACCGGTGTCATTGTGCCTTCTAAAAGGAAGTCTCTTTTAAGCACTGACACCAGTGGTATTTCTGACTTGGTATACAAATTTCAGTTAATGAGATAACTACCTGATCCTCCAACAAATGAAGATGAATGTTGGTTTGCATTCTTTTCAAATTCTGAAATGGTTTTAAATTACATTGTTTCACAGTCTGTTACATTCAGCTTTATAGTTATCAACTCACCTCTCTTGTTCTGAAACTGAATAAAATATGACAATGTATGTCAACTAAGGTGGATCTGCATATTTAGCAAGTGTGCTGGGTTGAAGAATGATCTGTGGGACCTGGAGTCTGTGCTCTTGAGACCTGGGCTCATTTATGTTCAAGGCCTGCAGCTTTCTTCTCAAATCCCCTTCAAGTAGCTCCAGGAACTGTGGCTTTCTCAAAGTACCATGGAACTCACCACACCTTGAACATACCAGAAACAAAGGTCAACACATGATGCTGAATGGGGGGCAGAGAACTGATACCCCCACACATCACACTGGCAGAAAATAGTCTTCCTAGTCTTTTATCTATGTCTCACCCTTCACTTCATATGAGAACTATGTGATTTTGCATTCTGTGCGAGTTTGTTTTTCTTCACCTAACATTTTCAAAGTCAATTTTAGGATTGATTGGGATGGCTCCATTGAACTGAGCTGATTTTGTACATTTTTTAAATTAAAACATATATCTGTAGTTCCTTGTCTGTCCCACAAATGCAGTCTCTTGCTTAATCATATGTGAGGTCATATGAGCAAGCCAGGTAGGAAGGTTCTCTGGTGCACCCACAACCTTGGTATGAGGCAGGAAAAATACATTTTCACCATACTTTCTCCATTATTATGTTCCTAGAAAGGCATCAGGCAGTGGTCCTTCAGGGTCCTGCACTTTCAGGGTACTCTTTAGTCACGTGTGGCTGCTTTAACATAACAGGACCTCTAGTTATAATAACAGGGTGTGGCAGAACTTTTCTACCAGATTGCCTGTCATCATGCTGAGAATCTAAAGATATTCTGTAGTAAAAAAGATCATTTAGAAAAATCAAGCCATGATCTTGTGTGCAATGAGTTTAAAAACGTGAAGCTCATGCATTAGATATTACTGAGAGGTAATAATAGCAATACTCCCCATACCGACATATCATCACAATCCAACACAACTAAATACCCTAGCAATAGTTCTAGGTTAAGTAATACTTCTCATTTTTCCACACAGAACAGAAATAAATGTATACCTTATTTCGTTCCATTCCTGCACTGGCAAAGGAGGAAACCTGATTCCTTTCTGTGTCGACATCTGACACTGTTGGGGAGTTACTGTCTTTCAAAACCATTTGTTTTTAAGTTATAACGTTAAATTTATTCTACCTAATGTTAAAGACAGCACCCTACCAGCGTTAGTGTTTAGGGCGTTGCCATGGAGACGAAGGACCCAAACAGGACCACAGAAAGTGTCCTCGGCAGAGTCAGTATACCACCTATTTCTGAACAAAATATATTTTTCTATTGTGTTGGTGAACACATAAGGACAGTAAGACTTATTTCTCTATTATTATTATTATTGTTATCATTATTAAACATCAGGCTTCTGCTAGTATGAAGTTTAAAAGCGGATCATTTTCCGTTTATAATTATTATATTTATGTTGAAGGAAAATACTCTCGAATACTTTGTCATCTGTTTTACGAAGTGAAAAATGTTGATTTTGTACAGTGTAGTGTAAAAAATAGAAAACCTTAGAGGTATTTTTCATTAAATATATGTCAAACCTGGAGTGTTAAAAACTTTAACTTGGAGCTATATATGATACAGTTTCACCCGTTTAATGAACTACATCCCCCTCCCCGACTTTCCTCCTCCTCCCCTCTCGTGAAGCGCCACGGGCAGGCGCATGGATTTATGGGTTATTGAGTACTAAGGACATAACCATAGTCCTTTGTCTCCACTACAGAATATGCTCATTTGAACTACAAAACCCAAAACAGCATGGGCAGTTCGACGCCGTAGAGAGTTGGTTATCCGGGGATATCGCTCTGCTGCTCTGGCTCTCCTGTCTATTTTACCCTCTCCCTCTTCCTGCGGATTGGCATAGCACAGTAGAAAAAAGCAAAACAAAACATTACAGGCAAAAAATGGCGGAGCTCGGAGCGGGGAGCCTGCAAGTAGGGGACCCAGCATTGAATTACCAGGAGCGCGAGCTCAACGAGCGATTGAAGCGACTCTACCCGGCCGTGAATGAGGAAGAGACCCCTTTACCCCGATCGTGGAGCCCCAAGGATAAATACAGCTACATCGGGCTGTCCCAGAACAACCTGCGGGTGCATTACAAAGGTACACGGGCTCGAGCGAACGAGCGGCAGCTGGATGATCGGACGGATGCAGCCTTGACGGGCTGTCGACAGGCAACACCTAGGCTTGTCATTGTCTGTTTTAAGTGTGTGTGAGAGAGAGAGAGAGAGAGAGAGAGAGAGGGCGAGATGTGCTCCTCCGTCCCCTGCTTTGTCTGTCAAATAAGAGAAATAAATGTGCATATAATAAATGGGTGACAGTTAGCCAGGAAGCTAGCTCACGATGACATTGTGATTGTTCAGCCCGGACTCCCCCGCTCGCCAAACGAGCGAGATATTTATACAGATTTATTTAGTATATTCAGCTTTTCCTGCCTGTGTGGATGCGGGGAGGAAAAAACATGATACACAGAGACAGATGAGATGCGGTTGATGTCATTTTTATCATGTGTTCACGCGATGACGCGCGACACATAAACAAAAACACGGCCGCTCAGGGTTTGTGTCTAACGCTGACCGAGCCTCCACACCCTTGAATGTGTGTAAGTATGTGTGTCGTGTGTTGTGCCGCCTGTGCTAAACTGCTCTCTGATTTGATGATGGTGAATACGGAGGGAGGTGGTAACAGGTGCCCGCTTTGGGGGGGAGGAGGAGGAGGAGGAGGAGGGCCAGCTGTCGCCTTTTCTCCTCACCACTGCAGAGCTGCGCGCTGTCAGCTGGTCGCACTCGGCTTTACCGCGCTCGTTCCCCGGTGCGATCCTAGCCGAAAAGGGTCACCTCACACCGACCCTTTATCCAGGACCAGGCTGTCATGTCATGTGTCTCATTTTGAATGAGCTGTTGATTTAACAGTTTCCCCATAATTTCTCACATCATGTCCTAACATTCGTGCTAACACAGTGTGTGTGGATTCATTTTCTGTTTAAAATGTCGAAGCTTTTTCGGTGGAGCGCGCTCCCTGATCTGCCCCGCTTTGCATCATTTAGTAACAGTCATCCAGCATCTAATGAACACATAATTTTACTTAATAATCAATTTTTTTTTTCCACTATTCTTTTAACACCCCCCCCCAAAAAAAAGAACATATATTCTTGTACAGCCATTGTTTGTGTATATACCGAAGAGCAGCAGGTGGTGATACGGACCCAGGCCTGAATCCCATCTTCTGCTTTAGTACCCTTGAACTTGAATTTAAACTTCCCTTTAAATTCCGCCAGTACAAATTATTCAGCCATTTCAAAGGGGAGATACTTCTAAGTAGCTTAACATTCTAAGTCACTTTGGAGAAAACTGCAAGCTCAATGAGTAAATGTAGATTTATATCACTGCACTGACTATGTAATGACTATTACCCACCACGGTTAACTTTAATTGTGGATGATGATTACCGTGTTTGAACACAATGATCCCACACAATTTACAGGTACACTTACTGCGCTTGGTTCTGAATCAGAATTGATCCCCCCCCCCGCAGTCCTCAGGTATCCAGGCACCTTGTAGCTGTGAACAAAACAGTGTCTAGGTTTACACAATTCCAGCGCTGAAGGTCAATTAAGATCCGTTTTGTGTAATAAAGAAAGAAAAGCTAGGTTTCGTCTTAAGATTCGTCAGTATTTGCACTTTGCTTCGTCCATCCGAGGTGCTGTTGTCCAGATTGTGTTTTGTGCCATGAATAGGACAGAGATCCATGTACGCTGCAAACAGAGGAAGCTTGTAGGGCATACAGTGTGTGTTCCTGTGGAAGAATCTGGTCAGCTGAGCAGCGGTTTACAGACCTGGTTCAGTTGCCATATTGCAGGCTTTCTGGCTGCAGCCAGTGGTCCAGGCATCCAGATAAGGCTGCAGCGTGTGGGCAACGCAGCCCCGCAACACCGTGGGGTCCCCCAGCCTCACGAGGGAGACGCACTCAGCAGATGACAGACGCAGCTCAGGCTGTCCTCAGAACTCCCCCTCCATCCTCCGCTCCACGTTGTGTGTCAACATTTCCATGCAAATATTTCTGATGTGCGAGGATTGTTGTTGCTTTGTTTCTCCTCTACCCTCGCTTCTCCATATTAGTCCCAGCCGGTCTTTCGCACCCGGCTGATTCAGAGCCCCTTCCTGCCAGCGTTCCGATTTCTTGGTTCGAGGCCAAAATTAAGTTGCTAGGCGGCGAATGTGTTTTTGTGCAGAAGAGGTGTTTTCAGTTATGGAGACACAAGGGGCCTGTCAGGCAGAGAGAGGGAAAGGTGGGGGGACGGAGGTGTGTGTGTGTGTGTGTGTGTGTGTATGTGTGTGTGTGTGGACCAACCGCATGTGGAATGAGCGCAGACCTTGGCATGCAGCCCAGGGTCCCTGACTGAAATGTTCCCTGCACCGTCTGTGTGGAGGAGGAGCCCATGTCCTGGTTCAAAGGTCAACACCAGGAATGGCATATTCATCACTCGAGCAAAATGTATTTCAGCTCCCAACTGCAGTCATAACATGAGAGCAGCAGTGTTTTCCCCATTAAATTTGCCTGGCTTTAACAAGAACAAAGGGATAGTAGCGGTGAACGAGAGCATCGCGCAGAACTAGAATGGCTGTAATATGTTTCGGAATTAAATTTTAGCGGTCACAGCTTGCCACAGCGGGCAAGTCCCTGAAGGTGTTAAATGAAGTATGAAACGGTGCAGAAAAAGGCAAGCTGCAGACCCGGGCACCTAAAAATAGACAGCTTTGATTTGTGTCAGTGTGTGAGAGAGTGTCAGTGTCTCTACGTGTTTGGCGTCATGGGCTTGTGTGTCTTCACGGGTGTGTTTCTGTGTGTCTATTTGAATGAGACTTTTTTTTTTTTTTTTTTAAACCAAAAAAAAAAAATTGTTTTGAAAGCAGCGGGGATTTGGGTGGAATTAAAGTGTGTAGGGGTTTTGGAGTTGAGAGAGAGCCAGGAATGCTTGTAGGACTGGTTAACAGGAAGTAGAGCAGAGTAACAGGGTGGTGTAAGGGAGTGTGTGTAGATGAGACGTTGGGAGACGACTGCATTGGATATGGTAAGGAATGATGTGAGATGGTATTGGGTTTATTCTCCTCACCTTTACAATGTCAGCCGTGAAATTCTAGCCCTCACATGTGTACAGCTGTGCCTCCCAGCCCTTGACGGCGTGTGCTTAATTGCTTTGCCCTTTCCTTCGCAGTTTGTTTGTGTGTATTGAACAAAGACTTATCTGGTGAAATGAACACACTAGGGAAGGAACCCCGGAACATTCCCAGGCGAGAAGCAGCAGTTGAACTCTGTTCCCTTTGTGATTGCCTAAGAGGAATTGCGGTGCCACACAGTCACTTTCAGCAAAAACAGGCTGTAGTTGGCTTCTGGATGTACTCGGTCACCCTGTCACGGAGTCAGGGTCATGAGCCGCAGCCTGGGCAGGTCGTTTATTACACACATTACTCCTGTTTGCGCTGTAACCTTTGTCTTCGGTTGACTGTGCTCTAGGAGTCCCAGTTCATTGTGTACTTGCTTCCTGCACTTGAGCTGGGCGCTTGTGGTTTCTCGCAAGGGATGACATCACCAGTCGTCATCAGCCTGGCTAGGCTCTACTTCTGGAGATCTGGCTGGCCAGCGCCTGCCAGCGCCTGCCAGTGCCGACACTTGATCGGCGGCTTTGACCCTCCCTGCCTCCTTATTCACTCGCACACCTTACTGGCACTGAATGACTCACTCAGACAGGTGTCGGGGAGACCGGGTTGACTGAGGGGGCCTGATTGTGCTCTGACAGCGGGATGGAGGTAGAACAGCATTTCATTCAGGCACATGGAGGACATTACCGGGAAGGCTGCCCATAGGCCCCTGCTGGGTGTAGTGGTCTGATTTCGTGAGCTTTAAAGACAGTCTAGTGTTGCAGCAGTCTCCTCTAAGCAGTATGAGATGCAAGTTGCCCATCCTTGGAATGAATTAAAGGTTAAAGTGGCTTTTGTTTGTCCTCCAAACAGCAGCAGAAGGCCCATCGTTAGGGGTTTCGCCAAAAAGTGCTTATTCAAATCGTGCTTTAAGACCAGATTTTTATTTGCGATATAGAGAAGGGAACAACTAAGTAAATTTAGAGTGTCTTGGTGAATCTGTGAGGCATATTTGGCCAAATCCAGGCTGTGTGTCTCTCTGTGTACTGCGTGTGTTTTTCCACGCCTTGTCCCACTAGTTAGAACTGAATCAGAAGTGAACAGGTGCAGTTTGTACAGGAGTAACACTCTTATTTGCATGCAGATGTGTTTGCGAATGTGTTTATGTTGTCTGTCTTTACATGTTATTTGCGCGCGTGTGTGTCTGCTGGTAACACTGTGTCCCTGCTGCGTTGTTGACTCTCGAGGACATGCCCTTTTGGTTCCAGCGGTGATCTGCCTTCGGAGGAAGCTGCTAAAGTTGAGCAGTGCAAATGTGTGTGTAAATAGAGGCAAGAACACCACTGTGGCTTCTATTTATAATTACAGCGTGTATAAATGAACACTTGTCTGTTAGTCATAACAAAGATGGTACTCTGTGATTCAGATGGTGGACAGCGATTGTGTTCTTTGGCGGTTCCGTCACACTCCTCAGCTTGTATTGTGTTTTTTAAAAAAAAAAAAACAACTAAAAACATCACTGTCTTTTTAGAGATTTCCTAAGCATGGTATGGTTTCCCACCTGTACCAGATTTAGCCATAAACCATATCTGCCAAGTTTAGGTTTTGCGGCTTGGGTTGCGCAGCGGGGTAGAAGAGGGTAAGCAGGCCTGTGTTAGCATGAGACTAAACTGTGAAAGAGTTCATTAATGGTAAGTGTGGTTTGAAAATGCTGTTCATAGTTTAAGGTATGACCTAAAGATTTTTGTGGTCCCTAAGTATCTGACTCACGGAGCCACTGGTGTAACTAACATATTAAGCGCTGATTCCTGGGAACTGCGGGATTCTGTGAATTGACACTTGGGCTGTATTTCATTATCTGAGAGAGCACACCACGCTCCCTTAATCTGCAGTGGTTTCAGTATTTCAGTCTATGTTTATTTTTATTAGTATTAATAAGTGTTATTTTCAAATAACAAAGCAACTTACAATGTTCCATAGTCAACTTTACACCAATTTATCCATTAGTACAGCAGTGTACTTTTTATCCGTTCAGGAGAAGTACTTTGATCAAGGGGTCCGACAGCAGGAGTGGGATTCAAACTGGGACTTTCAAAGACAGTAGCGTGTCACCTGATAACTTGGGCAACCAGTCTGAGGGCAGTGTTATACACAATTAGCAATAACAGCATATTTGATACCTTGTGTACATCGATAGCCGTGTTAAACCATGTTTACTGTAAACATATCTAAAGGTACCTGAGCTGCAGATTGTCAGGATTTTAAACGTCTTCATTCCTTCCTCTCCTAAGAAATCGAAATATGGGTAACGTTAACGAGTAAAGGGGGTGCAGTGGTGCAGTGGGTTGGACCAGGTCCTGCTCTCCGGTGGGTCTGGGGTTCGAGTCCCGCTTGGGGTGCCTTGCGATGGACTGGCGTCCCGTCCTGGGTGTGTCCCCTTCCCTCTCTGGCCTTACGCCCTGTGTTGCCGGGTTAGGCTCCGGTTCCCCGCAACCCCGTATGGGACAAGCGGTTCTGAAAATGTGTGTGTGTGTGTGTGTGTGTGTGTGTGTGTTAACGAGTAAAGCTCAAATCAGTTCTAAATTGCGCGTGCAGGAACCTAACTGATAACGTAGATGAAGCCGGCAACCTGCCAGTTTGAGGTCCTGTGTCATTTTCACCTCCATCTTAAAGGCTCCTTTCATCAGGCTATTTGCTCTCCATCTTCTCGCTTTCAGCAGAAGAGATGCTACCCAGGAAAATGAGCCCGTTGGTTTGCTTGCTTTTTGAAGAGTGAAGTCACTGTCGGAGAATTTTATTAGTCAATTTCATTGATACGTGCCATTGTTTTTATCCCGAGTCTGAGTCTGTGCAGAGGAGTGAATAATGAATATTTCTAGGCAAGTTTATAACTTTTTTTAAAATGCCACATGCACTCTGATGTATACTATAACTATTTATCCTGTTTTATGAGATGTAACGCAGTTGAAAAGGATTTTAGAATAACTGGATGGACAGTAAAGATGAGTGGAGATTTCTAATGTAAAGTAAATATTAATGGAGGCTGTCTGTTTGGAGGGGATTTTTAGGTCGTGGTTAAGGATTCCTAGGAGGGTTATGGGCTACAGTCTGTCTTTATTTGGACAGGTTTTGGGAAAGATTAGTGGACATCGGATTTTTCAGTGGATCGTTTTTGGAAGTGATTTGTTGGATGGAGTTTTTAGGTCTGGCTTCTTTAAATTGCTGTGCCACACATGAGCTAGTTATATGGTAGTTTCCTGAATCAGTTTAAATTACGTTTGGAGAGAGTGAAATGCAGATGTAATCAATTAGTAATTTGTTACTTAGCTGACACTTTTATCCAGAGAGACTTACCGCATTTGACCCATTTGTACAGTAGGGCATTCTTACCATATTAATCCAGAATAAATTCCTTGCCCAGGGATACTACTGCCAGACTGAGATTTGAACATGGAACCTTCCAGTTATGTGTACGGGGGTTAATTTGGTGCCACTTGTGTTCTGGAACATAATCTGGATTTCTGCTTCCCTGCTACTCCAATAGGTCATGGGAAGAACCACAAGGACGCCGCATCGGTGCGAGCCACACACCCCATACCAGCTGCTTGTGGGATCTATTACTTCGAAGTGAAGATCGTCAGCAAGGGCAGAGACGGGTAAGCGCCCATGCATTCAGTTGTGCACTTCTCCATCTTACCCACGTGTAGTTCTCCATTTTTAGTACTTTGAAGTTTATACAATCCAATGAATTAACATTTGACCTTTCCTTTTTATCCAGGTACATGGGAATTGGCTTGTCTGCTCAGGGTGTCAACATGAACAGGCTGCCTGGTAAGTAAGAGAGTGGGGTTTTGACACAGCTAAGGTGCTTGTTGAGGCGATGCACAGTCGGGGCAGACATGATGGGTGGGCCCTGTGCCCTGAGATTTCCTGAAGTTTCAGAAGTTTTCATCAGGAGTGTAATAACTGATGTGTCCTCAAGTTACAGCCTTTCATGCCACAGGGTGGGACAAACCTTTTGATTGGACACAGAAACTCTGTGAGGAGGGGACTTCCTTTCTGTGAGTTTGGCAGGTTGGCCATCATCTCGACACAGTGCTTCTATAAAGCCGCTGCTCATCCTTTCTCTGCTGCTCCCTCCCATTCCGATCACTTTCCCTCCCTGTAGCCCGTGGATTACTGTTCTCACAGATTGTTTTTGTGATTCGTCTCAGAGTCATGCAACCTGTCTTCTGGGTCACTGTTTCTTCCTTTCTTTAGTCGCTCCCGCAGTGGAGATGTCCCCTTATCCTCTATACTTCATCACAGTGGTCATGGAAACACAGAGCTGAGCTGTGTTTAACTGACGTGTGGCTACTGAGTGTTGTCGCTGGTTGTCCGTTGATTTGCAGGGGATTGGGTCGTTTTACTTGACTAGGCTTTGTATTTATTCCTGGGTTCAGTGGAGAGAAAATCTTTCCACTCTGAACACTGAGCTGGCCATCTGAGCACCGCCAATGGGCTTGCCTGGTTTCCTGGTATTTGGTCTAGTCAGATGTAGTCAGGTGTTGGGACTGTTATATTTGTAGTGAGCAATGTTGTGCTCATACAAAGGGGTGCCAAGGCATCAAAATGCTCCAAAATCGAACCTCTTCGCTGCTGGGTGATGAAGCTCGTCATGAGTGATTGTTGGGGACTGTAGTGTGGACAGTGATTTGTTTTCACAGCAATCTGTTCAGATAAACTGAGTGAGTTTTTAAAAAATCTTTGATCATCCTGGAGTTTATTTCACTTACACACATTTTCATTTCATGTATTTTATGTAAACCATTTAGTCTGGAAATTAGTATCTGTCTGTTTAAATCATTGATGTTTTTAGGTCGTTCGTAGACTGACATGATCAATTTTTTTTTTTTCTTTTACTACAAAATAAGTGGATAGCTGCATTGTGGAGTACATCTGATTTGTTCCAAGATTCCACCTCCCCCTCTCACTTAGAACTGCTGAATCTGTCTACATACATGTACATTTATTTATTTAGCAGATGCTTTTCTCCAAAGCGACGTACATCTCATAGAAAATACAATTTGCGCATAATAATTTCTGTTTTTTAAACGTTTACATCACATCACATTACATGAGTAGCTGCATGAAGGTTTATCTGTTCTTCAACAGGTGTGATCTCACAGTTATAGAGCATGAGCATTTACACAGTACATGAATTTAAGAGATCATGGGAGAAGTGAGTCCGGAAGAGGTGAGTTTTAAGACTCTTTTTAAATGTAACGTTCCTAATAGGAATGTGATTAGGAATTGTTGATATTCAGATAAAGTTTTAGGCAGCTACTCATGTGATGTACTTTAGTTCATATGGTGGAAAGTAACAAACTAACTGTACTTTAGAATCAAGCATCTGCATCTAAGTTACTCTTTCTGCTGCCGTAATGCACTCATTGTATTTTCTGTGAGATGTACGTCACTTTGGAGAAAAGTGTCTGCTAAATGAATAAATGTAAATGTACATCTTGTTAATGATAGTTATTGGTAAAATTGTTACAGGGAGAAATACACACACACACACACACACACACACACACACACACACACACACACACACACACACACAATCAAGTAGTTTAAATGCATAACCTCCAAATGAGCCTTTTGTCACTGTCCTTGATTCTTATGTAATTCATAGTGTTAAGCAGTTTTTACATAGAATAATTTGTATTTGAAATTTTTCAGCATGTAACAATTGGAAACAGGAGTTCACTTGTCTTGTGGAGGCCCTTAGTCATTTAATTGGCATTGACAATCAATGATCGTTTCAAGAAGAACATGGTAAATTTGTGGGAAACTTCTGTGTGGGTCCCAGTAATGGAGGTGACAGAGGATGATAAGATCTTCACACATGGAAGCATAGACCTGTCTGTTTTTTTTAATACCAATGTGGTTCCTAAGAATAATGCTGATTAATGCAAGGACAGAAGACCCACAGACTGCAGTATGATGGGTTTGTGATGGGAAGCATGGTGATAAAAATGTGGTGAAGGTGTGAAGTTAGGTGTGAAGCGGGGGAACTAATCATAACAGTGGAAATGCGGAGGTCTGAGGTCTGATCACTCTCTGGGTGTGTCTATAGGGTACATGTAGGCGTATGAGACGTATGTATAGCGCCTGTGTTAAAATGTGTGGCTGTAGAAGTTTTCCCCCAGCTGGAGTCTTTAACCATTAGGCTGTTAATCAGTCTCCCCATATCTGGTTTTTCCACTTATCCACTCTGTAATTATTAATACCACTTGTCGTTGATCTGTCTGTATTGTCATTTATCCAGTCAGCATTATTTGCTTTGGCCTAATAAACTGAGACCACATTTGAAAATCGTGCCAAGTAGCTGTGTCGCAGAGAACGTGCAACACACTACATTGTGGGAGCTGTGTAATCGCACTCTTAGCTGCAGTCTAACTCACTAGTGTTTTGTGTTTGTTTTCACATGTTTTTCTTTGCGCCCTTTGTTCTTCATCTATGCGCATGTGACGTATGGCCTACGTTGTCCGCAAGCCAGTCCTCACATGCTATCACAATAAGTTTACTTTACTATAGAATTTTTTCAGAAAATTATTTTATTTAGAAATTGTACAGTGTTTCAGGTTTGAATTTGCAATGGGCTTGGAACATTTTAGAATTTTGCACCCCTAAGAAATAATGAAGCATGTAATTTCATTATCCAGTTTTTTTTATATTTGTTCCCTTTTCAGGAATGAATTAGGAACATTAAATAACCTGTGTGTGTAAATGTGATCTGCCCCGGTCTGTAACCTGGGAAAGTACTAACTGCCCTGCACATCATATTGATAGAACCATTATTCTGTGTGACACCTGTGTAGTATTAAAAATTGAGTAAATTACTTTGAACACGTTTTGTCAGGTGAGTCCTGATTTAAATGTAATTTAATGACTTTAAGAACAATAATATCAATGTTGTTATTTATTATACTAGTTGGGTGTACCAGTGTGGCTCATGACTGGCGCACCTACCCATACACACCCATCAGTTGCCAGAACCCCAGAGCAGTGCAGCAGACCCAGCAGACCCACAGCCTTACACTGGTGTGTGTATATAGCAGCTAACACTGGGCCCAAGCAGCACTGTTGTTAGCAGTGCTGTGGTTTGGTTGAACATGGCCATTGGTGTGTACACTTTGGCGTAGCCTCTTACAGTACAGCTGTGGTAATGGTGTGTAAGTAGCCAGTGTCCAGTTTTAAATGACCCCTGCATCAGGATGCAGAGATATTAAACACACATTGACTGAAACCGCTTGTCTCAAGCGGGGTCGCGGCGAGCCGGAGCCTAACCCGGCAACACGGTGCAGGACTGGAGGGGGAGGGGACACACTCAGGACGGGATGCCGGTCCGTCGCAAGGCACCCCAAGCGGGACTCGAACCCCAGACCCACCAGAAAGCAGGCACAAGCCAAACCCGCTGCGCCATCACACCCCCTACAGATAATAAACACAAGGAAATTGTAGATGCAAATTTCACATCCAACAATTATCTTGTGTGTGTTTTCAGTCTCTGTGGCCACTACATGATTGGCTGGCTCTCACCCATATGCTGGATCTTCGTGGCCGCTGACTCGTATGCTTGGTTCTTGGCAGCCGTGATCAGCAGAGGGGGCGTGGCTGTTTAGTGGCTGGCTCCTCACTGGTGCTGCTCTTAGCCAATTGGATAAAGCTTTCCTGCTGTTCTGGCCAATGGCTTTCATGCTTCTGCCTGTTGGATGGGGTGAGTTTTTCTCTAGGCCTTTGAAATTCTTTACACCCCATCCAACAAATACTTCAAACATGGACTGATTAACAAAACAGTTTGCTGCCCATTTAGGTGGATTTGAATCCTGTTGATCTGCCCTGCAATGTGTGTAGGAATGCGTTTAGGTTTAAGTACAGAGTTGATGTGCTGTGCTTTCCAACGACCTTCTTGTCCCATAATACTAGTTTAAAAAATGGCCTGGAGAGGGTTTGCATGCATGTGATCTTGAGTCCACTCATGTATACTGTTCATTCTCGCATGGTCTGACTGATGGAGGGGGTGGTCTGGTCAAGTGCTTGACCAGCCTTTCTGAAGTATCATGACTTTTTAAAATCTTGTTGACATGATTACTTCACAGTCTTGTTAAACTTATTGGAATATGGTGCACCATTTAAGAAACTTTCCAAATCACCATTTATGATAACATATTTTTCAGTGTTGTTAAAAATGTTGTGCAAGTAAATCCCTTCAAACATTGTGGCTTTGCCCATTTTATTTTGTGGAAAATATATTGAAACATTAATGTGACCGGTCCGTTTTCTCGTGCCCGTATCTGGTCACCTGAGGTCCAGTCATATGCTCAGATTATCCGTGTACAGTATTCATGCTTGCTGGCAGTGTTTGTGTTGGGTCTGTTCCCGTATGTGAGTGTGTATAGCGACCACCAGACATTACACACGGGCAGGTCTTTGGGTCGCGGGCATCCCTGTGCCGCGGCTCAGACTCCAGGGAATGAAAGGCCATCCGAGGAGTGGACCGCAGAATACTGACGTCGCTGCCCTTTCGCCCCATTCCAGGTGTTTGTCTCTCTACGTGACGGACAGTGTGAGCTCAGCAGGAACTCTCTAGCGGGACCAGGTTCAAGGTTGTGAATGGGGCCAGTTCACTGCATTCTAAAGAGCTTTATTCGAGAGAGAGAGGTCGACCTATTCAGTACCGCCAGCATGTTAATCTGTAGTGTATTACATTAGTATGTGACTGTTAGCCTGCTATAGTTCACAGCTATTAATTTGAATTTTCAGTGCACAAAAGCCACACTGATTCTATTCAGTCACTTCAGCTGGTGAAATAACCTTTACGTCCAACATCTTCCACACCATTCTGTTCTTTGCAATAACTTCCAGATGAAATGCACAACACACAATGTTTCTTTTGTAATGCATGGGGCACTTTGTGGTGAATTCTGGTATGTGCAGTGCAGTGTGGATCTCTGGGTATTGTTTCTCTACCTGCTTTTGCGTGTGTCTGAGATCAAGTTTCAAGGCCTTGGCAAACCCTTCAATGCCACGGAGTGTAAACTAATGGATTTGTGCAGTAATGATAGGTAGCCGCGTGCCCGTTACCATGTGCCCATCAGAGGCCAACACAGCACACCTGCGTGCGTCCCTGAGCTTGCTTTATCTGCTTTAGTGTGGTGTACTTGGGATACATGGTTACGGAGTGTGTAGCACGACCTATCACAGCGGTTGTGCAATCGCTGCTAAGCACAGCTGACCCGAAGGTGGGGCTCTGCCCGTTTCATCAGCGGGTACAGCGCACACACAGGCAGCGAGAGCCCGGCTTTGGTAGCATTCCGCCGGCCACCACCGGACGAGCTAAATCTGCCTAATGCCTCGCAGTTTACACACGACCTACTTCTGACTTGTTTTTTTTTTTTTTTGTATTTGTTTGTGCCCAGTCCCTACCCCACACACACTCACATATATAGATATACACGTACACACACTCTCTCTTATGGTGCTCATATTTAAAAAAACACACACTTGCATCTCTTATTTCCACATTATGGACTTCAGACCTCCTGCTTTACCTCCCTAGGTGAGGGTCTCACTCATAGGGTGTGTCTGTGCACGTGCACCCACACACACACAAATGTCATCATTGCCACACATCTACGTGTTTTTATTGACGAGACATATTTGGCGAGGGAGTTATATTTAGCACAGCATGTGGGAAGTGTGTTACCCAACACTGGGCAGTGTGCAGTTTGACGCTTCACTCGCCCTGCCAGTGTAAAGCCACTTGGGCAGTGATAGAGTCTGGCTGTTGTCTGCGGGTGTGGGGTCACCACCAGGTGCTGAGGATCCAGCTTTGTGTCTGTCTCTTCCGTTTGGGCCTCTGCACCAGGTTCCATGTGGGCACCCTCAGCTGCGTCTGCTCCAGTTGAGCACACCTGGATGTAGACGGGTCACTGTCCCTCCATGGCTCTGCCAGCCTCTGTTATTCCTTTGGAAATCGTTACATTCTCTTTTTGTTTGTGGAGCGTGAGAGCGGTGGCGCAATGGGTTAGACTGGGTCCTGCTCTCCGGTGGGTCTGGGGTTCGAGTCCCGCTTGGGGTGCCTTGCGATGGACTGGCGTCCCATCCTGGGTGTGTCCCCTCCCCCTCCGGCCTTACGCCCTGTGTTGCCGGGTAGGCTCCGGTTCCCCGTGACCCCGTCTGGGACGAGCGGTTCAGAAAGTGTGTGTGAGTGTGAGAGCACCTTGAGTCCCCGCGCTCACTTTTACTCTCTCATATACAGATACAGCAGAGGCCAGCATTTCTCAGCTCATGGTTCAGTGCTCGATCACAGTCTGGGAAGCTGGCCTCAGGGTTTAAGTTTCAGGTGTCTGTTCCTACTCTGGTTTTGGTTGGTTACCCTCATTACTTGTGAATGAGCCTCTCTGAGAGCAGAAGCTCAGTGATGGTTAAATAAAGAGCCATTGCAGAAGATGTACGCAGGCTTTGTTGTCTGGAGCTTGCTGAAAGTGGAAGGTGTCACCATGGGAGCACTCTTATTTACTTGTATATTTATCGATGTACTTGTACTTATTTATTTATCTCACAGTTTGCGCCCAAATCAGTTACTTAGAGTGATTTACCAGTTTATACTGCTGGACAGTTTTTACTGCAGCAATTAATCAATATTGCCTTGGTCATGGTTACTACAGCAGGAGGCAGGATTTCAACTTGGATCCTTGGAGTGCAAGGCAGCAGCTCTAACCAAGACACCACTCGCTGTCCCTCTTACCTGTTGACAGTTTTATCAAGAAATGATGTAATCCAGTGTCCCCCACGTATCTGTTGAATATCAGTCCCATGCTGCTGGTCCATGTGTTCATGTCGTATTTTACAATGTCAGTTTTATCCAGACCCTCTTCCTTTTCAGGCTGGGACAAGCACTCTTATGGTTACCACGGCGACGACGGCCACTCCTTCTGCTCCTCAGGAACTGGCCAGCCGTACGGCCCCACGTTCACAACGGGCGATGTGATTGGCTGCTGTGTAAACCTCATTAACAACACCTGCTTTTACACCAAGAACGGCCACAGTCTAGGTGACAACAAAGCTGCTTTTTGTTTCTGAGACTAGTATTTCGTGAAGATTTGTTTGCGTCTCCCAGCTTTTTTTAATTTTTCTATTGCTTGGCTGCTGGGCGAGACCTTAACTCTTCTTTGAATTCAAGTCAGTTCTCCATTTTTAAATATGCTAATGAACACAACTGTCAAGGGCCAAGGTCGTTTCCTCACCGCACGATAATAACAGTAATTATCACAGCACCTCGGATGCTTATATTGTGTTTTTGTCGCAGATCCTAAAATTCTGCACGGAGCAAAAGCATATCTAGCATCAACGAAAGGGTAAAATAGGCACTTATGTCTGGCAATAATTGGCTCCTCTGTCTGTCTTGTATGTCCTTCCAGGGGTAGCCTTTACAGACCTTCCCGTAAGTTTCTTCTACTCATTTTCTGTCCACATACTTCCATTGTTGATACCTTGTTTCATACCTTTACAAGCAGAGGTGTAATTATATGAGTGTAGAATAAATTGATAGAAGAAAATGTCCAGGCTCATATCTTACCATAGGAAATTGCTCAGCTGAACTGCATGTTGCTTAGCAATATCATTGTACAGGTTGGAATGGCTGTGGAAATGCACCTCATCAGTATATTCATGCTTGCTAGCACTTATGTCACACTTACGTACAGCACCCATCATGCAATGGGAGGTTTTATGCCTATAGCTCATATCTGTTAAGAATCATGGGAAGTGAGTAAGAATATTAAGTTTCAAATGTAAATGTTAAGTAACCCACTTTTTTTAATTGCCTCCACTGTCTGTTTTTTTCTCTTACCAGTCCTTTCTTGTTCTTCTTACTTCATGCGCTCTTCATCCTCTCGTCCCTCAGCCGAACCTGTACCCCACAGTGGGTCTTCAGACTCCAGGGGAGATTGTGGATGCAAATTTTGGCCAGCAGCCCTTTGTCTTCGACATTGAGGACTACATGAGTGAGTGGCGGGCCAAGATCCACGGCATGATCGCCCGCTTCCCCATCGGGGAGAGGCTGGGCGAGTGGCAGGCCGTTCTGCAGAGGTGAGGAAGGCACACGCACACGTACACACAAAATTACAGTTTTGCGCTCTCTTCACTCCTCCTTTTGCTTCATTACAGAGACGTGTGCTGTGAGATTAAGAGTATGATCTGCAACAAGTGTGTGAATGTGTGTGCTCTCCTCAGTCAGTGGGCCACAGTTACTACACATTTTTCACATCATGTCCAAATCTAGTTTCGCACTCTATAGAGTGTGTGTGCGGTTGTGTGTGTGTGTCTTTGGCCTTCTGGGGTTTGCTGTTTAAGTGTGATTAGTGATTGAAAGCTTTTAATCCAGGAAATGCACGCAGCAGCTTGAATGCTGCTGAATGCTGTGTTCAGTGTATTGATGTCTTATTTCCCCTTTCCTTCTGTGGTCCCCTCCAGCATGGTGTCTAGCTACCTGGTGCATCATGGGTACTGTGCCACAGCAATGGCTTTCGCCCGGGCCACGGAGACCAAGATCCAGGAGGATCAGAGCTCAATAAAGAATAGACAGAGTGAGATTTACTCACACATGCACATATACACACACACAGCGACAGCCATACCATTTCCTTAGACATAGTTTAACACATATTCTTACACATTTAGTAACTGCTCCAGATATATACAGCCATTCTTGAGATTACAAACCTAATTCGTTCCTGTAAATCTGTTTGTCAATCAGTATAACAAATACCATTATTTCTTGTGGGGAAAAATTCTTAGTTGTTCCCATTGTTCCAAGCAACACTGAAGAACACTCTAAAATCACCTGTAATACAATACAGTAGTAAAAATTATAGTTAGTAAAATTTTGTTCATTAAACAGACAAATACTGTAACAAAATACAGTACAGTACTATAAATAGAAACATTTATCCATGTATATGTATGGTGAAGAGAAAGGAAGGAATACTTGAGAAGAATGTTACAAACATGAAATATGATTCCTATTTTATCATAAATTATGGTAAACATAATAAACAATCAAGTTCACTAGTTCAAGAAAGCCAAGAGGCAAGAAGGTGACTATACTACATTAGTTAACCCTAGATTAGTTTGATTTTTGACAGTAAATAACCACAACGCAGAGTAAAAGCTTGAGGGAGCATGGAAATTAACATTGTGATTGTTTCCACAATGCTCAGCATCCGAAGATGACATTGGACCGCTAGGTGCCAGTGCAAAACACGGTGCTGAATAAAAAAGATTGCAACAGAATTTTTTGTATTTTTTAAAAATTTCTAAATAAGATATCAAGCTGAGAGAAAACATGTAATTCAAACATTTGCAAATCAAGGATGGGTGTAGTAAAACCTAAGGTAAATTTGGGTTCACACATGCATTCATGTGGCACCATCCTGCCCTTTTCCCCTCACATACCCTGCCCTTCTATCCCGTGTACAGGAATACAGAAGTTGGTGTTAGCGGGCCGGGTGGGGGAAGCCATTGACGCCACGCAGCAGCTCTATCCTGGCCTCCTAGAACACAACCCCAATTTACTCTTCATGTTGAAGTGAGTAATCTGGACCACAGGCTAAATTTACGGAGTAAAATGGTAGCCTGGAGCACAGGTCAGTCTTACAGCTCGTGTGTGAGAGAGTGTGTGAAAATGCTTAACAAATACTCTGTGTCTGTGTGTGTGAGCGTGTGCACACCTGTGGGTGTGAGCATTTTGATGTTAAACCGCGAGTGGCTTGTCGCTGTTTCTACCTGCACTATGACTGCCAGAAAGCTGCTTAAGTGTCTGAAAGGGAGACAACGTTGCCAGAGAAATGCGCTCTCTGGCTGCCATCATATCAGATCCCGCCCCTTTTGATGAACTGCTATAGCCAGCGTTCGATTTGGACATCAGCTCCGGGAAGTTGCTGATGTGAGGTTGACGAGTTCTATGCTTCAATTCTAGATGGAATATTTGTGTGGCTGTGTGAGACACTTAGAGCAAAGATAACATGAGGAACATGTTCTGTTCTGGAAGTGTTTCTGCTAGCCTACAAGCACAACCATGTGTCAAGGGCCTCCGTGAGTTGTGGGTCTACTTGCACAACTCCCATCAGATGCGATTTGACACACTGCTTGTTACCCTTTAATAGCAGAGTCCCAAATACCAGCAGATTCAAGTTGTGAGTCTCCTTTATAATGGGCTGTCGACAAATTGCCAAACAGCTGGTAGCCTGTGATGAGACCGGGATTGTCGAGGGATGAGTAGCAGATACTCAGTGGGTACTGTGACAGTCCTTTGGGTGTGTGATGCCACGGGCAAGTTAACATAGTTATTGCCCGGTTATAGTCAGGGTTAAACCACTCATGGCATGATTGGGTTAATGCCTCTTCCTATGAGGTTCTATGACTGGTACCATTTTAAACAGTTGGAATACAGCAATATATAGTTGTTGAAATAACAAATTACACATTTAAAAATGAGCACCCAAGTTGTAGAATTAATTTAAAAAACCCAAAATAATATGGCCGTGCCCTTCGCCGGGATTTTTGCCTGCACCTGATGCATGTCTCTTAATGATAGTATTTAATGTACTGATGAAAGACGCGGGCCATCGCATGGTTGACCTCGGACTGGTGTCTGGTTTTTTGCAGTGTTCTGTGTTTCTAATAAATCACTCTGTAGATGCACCTCATACTGCCTTAAGCCTGGTCACTCCTTGGCGTCCCCCATATGTTAAAACAATGTGTAATAATTTTTTACCTTTGTCCATAATGTCTTATGATGCAGAACAAGCACAATAAACTATAGCATAATATATAAATGATAGAACATAATGTGTTTATTTTGCATTTAATTTCACTGTTTTTATTTTCCCCTACCAAAATACAGGAAACTGTAAAGAGACCTTACCTCCATTATTTAAAGTTGGGTATACACTACAATGTATGTTTTAGGTATAAATGATGTATAAATAATAAATCCCAAATAATTAATGAATATCAATCTTGATTTATCAAACATCTGAAAGCAGTGCACTTTTGGGAGCTACACTGAGGTTAATATCATTGGTTGGTCATGCAGGTTCAGTCAAAGACTATGAAGTGAATATGAGTGAATATGGTCCAATGGGGCCAAAGTGTGCTGTTCTTAACTGTGTATGGCATTCACTGGGAAATGACTGCAAGGGGAGGTCATTGAAAAGGTTCAAGACTATGCCTGCCGTTTCACATCTGCAGGTTCCACAGCGTTGGGGACCTTTTTGCTTTCTTGAGTACAGTACATTCCTTCACACTCTGTAGACTTGTCGCAGTGTCGCAAAGACTTCAGAAAGATGTGCAGCAGCAAATATTTTGACATTGTCTTTAAGGCTGTAGCGGTCATAGCTTTTTCACCTCTTCATGTTATCATTAAAAGCAGTGCTTGGTCTCTCAGATAGAATGTCAGCGCTCACTCTTGCATTACTGTCTTTGAAATGCTTCAGATGAAATGAATACCTTTTCCCTGCTCATTGTGTCTGTTCCATGTGCTTGATTCAGCATTTCAAAAGTCTTTTGACCACTTTTCTGGAGCCTTACACAATATTCAGTTGCATATCTTTGTCACGCTGTTGAAGTAGCATAATTTGCGGCTGCTGTCACAAAACTGGGGTTAACTCTTGGGTGTGAACTGAAGGACTAAACAAAAACTGGTCCTACTACTGGTGCGCAGTCATATTCCCTTGACCTTGACAACTGCGCCACCGCACAGTCGCAGCACATGAGACATGGGCAGTATGGTCAGTCTCGGTGCTCGTAGGTTGTTCCTAAACAGGCCCCGTGAGAGTCTCTCAGACTAACTTGTGTGTGTAAGTAAAAGCTTTACACCGTTCTTCACTCATACATAGACTAGTAGCGAATGTGCGGGGTGGACCAGGTAGACATGGGCAATGTGAGGCCCTTGCGTGTCAACGCTGAGAAGGACTGCACTAGTATCATATGATGCAGGGCTGGGCGGCGTGCTTCTGCGCTTCCAGACACTCAAGATTACAGCAGCTGCGGGAGTGTGATCGAGACCCACCCACACAAGCACCGAGAAGTTCCTCACTGCAGCGCACACCTCAGCGCTCCACGCACGATACACTCTGATCATCTTCTTCCCTCTGTTTGGGGATGTCTTTTATTGGCATGCTGTTTCCTCAGACCTTTTGAGGGGTGTCTCTGTGTGTTTGTGCGTGTGTATGTGCACAGGCTTGCTTGTGCTAATGTGCCCCACCTCCCCGCTGTCCCCCAGGTGTCGGCAGTTTGTGGAGATGGTGAATGGTACAGACAGCGAGGTGCGCTGCTTCAGCACTCGCTCCCCCAAATCCCAGGACAGCTACCCCGGCTCACCCAGCCTCAGCCCCAGGCACGGAGCCACAAACCCCCACCTGCACAGCACAGGTAACATACGTACAGCACATGGCTCTGTGTGCAGGGGCAGTTTTAGAATAAGGTGAACTTAGGCAGACCACCCTGTCTAGGGACAGCAAAATTTGGGGGCCCCAAGTTTTGCAACTAAAATAAGATTTCCCCCCTCCTCCCAAGGCTACAATTTATTAAACAACTTTGCTTGGTAATAAACAGTTTTATTAGAAAGTAAAACATCTGCAGCCTCCTATAGTATGTAAACATTGTAAAAAACATTGCCATCCCATGTCTTTGAAATGTTGCAGCTTTGCAGGTAACATTTTTTATAAAATGCGCTGTCAGCCTTTGCAGTAAATTGTATAACTTGTTTGTTTTGTTAACAAACTTCAGGTTTGAAAATAAGTTCTTTAAATTTTCCTCTATATTCAGTCTTTATACTACAAATTTGTGTTCTGTGCTATATGACCTCTCGGGCAGAGGGTGACAGAGACCTTCGCTCTTCTTTGCCGGTAGAGTCAGTTCCTGACAAATGGGGAGAGGGACAAGCTGTGGCTCAGCTGTGCTTCTGTTCACATGTATCTCCTCTAAACCCCACACTCATCTGGCTCTCTTGCCACAGCCACAGACAGCCCTACGTGCAGCAACGGTGTCACCAGCAAGAACAAGAGCCACAGCAAGTACCCCGGTATCAGCTCCAGCTCCTCCTCATCTCCATCATCCCCCTCCTCCATCGTCTATTCTGAGTCCAACTCCACAGACTCCACCAAGTCCCAGCCACACAGCAGTGCCAGCAACCAGGAGACCAGGTAAGTAGGGGGTGGGTGTGGAGTCACATAGGTCTGCAGCTATTTTGGGGCCAGAGCGAAAACCTCTGGTGAAGTTCCGGTCTCTGCGGTGGCCAGGTTTAAGGGGTAAAAATGATAAAATGGGGGGAGGAAAGGCAGCTATGAGAGACAGGAAGTGATGGATGGAGAAGAGGAGAAAACATAGTCTGTTCTCCATGAGCTGCTTCACCTGAGGTTCCTCCCTCCCTCCTCCAGAAACACTGCAGTGGCTTCTCTGCGCACACCTTTGTGTAGCTTATATAGGGTGTGTTTTATTGATACACACGCCCCCTTGTGGACAGTCTGCACCTAGGCGTTTACAGTGGTAATAAATGGTGGTCACCTCATTATTAATGAAAAATCAACTGATGTCTGTGATGAACGTGTACATAATGAGAGGAAGGTTGCATGCAGTTGTATATATGCCTATGTTTGTGACATCCTACTGTTTGTCTGTGTGTGTGTGTCCATCAGTGACAGTGAGATGGAGATCGAGGCAGAGCACTACACCAACGGTGTGGCAGACAGCTCATCGGCCCGCATCATGAACGGCACATACAAACACGAAGAGATCCTTCAGACGGACAACCACAGCCTAGGCAATGGTCTCCCAGGTGAGTGTATCTGGTGCTCTGCACACAGGCACAAACACTGTCACACACACCTAAACTGTCACACTTTCACTTCCTCTGTCACTCCCCTCCTCTGTGCGTGCGTGCTGCCGCTCCTCTCTGCAGTTCCCTGTGTACAGCTCCTCAACAGGGTGGGGGTCATTGTTAAGGAAAGAAGAGATACTGTACTTTGGCCAGAATTTCTCCTCTAGAGGGTAACAGTAAATGTTTACTCTTGTGGTACAAACGAACTTCAACACACGTGGGTAAAAATGAAGCCCTTGTGCAGTGCGTTTACGCATACCTGGTATTAATAGGATATATGCTTTTCACAGCTGATGCCACACACACATGATAAATAATGCAATGGCCAGCTGGTTTTTCTGTCACCCACTGTACAAAAAGTTCCAGAAGTAATGCTCACTGTTCCTACTAAATGGCTGAGATGGAGCCCTGACATTATCCTGTCCCTCCCCCTCGGCATCAGCAGACGAGAGCGACCAACCCAGGCAGCTGTGTGGTGGCAACCAGGCAGCCACGGAGCGCATGATCCAGTTTGGCCGCGAGCTGCAGGCACTCAGTGAGCAGCTCTGCCGCGAGTACGGAAAGAACCCCACGCACAAGAAGATGCTGCAGGTATGAGACGGAAGAGGCGGCGTGCTGCACCTGAGGGGAAGCGCTTCGTGTCGAACCCGGGTCACCCTTGCCAGCCGCTCAGATCGTGGTAAGCACCAACTGAGGCTCACGCTCTGTGTGTCCGTCTATCAGGATGCCTTCAGTCTGCTGGCCTACGCTGATCCCTGGAACTGCCCAGTGGGGCAACAGCTGGACCCCATGCAGAGGGAGTCCGTGTGCTCCGCCCTCAACAGCGCCATTCTTGGTAAGGGCTGTGAATGCAGCGGTTCACTCAGCCATTTTTTTTTGTCTCTCTCTCATGCACGCACACACACAAACACACAAATGGAATTATTACAATTTATTCACCAGCTCACTGGCTTGAATAATCTGCCAGATTTTAACTATCCTTTTCAATCTTTGATTTTCTAGAAGTTGCACACTGTAAATACCTCACTATGGAGATCCATGCAAAGCGTCTACTGTTTTCTGCTAGTAGACCGAATATAACCAGAATCACTTATAACGCAGTCAAAGGTTGGACCCCCGTTCTACCCCCTTTTTTTTTCATGCGCTTCAAATTTAATCCATTTGGGATCTGGAAACTGCCCTTCACTGGCTGCAATCAAGAATGTGGACAGAATTCATATCCCTCGTTTCAATCAATTATTGAAACTGCAAAAAAGAAGATACGGGAACTTAAATTTATTAAGACGACACAATATAATGAAGTATACAGTGTGTACACTGTCATTTATTTTTAAATGACATGTCAAAATGCATGTCTTTTTGTTTCCAAAATCTTTAGGTGCTTATCCATGTTTTTCAACTGATAATGATGAATGCCAGTACTTTTTAAACTCAACTTATGAATGTTTCTTCTTAGCAAGGAAACACCAAAAATGTGAAATTTGTAGTTCCAGCATCATGAAACCTCAGTAACTTTGTTAAAATATGTAAATTTGATTCCAAGCAGTCTCACTTATAATCCAATTGAAAATTCTGAATCCCGTTGCCCATATTACATCGGGTCTACAGTGTATCGCTTCTAGAATGTTTCATTTATTAATGAAAACAGCACTGAGTTTGTATATCTGTCACAATGCATTAAAAAAAATGCACTTTGAGTCATATGATGTCTTGTACTTCTCCCCCTCCTCACACTAATGCTGACGCAAACCCTTCAGAGTTGCAGAACCTGCCAAGGCAGCCTCCCCTGATGCTGGCCCTGGGCCAGGCCCACGAGTGCGTCCAGCTCATGGCACGGGTTCGAGCTGGGTCGTGCTCCTTCGCCAGACTCGAGAGCTTTTTGCACTAGCCTCGGCCACAGTGAGTGTGACAGCCGTGTCCGTGTGAAAGGTGTCCTGTACCTGTCAGTGGACAGCACAGTCTCAGATCCCCACACTGGGGATATAGCAGTATTTGATGGATATTGAAGGTTTTCATCACAAAATTATCTTGTTAGATTTTTAAAAAGTATTAGAAATGTAACAGTAATTGATGTGCATATTCCATCATATAAGCTTGTTACTGTTTGTCTTCTTTGGACGGCTTTCCCTCTGCTGACCACAGAGAGCACAGTACACTGTAAGAATGGAAAGCAGTGTATACCTTGATGGATGGCGTGATTTATGAAACATAACTTCAAGCATTCTGTGATGTCCTAAAATTATACCACTTATCTGGATGTTTTTATGCGTGTGTGTGTGTGTGTGTGTGTGTGTGTGTGTGTGTGTGTGTGTGTGTGTGTGTGTGTGTGTATACAATCATGCGTCGGTTAACGATTTACCACATATACGACAGTGGTCCCATAAGATTATAATGGAGCTCAAAAATTCTTTTTGACTAGTAACATCGTAGCGCAACGTGTTACTCACGTGTTTGTGGTGGTGCTGCTGTAAACAAACCTACTGCGCTGCCAGTCGTATAAAAGTATAGGACATATACTTATGTACAGTACATAATACTTGATAATGATAACTAACACCTGTTACTGGTTTATGTATTTACTGTACTTTTTATTGTTATTTGAGAGTACTCTTTCTACTTATAAAAAAGTTCACTGTAAAACAGTATGCTGTGTTATGCCAGCACCAGCATCATAAATCTCGTGTTTACCACATCTCTTGACTGCATCGAGGCTATACCATCTAGGTTTGTGTAAGTACACACTACGATGTTCACACAACGATGAAATGGCCTAATGAAACATTTCTGAAAATGGATCCGTGTGTGTGTGTGTGTGTGTGTATATATATATATATATATATATATATATATATATATATAAAAAAACCTGGAATCAGATGTTTATAGCTTTAAAGGAGTCTTTCTTTAATTTCAGCAAGGGCCTCAGAAAGAATTTCTCGGTTAGATATCCAGTAGTATATACAGGTATGGTTGAAATTTGTTTTCCATCCCTGAGCAAATAAGAATTCAAAGTGATGAATAAGGTCCAAAATAACCTTCGTCAAGTTAAAAAAAAAAAAAAAAGAGTGTTGTTATTAAGTCTGCGAGTCTGATGTAAGTTTGTCCCCTCAGGTACTGCACAGGACAGCTACAACAGGGGACATCCACCTGGTGGTCATGGTGACATAGGAGAGCATGAATTTGGATTGATGTGCCGTTTGACGATTGCTGAATACACCAGGGGAGGGGGCTGGATTTATATTACAAGAACAGAAAGGCTTCTTTTTTTTTTTTAATTTAGTATTATCAAATACAGATTGTGTGACACTATTTAAAGATTATTATTATTCTGTTCATCTAGTCATTTTTTTAGTTTTTATTTTGTCATTTTGTCATTGTGCTCATCTTGGAAATATCTAGTTCCTTTTGTTTTTAAGGGTTGGAATTAAATTCCTTGCATAATATTTTAAAATCGTGTATGCCATATTAATTATATTGATAAGGTAAATACATCAGCGTAAGTAAGTTCCTTGGTTTCTCTCACCCAGAACTCAGGTACACACAACACATATTTCATTTTGGCATGGAATGTTACAGGAGTTCACTTAGTTCTACCAGCAGTACCGTGATTCGTGGTGTGTCCATGCTTGTATGATTCAAACTGTTGGATTATTCGTTTTTTTTTTTTTTTAATTATGTTTTTTATCTTCCACATGTTTTGGATTATAATGAGAAAAGCAGAAGGTCGTGGCGTTGTGCTTGAAGACCATGCCCCACTGCTGCTCTAGCTGAATTAGTAACAGAAGAAGCTGAAGTGACTTCTGTCGCATTGCATGGCTGCACGTTCACACGCTGTCAGCTCCGTGGTGACATCCGTGCTGGGGGGGTTGCGGGCCTTCCCGCGGCATTGCTCCGCTTTGGTTTTCCTTCCATTTGATAAGTCAAAAATTACATCATGCTTTTAAGCATGATTTCATTATTGCTTCCTGGTTGAGCATTTGGTTGGGTTTCGAGGTGTGACAGGATTGTCCAGTTTTACTTTTGGCCAGAATCAAGGAAATAATTCCAGCCAGAGCAAATGTTGTCACTGACTGTGTTTAAACTGGCTGCTGGTCCAGGCCTGCTGTATGAAGCTAACATAGGATGGGTAACATCAAGTAACTTAGAGAGATGAAACAGGATGCTAACATTGCATGCTGGGAAATGTAGTCACACACAGAAAGTTGTGTTGTGATGTTTACTTTTTTCCACTGTAATAAATGCTTTTGTTTGCTTCTCTTTTTGTTTTATCTATCTGAAATAGATAAATTAATTAGCAGTGATTGATGAAGGACCAGGTTTACTAACATGCCAAATATTGCTGTTTATTCAAAGGCTGTGATGATGGATATTTTTACTATCTTAACATTTGGAATACTTTTACTCAGCCTGCCTACATGTGGGCAATAATTTAAAAAGATTATTAAGGTAATGGTTATGTTATGTAAACTAAATCATCATTCATAGAGTTGGGAATATTATAGCAATCTGCATTCTGGGTTGTTGTATACTATTTAGCTGTAGATATAGTATTGCAGGATTGGACAGCCAAGTGAAAGCGAGCCAGACTCTGGCATTAATTTTTAATTACATTTTTACAAATAGAATAAAAAAAATGGAATTTCCTACCTTGATCCTGGAAAATTTCAGTAGACGATCTGGTGTGTCAACCCCAGGGTCTCTTTCGGGGAGCAATTTGGTGATGATTTGTTTAATAATGCTTATAATATAGCTGATTGTCTTTACAGTGTTGAGAATTAAAATCTGTTTGGTCAAGGTCATCTCAACACTTAAATATCTTTCTGGCAACCCCCCTCCTCTGAAATGACTGACCTTGTCAGCATCAGTGATTTCATGGAAGACTTCAGTCCAACATACATTTGCATTGCTGAATACCTGGATTGCAGATCTCAAGGACCAGGGTTGGGGGTAGGAACAACATCTGGTTCCTTAACCATACGCCCAACTAGAGCACAACGCAGGAATCGAGAAGTATAGCACTCTGAGTTTTGATTTAGTGGGTGTAGAACTCCCTTGTGTCCTCCCTTTGAGGAGTTTGAAGTGTAACAAGTGTCATGGCTGTCAAGGTTACTTCCCGTTCAGTCATTCTGTATCTGGTTTAGCTGTCGTCTTTGTTTGATGTGGAGTGTGCAGTTCATGCGGCTTTAGGATATGTGCTTATTGAACAGCTGTGTTTCCCAGTTCCCGTGAACCCCCACTTCTTGAGAGAATCCTCTCATCTTCACGCAGACTTGAGCCAGGTTCAGGTCATGGTGGAGGGTGGAGTTAACCTCGTTTTGTCTCACTCTTTTACTTTTTACCAGGGGCTACCCTTGGGTGCAGTAAGCTAGTTGGTATGGGGCAAACCTAGTAAAACTATGGTCTCCTAAGGCCCACAACTTGAGAAGGAAAAAGTTGGTCCATTCTGTTACCCCAGCTCTAAGTAACATCGTGGCCTGAGAAGCAGTACAATAAATTAATTAATCTGGACCTGGCCGCTGTGAAAATGTGTGGCTTCAGCTCCATGAATGACTTTGTTAAATTGAATTACCTCTGTTATCTAATATTTTTCCAGCACCTTTCGTCCACTCGGTCTCTGAGGAAGAGGCATTTAGAAAATGAGGGCCTTTGATGGCTCTTATCTGGCTAGCAGATGGAACTCAGCTGAGGTATTTGTTTTAAATACTGTCAGCCACAGGGAGACTGCGTTCCCAAGCCCAATAAGTAAAGCACAGTATGATCAAATTTGTCCTGCACTGTTACCACATTGCCAGGGGTTTGTGATCCACCATAAAGCTAATGGTAGGTTTAAGAGGTGGTGCTTGCGTGGGGTAGGGGGTGTAAATGGGGTTCAGAGTGGGCCCTTACATACCTGATTGTAAAGGTGCCGGAGGCTCTGCTCGACCGTTCAGCCGATGCCGTGCGCCGTCACTAACACGCTCCATAACGTCTTGTTGTGAACGCGTAGGAGCTGCTGCTAAACACTTTGGTTCTTAATCGGCACCAGTGTTTGGTGCCTCTGTGCCGATTCGTAATTAATAGAAACTGTAACAGCAGACTTTTCAATGGCTCGCAGTTTTCAATCTCAATTTGCCAACTCCTATTCGAATTACCATCCAACCGGCACCTTAACCGAGATTTCAGTGATTTAGCGTGTGTGCCACACTTGCCTGCACACGTATGTACTTCTCCAAACTGAAAGTGTTGAGTACAGAGTTCCGAACCCTGCATTTCATTAAGTTATTCATGATAAACATGCAAGATAATGTGTGTTGTGGACTTTGAAAGGAAGCTAACAGAAAAAGTCATAGAAGCTTTAAATGGCAAGTGACAGCTTTCTTATTCTTTAGCAAATAAGTGAGGCAGCCTGATGTATTCTTCGCGTTTCAAATTTTTAGTGAATGCTTTTAGGAAACAAACGCTGTCCGTTATATTCTGAACTCCTTACAGGGCCAGTGTCCCCACTGCGGGAGTCTAGTGTTGTCATGCAGGTGTGAGCTCTGTAGGTCATTGGAGACCACACCTGGTGACAAATCACAGCCTACTGTCTGGAATATTAATTATAAAGACCCAAAGGATTTCAGTTCACTTTGGAAAGACACCCAAGCAACATAAGGAATGGATTAAAGTGAACTACAAGCTGTGCACAATTTTATTTTTTATTATTTTAATTTTATTGAGTTTGACTTTAGCTTTTGTGAAATACGTTACCCTCTCTACTTAGCATGAACCTTTGAGAACCTTTAAAATGATAAAAACAGAAAACATAATGAAAACATACCTATATACTGGAAATATGGTAAAGAAATATTGTATTCTGTTGTATTTTGACAGAATTATTTTTATTAAAATACACATCCATGTGCAAATCATACTTTGTCCTATTGTCTTTACTTTTTCAGTTTCTTCTGTAAAGGAATTAAGTTTGCACGTTTTTATTCCTCAGTGCATTCCACCACCAACATCACTTTATACAGCGCCGTTCAGGTTAATTTACGGATTTCTGGGATGATGCGGACAGCCCGCCGCACTCCAGGGTTCTCGTAAGAACCTGCCTGAGTCATTTCACCCTTATTTAAAGAAAAGCCTGGCTTTTATAAACACAGCTGCCAGAAGGACAAAGAGGTGTGTGTTAGAGCTGGCAACACACTAGTCTTTCCTTTTTTCTATCACAGCTCCTGTGGCCCTTTGAGCTCCTAATGCCATTGCAGCATAAACATGGGCCACCGGCCGGCTGCTGGTTATTCTCCACACGCTTTTAATTGCTTTATATTAAACATGCAGAACCCAAACTCGGATCAAGCAAGAGTCTGAATAAAACCATGTTCTCCGGCACACTAATTGCAAACCTGGATTTGAGAGGCAACTTTTAATTTCTATTCGGAGGAATCATATTTTGATTAGACGACCGTGATGGTGTGCCCGGTATGAACCGGGTGTCCCCCACCCTCCGAAAGAGAGCTTTAGCAGACAACACAGTTGTTTTCTGGCATTAGAACCCTCTCTGCTCCCCGAGTAGCGTTTCAACCTGTAAATCCACAGAGGCTGTAGGATAAGCTCTGCGTGGTCCAGCTCTGGAGTGCGACACTGACTTACCTGTGTTTGATGGTCTGATGGATTCGCTCCAGCTTCTCGTCTGCCTCCTGCTCACAGGCACGTTTGATAGAGGAATCTCAGTGATGAACGAAAAGGTAATGCACACATTTATTGTCCTCAACCACATGTTTCACACTAAACCAAAAATCTGCACTATATGTTATTGTTTTCCTAGTAATGATTTTCCTCCAGCCATTTTATTAGGGAAGCCTTCTTGGTATACATAAAGCATGCAGGAACATGCCACCACCTGGAACACTCAGACATGATGGACAAAGTATGGAAGTAGAGTAGATGTTCTTTTTTGCTTTCTATACATTTCTGATGTTAAAGTCTGGATGGTGGGAAAATTGGCACGTGTTGCACGGACTTCCTGCGATAACTGATGAATTGGTATAAATCTGGAGGCAAAGGTAACATATTCCCCGCATTTGACCAGCTAAGCCATCACAAATGGATCATTTCAATAAGAGCGTCACGAGTTAAGTGTTAAACCAGGTGAGGAGCGGCACGACCTCAATATAATTTTCTCATAATGAAACCAGGATTTACCGCGCCCAGGGTTGCTATGGAGACACCTACAGGTGGGTTTTTTCGCTCAAGGGAACAGAACCGCGGTTTCGAGTGGCTCTAGTTCTTGTTCCATTTCTTTTTTTTTTTAAACAAACCAAAGCATTGTATATAGTTACATAAATAATGTACGCGTATAACACTGTAAATAAACACCCGCGGTTCTAAGTGCATCGTGTTGTGTCTTCAGCGAACAAGGGAAGAATTATTATTCAAAGATTTTAATAATGAAATCGGAAAGCACGAAACACACGAAGTTAACATCACCATGTGCACATCCTCTCTTCTTCTCTACTACCTTTCTAATTGCATTGCAAAAATTCTAGCGCCAATTAGCGGTGCGCCAATGCAAAACACCACATAATTCTTCCTATAATCACAAACACAGTACATGCAACAAACGCAAGCAGTACCTTAGCTATCAAGCAACTACTTCACACGCATATGAAAATACACTATAGAACACATTGAAAGAATGCTAGTAGCTCGTAACAAAATTTGTTTTTAACAGCACAGAACATTTCCACTGTACTTAAATGTCCATGTTAATGCTGTAACTAACGTACGCAGTCCTTCAGCCAAACCGGCTCGTGCCTTTGGCGTTCCTCACGCAAACGACCATCCGAAGGCACAGGGTTTTCAGACCGGGGTCTGTCGGATGAAAGCGAGTTTCCAACGGTGGCAGTTTGTCCGGTATCCGGCGCATTCCTTGGTACGGGTGCGAGGCATGAAGCATGAAGCATGCCATTTTCTTCCGTCATCCAAGAGGTAGGTATGAGGGGCCAACTTGTTCCCTAACCTCAACTGGGGGAGTGAATTTGGGATGAGCCTTTGGCACACGTACTGGTTTCTTTATGCGCACTTCATTCCTTTCTCGAAAAGGAGAATGACGCACGCCGCGTGTGCGATCGAAATCGAGCTTTCATGACATCCTGCCGTGCCGAAACACGCCGGCGCAGCCGTGCAGGCTCCCGATCAGAAGGCGGAGGCGGAAGGACATTAAGGCGAGTGCGCATTTTTTCGTCCACGAAGCAATTCAAAGGGTGGGACACCTGTCATAGAACGCGGTGTAGCGCGATAAATCTGAAGGAAGTCGGTCACTGTTTCTTGTATAACGTCTGACCGGATCGTACTTTTAAGCACACGGTGGAAGCGTTCTATAGCTCCGTCCGCAGCCGGATGATACACCGACGTACGAATACGCCGAATGTCCCGGTCTTTCAAGAACGTAGCAAACGCGGGCGAAGTGAACCGAGGCCCCTTATCGCTGACCAGCGTCTGCTGAAAAGAGAGACGGGAAAAGCAGTCACTTGCTTTGTTGCCACAGATGCGGCGAAGGCTGCTTCAGGCCATTTACTATAGTAATCCGTGAGCGCCAAGGGCCAAGGCGTATCGGCAATTCCAACCAACCGTTTCGAAAGGGCCTACGACCACGTCCAGCCAGTTTTTCCTCAAGGTTCAGAGTGGACGGGTGCGGCAGAAGCTTTGGCCGTCTTAGGGGCGCAAACCGGAGCAGAGCGCGGCCATCAAATTCGTCAAACCGAAGCTCGGGTCCTTAAATCGAGTCCGTGCCCAGCAAGGCCGCGCCATCGTTGACGGTGAAGAAGCGAGCAGGACAAGTAAGGCCGCGTTTAGGCACCGTTGTTGCAGGTAAGCAGCCTAGCACCGAAATGGGGTCGTGGGAATAATAAGTAAGCAAACGGACAGTGACTGTGAGTAGGAGGCTGGAGAGGCACCGTGTGTGAAAATGCTGCTCACACACTTGTTTCGGCGAGAAAATGGACGCTGCGGAACCGGAGTCGACTGCGAGTGGAAGAGACGCGGGTGCAGCGGCAGCAGGGGAACCTGTATCATACAGTGTGTGGTCACGTCGTCACGCAGCAGACGGTCCGTTGGTCCAGGCGGGTGGTGCGGAACACACACCTCCGCTCCGGCAATTCAACTGCTTGCGCTGAAGTGAACGAGCAGAAGAAGGGCAAACTCGCGCAAAATGTCCAACCTTAAGTTGCAGGTCCTACACGTGTCATGATTAGCAGATGCAGCAGCAGGGCAGTTCCGTGCGTTTGCAAGATGTCCATCGGAACCGCAACGGAAGCACGGCCGACGCAGGAGGAGTAACGCGTATCGGTAGAAGCGGCGGCGCAGAGCTGCAGTGCTTGCAGACATCGTCGCTTTCGCCTAGGCATCATCAGCTGCCTTCAGCTGCGTGGCGACTGACTGTCAGTGCAGTCTGCAGTGTCACGTCAGATTCCAATTTCCAGCAATAATCTTTTTTTCGCGGATACGACTCGAGGATTAGCAACATCATGCTCCACTATCTGGTCACGCAGCATATAATCATCCACCAACGTACCGTACTGTACTGTACTACTGTTTCTCCAGTTCCCTGCTGCGCAAAAGGATCATGTCGTTCCACGACCACACGTTTTGGAAGTGATCTTCCAAAGCTTTTAATCGCAGCAGCCAGATGATGATCACCACCGGCGGCGCTATTTGGCAACGTATAATAAAACTTTGTCTGTCTCTGACCTTCCGGTTCCGAGGCAGTGTCGGAGCAAAGCCCGTTTTCTTGCCTCCGGCCAGGAACGAACGGCCATCGTATGACGAGCATGTAGTTGTTAAACATTTTCAACCACGTTAATAGCGGCACGGCGGGCAAAGGGGTCTCGGGGCAAGTCAAAGGACTGGGACACGAAGCACTCGCGGACGCCATCCCTCAATAATCCGTAGCGTAGGAAAAAAAAAAAAACCGTCATCGTCGCCAATTTCGTTGTGTCTTCAGTGAACAAGGGAAGCCGGAGAACTTTTGCAAAGATTTTATGAAGTCGGAAAGCATCAAACACACTAAGTTTACATCACCACGTGCACATCCTCTCTGTCTTCTTCTCTACTACCTCTCTAATTGCATTGCAAAAACTCTAGCGCCACTAGCGCCGCGCCAATGCGAAACACGACACATCGCAAAGGAACAAAAGCTGCGGGCGGCTCTGACGTGCGGCGGCGATCCGCCACCATCCAGATCACGTGGTAAGGGCCGTCGGCGTTAGCGGGGACGCGCCAGCAGGGGGCAGCAACGGGCCGCCGCAGTACACCGCCGGACCGCCAGATGGCGCCGACGAGCCCGCGCAGCTTCAGTGAAGTCCCCGGCGAAAGAGCGAGTAGCGTAGGAGTCATGGCGTCGAGAAAACGAAGCGCAGTGTGGTCGTATTTCGAGGACGGCGGGGACCCGAATAAGGCCGTGTGCTTCGTGTGTTCCGACAAGATCCAGCACTGCGGCAATACGAGCAACCTGCTGAAGCACCTGCGCTCCAAGCACCAGGCCGAGTTCGCGGACATGGAGGCCAAGAAGAAGAAGCAGGTGCCGGAGCCTGGGGCGGCCGCGGCGGTACTGCTGCGCCGGCAGCAGCAGCAGCAACAGCAGCACGCCGGGGTGGTGGACACGGATACGGACACGGACACGGACGCAGCCGGATACCCAGGTGGAGCGGAGCGGAGAGGAGGGCGAGGCCGAGGGAGGGAACGGAGACACACATCCACTCTCTCTCTCTCTCTCTCACTCACACTGACTGAGGATGGACAGACTCAGAGCCCGGCAAGGGAGCGGAATAACTAGCTAGTAGCAGCAGTAAAATACTAGTAGTAGCTCTACCGCTACTTACTTAGTTACCAGCTGAGTCAGTGTGTCTGAGGCGAGAGCTGCTCTCAGGGAAAGTGTGAATTCCCTGGTGGTACTATTTATTTTTATTACCCTGAATTGACAAGAAGAGTGAAAGTTACCAGCTGGATAAGTGAAAAATGATTCTGTGCAGTTTGTGGAGGGAACAGTTAGTTGCAGTAGGAGACGCGGCTGAGTGATGTTTCCCAACAGTGTGAGAGTGTTTCAGTTGTATCGGTTGGCAACACACGCATTTAATAAATTCATCATGTAGCTGAGGGTTCTTTTAAAAAAAAAAAAAAAAAAAAAAACTGGCAATGCCAAGCTACTTACAGTTATTTACCCTTTATCCATCTGGGTAATTTTACTGGAGTAACTACCTTGCTCAGGCCGGGGTGGTGCATCTGGGGGTGGGATTTGAACCTGTGACCTTTGGGTCCAGAAGCAGTAGCTCTAACCACTACTTTACCAGATGTGTCTGAGGCCCTTAGAGCTGCTCTCGGGAAAAGTGTGATTTCCCTGCTTTCCGGTTACATTAATTGACTTACATTTCATCTCACCACTTGTACAGCTGGCCAACTTTTACCGTATCACTTCAGGATAAGTACTTTGCTCAGCGGAACTACGGTAGGAGGTAAGGCTCGAACCCTTGTCGTTTGTGTCAAAGCTGGCAGCTCTAAGCACTGCGCCCCCTGCTGTGCTACCAGTTGGAATGCGCACTGTAATATGTGTTTCTGGAGGAAACGGTTACTGCTCCCCTGTAGCGATCGCGACTCAGTAACTGCGGCATTACTCTGTTTTATTTGCATACGCAGTCACTGTCCTGCTACGCCTCCTGTTATTTCCATGCAAATTTGCTGAAACGACACATTACGTGTTTAAAAAATAGCTGCAGAATGAATTAAAACGGTTGATGCGGGTCCTAGAAAACCCGGACAGTCCAGGGAAATATCTTGAGCTCCTGTAATCCATTTATTTCGTGAGGTAAAACTGAAACTGCGATACTAAATCGGAGTAATTCACGCCCCCCCGGCTTGCGTTTTACATGATCTCGTGTTGTGAGCACGGTGGTACGGCGAGTAGTTTTGCTGTCTTACAGCGCCTGGGTGGTGCGAGAGGATGTGGGTTCAACACCCTCTCGGTCTGTGTGGCGTTTGCATTTTCTCCCCATGTCTGCGTGGGTTTCCTCTGGGTGCTCTGGTTTCCTCCCACAGTCCAAAGACATGCTGTTCAGGTTCACCTGTAGTGTGTGAGTGATGGAGAGAGTGTGTTTCACTGATGATGGATGAGTGACCCAGTGTAAGTAGTGTATCTAGCAGTGTAAGTCACCACAGTGAATAAGGTGTGTGGGCTCATAACACTACAGAGTTCATTGGAATTCGCTTTGGAGAAAAGCTTCTGCTAAATAAATGTAAATGTGTGCATGAACAACCGCGGTTTATTTGTAGAAAGGAATACAATGCAGCGGAGACGCCTGTTGACGGACCCTCTTGTAAGAGACGCTGTCGGCGTGAAGCACGTTGTGTAGCAGTCAATGTGCGGGATGTACTTTGACGGGACGGGCAATAAGCGCACGGCAAAATGCTGTTGTTGCATGAGGAAGCGTGACTTCAGAAATGCGGTTAGTCTGCATTGAAAAGCCACATGGAGGAAGTAACGTTGTGAAGAAAAGCAGGCCTAATTAAAACAAAACTATGAAAAGCATAGACTAATTGTGGATTTTTTGCTTGCGGATCATCACAGCTGCGAGACACGGCAGCAAGCTGTTCTTCACGAGAGCGGAAGTTACCGTCTGAAATCCGGAATCCTCTCGCCTTTACGTGCGATGGGCATGTATTATCGGTATACATCATGCGAGGATGTGGGGAAACTCTTGTAGGAACTGTGTGTCGACAGCAACCTAGCCAAGTCTTTGACATGTGTGAGGCATCACTGTACCCGTTTATGGACACACACCATATTTTACTACTCAACAAATCTAAAGTAAATCGGCTTGATTATCGTTCACTTGACATGTAAATGTAGCTAAACTGCACATTTAGACTTGAGTAAACACCCGTGTGTCTTTTGGTGTTTGTAAGCAGTCAGAAATGTAAAAGCACCAATGTGTTGGCGTGCATTTAGGGTTGTGTCATTTTCACGTGTGTGTTCAGTACGAGAGAGTGCTAACTTTTGGTCCTGCATTTTTTGCTGGTTTGTACTGGATAGTCATGAAATGTCTTAGAATTCGAAAATGAGTAGAGCATACAAACCCTGTGGAAGAAGTGTGTGTGTGTGTGTGTGTGTGTGTGTGTGTGTGTGTGTGTATACATACATACATACATACATACATACATACACACTCAGTCAGCACTTTATTAGGAACACCTGTACACCTGCTTATTCATACAAGTATCTAATCAGCCAATCATGTGGCAGCAGCGCAATGCAAAAAATCATTCAGATACAGGTCAGGCGCTTCAATTAATGTTCACATCAAATGCAAAAATGGTGTGGAAAAAACGTGATCTCACTGATTTTGACTGTGGCATGATTGTTGGTGCCAGACGGGCTGGTTTGAGTATTTCGGTAATTGCTGATCTCCTGGAACTTTCACGCACAACAGTCTTCAGAGTTTAGTCGGAATGGTACGAAAAACAAAAAACATCCAGTGAGCAGTAGTTCTGCGGGTGGAAAAGCCTTGCTGATGAGAGAGGTCAGAGGAGAATGGCCAGACTGGTTCGAGCTGATAGATTACCACTCTGTACAACTGTGGTAAGCAGAAAAGCATCTCAGAATGCACAACATGTCGAACCTTGAGGCGGATGGGCTACGAGAGCAGAAGACCACATTGGGTTCCACTCCTTTCGGCTAAGAACAGAAAGCTGATGCTGCAGCTCACCAAAACTGGACAGCTGAAGACTGGAAAAACGTAGCGTGCTCTGGTGAATCTCGATTTCTGCTGAGGCATACAGATGGTAGGGTCAGAATTTGGCATCAGCAACATGAATCCATGAGCCCGACCTGCTTTGTGTCAACAGTCTAGGCTGGTGGTGGTGGTGGTGGTGTAATGGTATGGGGAATGTTTTCTTGGCATGCTTTGGCCCCATTAATACCGATCAATCGTCACTTGAATGCCACAGCCTATCTGAGTATTGCTGCTGGCCATGTGCATCCCTGTATGGCCGTAACTTACAAATCTTCTAATGGCTACTTCCAGTATGATAAAGCACCATGTTACAAAGCTAAAGTAGTCTCAATTTATGAACATGAGAATGAGTTCAGTTCCTCAGTAGCCTTCCCAGTCACTGGCTCTGAATCCAATAGAACACCTCTGGCATATGGTAGAACGGGAGATTCGCGGCATAAATGTGCAGCTGACAAATCTGCAGAAATTGCATGATGCAGTCACGTCAACATGGCGCAAACTATCGAAAGAATGTTTCCAACATCTTGTGGAATCCATGCCGTGAAGAACTGAGGCTGTTTTGAGAACAAAGGGAGGTCTTACCCAGTATTAGTATAGTGTTCCTAATAAAGAGCTCCGTGAGTGTATGTATATTATACACACACATACAAATATAAATTGTAATGCATTTTAATCTTTTGATGTCATATGATGCAGAACATGCAATGAAGAACATTTTGTTTTCAGCCTTTATTTTCAAATAATGAGTATCGGTATTTATTCATCATACACTTGTAAGCAAAACACACAAGCTGGACAAAGGCTAATGTTATCGGTGAGTCACACAGGTGAGGCCGTAGGTGTGACCATTAACGGATATGCTGGTATGAGGGCAGTCGCTGAAGTGAGAATTGGTTGTGGTGTGGTGGGGCACAGTTCTCGCAATTGTGTCAGGTGGCTTTTAAGGACTGAGTTTTCTGGGTTTCTCAAGTATATGCTTTGCCCTCAGAGATACTGGACTCTGTGTCGGGAGAAGAGGACCTGCGAGCCGAGCAGTTCCGTGGCGAGGAGGCCATGAGCAGGGCGGACCAAGGCAGCGTCAGCGAAGCGTGCTACCTCTCTGCCATCATGTCCAAGAAGCGCAGTGCCGTGTGGACCTACTATCAGGACGACGAGGACGGCAATAAAGCCCTCTGCCTCATATGTCTGGAGAACATCCAGCACCGGCGCAACACCAGCAACCTGCTGAAGCACCTGAGGAAGAGGCACCCTGCCGAGTATGCGGACGTAGAGGACAGGACCAAGAGACGGCAGTGCAAAGAGGGAGCGCTCGCCTTGCCGCACTGCACGTTTAAACCCCCGGTGCCTCTCCAGAGTGCCTGCAGGAGTACTCCAGAATATCCAGGTCATTTATCTTTGTCGCATACCTATTTCCCACGTTCGTTACTGGGCCGAAACTCAACTCATTTTTGCCCACAATTTTAATCCAAAAATAAATTTCACTGAGAACAAATTTGAATGTCCACATATGAACTTAAAGAAAGAACTAAAATAGATACCTGCCAGTAAAAAAAAAAAGGTTAAAATTGGTTCAGGGTATCACCTGAAAGGGAACGTACTTACAAAAAGGCTCCGACGGCAAGAAACGGGAAGATAGGAAGGATACTGGGGCTGTTTTGCCCCTTTTTTAGGAGGGGTTTCAGCATGAAAATACAGATACAATTGGTGACATCACAAGGTTACTTTATTACAGCAGTGGTTGTCATTTCACATTGAACTTCTTAATATTTTACCTTAAATTGTCCATCAAACCGGTATCGCAAGGATTCTACCTGTCCGACTAGGGCAGGTATTCCAGTAAACGCCCTGCCGCGGACAGCTGGACGAGCGTTGCCGCAGAGCCCTAAAGATACATTTTCCGTGTGTTTGTCATTGACAGAAAAGTTTATTCTTGCAGCTTGGCCGATTTCAGGAAAAATGCTCGTTTCTCCAACGTGCAGATATCCTGGAAGTGGGGCAGTCGGAGCAGGAGCAGATGAGGAGGGCGCTGGAGCAGGAGATCCGGGTGCTGGAGCGCGAGAGGGAGCTCACGGAGCAGCTGAGGAGGGCGCAGGAGCAGGAGGCGCGGGCCCTCGAACAGCAGAGGGCGCTCACGGAGCAGCTGCGAAGGGCCCAGGAGGAGGAGATGAGGAGGGCCCGCGAGCTCGAGGCCAGGGTGCTGCAGCACGAGCGCCAGGCCATAGAACAGCTGAGGAGGGCTCAGGAGCAGGAGTCCAGGGCCTTGGACAGAGAGCGGGAGGCGCTGGAGCAGCTGCGGCGCGAGCTGGAGAGTGAGAGAAGGGCGCTGCAGAGACAGCGGGGACAGGGGGACGCAGCGGAGCAGGACGCGTCGGTCACGTCGAAGTACACAGGGAAGACGGAGGAGGCTAAAGTGCAGGGCACTCTTGACCTTCACAACCGCATCTTGGAGCCAGAGGTGACGACGTGAAGGGACGGGAGGAGGGACGTACGTGGTGGCAACGCGTCAGAACCAGGCAGGACACTTCTGCCCTGAACGGGTAAGAGGACCGAGTCGTCTGGGCAGCAGTGTAACATGTTTGCTTCCTCTCCTTCAAAATAATGCGTTTTTGCTGTGGATGAGCTGAATCCAGCCGATAACCCTGCTTCTACTCTTTTCAAAGGAAGTCAGCAGTCCTGGATCCCCTGACCCACCTGTGCTGAGTTGTGCTCAAGCCTCCCAGGAAGCAGCTTGTCTTCCGCTGCTCTCAGCTTCACTAGGGCTGGGCCTGGGTGCACCGCGCGTTAACGAGATGTCACTTTTGTATATGGGTTGTATTTTTTTTCTACTTTTTTAAAAATATGTTCACATTAAAAACTCCCTTCCATGGACAAACTGCCCTTTTTGTGTGTTGCCAGACTGGAAATCTGTAATGTCTCCTTTCCGTGGGGTGGAGATGTATATAAAAGAGTGTTTCAAATGCGGTGCTGCACCATTGTTTCGGGTAGCTCTGCCCTTCAGTTATTGCAGCAAGAATCGCTTCCAGACATATGAAACGGGCAGACAGGCAACCTGTGTAGTGGTTAATATGCAGAACTATAAGCGTACACAGGCTGCTTGGGAACACTATTATGGTTGTCATGTTGGAAGTATACTGATTACTTACGTTACAAACATTACGATTTTTCAAAGATGCATTTCTTTTAAATGGCATTTAATGGGTTTGCTTCCAAACAGTTGTGGTGCGACGCAAGAACGGACTGATTTTCCACGTTCGGCCACTAGTTGGCAGCAGAACGCACTCAAATTGAAACATAGGGGGTGGAGTTTGGGGGGGGGTGCACTTATTCCAGTGTTTACAGCTGGAGTTCAGTTGTAACTCAGTGTCCCAGCTGAATGCGAGAAACGTTGGTGGAATTAATGTGGCAGTCAGCGTTCGCGAAAATGATTTTTCCCCACATTTTAAAATGTCTTACCCATTGCTTTTATTCAGTGTCGCTGTGTCCAAGATTTTTTACATCATCTTAAGCGTAAATAAATGGACATCTACGTAAGGTTTTTCCTGATTGCGTGCCTAAAAAAAAAGTTGAACATTGTACGTTTGTGATGAATCAGTCAACTGCATTGAATGGGAGTTTGTGGAGATTTTTTTTCTCCCAGTAATTTTGTTTTAATTTTAATATTCTTTCAAGTAGTAAAAGTGTCACACTTCAGTGTAGTGGGGGGTCATTGCTGCGCACCCTTGTTTCCAGGATACAGCAGAACACAGCAACCCTGCACTGCACAAGTGCTTTATGATGATGGATGTCTGTTTTCTTTCCTGTTATAGTTGAGGTTTCTTACGCATCCTAACTCCTTAAAAAGTGGATGGACGTGTGTGTCATTTAGTTTTTGACCGTCGTGTGCTAAATGGGACTTTTCAGTTACAATCACCATTAGGACCAGAAGTCTAAGTTAGGGACCCAAAGTACTTGAAACGGACATCTCACTTAGGACTAATGAAATCCTGGCAAGAAGCTATTTTAAATATGTTGAAAACAAGGTGATTTACATGATCTTCTGTAGCCACTTTTTGAAAACCATTAGTGTGTGAGCTTGATTTGTTAAATTTGCATAACATGGCATTTTTGTCACTGTCACATTAATGAATGTTTGCATTGGTTTACAGTTGGGACTGACGTTTCATCCAGGGAGGACCCTGCTTCGCACCTGAGGCTTCCTGCGATTGGGTCCAGATTTCTGGCCCCACATGGGCAGTTTGTGAAACGTGATGGAGCCAAAGCATGAATTGCTACTGCAGGGCTCATAACTGCTGGCCGTCCGGTGTATTTTAAGGAACGTTTAGCCTGCGAACACCAGAAGATCTAATGGCTCTCAGGTTCTGCACCATTGACTTCCTCTTTCTGGGTTTCAGTTGCAGCACTTTAGCTAAAGTATGACTCTATTGCTGCATATAAAATAAAAGATTACAGAAATTTTAAGTTAGAGCTGGAATACAGTGTCCTTACCACTTCTTCACACACCGCAGTCCTGCTCAGAGTTTCTGCCTCCCGTTCCTGCTCAAACAAGGGTTAACATTACAGTCAAATTCTAATTAAATTGTTGCCTCATTACTTGAAAATTGCTACCCCGTCCTTTGCAGTACATTTTCCAGAGGAAATTTAAAACATTTTGCTGTGGGGGAAGCGGAATATTATTCCCCTGAGAAAAACGTGAACGTTTGGCTCCAATAGGAAAGCAGCGAGTTGCAGGCGTGGTATCGGTGCTCTAAGTGTGTGTTCCAGGAGACGATGCCCGTGTGTAGATACTGTAGCGCACACTTCCCCAAAGTCCCTCTTTCTGTTCACTTCCCACATTACTCTGAATTCACACTCCAAAGTTCACATACATATGGTACTGCTAGAAAGTATCATTGTATTAAAGGTTTTTCTGTGTGTTTCTATGGAATGACGTTTTCTGCAGTGGGACAGTTGTAAGTCAATTTGTCTGGAAGTTATTTTACATGAAGATGACACAAATGAGTAAAGGTAAACGCATGGAGTTTGAGAGGGTGCGGTGGTGCAGCGGGTTTGGCCGGGTCCTGCTCTCCGGTGGGTCTGGGGTTCGAGTGCCGTTTGGGGTGCCTCGCGAAGGACTGGCGTCCCGTCCTGGGTGTGTCCCCTTTAGCCTTGTGCCTCGTGCTGCCGGGTTTGGCTCCCGCTCACCGCGACCCTGCTTGCGAAAGCAGCTTCAGCCAATGTGTGTGTGGGGAGTTGGAGGATAAAAGCCATAAGATTGAATATCATTCTATCGTACAGCTTTTCTATGCAGATAGAAAATAATGCTAAAGTTCTGGCCGTTTAGTACAGTGTAAAGTTACATGAAAAATTAAAGTACCATATTTCTAGTGAGGGATGGTCTGAGCCGGATACAGCTGCATCTCTCTCACAATAACACAGTGCACAGGAAGTAGTCCAAGGCTGTAATGTAAGCGTATTGATCTGGGTGGGGAGTGCTATAGAACTGCTCGGCCTTTTTGCTGTGTGGAGCAAGTGCAGCTTGACGACGGCAAATGAGAACATCGCAACCGGCAATAAATGGCAGAGCAAAAGTTAAAATACGATTTCGAACATCCCATCTAACAGGACACAGCATAGCGAAGCTCTGGCTGCTAAGCAGCTTGAGAATTAAGGCTTCACCCGATGGCCACGCTTGGTCTCCGACATTCAATCCGATATTTTCGGACAGATTACAAAAGGCCCGCGTAGCGGTGCAGCAGTCGTCTGCATTGGGGCACCTGCGTAATTACAGGTGATCCAAGCACAGCTTTCCCTTTATGAACGATACCCGGCGGTAACGCTTCCGAGCAAACGCGCGTGTAGACAGGACGTCTCCGTAATGGACACTGACCTCCCCGCGGTCAATAATTCGGCAGGTCCCAGTGGAGGGGAGGCGAGCGAGTTCACAGCGGCTCTCCGCGCACAACGGAGCCTTCGGAGCGGGACGCAGGGACACGTTCGTGTCATCGAGCCACAGGCGGCCACTTGCTGCCGTACGATCGGCGTGCGGAGAGCGTCGTTTCCGCCCCAACTCCATCCCGGCACCTCCCCTTCAAAGGAACCGCTAAGGTGAGCACATAAAGATGGACCGATGTTTTCCCACACGCGTCATCGAAACTGAGGACGAAGGAAGAAATGCGGGGTTAGGCATCGTCATACAGAGGACAATGCAAAACGAGTCTTGTGCTCCTTTAACAGACATCATCTTTGTGAACAACTCAAGGTAAACCATACGCTCCACGCAAACCGCACCTCTCGAGTGTCCCGGACGCACGGCGAGGAGCGTACGCGATGCCAGCCTGTCCCACAGCCACCGAGATGCTTGTTCTTCATACGCGAAGCACGGAGTGCGAATGCTGGAGGCCAAGGATGGGTCCGTGCGGCAAGGCAGCTCACACTGCTGCCGCTATACTTTGACCGATGAAGGCTGCTGAGGTTCATGGACCAAAAGACACTTTCGTTCAGTCATTCAGCTGACGCTCCTCTCCAAACCGACACGCGATCATTAACTTGTATTTAGTGGACGCTTATCCAGGATGACAGCGTTGGATATACAGCACTCAACTCCAATTCATCCATTTACCCCTTTTACAGTAGAACAAAGCAATGTAAGCCGCGCGCACACACACACGGCGATTCACATTCACCAGAACATACCTTTGGACTGTGGTGGGAAACCAGAGCACCGAAAGGAAACCCACATGAACACAGGAAGAACAGATGAGGCTTTAGCGCAGTAAAAGCTCCTTGAGCCACTGTTGCGCATCACCTGCCGCTAAATAACAGGGTTGTGAGGGCAGGAAGAACAGACGACTCATCTACTTGTGTCATGTAAATGTTTAATAATTAAAAAAAAAAAAAAGTGATGCATGCAAATGCGATTAGGAATTTATGCAGCTACTCGCGTGATGTACATTGTTACTTTCCGTCAAATGAACAAACTGTACTTTAGAATCACACGTCTGCAACTGTGTCTCTCTTTCTCCTAATCATGCAAAGCACAAATTGCGTTTCCTACGAGATGTACGTCGCTTTGGAGGAAAGCTTCCGCTAAATGAATAAACGTAGTGACAAAACTTTAACGAGATGTTTTTTTAAAATAGTTTATTATCTTTAAATAATAGCTCTATAATCAGCATACATTTATGTAACATTCACAGTACTGTACACCCCGAACCCTTTGATTCATTAAATAATATAAATACAAAGTTCCTCTGATTCCGTTTCCTAGTAGACAAAGAAATAGGAAGCAAATGCCATCTCGTGGATTCTCATATACAAATAAAAAGTACAAGAATAAGAAAAATACTGTCCATTTTTTTTTTATACATATATAAAAAGTCATAGAAAAGTCTCCCCGGATTTATTAAAAAGCTCCCTTTAGTATTCTGCTAAGTACTTCCACAGCGTGATCGTAACAAAAGCACGACATTTTTGCATCCTTCATGTTGCTAGTGTTTCTATACATCATCATGTACTGGGAAATAACTGGTGAACGAAGATACCAGGTCACGCTTACTGTGTTTTTTCAAAGCATCACAAGTAATTAAAGAACAGAATCAAAAAAAAAAAAAAAAAAAAAAAGAAAAGTTTACATATCTTAAAAACAAAGGAAAAAAAAAAAAAAAAAAGACACAATGACGCAGCAGATGTTTCATTCGATTAGACTGTACCTGTGTGCTTATCGTCACCTTCATTTCCTCTCCACACCACTCAGGATAATCCCCTTCCTCCCTGACAAGTGTAAGGGGGGGGGGGGTGAGGGTCTGCGACATATGACGACATTTAAACGCATATTTGCTGCGATTTAATGCTCGGACCTGACTCAACAGCAACTACCTGCCTTGGAGGTTAAATTCTAAAGAAATCTATTTAATTGCGGACTCAACTGAAAACTCGTTGCACCTATTTGCCTTATTAGCCGGAAGTGATAACTGCCCCTCCCCCGCCAAAAAAAGGGACCATAATCGCGTTTCGTACACAACGCGACAGGTAAGGCCCATATAGCGACCGACGAAGTGAGTTGAGAAGCTCCGCTCCCTCGGCGATTAAGGACCACGGAGGTGACATTCCGGCAAGTTCGACAACAGATCAAGGTGATGAGCGGCGGGAAGAGGGAGAGAGAGGGGGTGCGTGAAACCGCACGGCGGCGACCCCTTCGCCCGAACCCCAGCGCCGCGGGGTCTACGCTTCGCCACGCCAAGCACGTTCTCGCAACTCGGGACTCGGCGTACGGGAGAGGCGTCCGCTTACGCGAGAAGCGCCCAGGCGCGGCGCCCCGGGGTCGAGGAAACCGCGAGGCCGTCGTCTTTTCAGACGCGACGGGAACTTCCTCTCCAGACGTCCGCACGGCGTCTACGACGACAAGAGCCACCGCTTCCGAAGCGAGGTCGCAACCTTTCTGGAAAACGGGTGTCATTCGACACTTCGTCTGACCGCTTAAAGAAGGCATTCGGTGCGTCCTTCCGCAGGTGACGGAATCGGGATGGTCCCGAAGCGCGGGCTTCGGCTCTCTCCGGACCTCGAACGCCACCCCCGAAATAAGCGTCCTTCCCTCTCCGAAAACGCAGGAAGCACGGAGGCGAACGACGGGAGGTACCGAGAGCTCTAGCCGTAAAGCATCTCGGACTCGGAGAGGCGGCGTGAGAAGCGAAGGTCAGGAATGGCGCTCGCCGTGCCCTGGAGGAGCGGACCGACGGCTCGATCCACCGTCTGCTTCGCACGATAATGGGGCGAGCTCCGGGAGGCGGGACGAGACGTCGGCCAGGTAAACGCCGAAAGAGGGATCGGCGTTCGAGCCGCTTTCATCTCGAAGGAGGACAAGGCAGACTCGACCTGCTGAAGCGCTGCTCTTCAGGATTTAGAGATGTGGTAAAAGCGCAGTGAATTCCCAGCACGTGCCCTGCGCCGCCCTGCGCCGCACTCCCCTCCCCTGCCTACAGAGGGCAGCGCTGCGGGCGAGAGGAGCGAGGCGGCTCCGTGACCGCAGGAAACGACCGGCCGGCGCGGTAGCAGGTCAGCGGTCAAATGCTACAGGAGCATAAAGGTAAATCAAAAGCGGTGCCAATCAAAGGCTACTGGCTCCACCCTGGAGTCCACAGGAAGCTTCCACCTCGTTTCTCCGCTTTCGAGGGCAGCAGACAGACATAACCCAAGACCAACAAAGAAGTGAACCGAGGACTAAGATTTTAAAAAACACACATCATAAAACAAGTGTGGATGTGGGTCGAGGGTGCGATTACATTTTGCGATTCACTTTCCCGTTTCGCTCCATTATCATTTCAACATCTTGACCGTTACATTTTCCGTAAGCAAACGCCACGGATGCGAAGCGCGTCCCGAACGCGGCAACGTCGCTCTCGCCTCGCGAAGCGCGTTTCGGTCGAGCCGGAGACGACGGGAAGGCCCATCTCCTCCGGCGTCCCGCCCCGCTCGCCGCACTGGAACAAAGCGAGTACCGCACCCATCGGGGTCTCACGGGGTACGCCGGACGTCTCCTACGTCTTCTCACCCCCAGCGTTGCCCCCACATCCAGTTGAGCTAAAGCGGACTCCTTCATGCTACATTCTCATATAACCATTATTATTATTATTATTATTATTACAAAAACCAACAAATAAAAATAGAAGCTTTTGATCGTTTCACAAACCTTTAAAATACAGCGCCTCCGGCACATAGGACACGGCGGAACCGGTTATGGGGTGGCAGAGCTCCCATACCACCGGCGCCCATCAGCAGTGGCCCTAATGGGAAGGATTTCAAATTAGATGGCGTCAAAAAGACAAGATTATAAAAAGTGACACGATCGCCTGTGTCCTTCACAGTCCAAACAGAACACATTACTGCCCCACCGTTACCCTGTTTTACACGCAGAGGGGACCCCGCACCGCGAGAGAGTCTGGCAGGATCTCCGTCCGCACTCAGCCAGGCTCCGATTCGATGCCAACGCCATTCCTCCCCAAAACAGTTTGGGGACAGAAGGGGACGGTAAATCCTCGAGCGATGCTGCGGCCGGTCGAGAGAGGGATGCGCGGATCTCCCGGAGCGGCTTCTTCCCGCTCCCGACAGCGGAGTCCCCGCGCGACTGCGGAGACGATGCCGCGACACCGCGAGACATACGGCCACCGGCGCTGCAAAACAGGGTTTTCGGTAACGGAACCGAAGAGTTACGCTGAGGTATTAACTCGTTTCTAAAATTTGGACACGGTCGTGGCCGGGAGGCTCTCGTTCACGTCGGTTTCGTCTTCGTTTCCGGTTCCCGCGCGACGTGCGGCGGCGAAGCCTCGGACCGCCGCTTCCTCCGGGGGCCGTCACAGCGTGATGATGTTGCCGTCCTCGCGCATGCTCTCCTGGCTGCTGCTGGCCCTGCTGGGGCTGCCATTGTGCGTGGGGGTGTTCAGGGAGCTGAGCGAGGCCTTGCTGTCGGAGAGCGAGCCGCTGTGCAGCGAGGCGCTCTGGGCGAGCGGCCGCGGCGCCGCCGCCGCCGCCGCCGACGACGACGGCGTGTCGCCGTTGGCGACGAAGCCGGAGGGCAGGTAAGGGGGCAGGTTGTCGCTCTCGATGATGAGGTCGCCGTCCTCGTCGCTGTCCCCTTCGGCCACGCTGCTGTTGCCGTAGTGGTTAACGTACTGCGAGGCGGGGCTGGGGGTCGAGTCCTGGGAGAGGCCGGAGCCCGAGCTGTTGCCCGACGCCTTGCTGCCGCGCACCACGTTGTTGCGCTGGTTGGCCGGCTTCACCGTCACGATGAGGTTGTGGCTGTTGGCCACCATCATGTCGGTCACCTGGTCCAGAGACTTGCCGGCCACGTCGATGCCGTTCACCTCCAGGATCTCGTCGTTGACGCCCAGCAGGCCCGTGCTCTCGGCCAAGCCTCCTTTCACCAGACGGGAGATGAAGACGCCGGGCAGCTTCTCCACACCCTGCGGCGTGACTCGCACGCTCACGCCGTCGCGGATGTAGAAGCCCAGCGGCTTGTCGGAGCCGTGCTTGTGAAGCCGCACGCGCCGGTGCGTCTCGGGCAGGATGTCCACGTCGATGATGGAGGAGATCTGCCGGAAGTCCTGCGGGAGGCCGATGAGCAGCGGCGCCTTGTTCTTCTGCTGAGCCGCGCGCAGGCCCGGGAGCCCCTTCTTCTTCCGCTGGAGGGAGTTGCTGGCAAACACCACGGCCTCGTCCACGTCTGCGAGAGAGAGAGAGAGAGAGAGAGCAGTCAGCACCTCCGTCAGCTCGCTCGCTCACACACACACTCCTGGAGTAATTCTACACATTACCCTAGTAGAGCGACTTGCCTCTTTGAACACAAGGCAGGGCTGTGAAAGTAATTTTGTACAAAGAGGCTTCACGGCACCTGCCGTGTGCTTGTTTTTCACATCGTAATCTGTTACTAAGAGCGAGGGGGGGGGGGGGGGGGGGCAAGTGGTTTAGGCGTGAACGTTTTTGCACGCGAGCCGCCATCTTCGGCGCGTGCAAAGTTCCGATCGTACAAACAGGAACTTTCATCGTAGTTGTATAACAATGGCGGCGGCGACAACCAGCTCGGCCCGTAAGCTCTGTTCGCGGCTATCGTACGTCGAGGTTCGCCCGAACCCTAGAGCGCCGTATCCTGTACCCTCTTTCCGTACGGTTCGTTCCCCTGCGCGACTCCCCCGGACTACTGTTCCTGAAAACTTTTGAAACTACAAAATACAATTATTTAAAAAAAAAAAAATTTGAGAAAAGCGTCACTGTCGTACTGTATCGTTAGGTTATGTGCACGTCGTTATAAACGGCACAGACGAAAACCGAACGCTGAGCCACGCGGTTTGCGTCCGCTTTCGTCATTTGTCACCGGACTGTCGGAAAGCCGGCCGTTCGACATCTCTCCGCAACCGTTCCTCCGCGGCCTTGAACTGGCAAATCTCTGCCATTTGTCCGTACGCACCAGTCGCGGTCCCGTTAAGGTGCATTTCATTATCAGAAAACGCTTTCGTGTCGCTGCCGCTCGGCGAGTTACCGTCCGGGTTTCCCTCGCCTCGCGGTGCAGCCTTACGATAAACACCCGCAACTATCTACCCTGAGCAGTTTTTAACTGGAGCGGTTTACGGCGAGTACCTTGCTAGAACGTACCGCAGCTGGAGACGGGATCGGAACCTGCAACCTTTGGGGCCAAAGGCATTAGTTCTAACCACTACGCTACAAGATGCGTCATACTAAGCGCAACCTTACAGGTAGAAAAATTAATTGATTTATCGCCGTTTTTAATTACAGTATTTTGTCACACCCAAATCCCCACCCAATCACCATGTGGGCTGGGTAAATAGTCGTATGTGCGACACCCCCCCACCAAGTACTGCTTACATTCCAAACCAAGCAGACACGCACGGCATTTAGGCCCGGGTGTCAGCATCTCATCCGAAACACCTGCGGGTGCGTAACAGGTGACCGAAGCCACGTGCATCTAACGGGCGCGGAACAGCGGACACGAGGACCCCGACGCGACCGACGTCGTGCGAAACATAACGGCGAGGGGAGCTGCCGTGCGAAATGTGGTCAGACGGCGTAACATCCACACGTGGGTGTCAGTCAGCAGTTCCGGCTCTGATTTAGGCACGGTCCGCGTGTCAGAGCTTAGCCTCATCTCATGGGGAAGTCCTTCTTGGGATGAAAAGTGAGATGCAGTACAATGAATAGGCCATCTGGGGGGGGGGGGGGGGTGTTTGGTGGCAGCTCAGCAAACATGGAGGCAGGACAGAATGAGGGACACCCTTCTGGCAAATGTGAGTGTAATAATGAAGATTAAACGCAAACGCTTAAGGTGTGTGTGTGTGTGTGTGTGTGTGTGTGTGTGCGCGCGCGCGAGAGAGACAAAAAGCTAATGCATAATACATCTCCTCCCTGACTGCCCCCCAGCAGTCGCCCCCGCTACCGTCCCAATTCCGACTCGCTCCGTCCGAACGCGTCGGACTCCCGCTGCGTGTCCCCACCTCCGTCGCCGGAGCCGGCAGGGGGGATGCGGGACGGACGGAAGACACCACCCTCCAGGGTGCGATGACGAGGGAACCGCCCCCCGCCCCCCCGCCCCCCCGCCGCACGTCAACTCAGATTAGCCCGGGGATGTTAAATCCATCTCTCCATGTTCTTTCTTAGCAGCCGTGGAGCTGCGTGACGCACGTGGGGAAGTCGATGGCATTAAAACTCCTCTCTGGCTCCCTGCTTTAACAACAAGCGAAGGCACTGCACAGCAAGTCGTGGTAAGAAATAAAAATCCCATCAGTCCCCCATTTATTTAAGTCCTGGAAAGCTACACTCAGCCTGTATCCAAGGTGTCCTCCTGCATGACGTTTTTACCACTTATTTACATTCGCGCTTACGAGTAACACGCATTGACGGCCAGCGCTGGCGAATGCGGTGATTTACATGTGCAACACCGCCGACTCGCCGCCTCTCCGACGCGATGTTTATCCGCAGTCATCTCTGTTGGCAGGAGCTCCATTGATCCGGCCCGGATTGACGGCCGTCCCGATCCACCCGCTGCCATCGGCATCTCTCATATCGTGCTGCCTTAATTAATCTAGACGCGCCATAATGGGGCAAAAACGCAGTTCGCGGCGAGGCGTGCCGGGGGAGGGACGCGCGCCGCGCAGGATGACGGGAAACGCGCTTCGGAGATGCGGCTCGCGCCCTCGCTCAGACGGACGAGGTTCCGGGCGAACATTCTTCAACCGCGGGGCTGAGCGGAGCTGCCGAGTCATCTCCTCCCCGCGTGCCAAGAGCGAGGTCCAAGTGGGACAGATCACACGCACAAACGCACGAACCCACACACACCAGCACATCGCAGTTTGATACGCAGCCACGCCACCCGGACCGAAGCGATCCCCCTCCTGCCCCCCACGAGGGCCAGCCACGACCACGACAGCGGAGACGCAGTCCCTCAAAGGTTCCACCTCCCGAAGGGCGCTCGGGTCTCCTGTCCGACGACCCGTCCCAGGGGCCGAGGCCACGCCGACGGCTCTGGGACCGACGATTAGAGAGCACGAGATGAGGCTACGCTCACGGGGACCCGACCCTCCCTCGGCTGGCCGCCGGGACCGCCGCACGGTTTAACCGCAAATACGCGTACGTTCGGCAACCAGGGACCACGGGATCGCAAGAGAGACGCCAAAATCTCGGCGGGATTAAAGTGCCTCAGGCGTGTCGCTTTACTGGAGGCTCCGCGGCGGAACCAGTAGCGACCGAGTATAAATAGACTAAAAGCCCTGTACGCACTGCTGCGGAGCGAAGGAACGCAGCTAACGGAGGGGTGCCGGAGGGCGCACGCAAGCAAGCAGCCCTTCCACGCACCTCCGGTTCCAGGACGCGAAAAGGGCTCAACAAAGAGGAGAAGGAGGCCAGAGATGGGGTTACGAAACGCGACGGGGTCGCCGGGAAGCCGCGTGCCGCAAACCCTGCCGGAGTCCGGTTCCGGCGCGGCACGCGCGAGAACAACCGACCTCCTGCTTTCCCCTCTTTCTTACATCGAAGAGGATGCGTTCAGCGAGCAAAGCAAGCGAAGGAACGCCGTGCCCATCTGCAGATGTCCTGGCTCGCCGCTCGCACTCCTCGAAGACTCTTACTGCGGGTTCACAAGAGGTTCGACTGAGTAATAACAGGCAGCAGCGGCGCTTGGAGCAGGGTAAATCACCGCACAGCGACATCCCAGCCTCAGAGCCTGGGAGGACAGGTAGGCAGGAGGAGGCCCGACCCGAGCGGCGCGGGTGCGGCAGGTCCGCCGCGGGACGACGGGTGGAGGGCCGAGCCACGTTCGGGCTCGGCCGTACCGGGACTCTTCCCCTCCGCGTGCGGTAAACGGAATCGCGGGACACGGTAACTCGGGAGGGTGCGGCGCGGCTAGTTTAGCCTCGCCGGGGTGCGGTGAACTTCAGCTCCCTTTGGGGAGGGAAACGAGCGGGGTTCCGCTTTGCGAACGCAGCCCCGAGCCCGCCCCGGACGGCCCCCCGACACTGCTGCGTAAACGCGTAACGAGCCGGGAAAATATGCGCGTCCCGAGAAAGAGCGGCAGTCAGTCATCTGGATCAGTTGCCTTCGGTGCAAATTCGGCCCAAATGTCGCCGACTGCACGGATGGGAACGCTCTCCTGTTTTCAGATTGAGACATTTATGTTCCGCACGTTAGAGAAGCTCCAGAACGCCTGCCGATCCCTACGAGCCCTCGGGGTCCGGTGAGCAGGGCATCGTGGCCCGACAGCGCGGGGTCCCTACAGACCCGAGATTCGCTCATCAACGGCCAGCGTCACGTTGAGCTCCTCGACAGCACCCAGAAGGCACGGTGTATTTGCGTGACGTCGCCATGGTAGCGCGGTCTAAGGTAATCCAAACGGAACGTGTGAGGTATGGGCTAAAGGTGCCACTGTGTGCTGGGAGCTTCCATCCCTTGCAGTATAGATTTCCCAAGTTCCTGTAGAGGGGACTGCGCAACGCATCTCTCTCCCTCACACACACACACACACACACACACACACACACACACACACACACACACACACAGAGCGGCAGTTCACCGTTTTGCATACTTTCACACTGCAGTGATTTATGCGCAAAAGGACTCGATTTCGAGCAAGTACTAAGAAACCAGGTCACCCACATAATCCAAGATCCTAAAAATCTAATTCCGACACAAAATAATCCACTGCTAATGGTAATCCGAGATAAAACTACGCTACCTGAAATATGGTGTTCAAACGGGACAATTTTAACCACGCTGGAGCCAAAACTGTATTTACTGTCATCATACAAAGTATGTGCGGCACGTTCAATGCCGCTCCATCCATCGCTTGGTCGCGCCACGACAGAGGAGCAGCGAGACGGCACACAAAGAAAGGTGCGCACGTCCACAGGTGTAATCTCACACATGCATTTGTTCAGCGAGCCGGCAATTTTCTCCAAAGTGGCTTATTTACCCCTTTATGCGGCAGGATCATTTCAGCCGGAACATTTTTTTTTTGGGTAAGTACCTCCCTCAAGGCACTCGAGCAGGAGATGGGATGGGATGGGATGGAACCTGGGTGCTTCAGGTCCACTCCGAGCACCGCGCCACCTGCCGTCCCCTAAATTTAAAGGGATGTACCCCAGACCGCCACCATTAAGATGCTGACATGCCAGTAAAACATTCGGGATTTTAATACTGCCACACGCTTCTCTCATAACCGGCATCTCCGCGCTGCGAGAACCCGGCGTATCGCGGCACGCGTGCTCCGTACGTGGGATTGTGCCGCACCCCGGCAAAGGGCGAGACATACGGCACTCTCTCCACACGGCTTCCCCAACCACGACCGCAGCTGACGGAGACGGAACGCAGCAACATCCGCCCGCCGTGTCCACGGACCCCGCGACGCACCGAGCGAGACTCGGGGCCAGGATGCGGTGCATTTCCTCCGAGGCTGCGGTAAAGGTTTCTCCCCCCCCCCCCCCCCCGAAGATGTCAGCCACCTACTCACGGTGCATTTTAATATTCCTCCTGGCTGCTGAAAAGGGTAATCGCGTTAAAGGTACTTGAAGGCAATGGTTATGACATTTAATTTACCTCCCTTTCACCAAGTCCTCTTTGCGCCTGCCATTTGGCGCCACGCTCTCATACGTCCTGAACGGCAAATGCTTATTTCTGGGTGCCAACGGACTGACGGCTCGCGTCACGTGATAAACCTGCCCAGACTAATAGGTTTCGAGGGTTTTATTACATGTGGCGTGCCAGATTAACCCTCGCTCAGCCAGAGCGAGTTAATGAAAGATGCGTTTTAAATACGATTTGACAGAGGGGGACCCGACAAACAGTTTTCGCTTTGATGGAGACTGGCAGGGACACAAAGAGATCCGTCCGCTAACAAGCGCGGCGCCGCGTGGGACGAGCCGTCAGCCAGTCAGATTCAATTAGCAGATCCGAGTTACTGGCGCGAGTCAACCGCCGCCCCCTACCGGCCAGTCGCCCCGTCCCCGTGACCCGTCCAGAAAGGAACCCGTGAATCAAGTCGTCGTCTCCCTCCAGGGTTACTCGAGATGCACGAACGCGATGTAACGAGCGCGGAGGGGATGGACACGTGGGTTAATAAACGTACAAAGAGCCTGGATAAAGTGCAATTGTTGACTGCGCTAATTAGATAATGAGATCCAACAGGTTCCCTGCTCCTCGGCGGCGCACGCGGGCCTACGTCGGGAAGCGAACGGCGGCGACGCGAAGTCGGACGCGGCCTTCCGCCCGCGGCTCGGAGAGCTCGGACGACGCGGACGGACGCGGGATCGATCCCCGCTCGGTCCGAGGAGTTTGCGCGTTTTCCCTACGTTCGCAAGCGTTTCCTCTCGAAGTCCAGAGACGTTTGCCCATCGAACGGGTGCGTGTACATCACCCGCAGCGCGTGCGTCGCGCTGCTCAGGTGCGCGAACGACTAAGAAGTTCAGGGTGGTGCATCTAGCGCCGTCCGGTAAATACCAGTAATAGTTACTCATAAAAAAATAATTAATTTTCCCCGGCACACGCCGCAAGTACACGTTGAACGAGCTTTTCCTCGATATCCCCGGGGATCCGTTCCCGACCCGTCCTCAACGGCAACGCGGCGCCCAGATCCAGGACCGGTGCTGAAGTGACACACAAACAACCTTCGGTCCCTCTGGGTTTGGATGATTAATCATGCAGTAATTAGCAAACATGCAGTAAGTCTCACACACACACACACACACACACACACACACACCAAGGGCTCATTAGCGTGTGGAAATGTGCAGCAGTGCACAGCGAGCTGCCCGGAGAGGGAAGCCCCAAATCTGAGCTCTTACATCTGCAAACACAGAGACTGGAAGCGACTGGGGGGGTCGAGGGGGGTGGGCGTTTGCAGGGGAACAGAAACACGCACAAGCACATGCTTACACGGCAATACACGCTCTTTTCTTTCAGTCAGGTCACTGGCATCTCAGATGAAGGTTCCTGCACTTCTCTTTACTCTGAGCTGTATGTCGCTTTGGAGAAAAAAATTAATGTATGAATATAGGTTAATGCACAGTCACTACATGCTCTGGAAGCAGGCTTGCGGTTCAGGGAAGGGAGAGCTCATCATCATCTCCTCACTCGGTCTAGTCAAAAGAGTACAGGAAGGCTACAAAGGGCAGCTGAGGACTATTACCCTGCAGCGCAAAGGATTGTGGGAAACCACAGGGCAGCCTGCATGAATTATAAACCGCGCAGGCGGCGGAAAACGCACAAGAGCGACCCTTAACGCTGTATCCGGGTGCCTTCTCCAGGCCCGACATGTGATGCCGCAGGCGGAGAAGCGGGGCGCCATCAGTCCTGCACACCTGCCCGTTTACCGTGGTCCAGCGATGAGAGTCGGTGGAGGAGCACTGCTCCGTCCCACGCGGCACCCCGCGGTGCTCCACCGCCACCCGGCAGCCTGCCGTCTGCATAAGAGCAGCGGGACTCTTGCGGGAGAAGCTCGGCACCACCGTTTAGGTTCGCACCCAGTCCCCAGTCCCCAGCCCCCAGCCCACCAGACACCCCCCCCAGGGAGGGGTATGCTCAGTGGAAGCCCCGAGACCCTGGCTTGCGTCCTTGCGATGTTGTCCTGCAGACTGACCATCTGGGACCTGCTCCTCCATATGGCATAAACAAGGGCCCCCAGCCATGCCCTCCCCGGCAATCTTCGCACTCAAACACGTGCTCCCCCACCCACAACGCTAACAGGCTTATGTGCATACATCTGTTTTTATGAGAGTAATATGGTACCAAAATAAGTTGATTAAGAGCCCTCTCTCACAAACAGCTTTAAACTGTATTCCAGAGTCACCAGCCGGGGCACAGTAAGAGAGGAGAGCGATGGTGGCAGGGCAGGGCAGGGCGTCCGGGCACACCCCAAGGCGGGCCGCGCCGATACCCGGGTGCCGCTCGGCACCGCTGGGAGGGAACTAACGGGGTTTGACCGGGATTACCGCGATAAGATAATGAGGGCCCCACTAATCCCACCACAAGATTATTATTGAGGCTGGCAGACTGGGAGAGAAGAATCGCAGCGTTGTGCCTGCGGGACCCCCACCCGCAACGTCCGTCACGGACGGACACGGGAGGAGGCTGGCAGACAGGGCCACCGCACACGGGCCCATTTAACAGCAAACGGGCCGCTGGTCAGAGACTGTCTGACGCCTCAACCGATGTGCAAAACGTGGCGCTTTAAAGCTCTTTTAATTGCCGTCGAGTTGACGTCCGCGCTAGGTGAGCGCGGCGTCTCCAGAAACTTCTGTCCTTAACGCCCGCCGTCACTGTGGCCGAACCCATCCACCTCAGTGCTACTCATGCTCTCCTCCCCCTTCCCCCGATTTCCAAAGATTAGTCCTTCAGAGGATCCCATCCTCTCACCATGTGCCTGAAGTACGGTAGCCTCAGTCTCGTTTGTGCTTCTAATGAACACTCCAGTCTGACTCGATCCGATATTCATCTCTTACTTTTCCTGCCTGTCGACCACAGAGTCCTTACAACTCTCCTCCAGGACCAGGGTTCAAAGGAGTCTAGCTTTCAAAGCCATGCTGAAATACCGCTTAGTCTTACAGCTGGGTCCTGCTCTCCGGTGGGTCTGGGGTTCGAATCCCGCTCGGGGCGCCTCGCGACGGACTGGCGTCCCGTCCCGGGTGCGTCCCCTCCTCCTCCGGCCTCGCGCCCCGCGTTGCCGGGTTAGGCTCCGGCTCCCCGCGACTCCATAGGGGACAAGCGGTTTCAGCCGACGTGTGCGTCTTACAGCCGTCTGCCTCGGCACCCGCCATCGGTTCGTCGTCGGTAAATCACGCTTGGCGAACTTTCACGTTATGCGATGAGGCCCGCCGACGTGAGGGGTTCGAACGACCCAAAGATCGCGTGGCGGCGTTGTTCTGCGTAAACAAGACCGGAAGACGTAAGTTAAAACGGCTCACGATCGGCAAATCTCGCTCGACCCGCATAAAAACCCTCCGACTCGGAAGCGTTCCAGTTTTCGCTCGCAGCCGGCGACGCGTTACGTTCGAGCAAGGAACCCGATCGCTTTTTGAAAAACGAACCGTAAATGACGATCGCCGATGCGCCGCCGGATTTAGAAGCGTTTACACATGCAGCACACGTACGCTTGAATGTTTTTGTGATCAGACAGCAGGACGAGAGCGAAACGAATTTCTAGGACTTGCGCGAATGTAAACGTGTCATTTAAAACCCAACTTTTTCTTGCTCGTTTTGTTAGACCAAAAGATTTAAGAAAAATTAGTGTTTTAATTTCTACTGTAACAACAACAACCACTATTAATTTGCGGAATTATTAAATTAATTCAACAGGCAAAAAACGGGTGAAACGGGGCTAAAACAGGGGTGATTTAGGATGTTCGGTCAACATTTGGTCAGCTTGGACGCCGATTTTCTCGAACCCCGCTTCAGCGCGAGCGCGATTGTTTCGCGATGGCATTTTATGGACCCGAACGATCGCGTCATAACGGGGCTTCGCCGTCCTTACCGTTTAAAAACGAGCACATTCTAGTTGCTTTGGGTTGAAAGAAACTAACAACACACTATAGGAGAGGACTAAACACCATGATCCCATCAGCAGTGAAATAACTCCCTCACGTCCATGTACAGCTGGTCTAAGCAAAGGGGAACCCCACCCCCCCCGACGGGCGGTACCACGTAGCGCAGTGCTTATGGACCCCCCCCCCCCCGCATTCAAAGGAGCCCTGGATCGGATCTCACCCCCTGCTAGGTACATAATTGGTACAGTAAAAATTACCCGGCTGCAATGGGTAAAACTGCGGTACATGGCATAACGCTATTAGTCACTGGAAAAGAAAGTGCGAGCTAGATGAATAAATAACTTTCCATTTTCCTCCCTATCTCATGCTTTCAGCCCTAGCCAGAAATATTATGTATTCATGCGTGTCATGGTGTCACAGTGTCAGCACTTAGGATTTTGCTTAAGAGTCAAAGCGGTTGAAACCCACGCAGCTCCGAGATCGAGGTTGGGCGGGTGGGCTCGGAAGATGCTGGCGACGGGCGAGAGAGAGCAAGACGGACGCGGACGCACGCGACCTCTCGTCTTCCCGGCGCCACGCGTCCTATGCCATTTCCGCCAAACGGCGGCATCTCCCGCTTCACCCGGGAGGCCCGGGCGGCCGGCCCTTCTCCAGATCGAGGCGGCGCTCCCTCTCGGCGATATACGCGGTCGGATGCCGCGGGATGATGCGACAATAAACCTATTAGCAATTATTTGATCTTCTCCGCACATAGTAAAGAGAGGAACGAAGCAAAATTTGATGACCCACGCAGGGAGACCGCTGCCCTCCCGCGCACCCTCGTCTCACCCGGCCGTGTTCCCGGAACCACCCGGACCCTCGAGCCTGTCCGCCTGCGTTTTCACAAAACCCTAAAAGTCCACCTTCCCCGGCCCCGAGTCCTCACCCCATACATTTACATTAATTCATCTCACAGACACTTTAGCGCAGGATATTTCGCCAACACGGTCTTCCAAGGTGACTTACAATGTTCCGCGTACCACATTAAACATTTATAATCGCCACCCACTCATTCACGGCAGCAACGTAACACACGCGCAAAGACAGCGTATGGGCACCGATGCACTTGCGATGCGGACTACGGGAGGAAACCAGAGCACCTGAAGAAGCGCCACACGAACAGGGGGAGAAGATGCGAACTCCACGCTCGGCCGGATCGGAACCCGCATCCGATCGCACGGCCCACTCACCGCGAGGCGGCAGCAGCACAACCCGCTGCGTCACCGTGCCGACTGCAGGAAACTTCATGCTCTTCCCGTGTCATCTTCCCGTCAGGGCCGCATTTAAACATGAGGCGAGAGGCTTCACGGAAGCCCCCGCACACTATTGCCCCATTGCTCCATCTCTCCCGCGCAGAGCGTGTGGGATGATCTCCGGGAAGAAGGTGGAACTTCACCCGCTGCGATAAACCAAAGCCTCAAGGAAGAGCCTCCAAGGGGGCAGGCGGGCAGCGCAGGCCGGTCCCGCGGCGTTTAGTCTGAGCCGAGCGGGGGCCGCCCTCAGGCTCCGGTCCCCAGCTGAGTAATCGTGGCGGCTTGCACGCGTTCCAGCTCTAATCCCAAAAGGCAGACAGGCGGGACTCATCGCGGGCCAGCGGCATAGCTTCATTCCACCAGGAGACCACCCCCCCCCGTACGCGCGCACGGCCTCGGCACAACCCGAACCCGGAGCCGACGTACGGCGTTCCCAGGCACCGCATTCCTTCACCGGCCACGGTTTTCTAGGCATGACGCGAAACGCCAAACGCCGCGGCACGGAATAACGAAAAGCGCCGTGGATGAGATGTCCGTATCGCCGCACGGGCCGCTATGCTGAAATTTAAGAGCATCGTCCCGGCAACGCGGACGACGGCAGCCAACGTTATTTTCGACCGCTCAAACTAACGCACTTTCCGCGTTGGACAATATGCTCGGCGTCATATTTTTACGTCTGCATTTTGACACAAATTACACCCATTCCTCCGTTTACAAACCGAATTCGTTCCTGGAAACCAGTTCAGGAGGTGAGAACTGGGAAATTAAAATGACAAATAAGAGCTTTCCCCATAAGGAATAATGGTAGGTTGTTGTAAGCGGGACCACCCGAAGTACAAAAAAAAAAAAAAGAAAAATTTTATTCCTATCTCAATGTAGAATACAATTATTAAAATGCCCCACAACTGTTAGCGAACACTAATTGCCGTAATAGAACACAGAACATAAATAAGTATTTATCCATCCATGTAAGTACTGTTTGTATTTACGTATGTGGTGTCTGTATAGCGAAGAGAGAGAGAAAGGAATATCCAAGAAAAATGCTTCTCATTCCCTGTTCCTATTTTATCATACATTATCCTAAAAATAATAAACAAGCAAGTAGTTAACCCAAGAAAACAGAAGCAAGAAGGTGAGCAGCCTGACAAGCCAACAACTGAGATTCGTTTAACAGTAAATAGGGGGGTGCGGTGGCGCAGCGGGTTTGGTCGGGTCCCGCTCTCCGGTGGGTCTGGGGTTCGAGTCCCGCTTGGGGTGCCTTGCGACGGACCGGCGTCCCGTCCCGGGTGCGTCCCCTCCCCCTCCCGTCTTTCGCCCTGTGTTGCCGGGTTAGGCTCTGGCCCCCCGCGACCCCGTATGGGACAAGCGGTTTCAGGTGGTGGGTGTGCGCGCGTGTTAACCGTAATTAGTCACGCAGCCGCCTCGAGGGAATGTATGGACTGGACCAGGCGCTGCTTGGGGTCAAAAGTAAACCCTCGCACGCAAATGCCTGTATGCAAAAATATTGATTGTAAATCAGATTTGAAAGGAATCGAGGAACGTTTCATACATCATCGTCCACGTTATAGCATCTACGAGAGATTTTAATCTTTTCGACGGGACCTTTGGATGCAGCGGCCACCTTCCTCGCGACGCGAGCGGCCGGCGGGCCAACGCCGAGCTCCATAACCTCCCCGAATACGTTCGCCACGCTAGAAATACGCATCGCGGCGCCGGAATTCGCGCCGAACCGCAAAGCTCGAGACGATCGTGTCGCGGCCGAGTTCGTTCAAAATGTTAAAGGAAATAAAACGAGTTTCACATTTTCCCCGCTCCTGCTATCATAGCGATACGTTAAAACATATCTGAACACATCTGTCACCGCTTCCGAAGTCTCTTAAGTCTATTTCTGCATTTTCTATTTTTACTTTTTTCTTAAAAAAACTGTCCTTAAGCAGAAAACTGGGCTACAGGCATCCCGCATCACCAGACAAACTCATTCTGCATGAAGGAGCCATACGACGGACTCCGAGCGACACATAAACTCAAACGGGCACGAACTTGCATCTATTGACAGAGGAAACCGAAATAATCCCCTCGCTTGAGTAAAATTGTGCAGAATTGACCTCTGCTGGGGTAAGAAAACAGGTTCCAGGGAGACCATGACACGAACGTGCGGAACGGGGGGGGGGGAGGGGACGACACACAAATCAGGCAAAGCGTGCGATGGGAGGGGTGCTCTAAGGGCCGACGGCGTATATATTTCGCCGACGCGGCGCGGCGCCCAGACCGCACCCCAGCGGTTCTTCTGGCAAAAAAAACGTGGCCAGAGCACCATAAGAACAAAAGGTCCATTTACCATAATCCGATATCGTTACGAGGCGGAACGGCAGCCCCGCGCACGCATTAACCGTTCCGCTTCCCCCGGAGCACGACGCACCCGGAAGGAGACGGAGAAGCGGGAACTTCGCACGTTCCGCGTCGCGCAGAGAAGTTGCTCAGGGGGACGTTTGCACGAACGCGTCACGTTCGGTCGCCGTCGCCGACTTTTGCCGCACGTGGAATTTACTTAATCGCCGTTACTCTCTCTTCCGGGACACGTCCGACACCCGGCCCGCTTCCGGCTAATTCGAGGACCCTCATCGAGCGGCGCGCTCGTAAAAATAAAATGCCGGCAGCAACCGTGGTTACGGAGGCCCGGCGGCTGCACGGCTCCGACCTGCCATGTTCTAAGTGCCGCGAGACCCCTCTTATGCAAACAGCATCAAGAAGGACGCTGCCTTTCACATCTCGATCTCCGGACCACGGCCCCTCTCCTCTATAAGAACGGTCTCGCCCTCCTGGCCGACTCCGTACCTCCAGGCCTCGTACCGGACTTCCATTTGAACCGTTTCCATGGCGATAAGACCCGCGGCATCCACCCGAGCTGCCCCCTCTTCTACTTTTGTGGACTCTGTCGTCAAGGCAACCCGTTGACCTTCGCTACGCACCGCGCGCCACGTATGCCGGTTGCGCACGCAGGCGAGACGGAAGGTCACCTGCCGGTAAAGAGCGCCGTCCGGGGGGTGGCGAGCGGCATAGCGGTTGCGGCAACTGCCTTCGGACCTGAAGAATGGAGGTTCGAATGCCACTTCCTGCATTAGTACCCTTGATAAAGGTAGTTAACCTTGAGTTGATACAGTAAAAAAGTTACCCTGCTGTATACATGGGTAGATCACCGCAAGCGGCTTAACGCCGCATGTCGCTTGGAAGAAAAACACGAAGCATATTGAGAGCAGCGCGGAGTCCAGGAACCGAGGGGTGCCGTAACACGTGCGCTGGAGGAACAGCCCGGCTGCAGGAGGAACTGCCAAGAGCAGCTGGGCAGGACCTCGACAGACACACCTGCAAAGCAGATGTTCCCAAACACAGACTCTCTCGGAGAATGTAGCCTTGCTCGCTCTCTCTCTCTTCTCTAGGCCCCTCATCTCCTTTTCTCCCTTCCTCCTGACCTCTGAGCTCCTTTATCTGCTCCCGTCATCCTTCGGTCTCCAGTCGTCTACAGCTCCTTCGCTCCCGAGGTTCATCTTGGCGCTTCTCAAAGCGCAGATCTTAGAGTTGTGAGCGTGTGCACATGTGTGCACGTGTGTGTGTGTGTGAGAGAGAGAGAGCGCGCGCGCACTCGTGGACGGGAAGCACAAGGAAGTAAACATTTTTGTTCTTCTCGATGAACAAAGATCAGTTGTTTTTAGGAAGTTATTTCCCCACTGAATGAGTTTGGATATAATGTGAAATGACAGCACACAATGGCACGGTTACATGTACACATCATATCAAATTACATGCATCGACATGTGTGTGTACACACACACACACACACACACACACACACACACACACACACACACACACAGAGCTTTATGCTGGGTAAATGTATACATTAGCAGTGCATCAAGCTGGTAGAGTGAGGACACAGCTAATGGGCTCTGCATCACCCCACATCCTGACAGTAGATCTAGAGCAGAACAGCTCACTTGTGCAATGGCCTCTTTCCACCCACACTGTGTGAGAAGGCCTTGGCATAACAGTATCTGCTGCCTTTCCTGCAGCATCAAACAAAGCCACTTTGAGTGAACCCAGTTCAGCTCATCGACGACGGTCTTGGAACCTTTAAACAAACACACATCATCTGAAACCGCTTATCCCAAGTGGGGTCGCGGGGAGCCGGAGCTTAACCCGGCAACACAGGGCGTAAGGCCGGAGGGGGAGGTGACGCACTCACGACGGGATGCCGGTCCGTCGCAAGGCACCCCAAGCGGGACTCGAACCCCAGACCCACCGGAGAGCAGGACCCGGTCCAACCCGCTGCGCCACCCCCTTTAAACGCTCTTTTTATAAATAAATAAAATAAATAAGGGCCCAGCACATGGAGGTCCACAGCTGCAGGGATCTCTCCGGAAGCTGCTCACCGTTCCCCACTGTGAGCTCCCGCAGCGGGTCCTTCACTTCCGAGACGATCGTTGTTGAAACCAACTCTCAGTAACGCTCGTTACACATTCGCCCCTCCGGCTCCTTCTCAGCACCGCCATAAGCATCTTTTCGGCTTACCGATAACCTGCAAAGACTAATAATGAACAAAGACTTCGCGATACTCTTGTCAAACACTCTGCACTGGAATCTCACCCAGTTAGAAGGGGGGTGGTTGAGGCGCAAACAAGGACAAAAGATGTAAACGAATTATTTAAAGTTGTAATTGGCGAAAAGAGAAAGTAAGTTACACAGCAAGGCTCCCTCCCTCAGCGTAGAGCGTGGAGACGACCGTCAAAAGCACGTGGCGCGATGCAGCGGGGTGTGCAATACAGCGCATCGACATCTCCTCCGTCAACAGAAGAAAAGATAACTTCAAAAGGCCAAGCGGATTCGCACGCGCGACGGATGCGACGCGGCGGATGCTCCTCCGGACACGTTCGAGATGCAGGGCAACATCAAAAGTGGCAGGGTGCCGCCGCACGTTACATTTTGAAGAAGGTGCCATGAATAAATGATATGCAATCAGCGCCAACGGTCCAGCAGGATTACTTGCGGAGGTGCGCAAGTCACATGACCAAAGAGAGGGAAACGGCAGTAAGATTTAAGGAAAACGTAGCCACGTTCATTTAGTTTGTGCCAAAAGACAGGCTACAAATAAGAATATTGTTACAAATATAAAATGTGGTGTTGTTAATGCATGCATAAGAACAGCTTCCCCCCCCCCCAAAAAGTATTTTAATTCATTTTTAAGTGACATTTTAACACACACACACACACACACACACACACACACACACACACACACAGTCTGAAACTGCTTGTCCCTAGCGGGGTCACACCCCAGACGGGATGCCAGTCCCCCGCAAGGCACTCCAAGCAGGGCTCCAACCCGAGACCCGCGAGAGAGCGGGACCGGCCAAACTTGCTGCGCCACCGCAACCCCGATGGCATTTTAACAGGAATTTTTAAAGAAAGAAAAAAAGAAAAAAAAAAAAAACGGGTATCTAGACTCACTCACAATGGGAATTTGCCCGACGGGGTGTTTTCATTCAAATTAACCCGGCAATTTGAGGAATTAATTAAATGCGCCGTTTACACAAAATCAGACACTGCGAGAAAACCCGATCAAATAAAGCGAAAAGAAAAAAGACGATGCCAAAAGCGGCATCGTCTATTTAAGTCCATTAAAGCCGGGTAATGGAAGCCCTGCTCAGTCAAGCACAGCTTCTGCAGGTTCCCTGGGCTGTCGCCGTGGCTCAGTGACAAATGCGAGTAAACAGGCGGTGTTTTTTTTTTTTTTTTTTTAAAATGTGCTCACACTGGTCAACACACAGGCAGACAGAGCAGGAGGAGGAGGAGGGGGAGGAGGAATGGGGACATGTCCAAAATACCAGTGCCTTCCTTCTACAAGAACTGGAGAGATAAGAATAAGGAATGAGCAGAATGCTTTCTGCATGTTTTCCCTCCATCTCCTGGAGATGGACCCATTTCTAGAATGGTGGTGCAAGGCCCACATGAAGACTAATCTCAGCCTTTAATCTGTCAGATTAAACAAATCAATGAATAGAAGACCAATCAAATTTTTTTTTTTTTTTTTTTTAAAAAAAAAAAAAGCTTTTGTCTTCAAGCTCCACCCCTAAGAGATGCAATTCCTCCCATGTCCTTTTAAACCTCATCCCCTTTACGCTCCCCCATATCCCCCCCCCCCCACCCCAGGGAGTTTGGACTCAGCTGTTGCCCCCTCGTAAACACCCAGATCAACCCATTAGTGAACCTTCGCGTCCCGGGGATGGGGCTCCTAAGCCGCATGTGTACTATGGGGGGCGTAGAGTCTCATGAAGCTGGTCTCAAAGAACCTGTGACCGCGCAAGACGTTCGAGCGCAACCTGCATCGACCCGTCCCTCATACACCCAACAGGTACATGACTGAAGGCTGGGGTGTGGGGGGGAGGGGTGGCCATTTACCGCCGCATCTTGGGGAACAGTGCGGGTTACGCAATGCTGTCCGTCTCCTCCATCCGTCCGCCCTCTCTGCACAAGAATTGCATTATCCGGTGTGCATCGGCTCTCCGAGGAGTGAGATCACGCTAAAAGCTCCATCAATCTCTCATTTTTCCCTCCCCCCGTTACATGTGGACAGATGCTCGGCAGCAGCGGCGTGCTAAACGGGCTTGGGGGGGAGGGAGCGGGCATTAGAAAAACCAGCCCTACTCCCTCTGAACTGCTCAACCCAGCAGCGCGGGTCACTTTCAGCGCACACGGAGCCCACACAAATGTCAAATGTTCTTGAGCCGAGAGACTAAAGAAATCCCTGAAATATAATCACTAAGTGCAATGAGTAATTGGGATTTCCCCCCCCCCCCCACAAACATAAACTCACATAACCTTTGGGGGCACACTATATTATGCCATCCTGTTCCCAAAGTCAGGGGGTGCAGTGGCACAGTGGGTTGGACCGGGTCCTGCTCTCCAGTAGGTCTGGGGTTCGAGTCCCGTTTGGGGTGCCTTGCAACGGACTGGTGTCCTGTCCCGTCCTGGGTGTGTCCCCTCCCCCCCCGGCCTTTCGCCCTGTGTTGCCGGGTTAGGCTCCGGCTCCCCGCGACCCCGTAATGGGACAAGCGGTTCAGACGGTGCGTGTGTCTGTTCCCAGAGTCCCTTTAACAAAAGCAGACCTCGAACCATGATCAAAAGATCTCCTCCTCTGGCCATACTGGATGTCTCCTTAGGCATTCCCGGGTGATGGAGACACTGTGCGGCACTTGCAAATACAGGTGTTCCTCGACGCAAGACATGTGCGACTTGCGATGACCTGGACCTAAAAAGGCCATCCCATCGCTTTTGAGTCCACATGTTTGGTCGTAACGTCTCAGGACGACCTCTCCATCCGCCGTACGATAACGCTGACCGCCTGTGCCGCCGCAAGGCGCCGTATTTCTTTTCGATCCCATTCCGACGTTTTATTTCAAATAGCTCGCCAGCGGGAAAAACCGAGTATCCTTGTGATGCAGAAAAATTCATAGTAAGCATGGAAATATAATAATTCTATTATTCTACATTTTATCTTTACATGAATAATGCGTGGAAAACAATGGAAAAAAAATATCAAAGTCCTAATACCTAACGTGCCATTGACACGTTGTTTATATACCCTTATGTTTTACTTAATAAAGTCTAAGGGGATTTGTGACTTACACAATCGACTCTCGACAACATCGTTGGGACGGAATCCCTTCTTAAGTCAAGGACCACCTGTAGCTGCCTTTCTTCCTACATGGGCAATACCAGCGGAGACCGGCCAACCGAACCCCCCCACCGCATCCCAACGCAAAAGAGCCTGGGTCCCCTTACCGCAGCGAGTCTCTATGCGCCATTTCCAGCATAAAGACATCATCTGTCTAAAACGGTCTCCCTCAGGCTCGCCCACTTCCCCCTCCTTGAGCCCCCCATTCCCCAAGCGACTATGGATGCCGTACGCCAGGGCCGGCACAGGAGGAACAGCAGACTTCTGAGGAAACGGTAGCAGGAAGGTGTGCCCCCCCCCCCCAAACAAAGGGAAATCCTCGAGCAAGTGAGACAAGGTGCTCTTTTAACACCTTCAAGTCAAGTCTGACAAGGTCACAGGCACTGATGGAATGATGGAAGATGCTAAAAGGAACGGGCCAACAGGACACACACTGCCCAGTACATCATAACAGCCCTTACAATAATTAATTACAACCACTTGCAAATGCAACTATGACAATGAGTTTCTGTGCTACAATGACAAGGGTTGCAATGAAGTTTCGACTTGAATTCTAAGAAATCTGCCAAGCTTTGCAGCAGAGAAATGGTTTATATGAGTAATTAGATTGAGGACCACCCCACTGCAAGCGTCCGAGTCGACAAAAGGTGAAGCATGGGAGATATATATCTTGGGACAAGCGGTTTCAGACTGTGTGTGTGTGTGTATACACACACACACACACACACACACACACACACACACACACACACACACACACACACACAGTGTATAATGAAAAATTGAGACAATGTTCAGAAAATAATCACCTCCACACAAAGCAACACATGCGTGACAGCTGCAAATTCCAGCGAATATTCTCTTTACAAATAGACACAAAAACAAGCAGCAGAACTTGGAAAACCACCCCCACCCCCACCCCACCCCACGCAAAGAAAGACTTGCTGCTGTATGTATGCAGGGCCCATGATGGTGCTCATACAGGCCTGATAGATCCACAGATATGTCGAGCGACAGGGATTATGGGCCACCCTGTAGATGGTAAACGTTTCACTCGTACTGTTCTCTAAACAACCTCCACCCATCCTGGACTGACCCACAGGGGCCGAGCGGGCAACGCCGAGGACGCCGCCGGAGGAGGTCCAACCATTGATCCGGTCCACCCCGATTTAAACCACACCAACGATAAAAGTATGGTCCAGAATTTCAGGTTCCATCCTACCCCGCATCCCAAAAGACTTGGCATATCTTTTGTGTTTAACTTGTAATGAAAAACACACACACACACACACACACACACACACACACACACAAATTCCTAGCGCATTCCTCAGGAACCAGTCTTGCCGCAGTTCAGTCGAGCTTTAAGGCTGCCCTCTCGACACAGACTCTCCGCAGCTACAATCTCAACCTCGCATCCGTTCATACTTTACTCGGTTCTCACCTGCTTCAGCCCAGGGTCCGTCGCACCACGGCCACATCCGGTCCCACCATTACACCGGGACAGCTACTGAAACTGGTCCCCGGGGCACAATTACCCACGAGACTCGCCTGGCCAACTGCACCCAGAGCTAAACTAGCAGGACATTCGTAACAAAACTTGTCCACGTTACCCAATCCCCCCCACACACACACACACACACACACCCTTGACCTTTGCCTGAGACCACCTTGTATATGAAACGCTCACACCCGGGCCACAGAGACAGAAAGATTAGGGGAATCCGATAAAAATGGGACTCGCGGGCGTTCTAGAGCCCCGGCTGAAGCACGCCGGCGAAAGCTCCGGCGGAACGGGAAATGACGTCGTCACGAGAACCGTCTGAATATCGGTATCCGTGCCACAGGGGCGGAACAGAAGGATGTAGCGTAACGACAGAAATGCGAAAGAGAAGAATACGCGCGACACAGAGACAGAAATAGGACAGGCTGTTCTTACGAAGAATAATCCGACACTGACATCGCAAGTCCCGCCACTTGCTCCGAAATACTCCTTCGGAAATAGCAGTGAGACGAACCGACTCCTTACTCGGAACTTCAACTTAATCCATGGACTCGCGCGCGCTTGCCGGCTCACGCGACGATTAGATTTCGGACGCACGCTCTTAACTCCAAATAAATAAAAAATGCATAAGGCGAAAAGAGCCATTACACCAGAAAATGGAATTTCTCCCACGGAACAGAGCGCCGTACCCTTACTCGTCCGCGAGCCCCAAGCGGGGATCATCACCATGGCGATAAGGCTGGGAACGGCATTTTCTCCTCCGCAAAAATGGGATTTTATTAAATCAATTTTCGGAACTCGCCGGAACAAAGAGGTTAAAGTGAAGCTGAGCACAAACGAAGGAAGTTTGGTCAAAAAAAAAAAAAAAATTGATGCAGGTTTGGACGCTTAAGATACTAGCGGTCGAAAGAGACAGAGCTCACGGGACGTCCAGACGCAACTCAGACTGCACAGGGACTCGTGCGTCGGGATCTCCGAGACAACGGGCTCACGTCACCCTCTAAGGGCGGGAGAGAAGCTCGGGCAAGGTTACCCGAGCAGTCCTCGGGGAGGATGAAACTCACCAGTGTCCCGCTGCTAAGAAAAGCATCGAGCGGAGCTTTAAAGAGAGACAAAAATGGCACGCAAACTTTCAGCACGAGAAGCCCGCCGTCATCATAAATTATACATGTATAGCGAGGAGCGAGCAGCGAGCGAGCGCGCTCGCTTGCGTCAAAAAAAAAAAAAAAAAAAAAAAAAAAAAAGATCCGAGAGGTTCCTTGACCCGGGTGACGCCGGTAGCGGCAGAGCTCAACAAGGCGACGCGTGTGGAATGCGTCGGGGAACGGAAGGCCCGGAAGCGGGTCTGCTCGGAAGCTTCGGCGCGACTTGCGGTTCCCGGCCCGTTTCCCGACGGCGCAACGCATCGCAGTCCTACAAATACGGTGATGCGTCACCCACCCAACTAGGACGACGGCAGGCCAGTGGACATCTTCATTCGGGGATTAACGGCAGCCCTTGCAACGCTAAACATTAACCATTTACATAAATGCCAATCTAATTTAAGAAATGTAGGCTGCACGGCAGACTCTCGATTATCTGGCCTAAATGGGGACGGCGGTGGCGGCGAGATGACGACAAATCCAGGTTAATACAGAACCATAAGTACTACGAGCTATTATTTGGAAATAGATCGTTACATTCGCTCGGTAATGAAATAAAAGCCTTGGTTTATTCTATTAAAATAGCAATTATAGCAATGTTTTTAAAATAAAACCTAAAACAAAACCACAGTGAGCGCATTGTCAGAATTCGGCACGCAACTGATGAATTAAAAAAAAAAAAAAAAAAAAAAAGTGGGGTTCTCCAAATGGAGTAAGATGTTTAGAGAGCGTGAACATTCCTGCTTTACGCTGGATACAGCTCTAAGCTGGACTGGCTTTCAGTCAAAGGCATTTTGCAAAATTCCTACCTTTATTATTTATAAGAAAAAAAAAAAAAAAAAATTGGAAAAAAAGCCTCTGGCCAGATAACTCAGACGACCAGATAGTCAGGAATCTACTCAAAGGGCATCACGGCAGTCTCCTTTACCCTGTTGCTCTTTCACCGTCATAAAATCCAACAATGATTTCACATGGATATGAATGAAAACTGCTCATCAAACATACGCTTCCAGCGTCCAGGATCCAGAGTCCAGCTAGACAGACTAACTCCGATTAAAGGACTGCAGATCCTCAGCGGAAGCAGCGAAAGCCAGTTGCGACCGACGGTGCCGGGACAAGTCTGGCTGAACGGGACAGCCGCGCGGAGTGCCGTCCGTGGCCCCCTAACAGAGCAACTAAGGACAATTTGGAGGAAACATTAAAGGTCAAAAGCTTCCATTTCAAAGTGCAGAGCTGAACGGAATATTGTCACAGCGTTGACGCCGAAGACACAACAGCGACGGGCCTGACGGCAGAGACGCCGGGCCAAGGCTCGAGGGGAAACCGGCACGTATCTGGTCTTCTAAGAAGGGAATTTCGCACCGCTCTTGCGGACCGCACGGAAGTTCCTGCTCTCTCGTTACACTTGTCAACTAAAACGAACGACCGCTAAGGAATTCCTGCTGCAGTTATAAGAATTAACATAACTACATAACCCTTTTATACCCATATCATTTCCGGCACCTGCCTCCCCATGCCTGTCGCAAACACGGTGTAAAAATAGGGGGCCGGCGAAAACCAACCCCGACGGACTCGGTGCCTCGTTCCTCTGGCCAGCCTTTCAAGACAACAGGAACTACAGGACTGATCACTTTATTCCGTCGTATTCTGCACAGGGAACCCCCTCCCCACTCTGTGCCGCCTATATTGTAATGCATCTGGCACTGTCCCACACCTACAGTGCTTGGGGAAAAGAATTTGCCCCTTTCCAATTTTCTTTGACTTCGTGGCTTTTTCACGTTAAATTTGATATCCTTCCGTTTGAAGTACAGCATGTGAACGGAGCATTAAATGACCAGTTCTGTTTTTGTCACGTCCTTGGTGCGGAAGACAATGAAACAAGTAAACATAGGTGCGAAGAAGTAAGCCCCCTCTAAATTTAATTTGCCGAAATACGGGGTAATTAGTAGGCCGTTTGAATACAACGAGCCCCGTCCCATATAATTTAACTAGTCAAAGCTTTACCAGCAGAAGTCTAGAAAGAAGAGATTCATATCGCCACTTCGCCATGCCAATTCTGGTACGAAATAGGTCGGAGAACACCGGATACGACCTTTCAGAATAAGAACTTCTACCAACAGCCCAAGCGTAGCGGCAGCAGTATGACAGTCGTGAGATTTTTTTTTTTGCTACCACAGAACCTGGTTCCCTTGCCGTCACCGAAAGAACTTTGAATTCTTGTTTGCGTGAGAAATTTATAAAGTAGAATTCCGGGCCATCGGTCCGAGTTGAAGGCAAAGCATAGCTGGGTCACGCAGCAAGACGACAATCCGAAAGACCAACGAGTCAACGTTGGAACGGCCAAACCAAAATTTATGGAACACCCAAGTCATAGTCCCGACCTGTATCTGGCTGAGATGTTGTACGAATACCTGCCCAACGAACAGAAAATGTTGCAAAGCTAAACCAGTTCTACACGGAGCAGCTAGGACAAAATTTCTCCGCCGTCATGCGAGTAAATATTGAGTTGCAGTCATTTCAACTGAAGATGGTGCAACCGGTTACTGACAGAAGGGGCAATGACTTTTCACCCCATGACTGCACATTTCATTACCTTCCACACCAAAGAAATGACATTGAAGACATTAGTGCAACTGCATGCTGGTGTTTCTCTCCCAGACCGTATTCATAAACTACTAAAACCGATAAGGAAGAAAAAAAAAAAAAGACTAATGGCAAAAACAGAGAAAACTGGAGCACTATATAACCTAAAACCCGTATCGCTACGCAGCCCATCAGCTTCTGCCTGTGTTTTCTTTTATTCCGCCAAACCCACCGTTTCTGCTGCTGCCTGTGGCCCGACCTCATCGGAGGGATGGCTAAGCCGCGCACTTCCACCATGACAGCGAGGAGCCAAGGTTGGTGCTGATGCAGCACAACTCTCTAACGCAGATCCACACAGTGGGAGGCTTAACTTCAGCCCCAGCTTTATCCTTACTGGCGCGCAGAACGGCAGAGCGGCCGCTACTCCTGCAGCCCCCACGTATATACCAAGTGTGTCAGAGGGGCTTCAAAAAAAGCCTGCCCCATTCCTGCCCCAACCAGCACACAGAGACAAAGGGATTTTCTCTCCTCTCCCTCCTTATAGAGAAGGAGCACCGGTTCAAAGTTCCCGCAGAGATGCTTGACCTTTCGATGCTGCACCCCCCTGCAAAGCGGCACAGGAGGAGATGAGCACTGACACAGTTCCTCGGATAGGACAAGACAGGCAAAGCAAAGCAAAGCAAAGCAAAGCGGTCCTCTTGGGCACAACGAACGGAGCGCGAGCGAAATGACAAATCGCGCACATGCAGTAGAAGCAGGGCAGCCCTCCGCTGCGCGAATTCCGCGGCATAATAATAGACCAGCAGAGTCGTGACAGAATAAGCCGAACGGCAGCGGGTTAATGCTGCTGAAAGGATAACGCGGGTAGAGTTTCGCCCGATCTCTTTCACAACAAAAAAGCTGACCTTTTTTTATAAGCACAAGGGCGGCATTACGTTCGGCGTGTCCCCAGTCGCCGAGCCACAAACAATTGTACACTGTTTAGCTCGCAGCAGATCAGCAGGGCACGACAAAAAAAAAAAAAAAGAAAAAACTTTTAAGCGCATTAGCAACATTGAGACATTTCTGGAACTAGGTGCGATTTAGCGTCAGGGGCTGCGATGTGCAGATGACAGATTGGGTTCAAGAGCGGAGGTAGAAAGGGAGAAAGAAAGAGGGCAACGGCGAGGAGAACAATGCGAGCCCGGATCAGAGGGAAGCGCCGAAGCCGAGTTCAACGTCACGGCTGAAAATAGAACGGGGTCCTTCGCTCGGTGCTCGGCCCCTCTACCGAGACACCTGTCCCTGTATCCCAGCAGGCTTCGCGGCGGACAATCCCCGGCGGCAGCGGCGGCCGCAAGGGGAACCGTGGCCGGCATCCTCACGGCCGCCGGACACGCGCATCCCGGCGTTGGCGACCGGCACCTGTAACAACAGGGCGGTCGTGGCGCGCCAGGGGAAACCGTGCACAAGACCTACCTGCCGTTCCTTGGCACCCCCAACTTGGCCACTGTCTCACATCCCAGGTAGTTGGTAAAGCTTTCAACGTCACATTGATTCATTAGGTAGATCCTTTTCTCCAAAGCAACTCCAAATGTTAAACTACTAGGAATCACTTACCCATTTAAACAGCTGGGTAATTTTTACCGGAGTAATTTCAAAGCAAGGGTACTGTAGCAGGAGCTGGGATTTGAACCTGTGGGCTTTGAGGCCAAAAGGTAGCAGCTCTAACCACTAAACCGCCTCGGTGAAGCACGCGACCCACTCTCAGACAGCCTGACAAATGTGACGTCGTATCAGCGCTTTGGCCTCACCCTAACCTTGCCGAAAATTCCTCGCTCGGGACCCCTCCGAGGCGCTCACCCGTTTCCCATTACTACGCTAAGGGAGGGGTCCCGACGGTGCTGGCGAGTACCAGCCATTACAAGCTTCTCGCAAACAGCCCGGCCTCGAGGATCCACTCCTCTTATCTCTCGTTCTCCCTCGCTCTCCACCTCCGCCGCAGACTCGACAGGACACGGCTGGTTTCCCTCCGCTCGCCGCCGCTACCGCCGCCGCCCTCGCTCTTGCTCCACATTCGGCTGCAGCAGCTTCACTTACCTTGGCTCGCGCCGTCAAGGCGCGCATATAATTAACAAGCCACGATCAAACTGCAGAAGCATAATGACGGAGGACAATAGCAAGGGAGGGGAGGGGGAAAAAAAACCCTAAAACAATAACCGCAATGTTAGATAACAAAAGGCTAACAGTGCAGTGACAGCGAGGAGTTTGAGAGAATGTCGCAAGGGAAGCTCATATAGCTCTCGCTCGACCCCCCCCGCAATTCTGCACTGCACGGGAGCTCCGCCATATTTGCAAGTGAAATCATTTTCAGTTCGGCTCTGGCAGTTCCGCCCACTTCCAGTTTCCCCAGCTTTAGGCCACGGAATTCACGTCAAGACAGGATCAGTAAATCAACAGCAGCGACGGCAAAATCGGACCTTTAGCCCCTCCCACTCCTTGTCACGCCCCACACCGACCCCGCGGAGGCATTCTACCTCTCTTCTGTATGATGATCCTCAACAGCGGGGAAGCGGACGACAAGGCCTTGTGGAAGTTGTCGTCGTTGTTGATGGGCAGCAGGTCGCCGTGTACGTCCACGTAGCCCAGCAGCACGTCCACCCCTGGGATTCGATGGACCGTCTGCAGTAGCCGATAGAAATCCTGGAATCCGCCGGCACCGGAACGCTTGAGGGCGAAGCGCCGGTACTCGGCCTCAAACTAGAGCACGAGAGGAGAGAAACTCCATTCAGAGGTTGCGCTACTCGACAAGCGTCGGTTGGTCGGCCGCTTGACCGTTATACGTGAAGAATGCCGTTCCCAAGACATCCACACAGTAGGTGGTAGGTAACAAACTAGGTTTGCTTGAGTCGCATGTCTGCAGCCATGTCTCTTTCTTTTAACGTAATGCATAAATTGTACTTTGGCCAAAAGCGTCCGCTAAATGAATGAATGTAAATGTAAGAAATAATTTATATACATATCAACAACCAGAACTGTAAACGGATGGATACATCGGGTTATGGTCTTAGCTCAAGACTAAGATTGACAGTTGAACCCAAGATCGATAGCGGGAGACTCTGGTCCGGAGCGCTCGCCGCAACGGCTCCCGCATCGATCTTGACTCATTCGGTCCTTCGACAAGCTCAGCAATGCCTCCCGTTCGGTTTTCATTGTCCTCCTTAGTACATTCCAGGCACTCACAGGCTTGACAAAGAACGAAAGCATTTGAAGAAAGAAGCCCTGTGTGGGCAAAAACCCTGCTTTACACACACACACACACAACCAGTTTTATAACATCCATTAGCAGGCCTGAATACTCTGATGCAGAACACAGTAAACTTAAGCCATAAACACCGGGGTACCGTGCTCAGCCCTAGCATTTTTTATTTTTTAAATTGATAACACTTTGCTTTACCTCCGGCAATTACAGAAGACATTTAACTGGCTACGGGGCTTCGCTTCAGCACTAAAGCCGGGCATCGCTGACAAAATTAAATTTGTCCGAGCGGACTGAGCGGGAAGCAGCGGCGCTGCTTGTGTACGATCATCGGAGTAGATCATCGCCGGGGGACCGCAGCCTCCGCTTCCTGCGCCAAGAGTTCCGAGATGCGTATCTCACACACCTTGTCAGTTCCGGTAACCGCGTTATCCCATCGTACGCAACGCTGGAATTTTCTCCGTGGAGAGACGCGTCTGCAGTCGTACCGAGGGGCCAGACGGACGAGAGAGACCACGCGGGAGCGGCGATTCGATGAAATGGCTTGACACGCGTTCATCTCGCTTTGTGGCCTTCGGAAATGCTTCCTGCACTCGGCCCATCGCTCTCCCTCCCTCCCTCCCTGTCCAGCGCTACTCAACTGCCATGACAGTCCTTCGCGAGAGGAGGAAATGGATCCAGTGCTAACAATTCCGGTATTCATCAAAAAAAAAAAAAAAAAAAAAAAAGCACAACGGTGTCTCGTGCAGGCAGGACCGCACCCCGCAAAGCTCACGGTGACCCTACTCGGATACGCCGCTGCTGAAAACCGACCGATAAGACGGGAACGGGGCAGGAAGGAACACGAGGCAGAAAGAAGCCGTTTCCCATACAAAGTTCCATTCCTTCAGTGCTCAAGTTCCAGTCTCAGCGCCAAGGGTTGTTCAGATGAAATAAAACAACTAACACTGGGAGCGGAAATTGAAGTACCCTTTTGCCTCCACTGATAACACTATAGGGTCTACACTTGTAAGTATTTTTTCGGATTAAAAATAATTAAGCACGTAGAGGCAAGATGTTACACGAACCCACGAGCCACCGAGACACTTTTTGAAGAGGTTTGGTACAAGAAGCAAACTTGTGCTGCGGAGCAACGAATGCTTAGAGAGTCTGTTCCCCTTCCTGTAACGAAACCGGCACTCGATCTGTACCCCCACCTTCCAGATACACTGACGCCCACCCACAAGTGAGTCAGAAAGATGCTGCGAGCACATTCGAGAGGCAAGCCGGGAGGGAGACTGACATTTAAGTGACTGCTAAGTGTCATAAATTAAGTTTCTCACCTGGGTTAAGTACACCGGCCAGCGTTAACCCCGCCCAAGGAGTGCTCCAACGCACGGCGCCTCCAGCTGTGCCCCATCGCACATCGCGTCAGACACGGCACTTCGCGATGACAACCGACTGGCTGCTCTGTACCGTGCATTTCTACAGACTAAGTCGCTCTTCGGGGCTGTACGGGAGTTTGCCGCAATCACAGCTGCCACTCCTGCCCGATTAAGGTCTGTAACCGTTTTCATAATTCTCCTTAAAATGATCAATTGTCCAATTACTTTCGACCGCGTCTGCCCCGGGTCTACCATGTTTCAAATGTGCGGGGTTAGGGTTATTCGTAAGAAAACTTCCCCAAAAACTGCGTTTTTGCAAAAAGCTGATGACCGGGGTCAGCTGTATCTGCACTACAATGGAGGGGCTGAGAAATGCCCTCCGTCCGCACGCAGTCACTGCCCAGTTACTCCCAGTTACTGTCAGGGTAACAGACCAAAGCACTATGGGTAACCGGGCAACCGGAGCCACGTGCCCCATCCTATGAGGTCCTACGTGTCATTTGAAAGAAGCATTTGAGAAATGACAGCAGTTATTTAAGCACAGTATTGATAAAACAACACATTACATGTTAAAAATAAACAAAACGAACTTCAGAAAACATGAAATATTTGTCACATTGCAGAGCTCAGACTGTTGCAGATGAGGTTGCTGCCGGAAGCCATGCTTTGCGTTTCCTTCCGCGCATTGCAAGATTTACATTTATTCATTTAGCTGATGCTTTTCTTCAAAGAAACTTACAGTTACTCCACCTACAATTATTTACCCATTTGTACAGCTGAGTTGTTTTACTGGAGCAATTTAGGGTAAGTACCTCGCTCAAGAGTACAACAGCCAGATGTGGGATTCAAACCGGCAACCTTTGGGTCCAAAGGCAGTAGCTCTAACCACTCCGCTACCGGCTGACCTGTATTTGTTTCGTGTCTTAACGAAACACCCAGAGCAATGCACGAGGGGGAGCTGAGCTGAGCTTCCCGCGCACTGGTCATTATCATCATCAGTGAGTCTCACACATTTGGTCAGAGACGAAAGCATTAATGGAGAAAGTACGTGTGTGTGTGTGTGTGGGGTCACAAAGCTGCACAATCCAAAAACGGCACGGTCACGAAAGCGCGCCGTCACCGATCGCAGTTGATGGTAACTGGACAACGACTGCACTCCCCCACCTTCCAAAGCCAGTTATTGGAGCGTCGACGGCAACGTCCCCGTCTCCCGAAGGCGAGCGAACCCGCACCCTACAAGCTCCCGACGAAGATGGCGAGAAAGAGCCGGAGGAGGCAACGGCACGTCTCCCCGCACACGTTTTTGCGGACGTGAGCCACCCGACAGAGCGAACCTTCCGAGAAGGGAGAAGGCCGACAGAAGGCGGGCAGCAACGTGCTCCTTTACTCATGTTCGTTCGTCTCCTCTCGTCCACTCCCCGCGTTTGGAAAAATCTCACTCGTTTTATACCTGCAACAAAACCCGAACACATTTAGAGAGGAAAACAACAGCGGACAGTGGTAGCAAGGGTCAGATCTTACTTCGCTACATCTCATAAATTTGAAGTGACTATATCGTTAATCGGTTAACATTACAGTTCAGTTTCTTACAGGTCCAAAGCACTGTGGTTCTGTTTTACTTTGTGGCATTCTGTGAATTCCTGCCTCATTCCTGTTGTTATCCAAGACCTGCTCATAATAATAATAATAATAATAATAATAATAATAATAATAATAATAAGAAGAAGAAGAAGAAGAAGGAGTCTTTTTGTGACAACCAAACACAGGTTTCTGCCTCCTGAGTTCTGTGTCTGATGGACCACGTTTACTGGGACAAAAGGTGAAAAAACAGAAAGAAGCACAATAACTTCTTTTAGCGCACTGTGTCGCACAGCAGGACCCGATCCCGGGACTATCTGTAGGAAGATTACTGTAAATAAGAGTATGATTTAATTTCTGTCGGAGTTCAATCTGATACACCTCTAATTTTGGTCGTTCTGAGGGTAAATAAACAAATAGATATTTATTTATTTTATCTAAGACATTCCTTCCTAAAGCCTCCTCCTCGCGAAAAGCAGGCCTGAATGATGTATAAACATACGGATACGCGTGTACTGCATCACCGAAGCATAAATCTACCTGATACTGTGAGTGTATTTTTTTTCCCCGTAAGATGAAAGGAGGCCTAATAGGCTGAGCACGTGCAGACTGCGGCGCGCGGGGTGACCAGTGAGGGAGCGGACCGAAGAGCGACACGGTGAAGCGAGACGCCGGAGACCTGTCACGCTGCGCTAGCCTCCTCTCTCTCTCTCTCTCTCTCTCTCTCTCTTTCACACACACACACACACACACACACACACACACACACACACACATGATGATCAGGTTCCATAGCTCGCGCTTTTCACCCAGCCACACGTCTCGTCTGCATCAACCCATGTTGTCCGTCACGCGCCGCTGCGCAGGTGTGGTGCGTCGGACGGAGAAACAAACACACACAGCCGCGCACCTGCACAGCGCGCCGTCAGCCCATTTTTCACGGCAAAACACACACACGTAAAACAGGAGGTAGCGGGTGACTCTCACTTTGCTCTTGACTTCGACCAGGTTCTCCGAGCTCCTCTGCGGGGTCCTCTGATGTCTCGACATCTTGGCTCCGTTTCGCGGTCCTGCGCGGGCGCGCGCACAGTCTCACACGCACGCACACACACACCGGCCGGGTCGCCTGGCCTGGCCTGGCCTGTGTACCCGTGTACCGTCCGTGGACCCGCAGCGCGTTCACGCTCGTTCGCTGCGGACACACGCACCGCTCCGAACCATATCCCGCCTCCGCCTCCTCCGCGAGCGCCGCTGTTGTGGAAACAGACGCGCGTGAGAATCTCCTCTCGTCGCGAGGGGCGGGGCTCGTGGGTTTCGGCGAAGGTGACGTCAGCTGGACACGCCAGTCGAGGGCGAGGGCGGGGGGGGCGCGTGTGACATCACCTGGAACACGTTACCGGCGGCGTTGCCCTGGAAACCGGGAGGCTGAAACAGGTGGCCCGCGTGACTCACGCATTCCGTATTAATGTAACAGGAAGTTATTTTTCACTCGGTGTCGTAGTGGTGACATCATTCGTAAAGTATGATAATACCACCTTTTTTTATTCTTAGATAGTTAGTTAGCGTAGCAGGAATCGTAGGAGTGTTAGGTTCGGGGTGTAACACGTCACGAGGGCGGATAACTGCGCTCCACGGGTTTCGCTCACCTTTGATTCAATCATGTAAACTGTTTCTTAGGAATTTTGTATCCTGTTTCAAAATTGAGAACAATTAACGTTTCGGCTTCTGCGAGTTTATAGGCAAATCATGATTGAACGCAAGAACGGGAATTGTGACTCTAGGATGAACAGATTTGTACAATAATGTGCCACCGGGCATCTGAGCGGTTCATTCATTCATTGTCACTGATCCACCATCGTGTGTCACTAACTCACTCTGTGTGACTAATCGTTTAAATAACAATACATCGCGACACCCAGCACATTGATTGTACATGCACTACAGTAAATTCTAGTCTGTAAAAAAAAAAAAAAAGGACAGTGAAAATGAAACAATGTAGAAGATCTCTTCTGGAAAAGCCAAACAGATATAAATACTGCTCCATTCCCATTGCAGCAATCATCATGATGTTTGCGATTTTACAATGTATTCTTATGTTATGAAGAGCAGTGGGATTTGATTTGGAATTCAGGAGGATCTTAGGAGGCCTTTCTTCACACACACACACACACACACACACACACACACACACACACACACACACTGGTGCCAGCTCGTGCGGGTCGCTGTGGGATGACTGTGCTCAGGAGCATGCGGAGCCCTCCATGAAGCTCCACTAAATCCTCCCACTTCACCCTCGCAATGTAGCCAGAAAGACACTTTTTACCGTGTTAGTGACGTTAGAGCGGTGATATCCCAGCTGTGCTCCTTATCAGCGTACGAAGGGTGTTCAGAAGTGACCGTCGTTACACCGGTACACAAAAAACTGCTGTTTCTTGCAAGGAGTGTTTATGAGTTTTTCCCGAAAGTGCCTCTGATAAGAGTGCAGCTCACCGATGGAAACATCAGCGAATCGGGGAGCAGAGCACGTTACGGTGGAGTGTTTGATAACCCTCACGGCAGCAGGCCGCAGACGCTGCCCTTCCCCCGCCTGGGCCCCACGGCTGCCCGGCTGAAGGAAAGCGCAGGAATGCAGGGTCCTTGAGCAAGACCGGGGTCCCGGAACCCGGCTCGGCGCTAAACCGGGGCCGCTCCTTTCATCTTTGTACCTCTGTGAGACAGCAGGGCCGTTTCCTGAGTACCTCTTAAAGACAGCTTACAGTAAACACATCATAAGTATTCATTAACCTGCCTTCACATCCCCAGAATGCTCATCACAGACACACACACATACGCATCTCCTAATCATTGGCATCCCTGACTCACCGTGTTAGAGACTCTCTCCCGCAGTGCTTTCAAGGCCAAGACCAGCACACGGGGCAAAAACACAGGTTTCGAGGCGTCATGGATCGGGGGAGTGTGTGACATGTTTGCATCTCAGTGATGCACTGGCAGCATAAGTGGACCAGTTGCCATGTGTCCCATTATGTGTATATGTAGTGAACTTCCAAAAGCAGGCAGTGCGGTGTGCAGTGCTGTCATCTTACAGTCGGAAGATTTCAAGGTCAAATCCCACTCCTGCTCTAGTACCTTGACCCAAGAACTCAATGGGAACTAATACAGTAAGAATACCCTGCCATATTTAGTTGGCAAATCACTGTAAATGTGACTGTCACGCACTGCCAGTCACACTGAGTGAGCTCAGTAAAGGTGAAAATAAAGATGTTGTGCATAGTCCACGCAGCCAAAATGATGACCATCCCAGCAGCTTCTGCAGCATTAGCGGCTTCACCATGTTCCATCCCCCGATGTATAACCTACTACTCCCAATGGCAGACAGAGGGCTGATCAGTGTGAGCGGCTGAGCTCGGCTCCGGTCGGCCCACAGAAAGCGTTCTGGAAGCCACCGATCACGATAGTCCCTATCGGTCAAGCGACATAATTGATGTGCACCCATTGTTCTGCCCTGCCACCTGACTGCTGCAGCCCTTATGAGCTCCCAGTCACATCACGCTATCTCTTGTTAAAATTATCACCCACTCATCTGGGATAGACACACACACGATGCTCCTGATGCCAAATGATGGGAGATAACACAGTTCATAAGAGCACGCACGCTATCTGAAACCACTTTTCCCGAGCGGGGTCACAGCAAGCCGGAGCTTAACCCGGCAACACATGGTGCAAGGCTGGAGGGGGAGGGGACGCACCCAGGATGGGACGCCAGTCCATCGCATGGCACCCCAAGCGGGACTCAAACCCCAGACCCACCGCCTAGGAGCATCCGGTCAAACCCGCCGCACCACCCTAGTTCATAAGCGATGTAGCCATAATACAGAGGATTCACTAAACACTAAAAGCAACCAGACTGTGTTCCATAATCCCTTCAGAAATATTATCTTGCCTTCATACCCTCAAATCTCCACGGTACCTTCTGTAGCCAGCAATGATTTTTCTGGGTGTAGGTTCGAGTCTTCTGTCAGGCGCTCCGCCGCGTCACCTCTCGCTGCACGAACGGGGCGATGGACCCCGGCTTGTAAAAAGCGTGGATCTGGTGGGCCGAGTGACACGGGATCATTTGGAAAAAATGTTTATTGGCGTCAGTGTCGTATATGCGTACGCGTGCGTGTGATAATGTGGCAGCAAAGGGTACATACTCTCACGTGGCCCAGCAGGAAAGGATTCTTCCTTTATACGAAAAACACTCAAAGGGGCTGTTCTTTAGACCCATTCCACCTGTGGCTGCACCGCAGGAGCCGTCATCGCAGGAAGAGCGTGTAAGAAACCTGTCCGGAGGGTTCAAAGAGGCAGCATCGCTGAGTCACAGTGAAATCGCAGCACTTGCACAGGGTTCGAAACCCTCGGCGCAGCCGTGCGGAATGCTGCCGAGGGCGGTGGGGGCAGGGCTCGGCAATGCGGGCGGACCGGCTCCGCCGAGCGGCTCGGAGTTCTGCATTCCCTCAGCCCTCCTCACCTCTCAGCAGGTCGCCCCGCCGGGCCTCTGGCTCCATCCCTCCACCTGCTTACCCAGCATTCCTTTGGGTTTAGTCAGGGGATTCCTGGCATAGCCGCCGCCAGTGAGACGGCGCTTCTCCCCGCTTCCACATACCTTGGCTTTAACGAGTCTTTCTTTTTGAATTTGGAAATGAAAAACAGGCAGCACAAAGAACACTGTGTTTTTTTTTTTTGGTTTTTTTTTTCGCAGAAAGCAGGTCCCTCATGTAAACGCCGTGTGGGTGCTGAGTCTTACATGACACATCTGAAAAGAGAGGGAGGAAAAAAAAAAAAAGGCTTTGACTGTAGATCAGCCTTGTTTCGATCTTTTGTTCGCGCCATTTCCGTTTGTAACCTGTCGGGTTGGTTGGTCCGCATCTTGTCGCGTGTCGGTAATTTCCGCCGATGGGGCCACCTTTATTTTTACCTGTTTAGCAGATGGGCCCAGTTGCAGTACCCCGAGGGGGGGTTTGCATTTTCCTGGATCCGGGCCACGGGGGTAGCGCGCACGATTTTCCGGCCAGGTTGCAGGAAGCGTCATGGAAAATGACCCCCGCCGCGATAGAAGATCCATCTGAGCGCGGGTCCGACCCCCCCCTCCCCCCGTTTCAGAGGCCGAACTCCCCGATCTCTCGCGACGACCGGTTCAGCTGCTCCATTAACTAATGAGATGTGCTCGTGAGGCAAGATCAGCCGGCGGCCTGCTCTGCGCCAGCCTCCTACGGTGACCATTAGTATGCGCATCTTCGTTCAACACAAACATCCATATCACGTTGCTCTTCCCAAGCGGTCGACCCGCAGCCCCGACGCAGAAAGTCACGAGGCGCGGCGTTCGGCTGCCCGAGAGGTGCCCCGGGCGCGGTATCCGCCCTGTCCTAACCTCGCCTGTTTTCAACGTGTGTGCGATTTCGTGAAAACTCTGGGAATGTTATTTTCCAGGACCACGGGACCTGCGACTCCGAGGCAGGAGACTGTGGAAAACGAGGAGATTATCAGTGTAAACAGAATGGCTTCCGTCTCCTAAAGTACTCCGGCCAGTGTTACTTAGCCATATGTTTACTTAGAGATTACTGAATTTATCACGCTGTGCTGCCTTTGTCCTTCAAGGCGTTCGATAAAAACATCGGCTGAGGGCGATCGTTTACAAGACTTGCGCAATACGCAGCGCAGCACCCTTCCCTCATACAACGCCGGGGTCCTGCTCCACATGCCACCACGACTTATGAAAATATGTACTCTTTTTTCATACGACACTCTCATTATTGTGCACGGCGGCATTTTTGCTCGGTTCTACAGTCATTTTACTTGCAGGGCAGATAATGTGTTTCATAAATAGTGAAACCAGCTATTGCAAGTACTTTCTGCTTCCTATCAAATTGACAGTCTCACCCACTTAACAACAATCACACACACACACAGACACTGTCTGAACCGCTTGTCCCATGAGGGGTCGCGGGAAACCGGAGCCTACCCGGCAACACAGGGCGCGAGCCTGGAGGGGGAGGGGACACACCCAGGACGGGACGCCAGTCCATCACAAGGCACCCCAAGCGGGACTCGAACCCCAGACAGTGCGACCTGGTCAAACCCGCTGTGCCACTTTGTCCCCAGTTACAACAATGACTATGGTAAATATAACTCACAACTAAAATAGTATTTTCAGTACTTTTTAGAAACTAACTGTATAAACAAGGGGGGGCAGGGTGGTACAGTGGGTTGGACCGGGTCCTGCTCTCCGGTGGGTCTGGGGTTCGAGTCCCGCTTGGGGTGCCTTGTGATGGACTGGCGTCCCTTCCTGGGTGTGTCCCCTCCCCCTCCGGCCCTATGCCCTGTGTTACCGGGTAGGCTCCGGTTCCCCACGACCCTGTATGGGACAAGCGGTTCTGAAAATGTGTGTGTGTGTGTGTTTAAACCATAAACACGCTTTATGACATGAGTACCCCTACAATTTCATACAGAAAGCCCTAGTCTCACAATTAAATGAAGATCGTCTCATGTCAAACACGGTGCCTTTCATCCGCACAGCAAAAGACAGTGACGTTGTGATTTTATTGTAAACATCCGCAAAGAAACTTATAAAAGTCTCCTGAAAAGGATGCAAAGGCAGAGGAGGATAAGATGGAGCAAAGAATTTAACATTTAAAGACAAGTTAGAAATGACTAAGAACATGAAACATGCTTAGATGGTTCTGGTTTAGCTGTTGCTACTAATACAAGTTTTCATAATACAGAAGAAATAAAAGTGTCGAAACTTTAACTGGTAGTGCAAATTGTCAGATGCATCTTATTATCACCAGAAAATGAAGTGAATCCAACTCTGATGCTAGGTAGCGCTTCACTTGTGGTTTCTGAGGTGGAACCCAAAGGTGATGCTGACAATCCAAAGATTTTTCTCCCTCCAGTGAAATTCATGGTACCACTTCTAATAATTTGCATAACTGATACAGTTGAACCATGTTTGTTGCCAGTATTGCAAAATATGTTGGTTTTATCATTGTCACACAAAAACAAGCCCTTTTACGTTGGCATTTTTACTAATTTTAGGCAACTTTTTTTTTTTTTTTAATTATGTTAATATGTCCAACCCACAATGGGCATTTGCTAAATGGGGTAATTTAATAAAAGAAACTAACCCCATTAGAGAAGGCATGGGTGTACTGAAACAAAAAAAAAAAAAAATCAAGAATCACGCATATTTAAAAAAATAATAATAATAAGCATTGCAGGAGAGAAGAATTAATGTAGACAATATTACATAGTTCAGTATATAAAGCTTTACATTTACTAAAGGTGTTACTGTATCAGCCTTTATTATGAGAGCAAAAATTACAATATGAGACTGAAATGGAAAATGTGCAGGTTATGAGCGAACAAGTCAATGTTGAGTCCCAGGGGGTTTGCAGAAAAGGGGGCCACGCAAACTTACATACAGTGCTGCTCAAAAGCATGTGAACCCCTTGTGTCCCTTAGTTTTACCTTTGGAGTGTGAATTCAGAGTAATGTGGGAAGTGAACAGAAAGAGGGACTTCGGGGAAGTGTGCGCTACAGTATCTACACACCGACATCGTCTCCTGGAACACACACTTAGAGCACCGATACCACGACTGCAACTCTCTGTTCTCCTACTGGAGCCAAACGTTCACGTTTTTATCAGGGGAATAATATTCAGTTTATTTTAAGACATAAGGCTCAGATTTTGGGGGTGGGGTGGCACAGCAGGTTTGAGCGGGTCCTGTTCTCCGGTCCGTCTGGGGTTCGAGTCCCACTTGGGGTGGCTTGCGGCAGACTGGCGTCCCGTCCTGGGTGTGTCCCCTCCCCCTCTGGCCCTGCCCCCTGTGTTGCCGGGTTAGGCTCCGGCTCACCGCGACCAACCCGGCAAACAAGACCAACTTGGGACAAACGGTTTCAGACGATGTGCGTTACTCAGATTTTATAAGCGTATTTAATATTTCATACAAGATTAATGACCATTCCTATAGGGTTCACATACTTTGAAGCAGCGTGAAGTGTGTTGTTATGACGGAAAAAGAAAGGTGTCAAAGCAAAGAACTGCAAGTGGAGTTTCACAGAGCATGCTGGTGATGGCTGGACCGCAGAATGCAGTATTTCATACAACTGTCATGAGACTTTCTGAGCGCCATCAGCGTGTCAGTCTATCTTGGAACGACTACATTTCTGGTATCGAAAGGCACGTCGGACGAGTTGCTTTTCCGAGCCCCCCGAGGAAGCCCACCTTCACGCTCTCAGGGCTCAGTGCATAGGCCTAGGAAACCGGTGCAGATTTTAGGGCATTTCCTTTCAAGACAGGGATCTCAAAGCTCGACGGGGAACGAACAGAGCCGGACTCAAGGATCACCACAAATATGCCTTTTCAAGGAACTGCCCTAAATCATGTCAGTATCAGTAAATATTTTCTTAAAATGTATAGGTCACTGCCTTAAGAAATGATCTCACAACGGCTTCCTTAAATGTTGCAACTTACTGCAACTTTTTAACTGTCACCAAAAATGTAAAAACAATCATACACTTACTTCTGTTACATTCAGTGGCTCGGCTGATGCTTTTCTCCAAAGCAAATTACTACTATCTCAAGTTGCTAACACCTATTTGAACAGCAGGGTGATTTTACGGGAGCGACTGAGGGTAAGTACCTTGCTCAAGGGTGCGACAGCAGGAGGTGGGATTCGAACCTGCAACCTTGTGGGTCCAAAGAGAGCAGCTCGCACCACTGCATTACCAGCACTTGTTGAATTAACAGCTGGAGTTACCGCTAAATTATCACTGGCATGTAAGGCATTGTGCGGAACGTCCTTCTCAGCGCAGAGGCACTGAACGCGCTTCGGCCGCACCGGGCTCATACGCGTGCGATTGGCGCCCCCTGGTGGCCGGGGCCGCGCGCGCGCGCGCACACACACACACACACACACACACACACACACACACACACACACACACACACACACACACACACACACATTTTCAGAACCGCTTGTCCCATACGGAGTCGCGGGGGACCGGAGCCTACCCGGCAACACAGGGCGTAGAGCCGGAGGGGGATGGGACACACCCAGGACGGGACGCCAGTCCGTCGCAAGGCACCCCAAGCGGGACTCGAACCCCAGACCCACTGGAGAACAGGACCGTGGTCCAACCCACTGCGCCTGCGGAGCTGCAGTTTCCAGGTTTTCCCCATCATCATGACCATGCATGTTTCGTTAGACTTGACTCTGCGAATCAGACTTTTTTGATCACATTCAAACATTCATCTCTAATTTTGAGCTTGAATTCATCCGCACATGACCGATTTTCATATGATGGACGGCAAAACAAAAGTGCGGATTCATTGCACAGTGATTCCATATGCGTTCGACCGACGCTCAGGAGTGCTCCTCTATTACAGGTTTTACGGCGAATTTTTTCCCTTTGCATTCAGTCAGTCAGTCAATCAATCAGTCCAAACAGACAAGTCAGTCAATCAATCAGTCAGTCAGTCAGTCAGTCAATCAATCAGTCAGTCAGTCAAACAGTCAATCAGTCAGTCAGTCAATCAATCAGTCAGTCAGTCAATCAATGAATGGTTTTAACCATGTTTTTAATAAGCCGACGCTCCACTTTAGGCACGTGCCAGTGAAGCTCAAAAGTTCCCCTTAAACGGCAGTTAACTGCCAAGCTCTTTGTTCGCACACTTTGTTTTATGGGTTTAAGGCAGATGTATCTAGCGAACTCATACATTTACACATGGTCACAATTCATGGAGAGCAAAAAGTACTCCTGTTAATAATAATAATACTAATAATACATAATAATACTAATAATAATACTAATAATACATATAAAATAATAATGGCACAGAATGTTGGAATCAGTAGGAATAATACTATAAAGCATCTGTGTCAGCAAATCAGCAAACAGTGACCCCCATATAGGCATCTGAGCAGGGTGGACTGAAGGCAAGTGTTTCTTGCCTTCTTCCTTCCTTCCTTCTTTCTTTCTTTCTTTCTTTCTTTGTTGTGCGTGACACTCTTCTGCAGCGCTGCGTTAAATAAAATAAAGGGCGGTACGAAGGCCACGCTCCAGAGCTCCGAGGCAGCGCTCCCGGCGGCGGACGGGAAGGCCCGAGCCACGCGGGCTGCCGCACAGTCAGACCTGTCCTGTTTTTCTACATGGAAACAATGAACCGCCCTGATGAGCTTCCTTTGTCAGCGCCGGCCTTCCTTCCCGTGGCTCTCGCGGCAGGTCGGCTCCTGCCCCGCCGCCCTGGCATCGCGCGCCGCCCAGGGACGCCTCTTGACCCGGCTCTGCGCTGCGGAAACCACCTTGGACGTTTCCTGATTTGCATTTCCTCAGCCAGGTGAGGGAGGGCGGCCTGAGCAGAGTCACCGCACCGGAAAGGGCGCTGCGGTTTTATCGCACGGCTCCGTAGTTACAGCGAGTCCCTGTGGGATTCATGTATGTCCGTTAGGAGAGATATTAAAGAGCAGGGAAAGGAAAGAAAAGAATAAGGACAGATTGAGGCAGAAACTTAAAGCAATTAAAAGTTCAAAATCGAGGAGTGTGGTGGTGCAGTGGGTTGGACCGGGTCCTGCTGTCCGGTGGGTCTGGGGTTTGAGTCCTGCTTGGAGTGCCCTGTGATGGACTGGCGTCCCGCCCTGGGTGTGTCCCCTCCCCCTCCAGCCTTGTGCCCTGTGTTGCTGGGTTAGGCTCTGGCTTGCCATGACCCTGCTTAGGACAAGTGGCTCCAGTCAGTGTGTGTGAGTGTAAAACTTCAAAATTAGATTTTACATTTATTTGTCAGGTACTTTTCTCCAAAGCAACTTACAATGGATACTATGTAGTGTTATGAGCCCACACACCTTATTCACCGTGGTGACTTACACTGCTAGATACACTACTTACACTGGGTCACTCATCCATACATCAGTGGAACACACTCTCTCTGTGTCACTCACACACTATGGGGGAACCTGAACAGCATCTCTTTGGACTGTGGGAGGAAACCAGAGCACCTGGAGGAAACCCACACAGACACAGGGAGACCATGCAAACTCCGCATAGACTGAGCAGGGATCGAACCCACGTTCTCTCGCACCACCGGGGCGCTGTGGGACAGCAGCACTACTCACTGCACCAACATTATTCATTTATTTATTTGGCCGATGATTTTTTTTCTACAGCTGCTTACAGAGTTACATAAATGTCCTCCCACTTCTTGGATTCCTTAATGAGAAGTACAGCAGGGCTGTTGTGCATAGTTTTCGCATGCAGCCTCCTGGCCGGCAACGGGGAATGCTATGAGAGAAGTTTCCAGAAGCTGTCACAACAGGACGCAACGAGTCAGTAACATAACACTGGCAACAGAACACAAGAGAGAGGAAAGGAGGTCAGAAGAGAAGGTCAGATGTGATCATGCACAGTTTTCCCATTAAGGTATTTCTCCACTGGTCAGCGAATTTGTTTTTGTAAAGCACCCATCCCAGCCTACTGCTTCAGGGTACAAACGCACAAACAAATTGAAAAATCATGCAAGAGTTAGGAGGGGGGTGCGGTGGCGCGGTGGCGCGGTGGGTTGGACCGGGTCCTGCTCTCCGGTGGGTCTGGGGTTCGAGTCCCGCTTGGGGTGCCTTGCGACGGACTGGCATCCCGTCCTGGGTGTGTACCCTCCCCCTCTGGCCTTACGCCCTGTGTTGCCGGGTGGGCTCCGGTTCCCCGCGACCCCGTATGGGACAAGCGGTTCAGAAAATGTGTGTGTGCAAGAGTTAGGCAATAAAAGGGAATGGTGACTCAAGTACCAGGTGTGGCCATATTCATCCTTACAGGGGATTCTTCAAGTCAGATGCTTTTCAGAACATTTCTCATGCGGGATCATTGTGGGATTCATTGGAAGTCACTTTGGAGAGAAGCGTCTTGCTATGTAAATGCCATGTAAATTTTTTGTGTGATTTTGGTTGCATGTGTTTATTAGATGTATTTAGTGCTGAGGTTTGTAGGGAGGGGGTGCGGTGGTGCAGTGGTGCAGTGGGTTTGCCTGGGTCCTGCTGTCCAGTAGGTCTGGGGTTCGAGTGCCGTTTGGGGTGCCTTGCGATGGACTGGCGTCCCGTCCTGGGCGTGTCCCCTTGCGCCCTGTGTTGCCAGGTTAGGCTCCGGTTTGCTGCGACCCCAATTAGTGTGTGAGTTTCGTACGAGTAAAGTTAGTGCTGTGCTTTTTTGTTGTTTCATCGGGCTTTACCTCTCTTTGCATCCCTTACTATTTCAGTTTATTTTTCTTTCTTAGTCCGCAATATCGATCCGCAGTAAGAGTAAACCTGGTAAACGTGTTCTTTGCTGCCTCATATCTGGTCACTTGTGGAATTTGTTTTTCTCACAGTAGCTCATACAGTGATATTTAAGGGGCTTTTCTTGGAAGAGCAGTAAAGGCGGAAAGCCGTATGTGTTCGTTTGCGTTCTGTCGACATTAAGTTGAGAGGAAGCGGCTGTGATTTACGGGAGCTGGGGGGTATGAGAGGGAATGGTGGTTAAGGATCTGCACATGTGGCGAAAAGGTTGCTGGTGCGAATCCTGCCGGGGCTCTGCTGATGTATTATTCACCCTTAATGGCTTTTAATAAATCATTCGCTTATGTGTTTATGCGCAATATTTCTTCATGCGCTAACCACCTTCATATGGAAACTAAGTTTGCCTGGGCGCTAATTTGTTTTGGCAGTGAGAAAATTTCGATATTAAGTAGCACGGTTTTAAGGCTTGTCACCTGCAGGTGTTTTTGCGCAATTGTCTCGCTTTGCTATAAAGCCTCTTAATATTAATACCAGAAAATATACTTGCAAAAAAATCCAGAAGAGGTCTTGTGTAACAGCTGCACTCGTGTGTGTAAAGAAGAGACTGTGCCTGTGCTCACACAGGGGTTTCTGCCCTCACATGTCACTTCCAGCCTCACAGGAGGATCATACACTCTGGAACTGCAGGAACGCTGTGTACAGAGCTGTTAACTGCAATCTTATCATCATCATCATCATCATCATCACCACCATCACAACCATCTTCATCATCAACACCACCACCACCATCATCATCACCATTGTTGTCATCATCATTATGATCATCATCATCACAACCATCTTCATCATCATCATCAACACCACCATCATCATCATCATCAACACCGCAACCACCACCACCATGATCATCATTATTGTTGTCATTGTCATCATCTTCATCATCACCACCATTATCATCATCAACACCACAACCAGCACCATCATCATCACCATCATCATCATCATAACTATCATCATCATCATCATTGTTGTCATTGTCATCACTGTCATTATCATCACCACCACATCACCATCATCGTTGTCATCACCACCACCATCATCACCATCGTTGTTATCATCATTATTATTACCATTATTGTTAATAATAATTATTAGAACAATAAATGTGTATATATATATATATATACACACAGACACACATTTTCTGAACCGCTTGTCCCATACGAGGTCGCGGGGAACCGGAGCCTACCCGGTAACACAGGGCGTAAGGCCGGAGGGGGAGGGGACACACCCAGGACGGGACGCCAGTCCATCGCAAGGCACCCCAAGCTGGACTCGAACCACAGACCCACCAGAGAGGAGGACCCGGTCCAACCCCCTGCGCCCCAAACTGTATATATATATATAGAAAATATATTTTCTACATAAATAAAAAGAACCTTTTTATGTCACACATGAGGCTACTGGCACTGTGGGATCAGCCAGCTTTACAGTGATTTACCTATTGACAAAGGAGTTGTACTGTACCAGCTGAGGGTAAGGACATTGATTGATCAGGGCTACTGCAGCAGGAGGGACTTCAAACCCGGAGCCTTCAGGCTGCAACACAACTTCAGGCCACCAGCTGCTGAAGCGCGGCTCTCTGTTGCTCTACTTTTCTGCATCCTTCACTTCAGAGGCGCTTCCTCCTTGGGGGGTTGGGGGGGGTCCATTGTAGCTGCCACCCGGCTAATATCCACACACGCACACTGCACACACTCACCAGTGGGGCTGCGCGATGAACGAACACCCATCGGAAATAACACGTGTCATCGCGAGAGAAGGTGCGGCGCTCGAACCCGCGTCCGATCGCACAGCCCAGGCGAGGCGACACGCGCCACCGCTCCTGAATTACTGAGGGGCGGGGGTGCGGGAGCGCGGGCGCGAGGAGGGTCGGGAGCGCGCGGGGGAGGGGACGGCTGGGGAGGGGCTGCGGATCCCGATCGCGGCGCGGGGCAGCGCGGGGGCAGCGCGAGCGCGCGAGCTGAGTGGAAGCGCCTCGCTCAGTCAGTGCCGAGGCTCCGTGTGTCAGCGCGCAGGTGGGAGCGTGATCGACACGCGCTGACCTCACCCTACACACCGTACCGTACATAGCGTGGTAAGTAAGTGCGGGGACCGCGGCCGGGCCAGAGGCGGAGCGCTGGATTTACACCATGTTTCACACTGTTTCACACTGTTACTCACTGCACTGACTGTGTCAGTCCGTTGCGGGTGTTTAATCTCTCTTTAGTTAGTAGTGTTCGCACCGATGCGATGGGCTGTCCGAGTTACTAGGTAGTGAAGGAACATCGATTCGAAGGACGTAGTACCGCTTTTGACAGCTGTCACTTGGCTAGTAAGTCGTGCAGAGTAAAATACTAGTAAATATAAATACTGTACGCAGTATACCACAGTAATTCTCAGGAGGTATCGCCAAAGGCAAAGGCGCCGTCGAGCAGCCAGCAGCTGGAAGTGTTTGTTCAGTACTCTATGTATGAGATTACAGTACTCATGAAGCAAGTATGAGTAAAACCATAAGTAGGAGGTATGCAAAGAAAGGGAGCCTTGTCACTTTGCTCTGAAAAGTTACATTATATTTATTCCTTCATAAAATGCGAAGTGCAAATCTGCTCACGAATCTGGACCTTAACTGGAGCTGTAATTATGTTCAATATTCTGGTTCAAATTAACTTCAAAATTAACAGTCCCTCATAGCAGCTCTTGGCACATTGTTATGATGATGTGGTGTTTCGCACAACTTTGCAGCTTGTTTGACTGCTGTAGATTTCCTGTGTAGCAGCTGCATACAGTATAATATAGATAAACATTATCTATCTATCTATCTATCTATCTATCTATCTATCTATATTAATTACTTCTCTTTAAAAAAAGATACTCGAACCTCAGTCATAAACATGAGTGGGATTATTCCAACAGTCCATATTTACGGTCGAACGCATGATTCATTGGATGACCGTGTTTACCGCCCCGTGTCCACTGCACCATCGGTCTATATATCACGCAACTTGTGACAGGTGACCCAAACATTTCGGAGGTGAGGGCCGATTTCACATTCACTTTGCTTGTCATGCGGTTCTATTATGTGAACGTGAAGGGGTATGTCAGTGATGCTGAGGTCACCGCTTTTGATTTTGCGTGTATGTATGTGTGAGGTGATAGACAAAGGGACGCCGTTACTTTGAGTGTCAAAATAGAGAAGGGCTACGTCCGTGTCATCGCCTCACGGATATGAGAGCCCGCCTGTCGTCCTCTTACTGATCCTACCGTATGAGCTCTGGTTGTGTGGTTCACCAGCAGCATCTCGCCGATGGAACAGCCTCCGGTGCTCCGGACACAGAGGGCGGGCCCATAAAGAACACAAAAGCTCTTTAATTATAAGGGGTCAGGGTGGCTTTTTCTCAGTATTGATCCACAGTTTGTTTTAGCCTGATTAAATTATGATCTCCGTATTTACATATTCATGTAAGAAAGAAGAAGACCTGGGCAAGTGACTGCACACAATATGTTTTGCCTACACTTTTTTTTTTTCGAGAGGATGCAAAATTATGTCATTAATACACTGTACTCTAGTTTCCTGGAAACACTGAATTGTTTGGTTTGTCAGCATTGGCTGAGTGATGCTGCGAGGTTTATTTTCAGCTGATTTTGGGTTTTTGCGTGGCTCTGTCGTCTTATTGCTTGTGGTTTTGCTTTTTTTAATTATAAGCAATTCTACAAATATTATTTCTGTTTCTTGAAGCACAGCTCTTACGCAGAGTCAGGAGGAACAAATTCAAACACACACTTCCTCAAAACAGCATGCTGCGAACCACCTGCTTTTCTCACCCGCTGGGCTTCAGGCTTTGTTGAGCAACATAACACCCTTGAGGGAATATGCTCCTCCCTTACTTCACCCATCAGAAGAATACTTTTTACATACTCTGACCTGTGGGTGTGTGCCTACAGGGCTGTTTATAGATCTTCAGGGCAGAAGATGCTCAACACACTCTACCCCTAAAACACGTTTGTCAGTGGACAGCTCAACATTTTTCCACATTCACTTAGATTCCCATATTAATATAAGACTTCCCAAATGTATAATATATTTAGTAGACTGCGATGGACTGGCGTCCCGTCCTGGGTGTGTCCCCTCCCCCTCCAGCCTTTCGCCCTGTGTTGCCGGGTTAGGCTCCAGTTCCCTGCAACCCCATATGGGACAAGCAGTTTGAGATGATGTGTGTGTATGTGTGTGTGTGTGTGTGCATGTAAATGTATAATATATTTAGTACACTGCGATGGACTGGCGTCCCATCCAGGGTGTACCCTCCAGCGGTGCACCCAGTGGCTCCGGATCACCGCGAACCTGATCAGGACAAGCAGTTATTAAAAATGGATGGGTATTATATTTGACTTAAACATCAAAGTGCTTTTTTCAGTGGGATTATTTAACTGCGGGGATGTTTTGGAGGTGATTTAATGAGGTCTATGAATTCAAGAGGTGATGTATTGTAGGGAACTGGCAGCTAGAGCTGAAGAGTGCATAAAATGTTTTATGTGAGTACAAAATAAAATGAAAAACGACAAAAAAAGAGAAAGGGAATAAAACAGGCACATTACTGACAGACTCAGAATATGAATGATTTTCGTTAACGGTTGTAGGATATCCGTTTACTACAATACCAGACATGTGTAGGGTATCTATACAGATACCGTGAAAGGCTTTGACCAATTTAAAAAGAAGATACTAACCTTCCTATAGGAACTTCTAAGCGTACTTGTAAGCTATATGATAGTATAAATGAAAATATGTAAACTTTTTTTTCAATTACTTAGGATGAGGCTCTCTGTTTAAGCAAATACATAACAATATCCGTAATTATAGTGGTGCATTTATGGAACGATCGGCTACGGTAGGGGGCTCCTGTAACGTGACTCCACCCCTTCTGAACCCATGTGCCTTGAACCAGGACCGACTGTGGGGGGGCTTTTGGTTTGCGTGGGTGAACCACGTGTTCCGCGTTCGATCGCTCCTCTTCCGCAAACTTTTATATCACGGAGTCAGTTCCTCTCGTGTGGGACTCAAACCTAAAAGGCAGAACCATTCGAAAAGTCCTCAGAAAAATGGCTCATTTGTGCCCCTCTCTTCTCTCGTTACGCTAAAGGCCACAATCTGTGTTTAACAAAGTTATGGACCGTACACCGATTGCTCTAACGTTTTTGGAAAAGAAATGCATTTCATTGTTTACGGTCCACACCTGAAATTCCCTCTCTAGGAATGTGGGTCTTTAACACGGTCCCCCTAGAAAAATGAACATTTGATCTGCACGACCGTTGGGCTGGATTCTAGAATAAATGGAACTCCCCTTTCGGAACTTCTTAGATAGTGCTGTGTGATCACAGCTGTGAAATATTGCAACCTTCTGCGCTTGTTTTGTGCAGGATGGCGCATTTGCAATTTCCCATCGTGCCGTTTCTGTCTATCTTGCCGTGGCTCAGCGCTTTTTTCTTATTAAAAAGAAAAAAAAAATAAAAAGGAGCACACCCTCTTGCGCAACAACACGCGAAGCATATCGTGTGTTTCGGCAACACGCAGACCCCTGTCCTTGATCTCATCCCAGATTGCCTTGTTTCGAAAAGACGTTTCTTTGTGGATGCGGTGAAAGGAGGTCTGTCTCCCGGAGTCGTCCTCTTTCCCAGGAAGTGCTTTTTTAAAGCTTTCCTCTCGATTTATAACCGCGGATTAAACACAAAGACCAGCAGGGTAGTGTGCAAAACGTTTGCGGTTCTGCGGGGGAAGAATTCCACGGATCGGTGCGAAGCGTTCCCATGGCGCTGTGCTGCCTTTAGCCTCGTGCCAAGGTCACCCCTGGCACATCTCCAGGGCGCCTTTTCCCCTTGAAGCGCCCTGGCCGGAACGGGGAGCTCCGCTGTCCGCGCAAAGACAACACGACTTGTGTGTGCACGTGTGTTTCCCACCGCCCGCTGCCCAGACCCCTGGGCCTCCGCCGGACAAGCTCGTCCTCCTCAGAGAAGCGAATGTCAGTGGATTCGATTCACCGCCCAAGCCTGAAACTGGGGGTGGGGGTGGGCGGGGGTCCGGATCGGTCCCGTCATCGAGTCAACAACTGTGGTGTTATGGTCTCCAGCACCCTTGTTGCCAGGGTGGTGGAATGATACGAAGTGTGCGGGAGGGTGGGGAAGGGCAGCCGGGCAAGCGAGGATGAGGGAGAATTGGTGAGTGGGTGCGTGGGTGGGTGGCGGTTGGAAGAAGGTAAATAAATCAGTTTTTTTGTGAGCTCTTCCAAAATATGAAGTCCAAGCTACCTGTAAGAGCGGCGTCAAATATCACTGCTCCATCCTAGGCCGCTGTTAAAAAACAGGGTAAAGTACAGTTACGTTTGCATTTGTGCATTTCGCAGATGCTAAATTAACCGGAGTAACCTAAAGTGCACGTCACAAAGATACAGATGAAGACACACAGCTTTGAAAGCGCAGTCAGTTTGTGAAAATACATTCCTCTTTGTCAGAAAGCTCATTACATGCGTCGCTGCGTATAAAAGTAAGAACACATAGTGTAGCGCACGTTCATGGAGCAGATGGGGGGGGTCAGGAGAGAAGTGAGTCCCAAAGGAATATGCTTTGAGAAGGGATTCAGCAGTTCCGAGGGACAAAGGGAGCTCGTTCCATCAGAGCGGAGCCAAAACCAAGGACCGCTGCAATTTGATTTTGCGCCGCTTGCGTGTGGGGCCGCAGCGTAGTCCTGTTAGGGTCACGTTGGGTCAGTTTAGGGTCACGTTAAGGTCACGTTGTTCATGCTGTTGAGAGTCCAGCGCGGTCAGCTTGCCACCCGCCTTATTCAGTGAGACCAAAAGGATCACAATAAGCTTCTTTGGAGGAGTCTGCTCACATCACATAAGTTCAGAACGACCCGTCTGGAGGGAACGCTGACGCACACGGATCCCTTCGGCGTGGAATGCGGTGTACACTTTATAAACAATAAGCTGAGCGAAAGGCGGCCACGCCATGGCGTTTTCCCGAGCGACGATAATGCGGTTCCTGAACGGCAGCTCGTTGGGTCTCATCGCAGCGATTTGTGTCGCGGAGCGTTTTTAAAACAGCAGTTTCGGTCCTGGCTGTTGGCATCGCCCGTCTCGTGCAGTTTACAGAAGGTTGGCGGGAAAGGCTCCATTGTGTGTGGCAGAAATGAAGATACGTGCTGGTCAGAAAAAGAGGAAGTGTTTGTCAGTGCAGATGCGTGGGTGCGTTTTAGGAGAAGAGGGGGAGGACTGGCCAGCAGCCCAGCAGTTGGAGATGGGAGGCAAAGCCTTCGGTGCAGGGTCAGCGGGTGTTTAACCGGGGCGGATTGCACGGGGTGGGGCAGATATACGTATAAGGTGCTCGGACACGTGAATGGCAAAGGAAATAGAAAGGATCCGCGTGAGTGATTTTGCGCAGACGGCGTGGGATGGTGTTATCAGGTGGCAGCTGGCGAAGCCGTGACTGAAGGGATTCGCCTCTGTGCGCGGCAGCCGGGCGCTCCGGAAAGTCTTCGACGTCGAGTTATTTCATTCCGTGCGCAACCTGGGAAAGAGGAGCCTGAGATCACCTTCGGAGTTCTTCGAAGGGTTTTTCACGCTCGCTTTGCATAAACGAACCCACAAGGCAATTCTGAAGAAGCGTTCACTCCAGCAGAGCGCCGTGTGTGTGTGTGTGTGTGTGTGTGTGTGTGTGTGTGTGTGTGTAGACTAGACTGATGGGGTAGGTGTCAAGGAGGTCGTTTCAGAGATACTTTCACCCACACTTCACTTCCAAATATTTTGTTTGCTTTTCTTCATTAAGTTTTTATCGTGCCTATTCATTTTGAGGTGTTGGTCACGGGTGGCACGGTGGTACAGCGAGCAGCGCTGCTGCCTCACAGTGCATGGGTGGTGTGAGAGAATGTGGGTTTGATCCTCACCGCAGCCTCTGTGGAGTTTTCATGTTCTTCCCATATCTGTGTGGGTTTCCTCTGAGTGCTCTGGTTTCCTCCCACAGTCTAAGGACCTCCTGTTCAGTTTCCCCCATAGTGTGTGAGTGACACAGAGAGAGTGTGTTCCATTGATGTATGGATGAGTGACCCAGTGTAAGCAGTGTATCTAGCAGTGTAAGTCACCATAGTAAATAAGGTGTGTGGGCTCAACACTAGAGTTCATTGCAAGTCACTTTGGAGAAAAGCATCTGCTAAGTGAATAAATGTAAATGGACACCCAGAGGTTTTTAACTCTTTATTTTCTTTTCTCTCGCTTTATGCCCTTTCATCCACACAAAATCTGCTCCTTGCTTGGTTATACTTCTTCTGTATGTTTTTGACCTCTTTGATAAGGACTCAGGTCACTTGTTTGAAAAGGCTCTTTATAACTGTAAAATTCACTCGGTTATAATTTAATATTTTTTCCTTTTTTTCAAATTTTGGACAATACTTGATTTGGTGTCAATGAACAGGGAATGTTGTTTCGCTGTGAAATGAACAAAAACTACTAACCTTGGTAAACAACTTTTAGAATAGCAATGATTTGTTAGTCACTCGATCAACCGCTACACCCCAGCCAGACCTCTTCGCTCGTCTACTTCTGCTCGCTTGGTGGACCCGGACACGAAAGGTAAAGCACGGAGGTTCTTGGTCCTGGCTTCGTTGTGGTGGAATGACCTTCCCCCGTCACTCAGAACTGCTGAAACTCTGTCTACATTCAAGAAGGGTCTGAAAACTCACCTTTCCCAGACCCATTTCGCCCAAGATCTCTCCAGCTCATGTATGGTGTAAATGTTCATGCACCGTAACTTCATGAGCATCACCAGATAAAGCCTTTTATCAGCCACTACTCTGGCATTGTATTTGCTTGCTTGTGTATTTTATAATATTATTTTTAAAAAAAAAATGGTAGGAGGGTATCAGGATTTGTCTATCCTGTGTTTTACGCACCTACTTGAACGAAGTCTCTTGTTTCCAGAAGTCTACCTAAAAGGCCTTGGACTCCCGGTGATGGGCTCGGGGGTCATTCCTTTTGATACTGGAGCCTGCAATCCAATTCTCACCTTGAGCTGCTGCAGTGCTTTAATGCAAGTAGTGGGATACACACCTGATCTCGTAACCTTACAGCTGGGCAGTAAGGACTTCCACAGTGTGCGTCCTTTGCCTTGGCAGTTGTTGCCAGACTGGTACGGGTGTGCACGGTCTCTCCGCACCGGTGGAGACAGCGCGGTGGTCCAAGACACTAAAAAATGATTTATTCAGACTTACAGGGGCAGCAGATGCAGTGTTTGGAACTACCGACTTTGACTCAATGGAGCAGGTTAAAACCGCCCCTCCTGCTCTAGTATCCTTGGTCAAAGAACCTACCCTCAACTGCACCAGTAAAAATTACCCAGCTGAGTAAATGAGTAAAACAGTGTAAACAGCTTAACGCAGATGCCTTGATGAAAACCATCAAATAAGTAAATGTGATGTAAATGTACCGTAGTCAGTGTGAGAGACTCGAGATTGAGTCTGACAACACGTGTCAGTGGGTGTTTCGCCTTCCTGCTGACAAAAAGCAAGGATTTACTGTCGCTAGAGTTGGAAGCCACTGTATGTTAAATATGATGCGTTTGAAGAGTTAGGGCCGGTTATAATCCATCGTGCCCCGTTTATGGATCCGACAGTAAGAACAGTGACCTCCGTTCTTGGCGCTACATGACCAACACGCTCACTGAGAGCACTGGTGTGTTTCGTTCACTCCTTGATTAGTCAATGGTTTGGAAGATAAGATTGTGTCACTGTTCACTAAGCACACTGTTGCCGTGGCAACGCACAGCCCTCTCAGTTCATTTGGTAAACTCTGCGTTCCACAGCTTTTTTAAAGTGTGAGTTTCAATGCGATGGCCCCCACAGCAGGCTACAGACTGCCCTGCGTTGTTTATCAGACCGCTGTGCAAACTGTGTTGCCCATGGATCTATTGGTTTTATTATGGATTTCAAACTGCTTTTCTTTTCATATTGATTTAAATGTCCTATACCAGCTGTTCACCTTTATATACAGAAGTACATTCCTTTGATATCATCTCTCGGTCCTGATAATGCTGTGTTCTGACACAGGCGACCATGACCTCAGAGTCAGTGGAAAATAATAGTCATTTTTGCCCACATTGTTCTCAAAGACCGGGGCCAGTCTTCCACTAGTTCCTGGTAAAAGGGCACCAGAATGGGTGGGCATAGGTTTGCCGGAGTAGGCCGACAATAGCTCCCCTCCCTTGAGTTTCCATGTACAATGTAAGGAAAAAGTGGAGAAAAATGATTATTGACATGAGGTTTAGTTAATACTATTGATAAAAAATATTCTATTCATGTGTTACTAGAAAATAATAAATATGGTAAATTATAAATATGCAATGTCGTGTATATCAACATACAAAGGTATCTATTGTAATTGACTGTAGTGTGTGTGGGGATGTGTTTGTGGCAACGTGAAGGTATGTAAGTGCACTCGTATCCTCAGATGTGGTAAATCACTTTCACGTTGCATGTGTGAGGGGTTAGGCTGTGTGCGTGGGGGAAGCCGGTAATGTCTCTACGTTCCATTTAGCTCTACTGTAATATTGATAGTGGAGGACCCCCAGGGCACCGTCCCAACCACACCCTACAAACACACCGTCAAGGTGTCACAACGGAGGGAAGCCATCGGACCCAAGCGCGGGGCATCAGGGTTCGGAAGGGGAATCCAAAAGCCGTGGTCACGAGACAATCCGAGGGTAGCCGATGCACAAACGTTACCGGAGGGGAAATCCGTGAGACAAGCAGGACATCGAGAAAAACGAAGGCTCCAAAGAGAGATGGGAAGGGAAGGGAGACGGGAGAACAGGGTTGAGGCCGGATGGAACAGGAAAGGTAAGGAGTTAAGGAGCCTACAAGGATGATGATGATGATGATGATGATGATGATCAAATGCTGAACAAGGTTCCGCACTTGAGTGTGCTCCAGAGCGATATTTTATGTGGTCGTTCCCTGATCCACCGGAGGTGCTCCTCGTTGCACCGAGGAGGGCGTGACACACACACCATCTTTCGCACTTTATTGTTGATCATGTTGCTTCTGTGCAGCTGTGACAGCTATTAATTAACCTTTTTTAATACAGTATTGAATTCACCCGTCACCGTGTACATCTTTTACCTAAGTACACCTACTGCCGTGCAATGTAGGATTTTTAACAAATGACAGCAGTAGGCCAGCATGGTGGCACAGTGGGCTACAGCGCACTCTCGCAACCCCTGGGCTGTGTATTCAGTTCTAGGTTCATAACTGGCACAGTCTCTGTGGAATTCATATGTTCTCATTGGATGCGTGGTGGCACAGCAGGTTTGGCTGGGTCCTGCTCTCCGGAGGGTCTGGGGTTCAAGTCCTGCTTGGGGTGCCTGACGATGGACTGGCGTCCTGCCCTGCGTGTGTCCCCTCCAGCCTCACGCCCTGTCTTGCTGGGTTAGGTTCTGGTTTGCTGTGAACCTGCTTAGTGTGTGATGTACTAGTATAAATTCCTTCATGTACTGTGTTTTCAGGACAGGTTCTCAACCATCACTTCCTTTCGTTGGGACCAGTACTTACTGGAAATGGATGAAATAACAATAACTTGAGCAATCAGTCATTATAGTATGATTGTGCTGATAATAAGGAAGGTCTGCTGTGACTGTATAGAAGGTGTCAGATTGAATCATATGTGTTTCCAATGAGTGTTTATGAAGAGGGACCACACGGGAATCTGCTTTTACTCATGCGTTAGCTTCCGAAACAGTCAATCAAACAAAATGCATTTTCTGCGTTCGTCCTCTTTGTCATTGTTCTCCAGTTGTCGCTGCGTGGGATCTGATGGTGGCACACACTGCCGCAATGGACAGTAGTGGCCTTGAGTGTGTCTTTTATCTCCAGGTTCCGTTTGTATAACCTTCCGTACTCTCTCGTCTGCGGGGCTGCATTTTACTGAGCTGTCAATTGCATTTAACTAGAGCTGTGTGACAATATGAAGGTATAAAGGAATCTTCCATTGTCACAGTTTCATGATTTTCATCTTCTAAGAAGTCTACTCTACAATGGATTGTTAACCCAACCACGGTGCACTCCGCCAGCCCCCCTTACTCCCAGTTCTTCTGGGACTGGCAGTTGTAGGATAAGCGGTTATTGAAATTGTATGGATGGATCTTCTAGAAAGGGGGGCATGGTGACGCATTGGGTTTGACCGGGTCCTGCTCTCCGGTGGGTCTGGGGTTCGGGTCCCGCTTGAGGCACCCTACGACAGACTGGTGTCCCGTCCTGGGTGTGTCCCCTCCCCCTCCGGCCTTGTGCCCTGTGCTGTTGGGTTAGGCTCTGGCTCCCCGTGACCCCATATGAGACAAGCGATTTCAGATGGCTTGTGTGTGTGTGTGTGTGTGTGGATCTTCTAGAAAGTGATCACCCTTACCACCAGTGGGAGGCAGTCTTTGACAAGGATACTCTGACACTTGCCTTTGGCCCAAAACAAGTGGATTGTCTCATCTGTTTCCCATTTTTCAGTTTCCTCTTGTTTATCTTTAGATGACCTTTCCAAAGTTCCTAGGTTGACTTAAAGGTGTTAAAAGTGAAAAGAAAAATGTACAAGAAAAAAAATGTCTTGAATCTGACTTCGTCTATATATGATATTGTAGCTGCGATGGGGTAAAGAAAGAAAGATGCACAGAAGCAGTCCGTCACGAACGTTTATTACAACACCAGCGCACAGTGAGCGGTGTTAAGAAGTACAAAGTAAAGACTGCTCTTGGTCCAATGAACCTTTCTTAAATACCTGCACCTCAAGCCTGCCTTTTACACCAACGAACATGTGCTCACCACCTTATGGGCCCTCGCAGTCCCCTCTGCAGTCGGACGACTATTTTACATATCCCCGCAATTCTTGTTCCCATCAACTATTGACAATGAATAGTAGCTCCTGCTGGAAGGGAGCACCCTTCGGCAGTGCGGGTCTTTATAATATAATAAAAGTGGAGCGTTTTCGGAGAGGGAAGGACATGGACGCGTACCTTGGTTATTTGGGGGGTGGAATTTGTTTGGGTGGTTATTTGGATTACTTAATAAAGCAACTGTCTCGCCCTGAATTGCCCATTTAACCCTCACTTTGAGTTCCTTTGACAGCCAATATGAGCTGTCGCTCAGCCTTTGGCCGTACAACTGGGAGCTAACCGAAAGAGAGGTGTGGGACAGCGGAAAGGGCCTGGGATGACCTAGAGCTTGAAGGTCAAGCATCTGGGAGCTCACATCAAGCGGGAAGCCTGTACATGGAGGATAGGGGGATGATGGGAGAGAAAAAAATGGACAGAGATAAGCAGGGAGTAACATAGAATGGGTCAGGAAAGAACCAAAAGTTTAGAAAAAGGAGCAAAATTTAAGGAAGGGTGTCTGTTCAGCTCCGTTCCACCACCGTGGAGGAGACAAAGTTGTTGTGACTGAAAAAGGAGCGAAACGGATACATTAAACAGAGATTCTGGGGGCAGTGGAGGAGATGAGATCGGCTAAAGCAGAAAGATTGGATGAGGAAAAACTGTCAGACTGGCGCAGGATGACCATCACTTTTTCAGTCATGTAAAAGCAGCACATTCTACTTTACAGCCTACTTTATTCTCCAAAAATGCTTCATAAAGTGAATTCCTGCAAATAAAATACATAATTACCAGCAGTTTCAATGGTAGAAATGCCAGGTGTTCCCGAACAACAAAACTGACACCCATTTATGCCGAAATATCACGGAATCCCATTAAAAGTGACAGTCCCACTTCAGTGATTGACATTAGTTATCATAGCTTAACATACAGGGTAGTTTCCCTTCATTAATTACTCTATAATACCGTATGTCTGCCGGTGCTCGTTCAGCTCTTTTGTAGTTTTCACGTACCGTACACAAACAAAACAGACATATATGTGATGCTCGGTGTTTTTTTTCATTTCAACCTTTAATGCAGAAAACAGAGCAATAAAGACAAAAGAACTCAACGAATGCACGCACACACACACACACACACACACACACACACTCACCGAACAAGTTGACATTGTCCGGACAGTCCAAGCAGGGACCGCGAGTATAACAGGTGACACTACATTATGACAGGGTTGAGAACGTCATAAAAGGTGAAACTAACAAATGGGGGTCCAGTCGAGGCTGAATTCGAATTTAATGTGGCACGAGCCAAACTATAACTGAGAATAAGCTGTCAGCAGGCAATCAAAATCTAAATGTGGTCCTCGTAAACGTGACGAAATATTTGGCAAATTGGTGTCGTGGTATTAAACCTGTGTGTTGAAAAGAAGATGCTGACCTTTGACGTAATAAACTGTTTTTGTAAAATATTTGTTATCGACAACCACATAAGCTTTAAAAAAAATCTAATTCCGGGTTTATTTTCCTTCACTACTAGTAGGGTAAAAACTCGCATAAAACCCCTTTGATCACTTTTTTAAAGTTAGAATTTAAGGAGACATTTTTCCTGACTGTGCAAAGTTGTTATTAAAAGAAAAATTGTATATTTCACAGTGTCTTTCTTCAAGGCTCTAACACATAAAATGATTTTATCAAATGTTGGCAAGAAAAGAGCATTAAAACACCTACTTGTTAACAGTACAGTTTAATTACTGTAGTTCTTTTCCCGTTATAATACCGTTACTGGAAACGCCAGCCGCACCTGAATAAACAAAATTTCTTGTAAACCTAATGCTTCTATCTTGGGGTATGTCTGAATTTTTTTTTCCTAACCAAAGTCACCCATCGCTGTCTTGCTAGTAATTTAAGGTGATGTGAGGTGTGAGTGACCTGAGAGATGACTGGGTGGGCGCACAGTGGGCGAACCCCTCGCAGACACAGTGCGACACTCCCCGACTGCTGCCTACCTCCATTCATCGGTCCCCATCGAGTGCGAACAAAGAGCGCCTGTGTTCCCCCTCTCCCGTATTTCTCATAGTCCCGGGAGAGACCGCAGAGAGGTCTTCTTCAAGTCGGCCCCTCCCCCACCCCACCTTCTCGGGCCCTCACCTTAGAGGCGTGGATGGGTTTTGTAGGAGAAGCACTCGCAACCAATAAGCAAGGTAGTCCAACGCGAGAGGAGGCTAGAGAAAAATGGGTGCGGAAGTGCCATCCCCCTTGATGAAGCGTATCATTGCTGCCTGTTTCCTTCCTCATTTTCAGAGTACTTTCAGAAACGAGCAGAGAACCTCAATGGAGGTTTCAGGCTATGAAGGTCATCGCTGAGGATGAGCAGCACTTTGAGTTGCTACCAGGAAACGCTGAGCTCTCGATGGTCGCTCTGTGCGTTTCCTGTGTTTACGCTTGTTTACTGCTCAGCGCTACACGCACAGCTATTTATGGCTCTGTCAGAGGGTCATGCGCAGAGGGAGGAATATACTTGGGCTTAAGCCCAAAAAGTGGACACGGATCACATTGACTCCTCCTCCAAATGCAAGAGAAGCATGTTGGCGCTTCGTGCCTCCTCTGGAAGGGAAATGCACTAGTTTCTGCTTTCATTTTGCTCCTCGAAGCCGGTGATAGGTCCCTCTCTGGGTCCTCGGGGTTGTTTCGAGGCCCTTAGAAGGTCCTGTGGAGGACATCTGCACTAAAGCAGCAAGAGAGTGATTTTGGGAAAGCTGGCTGGGTGGGCTGGAACGGGAATGGGCCAATTCCCCATAGGCCTTCAGCGGGTCTTTCAAAAGGAGGCCCTCCGGTGGTGTTTAATTACCGCAGGGGCCTGGACACGGTCCAATGTCCAGGTGCGGGAGGCTCAGATCTGCTAGATCCCCAGTAAGACCCGGTCCTGCATTTCAAGAACACCGTGCGGAAATGGGCGATACCCTGAGTGGTGCTGGTGGTCTTGCAGCGATATAATCTGTCCCAGGGAATATCTGGATGTGGCTTTTAGTGCCTGCGCACCAGAAGCATACTGAAAATTTTGAAGTTAAATTTGAAAATATTTCACCGCTCTTTCCCCGTCCGTCCTGATCGCTTCCATGATCGTGAAGGAAAATAAACCATTTTCAGCAGTAATTTTATTCCTTTCAAACAATAGGTATTGTATTTACAGTGCATCCTCAAATGACTGGACTCGTAGAGAGAAAGGGTGGTCTGGTCATTCCAATGTATGACGTGCATGATTTTTTTAAAATCGTTTTGTATGATAGTGCGGTAAGTGATTTTTTTTTTAAATTTTGAGTTTCATTTAGCTGATTAACGAGCAAGACAAAATAAATTCTTTAAACTTTTACGTAAGAAGTCACTTCAAATATTGAAATCAATTTTTTTTTTTTTTAAATTTTGTATTACTCTTTACCGATTTTTATCCGAATTTGTTTTTGAAAATTCTGGACAAATATTTTAGAAGTAATATTGTGATGCATTGAACTGTCCAGTCGCTTCAATATCTACTCGCCCAAAGTTCAGCCGTATGCAGATGAACTAATCGGTTGTGTTATTGACCATTTCGAGGACTTTTGTGTTTGTCATCACTGGAGCCCTCCTGCCAGGAGTGCTAGAAGGCAAATTTACAAAAATTCATATAGCTGCAACTTTTCTCCAAAGCAACTTACAATGTTACTTACCATTATTTATGCATTTATACAGTGGGGCAATTTTTACCGGAGCAATTTTACAGTAAGTACCCTGCTCAAGGGTACTACAGCTGGAGGTGGAAATCAAACCTGCAACTTTTGGGTCCGAACACTCACAGCTGTCTAGATTCCTAGTATTGTGCTGTTAAATATGCAAGGATCAGATTCTAGAACTTGTATATGAGTGTGAGCGAAAGGAGATTGTATGAGAAATACAGAGTGGCACTAAGAGAACACAGGATGGCTTGGTTAACACTCTGTCATACATGATCACTCTTAGGATGGGAGGAGCTGTTGGTTGTCAAAAGTGATATGTGATAACTTGATCCCTACGTACTCTCAGAGGACTGTGTGTCCGTGGGGGAGCCGTTCTTAGGAAAACAATGGGCTTAATTGGATAACGCTCCCACGGACACACAAACACACGCCCGCTGTGAGAGCCGGACCCCGAATCCAGGATTAGGTCTAAATGTGTACGTGTAAGAAGGTGCTAGGTGCCATGGGTGCCATTGGCTGTGGACAGCTTTGTCACACACTGTTCCCATTTTCTTTAGACTTTAAGTTGAGAAAAACATTTTAAAAATAGCTTATTAGTATTCTGCTTTCCCATTTGACACATTATATGAGATAGTATACTCTTATGTTCCATTCCTCTTATTTAATTGTAAAACATTAACAGAAAAGAACTGATTAAATAATAAGAGACTGAAGTTTGATATATAATTCTTGCAGTATAATGTAAATATTTTGAAATCGCCCATATAGGGGATTTGCCCTGACAAGGACTGAGAAACACTGATATGAAGCAGAGAGAAAATTGGGGGGAAAGTTGTTCATAAATTAATAATTAAATGTAAATAAGAGCGAAGAAGAGAAACGAGATTATTAGAACTGTTTACACAGCATACTGGTGCTTTCACCATGTTACTGCTGGCTGGTGACCCAAAACCGATTAAATCAGGTTGTAATTTTTTTCAAACAGTGCACGTCACTTCAGCTTGAATTTTTTTTTTTTTGCAGGCGCTGCTTTAGTTTCAACTAACTCTCAGCCTGTTGTGCAAGCATTGCTGGTGCTGATGAGAGAAGCGGATCTTTCTGTATAGCAAACTCGGCCCACGCGCTTAACAGCTGAGCTTTGACATCATCCGTCATCTTTCCGTTTTTCAATAAGGTCCATTCATTCTATTTCAAAATGCATGCAGTAAATAAAATACTGATGTTGAATGATGTATCGTGGTGTCATTAGGACCGTGGACTGGATAGACTGTCCTTAGTTATATCTGACATAATACAGCAGGACTCAGAATGCTCCTAAAGTGAGCCGGCATTGGTTGATGTGGTGTTGGGGTTAAACCTAGAACTGCTGTAGATGTAGATGTGTGGCCCCAAAGAGGGGGGACATCACACAGTGGGAAATTTATCCCTCCACAAATGGGCTCAACAGATTGTAGCAATCGATTTACCCATTAGTAATTAAGCAGTCCTTCATTATGCATGAGAGCAAGCGAGAGACTATAAGAATTTTGCCCCGGAGGATTACAGAATAAAAGCAGGAAGAAGGACGGCGATCTCCAAAAAGAGAAGAGAGGAGCTGCCTCCTTCTGTAGAGTATTACATCAAGTTTTTAAGTAAGTTCAGTCCTTTACCTCACCGTTGGAGGGTGACATCATGCTTTGACAGCTATATCATCTTCTTGTACATGAGTGACAATACGTCTTGACCCCTGAGAGTCTCGGGACTTTGTTAAAGTGTCCAGAGAAGAGCCCAAGCCACCCCCAAACGTGTCCCAAATGTTTACGGCTATTAAACTTGTGAAAATGTGTATATGATGTACAGTATATGTATATATTGCATGTTATATAGAATATGCGTGTAATACGCGATACGTATATACTGTACATACCGCCCTCTTTTGGTTTGCTGCTCAGATTGAGTGCCTTGGGTTCTACGGCTGAGTCCTTCCTAGGACTTGAACACTCTCATGTTATATGTCCTGTTCCCCATATTTTCTCTGCATCCTCTCCATCAGCCTCGGCTGACCTTATCTGGAGTTTTCAGGCAGCCCATTGGGTGTCTGAGCAAAGATGTTTGTGAAAAGCAATCTGGGATAAGCAGCAGCAATGTCAGCGCTCCCAGTGAGACACGTTCCCGAGCTGAACCGGAGATAAGTTGAGGGCGCACACCCTTTTCCATTTCCTGTGCTCTTTTTTTTTTTCCCTTCTCTTGGCTCTTGGGCTTTCCCCCACTTTTTCCCTCTATGCTTTTCTGATCCCCTCTGAGCCTCTTCCTCAGTTTAGCGAATGCTCATCACCTGGGGAACTGTTTCCAGCTTTGCAGTTTTATAAGGTAAAAGAACAATCAGATGTTCACCGCAAACACATGCGCTCTTTTTTTTGAAATCACAATACAAACTTTCTTTCTGGCCCCATGCGGTCAAAGCCTCCAGCATCCCTTTTGTTACGTTTTTGCCGTTTAAGATTGACGGGTTTAAATCTTCAGGGATTCTCTGGAGTCACAGCTAATTCATTTCATATGCCTGTTTGTGCATTTGTGTGTGTGTGTGTGTGTGTGTGTGTGTGTGTGTGGATGCGGATTTGTATGTGTGTACTGAAGGATCCCTCCCACAGACACCCCACTGAGTGCCCTCACTAGCTGCAGTGTTCCAGGCCCTACATTAGCAGGCCTGTAATCTATCAGGAGGATTACTGTATGTCGGGGCCCTGCAGGCGGTGGCAACGGGAGGCTCGTGGATTGGACGGATCGGTCTTGTCCGCCACACACGCTTCCTTTGCTGGGGGACCTGCCTGCAACAGATGGGACGTGGAGGAGCGGCCATGCCTTGTGACGTCAGTGCCCGCAAATCTTGACGCAGGTCACGTTCCAAAGCCTCGTTTAAGACGATGTCCCGCAAGCCTCAGTTTACAGAACATGTTCTCGAACTGTACTCTGCCGCTCGACGTCCTCCGCAAACATTTTTTTTTCTCCGTGGGATTTTATGTGGAGCTCATCCTTTATTTCAGTCACACTCATTGCTGTGGCTTGGTCAGTCCCTCCTTTGCAGTTTGTATTTTCCCAGTTGTTAACCACATTATTTTACATTGTCATTATCTGTTTAGCTTTACATTTATTAATTTCTTTCCTCCGAAGTGATGTACTTCTCATGGAGCAATACAGAAAGTGCATTACATCAACATCTATTTGTTTCTTTTTATCTCGGAGACAAAAATGAACGCAGCATGCAAGTTCATCACCAGTCATGATCAAAACTTTTAAACTGGAATTAGCCTCAGTATCTTAAAAATAGTGCAAACCACAAACAGTCCAGTTCTGCAGTTTTTTTGTTACAATGTCAACAGAAAAACTCAAAAGACTCTCTGCTGGACCCTGCTGAGAGTTATGAGCATTTTTTTATTAATCCCGTTTTAGAGATCCACAAAGGGGAGAGAAGAGCACCTCCTCCCCTTTTGTAGATGACCTCTTATTTGTGGATCTCAGTCCTGATGCAGGACCATTTAGGTTAATGACCTCACTAGCGTGTGTACATTTGTCACAAGTACAAGAGAAAGCAAACGCAATGCAAAGCTCCTAAAAATGGCATATATGCTATTAACAGGGTGGAAAAACAAAGGAGTAGAAAAAATCTGGAGTGTAAAATTGTCGCCGAGCAGTGACAGCTCATCTGATTTACTATGAAAGCCTTACTCCCGTGTGTGAAGTCTTTTGGTCGATGCCTGCACACCCCAGAGCATTATGCAAGGCCTCTGTTGCCTTGTTATTGTCAGACTGGTTAATGGATCATCTAAAAAGCTGTTCACCACCTTAATTGGAAGGACTGCAACAGGGCTCTACTGACCAGGGGGACCAGCCTGGGGTAGTTCTTTCATAATAGGAAAGCTGGACCAGTGCCTCTTCAGGAGAGTAAGTCCTTCCTGGTGAGAAAAGACCCACTGTGCAATGTCAGTGAAGAATTGGTTGTGGAGCTGTGGAACTGTCACTAGAGTGAGAGACCTGGATCTCTTCAAAAGCCTTGTCCGAACCGAGCAGCTGGCCTTGCAGAGAATGTAAATGTCTGTCCCTGCAGGGAGTCCTCATGAAGCCAACATGAGCCAAGTGAAGCATCTGGACCACAGAAGCCTGGATGCTGAAGGAGAAATGCCTGGAGCTGGGCCTTTTGTTGAGGGGGGGAAACAGCTGGATGCGAGTTCAGCCTGGCAAGGTGTCTTTAGCAGGATCCAGATCCAGTGGGGATCGTGTCTGTCTCCTGTGAGATGCATGGGAGAAGCAGACTGGAAAAGCACGGAGCGTTAAATTAGTGTGAATGTTTGTGTCTGCTTCTGTCCCCGAGCGCTTTGCACACCGGTGATGTGTTTGAGCTGCTCTTTCTAAGCGCAGCAAAATGTGTTTGCAGAGCAAATGGACAACTTGCCGAAGAGCTGAGTGTGCTTTTGTTCCCTGCATTTGTGCTTAGCAGTCCTCTCCGTCCCAGCATCGCTTCCTTTTTCCGCCTCTTCACAGTGTGTCTCCGCACAGATATGCAGACTTTCCGCTCACTTTCACCCACTCACTTTATCCCACAGCAGGATAAAAAAAGACGGTACTTATGAGTATTATTGTGATTGTTAAATATAATGGCAGGCCGTACTCCCATTAAATGGTAATAAATGGTCATTCTGAGCAACAGTTACAGTAGAGACAGGCCAACATCCCTTAGAAGTAGCCCCAGCTGCTGTAGCCTGAAATTTGCAAAAAACTACCACTTAGGGTATAGAGCAAGAGATGTCAAAGGTCAAGTCTTGCTGCAGTAGCAGCTGCAAAGGCATTGTGTCCTGTTCCTGGTGTCACCTTCCTTTACATCTTTATGGAGGGTATGATAATCCCTCCAGTGCCTGCATGGGAGAGATAACAGAAAAAAACAAATGGCCATCACCTACCTCAATAAAATGTTTGAGAATTTAGAACGTTTCGTTTCAAGTTTTATTGCATTGTGACTGATGAATAGCGTCGGATGGAAATGATTAATTGATTATTATCAAATTTAGGCAAACAAGCGTCAGTGTATGTGGTTCTGTTTGTTGCGGACAGGTAAAACATTGTATTGCATTATTAATACTATCAATTTCCTTGCGTAGCCTTCACATTTTACAGCAGACATTAATGTTAAGTTTCTTGTCTAAGGATGTAACCGCAAGTCCTGCCTTAGATCTTAATCTGAAGTCTGTCCTGAAGCATTACACATTTATACACGGTAGAGTTCTGAGTTAAGGCTTTTGTTGGATTAGATTCTTTTTGTGGCACAGGAGAACAGTGAGCAATGAGGGTTCTCGGATTTGATTCATCCGTTCCTCGCGTCCCTTAGGTCCGTTATCAGACCTACTTAGTGTTGATGAGTACAGAAAAATAAAGTTTAGGAAGAAATGTTCCATGGGAATGAATGGGGTAGCAGATGGTTTATTGAAATAATGACCAATGTTGAATGCAGGTAATTCCTTGGTGGGTGTTGAGAAGAGAAGTTTTGGTCCAATTCAGAAATATCAGTAGACTGGTGTTTGTGGCGATGGGGGTGATGTAGCCCCATTCAGCACTTTCCGGACTCTTCGTCATCCAGACGGGCGGCCAACCGGACCTCCCACCTATCACATGACATCATCTGGAATCTTGGCAGGAGGGTTACTGCGGTAACCGGCCTTGCAGGCCTTTAGGAGGACTTATTTATCTTTTTGGTCATGCGGTCCCGAAGCTTGCAGGGCTTTTGTCTGCTGTCACAGCGGAGCTGGTGGAAGAACCAGCGCCTCTTCTTCACAGTGACTTACAGACTCAAAAACAACATTTCTCTCGCACCTTGGTCGGACAAGCGGCTATGTTGGGTCGGGACTTCTGAAACATTAAGAAATCCTAGATGCCACAGTGAATTTGAATTGCATTTCTCACCATAATGTTTCTTAATTGTTGTTTATGACATTGTGGTTTTTGACACAATACTGTATATTGTTAATGTCTGTTCTGCTGCTTGTCATTCTTGTCCTTATTCCTCCTTCTTCCTATTGTTGTTTGTTTTTTTTTTTTCTAGGAGATGACTATGCACAATGTCACGTGTGAAGTAAACGAAGTAAACAAACAACAATGTAAAAACTGAGACAAAGACACAGTCAAATCCACCAATTAAATTGCAAAAGAAACGCAGAATAAAGTGAGCAAGTGATCCATGTTTCATCGCCAAGCGTCGGGCGGTGGAACTTCATTCTATAAACGTGTACGAACTGAAGTCGGCGGCAGCGCGGAGGTGAATTATGCGTAATGTTTCAAACATTAATTATTCCTGTCTTGAGCTAAACGGGGTGCGGTAGAAGAAAAGGGAGCAGGACAGATAGCAGGGCGGGAAAGAATCACTCGGAAGCCCCTCCGCGAGGAAAAAAAAAAATGAATAAAACCCCAACGGAGCCGCCAAAACGCACCTCTCACGAGCTCAAGTCATTGCCTGTGCGAATGTGTGTGTGTGTGTGCGCGCGCCTCTCCGTCTCTCTCTAGCAGTGTGCGCGCGCGCGCGCGAGATTTCTCACGGCTGCAGGGCGACAGAACCAGCGCAAGGGAGCAGCAGCACGCGGACGGTCCCCAGCGCGTGCTCCGTCTCCGAATTCAGCCAGGCGACTCTCTTTGGCACCGATTGCCTCTTTTATCTGTCCGTTATTTATCGGATTTTCGTCGTCGTTTCTCGCTGCTTCCGTCGGCTCCTGTTCCTGAGTGTTTCTTAACCTCAACCCAGGGCAGGGAGGGGACGAAGGGGGAAGCGCAGGCAGGCGGGCGAGCGGGCGGTCGCGTGGTCGCGGCGGTGTGTTGCTGTGTCTGTGTCCCCGCGGCGCGGCGCGGCGGCGGAGAAAGTGACCCGGCCTGTGTGAGGAGCGAAGTCGGCCCCGAGACCTGGATATTCATATTGTCCTGCATTATTCATAATAACAAGAAGAGCCAGGCGGGCTTCCTTCTGCTTTAGAGGCGAACGCACCACTATCTCGGCTTCTGAGGTTTATTTCTCCACGCAGCGAGATGATGTGTAACAGGGCGGCAGACATGTAAGTAGGACCGCGCAGTTCCAACGCACGCACGCACACACACACACACACAAGATCATAGAGGTTTACACGAGGAGCACACAGACAACACACGGCAACACAAGAGAGAGGAGTGAAACGGACCCGAGAACACACACACACACGCACACGACGATAAAAAGATACACACGAGGGGTAATGACTAGTTAGGTATTGTGAGACAAAAAAAATAAGTATTAGAGTTATACACTAATGGGATCAGTGGGGCGGACATTCCCTCGTTATGAATATTATTATATGCTCATAATACATGTTGTAAATATTCTGTTAATCATGTGTCATCTCTCAAGCCGTGTTACAGCTTCTGTATGAGGGATAGGTTTGCTTTCGCTGCTTCGAACCCAGTCTGCATGCGTAATGGGGTGCTTGTGATGGCAGCTTGGCAAAGGTGGTGTGAAGGAGATGCTCAGGTACATATGGACTTATTACACGGATCGAGGTGCGAACAGGTGGTGTGTGTGATGGATGTCCCTGCAGGTTTAATGCCAGACCTCAACGTCCACGGGGACTCCGCAGGAGAACAGGGTTCGGAGCTGAGTAACCGGTGCTCTTGCATCCTCTGTACGCACATTTGTAGCGTATGCCTTACACCTGGGCAGTGGAGAACCTGCCATTTTCTTAGCTTTCGCTCTGCAAAGGTCCGTCCAGCAAACGCATTGTACGCGCCACCCTCACAGCAAACCCTCCTCTTCCTGTCCTTCTGGTAAAGATGCCTGTGAAAGTGGCTAATCCACTCAGCGTAATCCTTCCGCTGACTTTTTACATCAGCGCAGGTACACAGAGTGTCTCTCACAAAAAGGAACGTGTACATACTGTATATGCTGATTCTGATTCTGATGTACATAGTTATGAAGTGTGTGAATACGGTCACTCAGGATGGGTGGGCGGTGGAGTTACAGCAGACCTCTGGTCATGATACATTCCATGGACATGGACTCTCAGGAGTCCATTTATAGTAATTGTGATGCAGTGGTAGATCATCTGTTTTCTAGACTGATTTAAGACCTCCTGCTGCCTGCGTATTCATAATTCCTGCATGTCTTCTGTAGTTCTTCTTTTGAGCCATAAGGTATTATTTCAAAGCAGCTGAGAGTTTTACAAAAAGGGGAAATGGCCAGACTTTGCCCCCCCACCCCCCCATCCTTCTTTCACCAGTGCTCCCACTCTGTATCCTCTGCTGAGGTTTTCTCGCAGCAGCATGCTCGGCCCTGTGGGGTATAATCTAGGCCACACAGTTGGCTCTTTGTGTGTGACCTGATAGCCAAGTGTTCTAATTTAGCTAATGATCTGATCAGCAAAATTATTATGTTGAAAGATGTGTTCACAAGAGGGGGGGAAAAGCCACTTGGAAAAGTGCTCTGGTTTTAGAGAACTTGGAGCGCTAGGGAGTGGGAGAAATGTATCGGAAGGGAGTTGGGAGTAAGAGATGTGGCCCACTTTTACCATCTTTTGCCAGGGATTGATAGGATAGTTGGTTGGAGATCTCCAGAAATTCCGTAGATCCACGTTAACGTTGCCGTCCTGCCAAGTCCGGTTTGCGGTGCTCTGGAGTTCTTACTTGGCCGTTACCGATATATTGCCTGGGCTGTCTCGGTCTGTGTGCTGCTTTGCATTAACAGGGGGAACGATGTGTGGCGTATGAGAGTCAGGTGTCCTCTTGTGTAGCCCTCCTGTGACAACGCTCAAGGGTTGTGTTCTCCCACACAGCCCCCCTTGAGTCTCTTCTGGTGAACACCCTCTTTACCCGCATGGGATGGTGAGCTGTGCTACGGAAAAGTTTTGCTGATGCCCCACCCCACCCCCCGAGTTGCCCTGGCAAAGTGTGATGTGTGTCTCTCTAAAGAAGTGGGGTAGAAGGGACCACAGGGAGCTGTGCTAGTTATGAATGCCTTGGATCAGGAGCCACATCTCAGGCATTCCTATTAGGGAATAGGCGTTTGCCTTGATATCCCTGGGGCGTACGGGCCTGTTTATATGGGTTATTCACATTGACTCTTGTAATTATAATTCACTGTCTGTCATAACTATGGTCACCAGGAACAGACTGCTTGTAGAAGGGAGGCGATGGGGAACCTGGTCTGAAGTTGGATGTCTCCACAGGGAATTTGAGCCAGGGAGTAGGTCACAACAATTGGTCTTTGCCTACGATTTTCTTGATGCCCTCTTTTGCAAGAGAAGAAAAGTGATGTGGTATAAATCTTATACTCACAGACTCCTTAGAGCTCTTTATAAAGCAGTTTTGGGATTTAAGATTTTTGTTTTTCTGGAACATTTCAGATATTGGCAGCGTTGAATTGCATGTCTTCAAACTTACCTCTTTTGGGTTTCCTTGTTTGTACATGTGGCCAGGGCTGTCAGGCACCAAAGATTTTTAAAGGGACATGGATGACTATTTTGAGACAGCTTATGTTCTCAGTTTACTTTAAACCAGGAAGCCTTGTCTCTAATTGAAGATTATATTGCTAAGTAATATGGTCTTTGAGCAATTTATTGTAAATGTCCAGATTTTTCATTCTACTTGTTGCCATTTTCCATAATAAAAATATTGTGGAGGCTTTGAGTCATAACCATTTACAGTTTGGACAGTAATTTCAAAGAAACAGCTCCTTTTACCAGGCAGTTAAAGTACAAATATTTGGTATCCCACAATATATTTGCTTCAAGAAGAATATACAGTGTCTTCATAATGTTTGTCCTGTAGTGTAAGTCACCTTGGTGAATAAGGTGTGTGGGTTGATGACACTACATAGAGTTCATTGGAAGTTGCTTTGGAGAAAAGCGTCTGCTAAGTGAATAAATGTAAATATAAATGTTTGTCCTTCAGGTTACAGAATGCATTCAACACACAGTTAGGATGCTTTCCCAAGCTGTGAAAAGACAGTACAGATAGATACGTCATACGTTCCTAATTCAAAGGAAATTTATTTGATAAGTTGCTTAACTTGTGCTGTAAAATGTTAAAACATAGTATGAGACATAAAGCCTATTCATTATAAGTTCATTTATTAAAGACAATTTTTTTTGCTGTCCTTGGGAAGAATTCATGCCAGTTTTATTCAATGATTCCCTGAGTTGTCACATTAGCTGTGTTCTGCTGTGTGACATGTTGCAAAGATCAATCAAAAATGTAATTTTTGTCAGAACCAGCTGGTATCATTCTATGAAAAAAATAAATTTGCCAGTAAGGCATTATTTTTTTGTCATGTATTTTAGACTTTTTAATTTATTTTTTATAATTGAAAATATCACACTGCTGCATGTGGTCTAAAACTCCGAAAGTACGGATGTCTGTCGTCCTTATCTTGTCTGTGCATGTGCCTGCGTTCTTGTGTGTGTGTGTGTGTGTGTGTGTGTGTGTGTGTGTGTGTGTGTGTGCGTGCGCGCAGCGCGCATGCTGGCAGTGTGTCGCTGGTGGTTCACCCAGTTAATGTCTAGACCCTGCACATCTTCTCCAGAGGTGTCAGCTCCCATTAGCTCTCATCTCCAGTGACAGTGTCCCTGCGACAATGGCCACAAGCCTCCAGCGTCACTCAGACAATGGGGGCCAGCTGTAAATTCAGCTATAAATAATATAGCTTACTATCTGTGCAGAAACACTCCCGTTTTCCCCATAGGAAAAGCATACTTCCTGATGCCAAAAATAGATAATTCATTGCAATACGCAGACAGAAAAAATGCAGCCAGCTAAATAAACACAAATGGCTTCTCTGATGTAAAGCTTAAGGCTCTATACCTCAAGGAGAGTGGCTGTGTGTGTGTGTGTGTGTGTGTGTGTGTGTGCGTGCGCGGTCTTGAGATTAATTGGCTACTTCCAGGTTTGAGTATGAATCCACTGGCTGCCGAGTGTTGACACCTGCACAGCATAAGCCTTGCAAAGATCTTTGTGGTGGACTTCATGGCACAAAACTGAGGTGAGCGTAAAAAATACTTGTGGGAGTCATAGTGCTGCTGTGGTTTCGGGCCCAAGTGCAGTAACTGATGGCTTCCTGTGCGAGGGTTTAACAGGAGACCAAATAGAACATTCAAGGATTTCTTCTCTCTATTACTCAATAGTATCTTTCTCTGTCTTTCTCATACACATAATTCAGTGCAGTATTGCGTTTTCCTCAACATGAGGATTTGTGCTGTCATGTTATGGTTCAGTGAACACCTGTGTGTCAGAGTGTTGTTTGATTTCCTGTATGCATGTGGAGAATTTTGCAGGGATGAGAACCATGACATAACAGTCAGCCTATGTGCTGTCAGTTACTGTCCCCTCCGTGGACATGACTCCCTGTATTCTAACAGTACTACAGCATCCAAAGAGTATTGCCGCTCACTGTCACTTTAGTGAAGTTTTTTTTTTTCCCCCCTCCCAGACTTCGTGGTTTCTTCCTTAGACTGAGATCTATTTGTAACACTCTGTGTATGGCAAACTAAAAAAAGTTACCCAGCACATGACAGCAATAGTATAAGCAGCTTGCTGTCTCTCCTGCTGAGAACAGTGTGCCCCGTAGTCTTTTCCTAGCCTGTCCTGCTCTGTGCCTCCTGTGGCGGGAGGTTTAATGCCTTCCTGCGGGTCACTGTGTTCACGCCCTATACTGGAGTCACACCAAATGAAACTCACACACATAAACCCAGCATAATTAAGTGAGCCATGACTTATTTCCTTTTGAACCAGTGTTGTTTGAGTCACTGTGGGGGCTATCACCTGGCCTTGTGGTGTCTGCCTGCCGCACTTGTGTCTTTTGTCGCTGCCCTCCCTCCTGCACATGGGAAGGGTCTCCATGCAGAACTCCCATGAGAGCACATGGTACGTGAAGGCCTCAGAGTCAGTCTCTTTCACCAGTCCATTCTCTTCCAGATTCATAGGGACAGCCAAGGATGCAGCTCCTTGCTGTGCAAAGTGTTGGGTTGGCTCTCTGTTTGTGGGGCTTGTTTAAACGGGAACCTGCCAGTGTTATAGGGTAGCCGCACCAGTACCATGACGGCCATTAGAAGTGACAACCGTATAAAAGCCCTGTGCTGTTGGCAATCGCAGTGAGATTAACAGGGGCCTGACTCACTGAGATAGAGTATATGATACAGCCTGTTTCCCAGTGACGCCTGGGACATTTCAATCGTTAGAAGCTGATTGTGTCTGTCCCAAAGCTCAGAATCTCTCAGCAGGACAAGATTTCATCCCTTGTAAACCTGATTTTCTGTTCTATTTTTTGCCAAAACTTGCATATCTCCAGTGTGGGGCCTGGGATGATGACATCACAATGGCCCTAGCTGCCTGTAGCACATGTTATACTGTGTGTTATTGGTATACTGCAGTGTGTCATTATTAGGGGTTACTGTGTGTTGGAGCTGTTTTGGTTCCTCTAGCATATCATTAGAATGTCAGGCGGAAGGGGGATGGGCCCAGGATGCAGCTGCCTCATCTGACTCACTCTTTCCCTGGCTATAGCAGAGAGAAACCACATACAAATAAATACAGATGTATTAGCAAACACTGAGATGCACACACATACAAACATACAGGCACACACGAAAGCTAGACTGATCTCACAAGGTGTGCATGTACTGTGCAAATTATACGTGCAAAACATGGATGAAGTTGCAAAGTAATATAATGAGAGCCTCCTCTCAATAGCCTCCTCACTAGCCCAAATGGTGTATGTTCAAATATACAGTTAGGAAGTTCTATAACAGGAACTAAAATTGACTGAAATCAGGCCTGAGGCGTCACACTCAGTGGTAAACTCCTTTCACCATGATATAAACAGTCGAAGCTCACAGAGGCTTTCACGGCCCAGCGGTGAGAGGGACAGTCCTGCTCTCGTGAAGACTGAACAGTTTGAAGAGAAACAGATTGGTCTCCAAAGGTCACGGGTGGATGCAGGGGTGCATGGCCTGTGTCAGGAGATCTGTGTCACCTCTCACAGATGGGACTATGGAGGCTGATAGTGGTGGGGGATGTCCAGGTTATTCAAATGGCCCCTCCACTCTTTCTTCTTTTGCTCACTCTCTCTCAGTGCTCCTAGACTACGTGGGTGTGAACAGGAAACTTAATGTGCTGGCACCATTGTTAATGGCACGTCTGGCTAAGCACTTTGCTTACGAAGGGCTGTCGTGTCACCAGGCTGAGGACTGCCTGGCCCCGTGACACACATGCACACACCCCACTTTTGCGTAGATTACTGTGTCCACAGGTGATATTGTCCACACCCAGCATGCATGCAAGCAAGTCAAATCCAACAGTCTGTTTCTATGAGCAGCAGTTCTGCTGCAGAATGCTTAATCGAAGTTATGTATGGATGTATGGTTTTGAAAGAAAGGGGCAATAAAAGTTTGGGCAGTGTCACATTTCTGCAGTTGCGTTTGATAAAATATGTTGCATTTAAAATGCATGTGAACACCATGATATAAATAAGCAGTAGGAGTACAGAAGGAACACTAAAAAGCAAATGCACCTAGCTCCAAGAATGTGAGCTACTTCTTCCAGTGTAAGGACTTTGTAAGTCCATCTGGAATGAAATGTCTCTGACCACACACACACGCTGAAACCACTTGTCCCGAGCGGGGTCGTGGCGAGCTGGAGCCTTACCAGGCAACACAGGGCGCAAGGCTGAAGGGGGAGGGGACGCATCCCAGATGGGACAGGGTAGGGCACCCCAAGTTGGGCTCGAACCCCAGACCCACCACAGAGCAGGCCCTGGCCAAACCTGCTGCACCACCACACCCCCTTCTGACCATTCAATATTAACCAAAAAGCTGCCCGCTGGGTTCGTAACTAGACACAGTGAATAAACAGGCAGAGCTGTCTGTTTACAAGTTCATTCAAAAATCACCCAAAAGACATAATTTTTGTATGTGAACTTGTGCTGGACCAGGAATCCAATAAAAGGTGAATGCACACAAAGAGTACATTAGTCCAGTCAGTGTAAGTTAGGCTAGGTTGTAAGGGAAGACAGCATAATGCTGCCTTTGCACTCAGAGGTTGGTGGTTTGATTTCTGCTTCTAGGTGTAGTACCCTTGAGTAAGGTACTTGTCCTAAGTTGCTCCAGTGAAGTTACCTACCCATATAAATAGGTAAATTATTTCAGGTTCCTTTGGAGAAAAGCGTCAGCTAAATGAATAAATGTAAATCACTTGAGTAGTCTGTTTCCTTTACAACTCGCCTAAATAAGAAAATCAACTTCAACAGTTATAGATGTAATTATTACAGTCACATTCATCATTTAATCCTTACGCTTGCCATTAAATTTGATATATGTTGAATTACGTACGCATACATTTGGTACTCAGTTCTACTAGTTAAAATGTAATCATGAACATTTGCTTCGGTAAACACCACGCAAGACAGAAGTCCATACTCTGTGTGCCTGACAGTGTGCTGGAAGTTTGTGTTTTTTCCAAAAGGAGCAAATGATTTACCAACCATGTGCTGATAGCACTTGCATGCTTTTGTGTGTTTTAGCCTTCAGGGTCTCTTTCACCACTCATTTTTACACCTCTGCCCTTACCTCCACCCTCAGAGCCCCCCCGATGCAGAGGACCAATGCATAAACATTATTGACACCACTTTGGGTGAAAGGTTTAGTTGCTGCATAATCTCCTAAGGGGACAGGGGCAGGCAGTGACTGTGACCCCATGCAAAGATTCCACTAGATAAGTCTTGACCAAATGCATTTAAGGTCAAAGGCTGTCATTACCATTCTAGTTCTTTCCAGTTGATATCCAATGGCACAGCATGTGGAGTTTGCATTGAGAACAAAGTGAGTGTATCTGTGTGGAAGAGATAAAGAAAACATGGGAAATGGAGAGAGAATCTCAATGGCTTCTTTAAAGGGCTTTTTCCATCACATTCTGCTGCGTCAAGTTTGTTACAGACATTTGGCTCAGTGTTGCAGAAATCCAGCTGAATGACACCTGATTAGGTGACCAGTGTGTGCAGTCACGAAGGCGGTTAAAAAACCAGAGCAAAGGAGGGAGCTTGTTTAATACACAGAGCAGTAATTTATTGTACTTATAAAAACGAATAAGAAAATTAAAAAAATTATAAAATGCCACCACACACCAGCTGAAAACACTGCAGAAGGGTGTTGAATGAAGCCAGTCTCACACTCCTGTTTGGTGTGTTTTCCTGAATACAGAAATATGGATAATTTGGAAACTAATAGGTGTTAACAGCAGGTGGCATAGTGGGTAGTGCTGCTGCCTTTGGATTCCAAAGGTTGCAGGTTTGAATCTTACTGCTAGCTGTAGTACTCTTGACCAAAATACTTTCCCTTAATTGCTCCAGTAAAAATTTCCCACCTGTATAAATGAGTAAATAATTCTAGGTATTTTAAAATTGTAAGTTCCTTTGGAGAAAGGTGTCAGTCAAATGAGTAAATGTAACAAGCAGAAATTTTGGGAAACAAATAAAAAAAATGCACTTTAAAAATAAGTAATTTGGGAACCTTTCCATATTGTTGAAAATTCATAGCTCATAGAGTTCTAGGCTATTAATCCAGTAGACCTCTCATGAATCAGCATGAGGTGCGTTCGAGGCTGTCTGGGGGGGTTCATGACCCAAGAGTACATTGATGTAGTTCACTAGCTCAGCTGGATTATGGTGTATCTGGAGCCTTTATTCCAATGTAGAAATTAAATTTTCCATATTTTTCCCCCCACAAAAAATTGGCTTGGACTTTTCCCATGTAAAGCTGAAGAGTAAGTTAAATGCATACAAGGTGTAATTGCGCAGGATTTCTCCTTTCTTTTTCCTTTTGTGTCGAACATTGTTCTTGGTGAAAGTTGACATCCAGCTTAAAATCCAGAACTTCTTCATAGCTCCCTGTATCTTAGTTACTGTAATATTCCTGTCAGACTGCTCCATGTGTGAGTGTGTGTATATCTAGTATCTCTCTTGTCAGCTGTCTTAATTGAATCAGGACTCCCCTCACTCTGATACAAAAAGATTTTGTGCTGTAACTGGAGGATACATGAGGTATCCACTGTAGCCTTTATCAGTGACCCCAGATGATAAGAGAGGCTGGTAAACATCCTTACTGCATGCTGTTGAATCACGAATGCTGTAACACTTTCTGGGTGTGTATGACACTTTGCTGGCAGTGGCTGCCTAATGCTGTTCAGACACTACGGTTATAAGTCACATGCTGGCATTATTCTCAGACCGGACTAGATAAGCTCCAGCTTCCAGGAGTGATGCGTCTTACACTTAAGGACTGTGTGGTTCCCCTGCATCACACTCCCTGCTTTTAGTGGTGTGTTTCCAGAGTGCAGAAATACGCTGAGTGGGGACTGCAGAGAGGTGAGCGGACCTGACTCGGTCATTGTCATTAGTTCAATCAATCAATTGTACAGCATGTTTTTCAGAGGGCATCACAAAACAGAAAAACCATGAGGGCCAGTTTCATTTTACTTACTAACAGCTACAGTTTGCGAATGGTGCAGGAAGCCCAGCTAGTGGCTGGTTAAATCCTGTTAGTGCAGCGAATAGCAGCATTGTGGCACGAGGCAGTGGGGAGGCCAGCAAGCCTGAGTTGATATTAAGTGGCACGTGATATGACCATTAAAGCTTTGTTGATGCAGCCATAGAGAAGGCCTCGGTGTGCCTGACCTCCTCCCCTTGGATCACATGCTGTCTGAACTGTTCTTCCTGTGGGATCAAATGAAATGTACTAGTTGCTGCTTTACGACACAAACTCGCCCTGTACACATCCACTAAGTGCACACAGTCTGCACACCCATACTTGCTTTTGCATCCTTGTACCCGAAAGAAAGCTTGCAAAGGGAAAGCCCATAATAAAAGTAATCTCTCAAAAATGAGGGGAAAAAATATATACTGTATATTCCCCTTTACCCCTTGAGTGAAAGTGCTGTGTGTTTTTCACTCCATGGGAAATATTCTCAGCTGCTGCCATATTTCTGATGATAAAATAAGTGGAATTTTCCATCTGGAAATATAGGATTCTGTAGTGTGTCTTTTGCACACTTCTGGATTTTCATTGAATTGGCAGCACTGCTCAGCCCCTTTTACATGTACAAGTGGAGGTGGGTGGAGAAATTAAGAAGGCAAAGTTACTTGGCTAGATATTCAAGCAACTAATTTTCATCTTTCAGTAGAGTACCACATGCTAAATATTTAATGCTAGGATGTAGAACACTTGTAATCAGGCCATAATCAGCCATTTGCTTTAGATCATTTGATCAGTTTAACATTTTTCACAGGGTTAATGTGAGTCGCCGGGAAAAGATGTCCCATCTGTTCTGTACGTTATTGCATTGAGAAATGTAAAACAGCGCATCCATATAGTCTGTATGAGTACTGAACCACATAGTTCAAAGAGACAATACCCCTTCTGTTTTTTTTTTTTTCCTCCCTTCACAATGTGCCCATCCTGTTATGGGACCACCTATCCTTGGGGTTCAGCTGATGTCTACACTTTGTGCAGTCAGTGACAGAGTTAGAGTCGTTTATTTGTCATTCGCACAGTTACACTGGGTTCACTGGGGAGGAACAGAGGACAGAGGAGCAGCCCAGGAAAATGTGTAGCCTTGCAGTGGGAGTCTGTCAGGCTAAATACCTCTAAACGGGGCTCACCAGCAGGTTTGGGTAGCGGTCTGGGAGCAGAGCTGCTTCACCGTGTCCTCTTGTCAGTAAAACCCCCTCCCCCCCGATCGCCTGCTGGTGGAAGAGGCTGCTGCAGCATCTAGTGACACTTAAGTCTCTTAGAGCTTGGCTGGGGATTAACAAGTAAATCTTAAATTAGCTGCAGTTGGAAAGACCCAGTGAATCCTGATAGATTGAGTGGGGTTTGGAAACTGGGGCTAGTAATTATCAGTCTGTCAGTCCAATATCAAAACTGTCAGTAAAGCAAGTCATAACACATGCTCTTATACAGGCTTCCTTTCCATAACAAGTGTAATTCTTTCCTGAAAATCTGTTCTTAAAGAGAGTTCTTGTAAAAGAACTCATAACCATATTTTCCCATTTTTTTCCCAAAACATGCAAAATTCCTGCCTTATTTTTCAATGCTGAGGAAATCTAATTCAGAACCAAGTGCAACATATCAGAAGTGCTCTGAACAACTTTAAAAGCCACATCTTCAAAGGCGCTTGTATATAATGCATTTGTATGCGCGTTTTGATTCCGCTTCCCCCTCATATTTTATGTTGCTGATATTGTTTATTATTATTATCTTTTCATTTTGTTTTTTTTTTTTTTTTTTGTTCTTGTCTGTCATGGTAACTCATTAGATGCTTCACAGCTCCTTGTGTGTAATTTCGAAAATGGGCTGAAATCCAGCTTTGTCTTTGTGGAGTTTACATGTTCTCTCCGTGTGTGGGTTTCCTCTGGGTGCTCTTGTTTCCTCTCACAGTCCCGAGACATGTTTCGGATGAATTTGTTATTCTAAGTTGCCTGTCACTGTAATTAGGTATGCAGAGGAAACCATACCCTGCACAGGGATGGGATTCCTCTTGAATCGTTTGGCGTGTATTTTTAATTTTCAGTGTTTTCAGTAAGTGAGAGTTGAAAGCTCTTTGCAAATGCAATTTTTACAGTTTTCTTTGTTTGTAAAAGGAGCATTTGTCATACAAGGGTAACCTGTGCTTATATGAGGGGAAAATAATAGCGATTTTACGATTTAACCTCCTTAAGAATTTTGTGAATTGTCATTTGGAAAAGGCATTAGTAAAATTATCTATACTGGGGATAAAGAGAAATTTCAGGAAGAGGAAAGCATCAGTGTAAGAATATGATATCCAATCTCAGAAAAGCTGAACCTTATCAATTCCTCAGCTCAATCAGTTAGGTGCAGGTTGAGGACGAGACTCGGGGAACTGATTCTGCTCATGGTTCTCAGAGTGCTGTTGACGGCTCGTTTCTCTGTGCTTAGTCATGAAGATACCCCCAGTCTGCTCTCGCTGCTCCATGGATGTGGCTGCTCTGGGTTAACATACCAGCAGTGAAAAGTGGAGCTTTGTAATGACAGAGAGAACTGAGGGGCCATATCTACAAAAAGCACCCAGGCTGCTGCAGTATGACAGTGACAAGCCAAATGAGTCATCAAGTTACTTTTTTTTTCCATTTTTCTGAGTAGACAAAAATGTCCCGGGAATCTTGGCCCCTCTATCACCCCAGAATAATCGAAACAGTGAGATATGTGCTATTTGGATCATTATCAACATGGAACCAGGCACCTGTGGTAGTGAGGCAGGCCAGCAGATTGCTCATCTCGCAGTTTTGTGTCACTTGTTATAAAGAAGCAGTTGTTATCAGAAATAGTTAGAGCTGGAGGTCATAGAAAGAGGGAGAGGATCTAGTGCAGCCCCTGCTTGGGTTCGGAGTATACTGCAGCTGCTGTGGTTATTACTATGCATACTTTTCATTGGTTTGTATGCCAGCAGGTTCTTTGTTTAACCTGTGCTGTGAGAGCAAAGGTCATTCTGAATGTAGAATTTGGTTGCGTGGGAGCTATGGGGGATTGGGGGTTAATAATAGGCATTCCTTTCTGTCACTCTCTCACTTAAAGGAGGCATGCGAGGAATGGACAATATGTGCCTGAGCAGGGTGGAGTGATAGGCGGGCTGGATAGGATGTGTGGAATATGTTAACCATTTGGTGTGCTTCTTGGCGTCCAAGCAGCCTGAGGGAGTGTCTGTAGACATGGGGTGAGGAGCTTATGAACTGGTCTTCTGGTTATGGTGGCCTAGTGCATCTTCGAGGCTTTGTACGTAATGATCTTTGACTGTGGAGGGAACCAGACCCCCAAGGTTCCTCTAACACGAGTCTTCCTCAGCTGTAGTGTTATGCAGGTCATTAATGTCCTGTACCTTGTATGTAATTAACAATGTCTATACGTGACTCTGTTTGTGTCTTTGTTTTGGGCTGGTTGTGCGTGCGTGCGTGCGTGTGCGCATGTGTAGACCATGCTGGAGACTGAGATTATAGTCCCAGCTGTTTGCATTGTCTGGGGAAAAGTCCACTTTGTTGGTGATACAAATGTTTCCCTGATTGGGGTTAGGGGTGAATACTGTGCACCAACAGCATGTGATATCCAGTTGGGTCAGGGATGTCCTGCAGAAGGCTCTGGACCTTCCATAGCTGTGATCATGCTTTGTCTACATGCTGTATGTTTGTCAGTATTGGAAGGAACTGGCCAACTTTGTCTCTAAGAAAAGACAGATTGTATGGTAGTGGTGAACAGTCTTATTAGATATGTTGACCATTCTCATTAAGAGTACTTGTGTGTGATAGTTTGTGTCAACATCAGTCTGGTGTGTGGATTTACCAGCTGAACTTGGAAGTCATGCTATGAAATGAAAGCCATCAGGGTGTGTCTTAACATTTCTGGCCCAGTTTTTCAGAGAGGAACAGAGCAAGGGAGTGATGCTTCTGCCTCTCTTGGTCAGGGGCACAGGTGCAATGTCCCTGTGGGGCCTCTGCCCAGGATTCCTCAGCAGGCTGCCCGTCTGCTTCGGGACAGCTGCTCCTGGAGAAACAAGATCGCAGAGCTTCCAGGACAGCTACTCTCTAAGGCCCAAACCTTTACATGCTGTATGCCCCTCCTGACATGTCAGATTCCCTTCTCAAGCATCTGGTGCAGTCTGGACTTGAGAATTGGAATTGGAGTCTCTCACACACATTGAATCAAAGAATTGAAAAGAAATTCTATACAGATGGACAGGAATGTGATTGCAACCTTTTTAAGTACCTCTTCAGGCAGGATGGTTTCTATAGACAGGCAGGAGTAAGATACTCAGATTGTCCGTCAACATACAGCAACAATATGTGCTGCTTATTTTTTAATAAAAGCTTGCATTGCTGTGTCACTATATTTCAATTGTGTATGTATTTATTTTTTTAATATTCTGTAACTGGAGGTGGACTATAACTGTTTTTGTGAAGATCAGGGTATGTTGTGTATTGCCATGTTTCTGTCTCTCTATGTTTCTGAGATGTGTGAGTGTGTGTCTGTGTGTGTATGTATGTATGTATGTATGTATGTATATATACACATATACATACAGTATATAATGTTGGAAAAGAACATGTACAGTATCAGTGACCATATGTTTGTATATGATCTGTTGAGAGAAGCATATGTGTATTGTGTGTGAGCACATGCTGGAGTGTGTACATGTGCAGATGGGTAATGATATAATGCCTCGGTGCTGCAGTGGGATTACCCGCAGAGCTGTGAACCTGGCATCCACTCATGGTGGATGGCTTTTGTCACATATAGACAGGACTGTTACCCCTATCTGTCACTGACAATAGCCTTACTGTTTCTTTGCGTAATAATTCAGTTGTTGATCTGTAGTAGCTCTATTAGCACGTCTCAACTTGTGTCTTTATTGCTGGTCTGTCTTCTTGTATCTCTGCTGTTGGTTGTTAGTCCATCTACACACTTGCCTGTTTCTTCAGGTCGGTTTTTTGTCTGTCTGGTTCCCATCATCTCTGGGGTCTCTCTTGTCATGGGGAGCAGCTGGTTGTTTGGGGGGGTTACTGAGACCGGTGGTTGTACAGAGGAGGCACGTTGGAAGTCACATGCCCAAAAGTGATTTGCATCCATGCAAACGAGCAGGGAGACAGAGGACCACTGCGCGCTTGAGTCACACCGGGACCCTTCTGCTGCCATGACTGCACCTGCTGTTAGCTGTTACTCCGTACCCAGAACCCCTCAGTATGTCCCCGAGAGCTACAAGTACAATGCATATTGGCTTCTGTACCCATCAGCTACAACACATTTCCTTTGTCGTGCTTTTGACCAGTTATTCCTTCCAGGGTCGAGTTTCATACAGAATGGACACCAGGAGTCAATGAATTCCATTTTAAACACCAGCAACTGTAGACAATATGTAAAATAATTTTAGAATATAGAGGGGGGTGTGGTGGCGCAGCAGGCTTGGCCGGGTCCTGCTCTCCGGTGGGTCTGGGGTTCGAGTCCTGCTTGGGGTGCCTTGCGGTGGACTGGTATTGCGTCCCCCTCCAGCTTTGCGCCCTGTGTTGCCGGGTTAGGCTCCGCCTTACTGCGACCCCGCTTGGGACAAGTGATTTCAGACAGTGTGTATGATTTTAGAATATTCCATGACACACACACATACACATTGTCATATTTAGTAGTTACCAAATCTTTGTCTGACTCCAGTCACACTTCTGTTGGTCAATCGGGCTGCCTCTTTTTCTTTGTTGGACACGTGCAGACCGAGTCTCATACACACACACAATGGGAGAGGTGGTGTGACGGAAATAGAAACAGCTTGTGATACCCCCAAACCCCCCCCCAAGCAAGGCTAGAAAACATCCCTATGATTATTCTCCTGATGGGTTTTCCCAGGCTCCATCTGGTCAAATCCCCGTCCCTTATTACTGGCTGACTCACATTTCACCTGTGCTATAGTGGTGATTCCCTCTTACACAAAGCTTTCCCTCTGTGTGTGTGTGTCTATGCATGTGTGTTGCTCTAGAAATGGTCATAATGGTGCTTCTCTGACCAACTCAATGCCCCATTTATAGTAATCTGCCCCAGTCAGGCATCAGACCTTCTTCAAGTCCCACTCTGCCACAAATGTCCCACATACACCTCCTAACAACCCCTGCATCTTGCTGAACCAGAATGAGAATATCCCAACATTTATCTAATTTTTTCCACGCTTTAAAATCACGTACCAGGCCTCTATCACTATATGGTTTTTTTTAGCAAAAGGTTGCGTTGTTTAACTTGGTCTCATGGGTCGTTAACTGGACTGTAAGGGGGTTGTATCTGCTGTAGAACGTAGAATGTGAAGTGGCGTGCGGGTGATACTGAGAAAACCATTTGTACCTGAAGGCAAAGGATGGGAATCATATTGCATATTTCACATGGTCTGTAATAACTGCTGAATAAATACTGTATTTCACTTCAGTGACGCATCATTTAATGTCAAAGGAAGTGTTATTGTCAGATTGTTTTTTAAGGCTAAAGGGAAGCTTCTCTACTTACCCTTAACTGTCTTGCAGAGGCTTGTGTGATTATCTGAGCAAAATCTTGTCTGTAGGTGGTTTCATCTGACACTCTGCCACAATCCTCCTCCAGCTTTCTCTCTAATTCCCAGGTAAAAGACATTTGTTCTTAGTACAGAGTGAGGTTTTGCATATATCAGTTGCAGGTGGGGTATAGGGGTAGATTTTGACGTCGCAGTTCTGATAGATGGCTAGAAAACAAGTGAAGAAGATATGGGAAGGGTCAGTTTTCCAGGTGTTCAGGGTTACCAATCCGTCAACCTGCTTTTCATACCCTGGTGCGGGTTCAGGGGTACACTCCAGTGCTAGGGGGTGCTCTTAGATCACTGTAGTTTCAGAAATGGATTGTCTGTAAAACAGAGCAAGACTTGAGCTGTTGTAGTTTGGCAGAGGGAATAAGGAAAGTAGAGGTGGTGGTCCCTTATTGTCAGAGAGCAAGGAGGAGGATGGAGGGGAGTATAAAAGGCACCATCATCTTTTGCATCTTAGTGGATACAATGGGCCAGCCATCCTGGAAAAGGGAGAGGCAGGAAGAGAGCGTGATGTCAGACAGCGAAGCGCAAGGGAAGCAAGAGGGGAGGGGACCGGGTTGGGGGAGGGCGCTCCGGGTCGGCCCGCTGGGCTCCAGTTTCCTGGCAGCGCCTCGGCACTCTTCCCCCGCAGATGTGTCTCTCCACCCGCTAGACAGAGCTATAGTCAAAGCCGAGGAGGCAGGAGTAGACTAGAAGACCCCTATCTCTGACACTGTCTCGTCTGTCTTCTGTGTGAAGATCTGCTCTGCTGTGCTGAGAATCACGTACCAACAACATGTACAGTGGATATGGAGGTACCCTCTCACCTCTTGTGGTTTATTGTAATGATAGAGCTCTGGCTGGGAAAAAAAACAAGGTGTAAGTTTATTCTGTAACAGGATGCAGGCCTTTTCAGTCTAATGCTGGCTGTGTTTTGACTCTTTTTGTGTCTGTGGTGTGTTTTCTGGTCACAAGTTGGTTTTGGTTATGTTCCGTTGGGGGATGAGCTCTGCTTTCTGTCCTAGTGTGCGGTCACACTGAGGTTAAGGGTTGTGCCCGCTGTGTCGGTGAATAGATCTTCAGGAACACACTACTCTCGGAGAGGAGGAGAAGAATGTAAATTTGTACATAACACATGGCAGTTGTGGAACTGTAGGGTTCCTGTTTGAGTTTCAGCTTGATTTTGCACATTCTTCTTGGACATTGTCCTATTTCTCGAGCTTGATATTGTATTTGCCTGGGTCCTTGAATGGAGTCCCACGGTTCCTCCTCCATTTCCTCCCCCTGAAACTCTTTGTGGAACTGAAAGCAATGGAGTGTGAGGTGGAGGGCGTTAGCATTTAATGGGCTGTGGAGCATTCTGGGTCTCTCTAATCTATAATCAGTTGTGATTAGATGATTGAACTGACACCTCACACAAACATACGATCAATCCCAGGTCTTTCTCTCTCAAACAACCCCCCCCTTTCCCTTTTATCTCTCACCTATTCTACTCAGGAGTACTTTATCCCAAAGAGAGAGCAGGGGGTGGAACCCAGGGGTCTCTGTTATCCTAGCATCTCTTCCTGAGGTGTGGAATATCCCAACGAGAGGAAACCTAGGGGGTTAAGAATGCGGTGATGAGTCAGTTTTACAGTTGAATGGAATGATTTTGTTTTGTCAGTTATTGACAGATAGGAATTGGAATGCACCCACGCAGACTGATGCCCAAAAGGAGATTTACTAGTAGGTAAACTGGTCTTGTTACCAAAATGTTGCTGGTTTAATTCCCCGGAGGGCAAGTGTTGTTGTATCCCTGTGGCAACTTCTTTAGCCTCTGTCCCTTTAACAAGTTTACTTTTATATAAATCAGTGAAAATGTAAGCTTTTGAGTTGCTTAAAATGAAATTAGAAAATACTGAGAAGAATTTAATTTTAAACGAATTTAGAAGGATAAATAAGCCATTTCCTTGGCTATGTATTAGTGGGTTGTACTGAAGATGGATGACCGGCATGCAGGATCACAGCTGTGCAGCAGTGCGATTACCAAAGCCTCACTGAATGGTCAAAATAGAAATGTTGTTCCTCCATTGGTCAGGTTGCTGTTGATGTTGAGCAATGAGTAAACTCCTTCACACTGTGGTCTTAGACGTGCCCACCAGGATTGTGTGGGATGACAGTTGTGGTTCATAGAAAGCTTCCAGTTTTCCTTTTTTTTTCTGTTTTTATGTAGCAAAACTAAATATATACACTTGGGTGCAAGTAACACACTAAGAACACATTTTGTGGATGGGGGTGTCTTTGGTTGACTGGTTTACCAGTCGATTTCACTGCGTTCAGGTACAAACTATAGGTGCCGTTTAAGAGATTGCCCCAGTGTGCTTTGGAGATGGGGCCAATTACATTCTGTATGGCTGCTCTCACATTTCCACTTTCTTTGTCTGTACTGCTATATATGTGACTACCCATGTTGAGTGGTAGCCATTAGTGTTTTTGTAGCTTAAAACACTTCTGCATGTGTGTCAGAACCTGGCTGCCTGGCTGAAATGACACGTTTGCTGACATGAGGTCTGTTGAAAAATGCTCATGTTTCCCAGAAAAATGAACGGTCTTTGTTCGTATTCTGACATTAACCACAGACATGGACTTTGAGATTCTCATCCTCTGTGTCATACTGTGGTGACCAGTCCAGACAATGCCAGCCGGTATGAAATAAATACTGCTTTAGTGGACTGATACCATTAGTTGCAGTTTTGAAACTAAAACAGGACTCCAGTGACAGTCTCTGAATGGCGATCTGGGGAGAATACACCCAATGGGACACAGACTGCTGAGTCTGACTCGTGTTAGCGCTTTAGCCAGATTGTGGCTATAAGAGAGTTGGTGCGCAGAATGGTAAATCATACCTAAGTTCTGGGGGCAGTAAGCAACATAGTGGTTAGAGGTGCTGCGCTGCACTCAAAGATCCCCCATTTGAGACCTTGTTCCTGCTGTGATGCTTTCGAGTAAAGTACTAACCCTGAATTGCTCGAGTAAAAATTATCCAGCTGTATAAACAGCTTGATAATGATTGTAGCTTAGTATAAAAACTGAATGCTGTAAGTCACATGGGAGAAGAATGTCAGTTAACTTAGCCACAGCGCAGTGACTGGGGTGGGGGAATGCTCTCCTGGAAGATATCACTGTTGCCCTCCTGCTGGATGTCTTCCCACTCCCTTTTCTCAGCTCTGTAATTGATGATTATTGCTATTGCTGCTGTGGAAACTCCTCTGATAAGCGCACACAGCATGCGTGCTCAGAAGGATGTACTCTTCAGGAATGTATTTACAATCAGTGTAAGAGCATCCAGTGCACAGAACAGCCCCTGCCAACGCACTGATTTGGGAGTCCGTTCCACCGTACCCCACATTTACAAGGTGTCTGGGTATTTTAGTAATATCTCTGGCCCGTTACTACTTCTTGCTAACAGCTCAACTCTAGACACCATATACCCAGTGGCTCTCCCAGCACCACGTGTACCCCTACATTGTTCTCCTACTGGCACTACTGTCAATAGTTTTCTGTGATGAACTCCCAGAACTGGCCCAGGAAGAGAGGGGTCAGCGACCTCTGGCTGCTTTTGGAACACCCTACCACAGGGCAATAAGCACAGACTGCTCATACAGGATTATCTTAAAATTCCTGAGGATGCTGGGTGAAGCAGTGGCAGAAGAACAGAAAGAGGCAACATGTGAAGGATGAGCAGACAGGAAGATGTGAAGAAAATTGGAGGAACCGGGGTGTGTCGGAGGAAAGTGGGTGGCCCCTGTACATCCATGCTGTGTCATTATGCCCCACAGAAAGTTCTGGAATTATCCTGGATTCACAAAGCCGGAGAGCAGCTGAGTCGCAGGACAGCAGAACAATGTGTGTTTTCTGAGCAGATAGACGCTCTAGAGTCATCAGCCCTGCCGAGAGCGCTTATACCGGAACTTCATGGAAGGCCGCCTTTTCACAGCATGCCATATTTTATTTAGTCTCCGCTGCTTTTGTTCTGGTTGACCTCCATGAGTCTCAGTACCCTGTGACCTGTGGTGTTTGGTGCAGGTAGGTGCTGTGGGGTGTGTCAGAGGGGACTGGCCTTCATACGGGCACAACCAACAGGACTTATGCGGCGATCGAGTATATGGCGGAAAGAAGTTGATTGCTTTGGATCAGGAGAGGGAATGTGTCCCTTTCCTCTGAACTGTGTGGCAGGGGACCCAGAGGAAGATAGAGATTTTGTTGATGGTGTGTAAAGCTGTGATCTGAAAGCCTTTCAGTCAAACTGTTGTGGCCATCAGTGTGTGTGAGCTTTGTAGTGCATGAGGTTTGCTATTTCACAAGGTGAAAGTTTTGTAAAAATGATAGATGCACACATGCATGTTGTTGCCTTTTGCATATCAAAAAAACATGGAATAGTTGACATTGTCTGGACACGCTGACAGCTAAACCCACAAAAATTCTAATGTTTTTGCAAGTGCATTGTTTGACAGATAAGACAAGTGAGAGTATATCAAGACTGAAAATAACTGGAGAACAGGAAGCAGAATTACCATTCAGAAGATAAGTGCCATTGGATGCCATAGGTGCCATTGAATATGTATACTTACAAGTTCTCCTGGCCTCAGAGATGCAGTCTGTGCAGCAATTCTACCATCCAGCTGTCTGTGATTTTTCTCAGGTGTCCTTGCAGAAGCTGTAGAAATTCGGACCTTCACAGCCAATTCTGGGGAAGACATATAAAAAATACTGAACTTGTTTGTAGCGGTTTTAACTCCTGGATCCACCCGTTTTGCTGTGGGCTGTTGTGTTTTCACAGCGGACCTGGGTTGTGCGTCGTTCGCTGCCTTTCTTCCCCAGCCTTGCTTATTTCTTCTGAATGAAGGGGAACACACACTGTCTGTCAACAAGTTTGGGAAAACTCGGTATCTCCTTCCATGGTTTATGCCAAATATTTTTATATTTCTGGTCTGTCTTCCTCTTTGAAATATCCTGTGGAGCATAAACAAACATTATTCTTCCTGTAGGACTAAGCTGTTTCCCCTGAACAGGTTTAGGACATTGATTCTGGTGCACTTTCAGTTCAAAGTAGCAGGGCCTGAAAACTCACACAGGCTGCTTAATAGACCACCCTGGGAAATAGAAACCTTATCTTTAGAGGCTATGTGATGAAGTATTTACTTTCTGCTGGAGTCTGTAAACCGTAATGGTCATTTTGGAAGATTGTGTTGATTTTAATGTCACAGATCAGTGCAAACTTGTTTTTTTTTTTATTATTATTTTGTTTCAGTCAGATGGAAATTTTCTTGTAAATTATAAACTTCTGTGTTTTGTTCTCTTGTATTAAGTGTACAGATTTTAAAAATTTTCTAAACTCTTCAAAGTTACAGTACTTCAAAATAGCTGCTGGTGCCATAGCTGTACGGATGTGGCAGAAGGCCTCTCCTGATGAACTGCCCCTCCTTTCTTGTGCTCAGCCTCTGTATGAGGTGTGGAAGACTTATCTCTGCTGTCTGTGGTTTCTGTGGAGTGATGTGGATGTAGCTGGGATTTTTGCAGACCTTAAGGGATAGATTACTGTGAAACCTGTAGAAGGTAGATGGGGGCTGTCTTCTGTAGACCGAGAGCCTGGTCCCTGGTAGCCTCGGTTCTTCTGTAGACCAAGGGCAACAAATACCTCAGGCTCTTTTGTAGAGTGTTAGAGGCAGTAGCTCCTCTGTGGATACATAAGTAATTTTTTTCTCTTTTAAATGGGACCATGATCTGCATTGTGGTGTGAGACAAATAATATCTAAGTATTTGTTCTATATGGAAAAAGTTCATTTAGATTATCTGGTCTAGATGAGGGGGATACTTGTGATACTTGGTATCACTATGGATAAATGTAGAGCTGCTTTAAAACTAGAAGCAGCAAATGCCCTATAAGATTTCAGTGTAGAAGTGTGTAATCACAATGAGTATGCAGAGTCCAGGATACTTATCTCATATAAAGTTACTGGTTTAAGTTCTGGTTTAGGCACTACTGCCACCCTTCAGATGGTAGAATGGATGTGAAAGGTTACTGTGGGCAGGGGTGCTTTATAACAGCTATTATGTAATGGGTTTTACATGGGGGGGGGCGCAGTGGCATAGTGGGTTGGACCGGGTCCTGCTCTCTGGTGGGTCTGGGGTTCGAGTCCTGCTTGGGGTGCCTTGCGGCGGACTGGCGTCCCGTCCTGGGTGTGTCCCCTCCCCCTCTGGCTTTACGCCCTGTGTTGCTGGGTAGGCTCTGATTCCCCGCGACCCCGTCTGGGACAAGCGGTTTAGAAAATGTGTGTGTGTGTGTGTGTGTGTGTGTGTGTGTGTGTGTGTGTGTGTTTTACATAGGTACGTGGCACATGCTGAGAAAAGAAAGGGAAAATTTTACTTTACAGTAGAGCTTGTGTTAGACAGACTCTCTTCATTTGCTCTTCAGTTGCTCTGCTGCTCCAGCATCCTGTCCTGTCCTGGCTGTAGCTCCCCATCCCAGCTGAGGTCCTGCAGCCCCCTTTACTTGTTCATGTGTTATAGTGTGCACTTGATATAATTTGCGTTGTCTGTGTAGTTACACAGCCAAGTGAACATACAAGATTTTGTTTCCTCATTGATGCCGGATGGCATGGTGGCACAGTAAGTAGTTCTTCTGTCTCACAGCACTTGGGTGGTGTAAGAGGACTTTGGTTCAATCGCTGCTCAGGCTGGATGGAGTTTGCATGTTTTCCCGTTGTCTGTGTGGGTTTCATCCAGATGCTCCAGTTTTCTCTCACAGTTCAAAGACATGCTGTTCAGGTGGATCGATGACTCTGAAACCACCCATTGTGTGTGTGTATGTGTATGTGTGTGTGTGTGTGTGTGTGTGTGTGTGTGTGTGTGTGTGTGCATGTGTATGAGTGACAAACAGAGACAAACAGAAAGTGTATTTCACTAGTGTATGGATGAGAGACTCATTGTAAATTGTGTATCTAGCAATGTAAGTCACCTTAGGTGAATAAGGTGTGGGCTGATGACACTATATAGTGTCCTTTGGAAGTTGCTTTGGAGAAATGTGTAAATGTTTCTGGCCACTCCCAGCTCTAGAGCTCCCTTTGGGACTAAATGGATAAGCTTCTGTCCTGGCGAAGCGTTGCGGTAGGCTGGTCCAAATAGAGAAGCCTGTGCGTGGGGGGACAACAAAGCCAGTTTTAGTGGCAGGGAGTCACCACGCTGCAGCTGTGCATCAGTATACTGAAGGCTGTAATGAATTTTGTGCTTTACTGAATTACTGCCTGTTTTGACCAGACAGGAAACACAGACCCAAAACACATACAGCGATAATACCAGCTAGGCAGTGCAGAGTCCTGTTGCACAAACTGCAGCCGGGCTTTGTGACTTCAGGTTTTTGTAAAGCTGCCCTAAGAGCCAGCAGGAGCAGGAGATTCACGAGGATGCTGCTGTTTGCTGTGTCCTCACCTGTCCCCCGAATGCCTCCTGCTACATGTGCCGGCATGCTGTGCCAGTCTTCCCACAGTTTGGAAAAACATAGGCCCTGCTGTTCCAGCCAGCAGATGAAGAGGTGATATGTGGTGTCCCAGATTCCACAGCATAGGGCTTCTGGTTCTGTGCAAGTCATGGGAAGTAGCAGTGGGGTCACTTGAGAGGAAGGTGTGGTTCAGGTGAGGTCATGTGACCTCATATCTCAGTAAGTTCTGTTTATGTAGTTGGGTAGAAAACATTACAACTGTACTTTATGTAATCTTCATGAATGCTTGCTGGGATACTTTAATAACCTGCTTTCATGCAAAAGCCTCTGTTTGTCCTAAGAGGCAGCCATGCTTTTTGAAACTTATTAAATAACAACATCAGAAAAGATCCCGCAGTCTCCCTTTGAAGGGTTCAGGTGCACTGAACCAAGAAAGTATAATGAGATTTTTGTGGAAATGACATTCCAGAAAGTATTGAATAACCTGAGTTCTGTGCCAGATCAAGGTCCTCAGGAGTTGGGTTGCAATTTAAGAAATGTTCTCCTGTCACGTTGACGTGTTCTCTTCTGTGTGTGAAGCACTGAAACACTGAAAGACAAGGTTGTGTGACCTGTGTTCACTCTTGTGCAGTCTCTGATTTTCTCCATTCTGGCTGTTTTTCCACAGGGAGTCCCTCCAGAACTGTGTCCACCATGTCCCTCACTGTGCGCCCAACCCGGCGAGTCCTCTCGCGGTCCATCACTAGGAGCCAGTCTTTCGCCGGAGTCAATTCTCACGACAAGCCCTACAGGTAAGTCCTTTCCACTTATGATGCGACCACACAAAGCTCGGCTCCCCACGTCCCCTTGGCCCTTACATAAGCACCAGCTGTGTTCATGACAGTTCGTAGCTGACTTCTTGCACAATGCACTGCACCGCGTAATTTATTTACCGTCTCTGTTTTATGAAGGTAGGCAACAGTTTCTCTACTATGGTACTAGATTACAAGTGTGTGTATGCATATATAAGACAGATGTGCAGAGCATGTTGATTGTATATGAAAAGTTCCCAGACAAATAGACATTGTATACACATACATGCATGACTATTTATGTATATTCTATCTGTAGTGTATACAACTACATGTCTGAAGAAAGGATGCCAAGCCAAACATCTCTGTCATTTTGGAATTATATCTATATATTTTATTTGCTATTGCTTCACACACAAGCACACACCAGCATGTCTCAAATTAAATGTGTTTCTCAGGCGCTGGGACATGGATACACCCTGGTGCTCAGAGCCACACCTGGCAGGAAATGCTGTCCACCCCTTACTTCCTTTTGGCTACTGGGTTCTGAGTCTTCTTTGAACCAGAGGGAGGAAAATAAAAGAAGGTTTTGAGACTATTTGATTGTTCAGAGCAGTTTCCTCTCTTTCAAGACAGTGGCTTGCTGTGGTAGCTGTGACTGGGGCTTGGGACATGCAAGATCCATGTGAGAGGGAGTTGTCAGCATATCAGTGCTCACTTTGTGCTCTGCAACCCACTGAACTTTTTGTTCAGCATCACAGCACTCGTCTAAAGGAGAAAAAGGTTTATCTGTAAAGCCCGAAGATCCTCAACCCTAGTGTGACTTTAGAGAAATTGAAGGGTGTATTATTAAAGGGCAGCTCTGTGTTCTGGATCAACAGGAAGGAGTTTAAACCATCAATCACACAGAACCATGTGAGAGTCTGGAACAGAGCTGTGTGAGAGAGGAGAAAACTCTTCTTCCTGTTTTGCTCTAATGTTGTCTCAGTTTCTGCTCTATCCATGGGTTCTGTGTATACTGCAGTAAATGTGCCCTCCATCACTAGTACATGTATTGGGCATTCCAGAAATTCTTCAGTGCACTGTATATGCAGTCTAGATGGAGGATTGTTTAGCAATCCTTTCACGTTCCTAACTAATTGGAAATGTTGTCAAGATAAAAATGGGAATGAAAGATTAACTAACTGTAGACACATAGAAACGTACATAAATTCCACAAAATACCACACAGTCAATTTCAACATGCACAGGTTTTATAGCAAACTCTTGTCAACATAATAATTTTAAGAAGAGCAAATACTAACTTCTGTTGGAGCACTGTTCGTGTAAATCCCTGTTTGTACTAGCAGATTTTGAGTATCTAGAAAAACTGTAAAGCACACACGTTAACTTTTTAGGCTGATTCTTAAACCTCTGGATTAGATTAAAAAACTGAAAATACGTTAAAGACCTACTGTGAATTTTAGTTCAGTACACCTCTGTGCAAAGTTCCTATTACTTTTTTGAATTTTGTCATTTTGTGCTGTAGCACGATTAATCAGTACAAGACATTTCTCTGAAGACTCAGACTGGTCATAATGCTTGACTCTATAAGAGCGTCAGTGTGTTTGTGTGTTGTGCATTTTTGTCCTGTTCTGACAAGACTCCCAATCCGGCATGTTGAGTAACTGTGAGGTAAACGTCGTGCTGCGTCTCCAGGGCGTCACTAGTAAATGATGTGCTGCTGAGGGTCCATAGTGTGACCATCGTGACCAATCTTTCAAGTACTATCACTAGAGCTAATTCAGGAGAATGACATATGACATGAGACCAGTGTTTCCTGTACAAGTAGGTAGTTTTTCCAACAGTATGGAGTCCCTGTTTCCTGTAGTCAGAGGACCATTTCCCGTAATGAGGAATCTGTTTCCAATGGTCAGAAGAACTTCCAGCAGAGGGGAGTGTCTGTTTCTAACAGTGAGAAGACTTTCCAGTAATAAGGAGCTGAACGCACCCATTTGTCTATACATGTAGTACTATAAGATATTGATGCTGTTTGTGGAAGAGAGGGTGTGATCCACTGGGAATGTAGTGTTGCCTTGACTAATTACAGCTTGTCACTTTGTGTCTTCCCCCTTTTATTCCACCGCAGACACTTTTCTGTGTTCAGCACACCAGGGTGCACAAGGAAAACTGCACTGCGAGGAAGCAGGATGTTCACGCTCTCTGCCAAGTCTCCACCACCTAAGGTCCCTCAGCCCGAGAGGCTGGACGAGGTGTATGAAGCCCTAAAGAGAGGCCTGCAGTGAGTGTCTGCGTGAAAACAGTCTGCACTCACATTCATTCTCAACACGGTCATCTGTGCGCACGTACACATACCTGTGCACCTTCTTCACACAGTACACTCTGTTTTTACCATACCCTGTTTGTGGAAGGGGGGGCGCGGTAGCTCAGCGGGTTTTACCGGGTCCTGCTCTCTGTTGGGTCTGGGGCTCGAGTCCTGCTTGGGGTGCCTTGCGACGGACTGGCGTCCTCTCCTGGGTGCATTCCCTCCCCCTCCAGCCTTGCGCCCTGTGTTGCCGGGTTAAGCTCCGGTTCACTGCGACCCCACTTAGGACAAGCAGTTTCAGACACTGTGTGTGTGTGTGTGTGTGTATTTGTGGAAGGCCCTCATGTTGTTCCTGTGATATACATTGAAATAGGTTACATTACTGCTATTTAAACCATGTTAAAGGGACATTCGTCCCCGTGTCCATCCTTAAGCGTATTCTTTAGCTTGTGTATGTTTAAATCAGTCATTCACCTTCACTTGTCTCATGCATGTTAAGAATGTGTGTTTTGTGTGCTAAAACACTGTTCTACCACTATTCACTGTAGACTTATCTTTTTGAAAGATTATCTTATATCTTAGATGGTACCCTCAGTCACACAAGTGATTTATGGTGGAGATTACCTACTTGTTCATAAAAAAGAAGACAACAGAAAGTGTGCAGAGACAGAAAGTGGAATAACCCAAGCTTCCCTTGTCAACCCCTTTAGGTCCTACCTCCATGTCCATCAGCTGGAGCTCGACAACCTGAACAGGCAAATGAAGGAGTCCAAGAGGAATTCCCGACTGGTAAGTACTGGCTGCTCATGGCCTAAGGTTTGTGCTGAAGGTCAGAAATGTGCCCACTGGATTGGTAAGATTAGATTTAACTTATTTTATTCAGTTTTATTTTGTATGTGGATATTTTGTATGTGGGCAGCATGGTGGCACAGCGTCTGGGTGGTGCAAGAGAACATGGGTTCGATCCCTGCTCAGTCTGTGTGGAGTTTGCATGTTCTCCCTGTGTCTGCGTGGGTTTCCTCCGGGTGCTCTGGTTTCCTCCCACAGTCCCAAGACATGCTGTTCAGGTTCCCCATAGTTATGAGTGACACGGAGAGAGTGTGTTTCACTGATGCATGGATGAGTAGCCCCTTGTAAGTAGTGTATCCAACAGTGTAAGTCACCTTGGTAAATAAGGTATGTGGGCTAGTAACACTGCATAGTATCCATTGTAAGTCGCTTTGGGAAAAGCATCTGCTAAGTGAATAAATGTAAACGGATTTACACTCATTTAGTCTTTTTTTTTCTTTTTTTTTTTGCAGGGATTCCTGTATGAACTTGACAAGGTGAGGTTTGCATCCTTATAAATTCTACATATATTTCATTTCTCTGTAGATGGTTATCGATCACAAGTATTCTGTAGGAAATATGTCCTAGGGACTTTATTTAATATTTCTGCCAAGGCAGGAGAAATTTAGATCGACACAAAGTAGTAAAAATAATTTTAAAAAGAATCAAGAATTAATTTTAAAAGTTGTGTTTAATTCCAACAGCAAGTGAAGGTGACTGAGCGGTTTATGCGACGGCTGGAGTTCCACCTTAGTAAGGTAAGACCTGGTGCAAGAATGCTATATTCGTCACACCTTTTGCAGAGGTGGTGACCCTGATATGACCCTAGGTAAATGTGTGCCCTTGGAAAGACCCTGTGTGAAGGTGGCAACCTGAGTATTACCTTCTCTAGGTGAGGCAAATGAGTCAGATCCATACTCAGTTGGGTTGGACATGAGTAGCCCATTTATGTGAGCAATGTTTTTGTATGTTTTTACAGTTACATTCAAAGTCCTTGGACTATTTGGCTAAAGAGATGGTACAACCTTGACAAATAATGAAAAGCTTAACAGGCTGAGGCTTTTAGGCTCTCTAAAGTCTAGTCTTTGCAACCTGGTAGTTTCTCACAACAAATCACTCTACCCCAGACATCACTTGTATGTGGTTTAACATTTGTGTGTGTGTGCAAGTGTGAAAAATGACACACACGTGCTAGTATGTATATGCAAGTTAGTATGTTTGTGCACACAGCCCTCAAGCTGTACAAGCCTTGTGGTAGGAGATTACAGGGTGAAGTGGTGCCTTGTCCAATGAAGGGGACCCCAGTTTCAGCAATACAAGAAGCTGCAGGGCAAACATTCCACTGCTCTTCTATTGTGTTAGATTGCATTTTACAAGTGGATTGAGCCTCCGGGAGCATCTGACTTCCAGGGATCAAAAGTGACAATCTTGTAGTCGGGTAAATAGAGAAGACAGTTTTTATGTGTTGGAACGTAAACTTTGGCCCTTGTTGACTTGTCCTTCCTCCATCCAGGAGGCCTTCTTGACTGAACAATGAAAGTTATTTTTAGATTGTTTTCTGAGGTGCAGCATGCTTCTGGGAAATGTATTTCTCTGTGTGAGTGTGTGGTGAGTTGAGCTCTTGTGCTGACTCACTGCGATTAGTGTGGAGCATTTCCAATTTTAATGTTCGGCTAACAGCCTCTAACCATCTCCAGATGGGAGAGACCTGATTGGTGCAACAAGGGAATCAAGTCTGTTTTCATTTTCCTTTCTGCTTGGCGCTGAATGCAGTAAAACTTCAAAGAGTTGCATTGTGTTTATTTTCTGCCACCCTCCCTGTCTCTTCCAGAGAATGGTGGCGTCTGCAGGCCTTGGTCTGCTTAGCATTCCCTTGTGTGTCGGGTACAGTTCCAGTCAGTCACTTTAGCTGGTGTGGGTCTGCATGTGTGTGAGAGAAAGAGAATGTGAGTCCCGAGACTTTGGTGCCAAGTTCTAGAAGTCCTCTGTTGTCATGGCTGTTAGTAATCCTTTACGATGCCACTGCTTCTGTCTTTTGATTTGGGTTATGCTGCTTCCAAACCCTCCCTCCCCCCAATAACACACCTCCTTCCTGAACCACTCACATTTTAGCACGAGGCATGAGTTACACCAGTTTACCTCACCACCTTAAACTCTCATTTGAATTACATGTCTTACAACCTCACTCTTCTCTGACAAGGGCTTCCATGGCTACTGTTATCCATTAATAGGCATTGTGCACAAAGTTTGCATTTCCAAATGGCACTGAGTCACAAATAAATAATATAATCTTTTGGCAAGCCTACTCCCAGTCCCACAGGAATCGAACCTATTATACAGTCTTGTTATGCTGAAAATCAAGCAACTTGAATTAACCTCAGCAAGACTTTCTGATGGACATTAATGAGCCAGCAGCTCGGTTTTGTCGAGAGGCACTGCTTGGCAGCTCAATGGAGTCTAGTTACCAGCCCACAGAATCTTGTGACACACCTGGATGTGCCATGGGCTACCAGGCACTTTGTCTTTATCCTCTGGAGAAGCTGTTAAAATTGCTTGTACAGGAGAGCCATACCTGCAACACAATGAGTAGTGGGAGGAGGACCCTGCCCAGTCACACAAGCAGAGCTTGACCTTTCTCGCTACACCTATTAGATGCCTTCCGGAAGAAGTCAGACCAAAAATAAAAGGAAACCAACTCTTTAAAATATTTTTGTCATAAACTTTCAGGGATTTCCCTTTGACAGGAAAAAAAAGTTTTGTTGCGGCAGCAGCACTTATTGAGGGAGCTGCTTTCTCTAGTCTTTGGGGAGAAGGGGGATTAAAATTGCAAGGTAAAAGGAGGTAAAACAAAGTGTTCACAGAAGAGGTAAGTGGGCCACCTCGACTTCAAGCCACTCTGAATATGAGCAGCACACATTGATGCGGAGAGCATAGAGTGCCTATTAAATGCAGGCTTTCAAAGACAATGTTAGTAATTCACTTTGCTCATATAAAGCTGGACATGTGCAGGTCTTCTATTGAATGGGTTTTATTTACTTATTCATCCCATGGTCGTGTTTACTTATTCATTGATCCCATTGCATGTAGCCACGCTGTCCATTCTGTACCACTTCAACAGTGGCTGAGACAGATTTTCTGAAAGGGGATGTGTACTGATTCAGAAAACTAGGACAAACCCATATGCTCCTGACATGGTTTTCTCTTGACCTGAAAAGTGAGTGTGAAGTCCAAAGCAATGTAATCGAGATTGTATTCCTTGTATGAGGACTTGAAGGAAGAGTGTTTTGTGCTGCTTATTTTACAGTGTAGGTGGATATGGCATTTTTGCTACATTGGACAAAAGCTGAAAGCATTCTTCAGTTAAAACATGCCATTAAAAGATTGAAAATAGATTTTGAAGTCATACAATGAGCTATCAAAGATTAAGAAGGCTAAGTTATTGTATGATTATATATAATTTGGTCATTTGCTCTGTCTCCCAGCATTTTCTAATTGTAGTTGTGGGTACAGGGTCATAATGTATGTACAAGTGAGAGATTTGGGGATAACAGGACAATTTTGCTTTGCTATTACATATTCTTTCATCCTTATGTACATTTTTCATACGTTTTCACAGTTTTAAAATATTTATTCTGTTGTCTGTCTAGGCCAGTTAAACACATTTGAATTTGAGATGAATGCTTCCTGTTTATTGAGATTGTATCACAAGATTGTATCACAACCTGCTCTATTTATAGGTGTGTGTTCTTTTACTGGATGTGCCATGTAATGTGTCTGTGCTTTTATGTTCCATATAACTCGTATCCATCCTCTCATCAGATGTGCCTTTCTGTGAATTTTGTCTGCAGATTGACGAGTTGTATGAAGCTTACTGCATGCAACGCCGCCTCCGGGATGGAGCCAACAAGATGGTGAAGGCATACACAGCCTCTCCTGGGAGTCGGGAGGCACGAGAGAGTTTATCTGAGGCCAACAAGGGCTATAAAGAATATACTGAGGTGAGGCTGGATGACCAGGGCTCTGCTGACCGACATCTGAAAAGAGACTTTTCAGTATTTTTGGAAGAGAACTGGATGAGGACCCTAACTAGTTGTAGTGTTATTGTCGGAAATAATTAGTTAGAATTCAATGATTTTTAAAACAATTAGGCAGAGAATTTTCTAAAGATGTAATAGTTCTTTCATTAAACAAACAACCTAGCAGTGGGTTTCCCTTCTGTCTTTCTCATTCTTTTTCCCTGTTCTTTTCATCTTTTTTTCAGAATATGTGTATGCTTGAGAGTGAGCTTGAAAACCAGTTGGGAGAGTTCCACATCAAGATGAAGGGTCAGTTTAATCTTCTCACACCCAATACAGCAATGAAAAATTGTCTCTAAATGTATTAAAGTAATCTGATGTTCTCAACAAAAATATCATACTCCAAGTAATTGTTATGGGATGATTAGTGGACTTTGTATCACCACACACTTTACCCGAGCTGTTGAAGATTGAGTTTGCTTTGTATTTGAATATACAGTATACCAGTTGTTAATCTTCGTCATGCTGTATGTTGGTCCAACTGTGTCAGGCTGTGTTTGATCCTTGTTCTGTCTGTCAGTGTTTCATTCATCTGCTGTAAATCTGTGTTGTGGAACTCCCAACTAACTGTTCTTTGTGTTTCTCAGGTCTGGCCGGCTTTGCACGCCTCTGTGCTGGAGACCAGTATGAGGTGAGCAGCTGCCTTTTCCTCTGCTTCTGCCACAGTTGAAGACTTCGCCTTGCTATGCTCAGGTCTCCTATGCTGATATGGGGCAAGAAGCAAATTACAGCCTGGGTCTCATCAGCTACGACTGGAAAGTGGAACAACACTGATGAACTTGTCTTGTAGCTGTTTGGGTGCTAGTAATTGATGGCTGAGTCAGTCATCTAATTAGCTGTGTCAATAGACCACTATCCATTTGCTTCAGTCATTAGTTCAGCCTCTGCACAGTGGGAGGAGTATTTCTGGAAGGATATTATGATTGTATACAAGCAAAGAAATAATTAGTGATCTATGCAGCTTTAAGCTTCATTACCTTTGGGAAGGACAAGGGGGGTGTCCATTCTTGTTCCTGTGTTTAAAGTATGTTCATGACTTCTGATACCTGACCTTCACAGATCTTCATGAAATATGGACGGCAGCGCTGGAAGCTTAGAGGTCGAATTGAGATCAATGGCAAACAGGTTTGGGACAGCGAGGACATGGTCTTCCTACCACTCATTACAGAGTTCCTCTCAATTAAGGTAAGGAATAAGTTCCCCACTATCACATCCCACACCATGTGTGTCATTATTAGAACACTTGTATACTACCTGTTGTATGGAAACTACCTTTAGAAGTTTATTTACTAATTTAGCTTCTTTTCTTCAAGGTGACTTACATTCTTAAGGTTACAGTTATTACAAGCTTACAATTACTTACTCATTTATACAGCTGGGTATTGTTACTGGAGCAATTTTGGGTAAGTACCGTGTTCAAGGGTACTACAGCCAGAGGTGGGGCTCAAACCTGCAACCTTTGGGTCCGAAGGTAGCAGTTTTAACAACTATGCTACCAGCTACCCCACATAATGTTAATCTACTTACAATGATGTACCCATGTATACAGCTAGGTAACCTCTACTGTATCAATTTAGGGTAAGTACCTTGCTCAGGGGTATTATAACAGGAGTGAAATTTATACCTGGCTCCTTCAAGTACAAGGCAGCAGCTCTAACCACAGTGCCATCTGCTGCCCAGTAGTTAAATTCTTTTCTCGTTTACATGTGTTTAACCTGCATTGGTGCACACACAGACTCGCATTTACTCTAAGCAGATTAATAAGATAGAACCAGCAAAAAACAGAAAGGGGAAGCCTTCAGTTGTGTAGCACACAGGATTTCAAAGTTTTACAATTGCAATTTAGTAATATTTAAAAACCTTACAGACTGGGATTTGTTATTCTTGTCCAGGTGACAGAGTTAAAAAGTCTGGCCAACCATGTGGTGGTGGGAAATGTGTGCTGTGAGACAAAGGACCTCTTTGCTGCATTGCCCCAGACAGTTGCCGTAGACATCAACGACCTGGGGACCATCAAACTCAGCTTGGAGGTCACTTGGAAGTGAGTCATCTCTTTGTAGTATATTTCACCTTTTTCCTAATGATAACAGGTTGCTTCCTCTTAGATGGCTCTTCCCACTCCAAGTTTTTCTGGGTCAAGTGTGTAATTTAATGGGGGAATTTATTGTCTTTTCCTATTTTGTGTCCAGGACACTAAAAAAATCTGCTCCCTCTTACTACTTCCACTGAAAGCCAAGGTGCGCTGTCTGTGTAGTGTCCGATTACAGTTTAATTTGCACTGCTTTTCAGACTGTATATCTGAATGGCCAGGGTGATCTGAACTGACTGTTTATACTTTCTTACAGTTCTGTTTACTCTGCTGTGTAATGTAATGCAGTGCTGTTGCAAGTTTTACCACAGTGTCACTCAGTTCATCAAGCTTCCAAACAAGTTGACAGGTTGAGCTTCTTGGCTGAGAGCTTGTTGTTTCTGGGATTTGTGATGCTGCGTGGTGTCTAGGTTTCTTCATGTCAGGTGGCCTGAGAATTGCGTCGTCTTTTGAAGCATCATGGAAGAGTGAACCTGTCTTTATAGCTCTGTTATTGCTCAAGCTATGTTAAGGAATGGGGGAAGCTAGCTGTTGCCGAAAAGGAGGAGTTTCTTATTAAGGTTGAGCAAAGTTAGTTTCCAAAACATATTGTTAACCCATTAATACAAAGGATTTCTGGGCTGGACCACATCATATCATAATTTTAGTGTGGTTACCTTGATTTATAATGTAAATTTTGACTAATCACTCACTGTTGTGTTGTAGGAATCATACAGTACATAACCTACTATTACACTGTTCTGTGCGGGGTTATATTCATTATCACGTCATTGCCATTGGCAGCAATTAGATTTTTAAAAATAACTTTCTGTTTGCTTGACATATAATTATGTGTATGTTAGATATAGTCATTATTGATTACCACTTGTCAGATGCAGAGTTGTGGTGGTCCTGTGCCAATCCCTGAAGTATAGTACCCTGCTAGGCAGGGTACACCCCAAATGGGACTCTAGTCCCTCGCAGGGAATTCTTGTACGCATATTCATTCAAACATTATGGGCAACTAAGATTCACCACTTCATCGTCTTCCAATCTTTCAACTGTGAGAGGAAACCCACACAAACACAAGAGAACGTGCAAACTCACACAGATTGAGCCAGAGTCAATCTCATGCCCTAAGGCATAATCTAGATAATGTGATGCACCTGTATTACCTGCTACTCTAATGTGACATACATTTTGCGTAGAAAATGATAAATGTGAAAAGAGGCCTGTTAGTCATGATGTAAAGTCCTGGAGCATAAACCTTAGCACAAGAAGTGTTTTCCACCTTACTGTTTGCAGAAGAGTCCTCCACAAATCCATCAGTTCACTTTGTAATTATTGGGGTCAGATTTTCCTTCTGACTTTGTATGTAGGTTTTGTAATCTCTTGGGTCCAGGTGTTAGGGAAGTAACGAGCTCTTACTGTACTATTAAAGAGCTGGAGCAGAACCTCTTGAGAAGAAGGTATATTACCTCTGAGGCACTGTGGCATGTATTCTGTCCTCTTTTAAAGGTTTTGAGCTCATATCTTCCAGCAGTGACGGGATGTGCATATTGGGATGTGAATGTTGGAAGATCACATTTTATCATTTCTTTTCCTGCTCAAAACATTCTTTTGAATATTATCCATTATGAATGATGTTCTGTTACATTTTCATTTTTGTAGTTTGCTAAACAGCCAGAACCCTGTATTTTACAAGTGGTTATTGATAATGTGGAGTTTGTTCAAAGAATTCATTATTCATGTGACATGAGTTTTGTCTGGCTGTGCTGTGATTCTTATGACTAAACCAGCTGTAAGATGACTGTGTGAGTCTTTTATGGTATAATCCACCACACCATGCTGTTATTATATGCTGATCGGTAGAGGACTGTTACACAACACTTTTCCCTTTTAAAGTATAGGCACAAATGAGGTATATTTTAATGTACTGTAATAGTTCCTTATGCTTATGTCTAGTATTTGGTTATATCTAAATATGTGCTAGTTGTACTGCAGTCATAGAGCAGAAATCTCCACATAAAGTATACCAGGACCAGGGACCATCAAATTTCTGCATGGAGGTTGTGATACATGCCATCTAATGAAGGTAATCTGGGAACACGAAGAATCCAACAGGCCATTTTAGTTATGTTTTTTTTTAAAGCCATCTGCAACTGTCTAGCTTATTCATTCTGAAACAGTTTTTGGCTATGTCTTTTGTTGCTTTAGTCCCTTCGACAAGGATGACCAAAGCTCATCTGCCAGCACTGTTAACAAAGCCCCCTCGGTCAACAAGCGGTTCTCTACCTACAACCAGAGCCCCCCAGACACCCCTTCATTGCGGGAACAAGCTTTCTATGTGAGTGCTTACTTTGAAACTGTACAAAAGTATACAGTATTGGTGTTCAGCTGAGGTCTGATTACATGCCTGTTTCTTAGCACTTATCACTGTGTATCAGACTGCAGTCTCATTTAACCATGGATAATATATAAAGCATGTACGAATAACAGGAATTATTACTAATTATAAAAACAAAAATTACAGAACAGATTTATTTGAACTACATAAATGTAAAAATTGAGACAAATGTAAAAATTGAGACAAAATTGACTTAAGGGTTTGACAGCATTTCAGTGGCCAGTACTATTGCCTAACATACAGCTCCAACATTGTTTTGCCCAGACAATCCTGCAGCTTTAGGCTGTTCACTCGATTTCTTTATAGTAAAAAAGGGCATTTTATATTATCATTGCATGGTTCTCCATTTCTAAATTGCTTTCCTTCATTCTCCCTGGTTTTGCTTATTTGTTTTTATTTTGAATTACTTGCTGTGTGTATGTTGCTTGTTGACTTTAATCATAACTCCAGCATTTCTGTTTCAGCTGTCATCGAGCCGCTGTGTATGTGTTCAAGTGTTAGCAGTAGCAGTAAACATTAGTTGGCAGAAATAGCTTCAGCCATCCTGTGGCCCAGAAATGTAGCCATAATTCTATATTCTCACATTCTCTTCACTTCACCTACTGCATCATGAAGACAGCACCAAAGAGCGGGCCACCCAAACAGCGGTGGTCCCTGTTGGATGTGTTTCGCGAGGCACTGACTGAAAAGCTGCCGCAGAGCTGCTCGTGCAGCGATATCACTTCAGTGCGACTCGGGTCCGCACACTTGCACACCGATGTAAGTTACGGTAGCAGTAGCGCAATAGTCTAGAATAGTATGTAGGTAGCTGTGATACCGCAGCAGCACCTTCAAGCTTCACCAGGGAGAAATAGTACAACAAACTCAGACTGCGGCTTCAATTAATTAACTTGGGTCTTGCTTTCTTCTGCCGTTGTTTATCTGCATCCCTGTTTAAAATGGTGCTTTTCTGTCCTGTTATAAAGGCCAAAATGCATGACCCAGCAAAGTAAAAAGCAAATTAATTAATTAGTTAACGAGCTGGCGGGCTGTTTGCTTTTTGGGCTGGGAGCCAGGTCCTGTTCCTCTCTGGCGGAGCTGCTCTGGGGGTGTGGTGGAAACTGGCAGGCCTGTTCCTGTAGTCTCTGTTCTTCTTTCTGTCAGTCACGAATAGTCATACACTTTCTAGGGTATTCCTAGCCTCCTGTCTGCCATTCCCAAAGGGGGCTTCATCACTGTAATTTCTGAGTTTTTGACCATCCTCTCTTCTCCGCTCCTCTTTGCAGAACATGCTACGCAGACAAGAGGAGCTGGACAACGGAACAGCCTGGTCCAATTCCTCTGAGTCGTCTGATGATTCGTCCAGCCCACAGCTTTCCATGGGGCTGCGCCATTCCCACAAGACCCTGGTCCAGCCAGAGGTACAGGTGGCTGCACCCCCCATCGAAATTGCCTTCACACCCCGGGAATCCGCCACCTCCACACCAACCCGTCCGGCTAGTCACGCGGAGGAGGAGGAAGAGGAGGCGGGGGAGCTGGAGGCTGGTGTCACAAGTAATGAGGAGGGTGCAGGAAAGCACAGCGTGCCCAATGGCCATAACGGCCCCACCCGCTACTCTCGCTCTCTTAGCCACATCAGTGAGAGCAGCATCGATGGTGCCTTGACAGAGAGGTCTGGTGGTGACTCTGCTGAGACCCCTGGTGATGTCTCAGTTGTCTCCGTCAATGACATCCTCATGGGCATTGCCACATCCCCGAATTCAGAGCCCCGCACCTGTGTGCAGGAAGCCGATAAGGCCTCGAACACTCCTGAGCCAGATACTACAGGGCCCTCATCTCCTGTAACCTCAGGGGCCTCCTCTATCCCACCCCTCAGTTCAGAGGAGCAACCAGCTGCCCTTGATGAGGACAATAGCAGGTCAGCTGCCAGGAGTTCGCTTTCCTTGGAGAAAGGGCAGACAGACAGTCCGGTGAAGCTCCCATCAGTGTCACCCTCTGCTACTACAGCAGTAATGCTGGAGGGCCCTGCTTCTCACTGTAGTGACTCCACAGGGTCTGAGGCCCTGGTCAAGCCCTCTGGAGTGCCTGCCTCGCCAGTACATATAGAGCAGACAGAGGACAGGTCAAAAGCACAGCCAAGCAAGCTCACTGGAGAGGAGGCCAGTAAGACTGGAACTGTAGCTGAGGCCCAGAACACAGAAGGCGCTGGGCGGCCGGTTGTGGACATTGGTTTGGAGGAAGCGCTGAGTTCTGTCAGCTCCTCGCTGGACGACTACAGGGGTCAGTTCCCTGAGCTGCAGGCACTGGAGCAGGAACTCAGGCAGCTGGAGGACGTGCTTTTGGTGAGTTTACCTGCTGTGCTGTGCACAGGCCAGCTATTTGTCCCTCATCTGATGAATACAGCAGTCACTCTTTCACAAAGGGTTTCACTCGAGACTAAAAAGTCACGCTTCTCCACATTTGTAAATGCACAGAGGTATGCTTTTCCCTGATTTGAGTTTGCTTTATATATGATCTTGGATAGGTCTTGAGCTGGGCACTTGAACTTGTGACTAGCGCTATTCTGTGGGTTTTTGTGTGCTGCTTGTGTCGGGTGATTCCCAAGCCCTGCCCATAGGCATAGAGCCTCAGATTCCTCTGGAGTGTCCTCCAGCTAAACAGTTCCTCACCCCGGAGTGCTTTGAAATGTGAGAGCGCAGTGCTTTTGGCGAGTGTCAGGATTCTCTTTCTCTGGTGAAGTCAGGGGTTTCAGCTGCTGTGTCTGACCATTAAACATTGGACTGTTAAACATCGTTTAAGTGATATTTTTTTTCTGTTGTTCATTTTATGTTTGTCTCAGAAACCACATTCTTGTCAGCACCCTGTTTAAAATGTGGCATAAGTTAACATGGACATGGAAGAGATATGTAATTCTCTGCCACTTTGCTAGTGAATGAATGGAGAACTGGTTCACTCACAAAACTGCTCATTCAAAGCAGAAGGTCTAAACTCCTTCATCTTCGTGGGCTCAGTTTTTTTCTCATCTTTCACAAGCATTCCAGGAAATTGTTCCAAGTTAGATGAAAGCGTGTACATGAACACAGTTGCACTTTGAGTCAGTATTGTAAATCAGCATTGACAGAAAAGAGGCTGTGGAATGACTCAAATACCAGTGGCCACAGCCTTTCACTACGTCTACGTGGAGACAGTTTCGGTGTGTTTGTCTGGTAGCCAGCGGGATTGAATGGAAGTGACCCTCAAAAGTGAGGAAGCCGAGGAGCAGCAGTCACACACTGTGGTTAAGAGCCATGCTATCCCATGGGAAGGGTAACAAGGCACACTTCCTCTGCCCGTGCTGGGTTGTGCAAGGGGATCGGTGCCCTGTTAGTACTTGCCCTTTTGGTGCATCGCATATTTTATCATGTCACCCCCACCCCTTCCCCCCAGCATGACCTGCAGGTAAACATCAGAATACCACAGGAGCCAAGAACCAAGAGAAGCGTGTGACCACCTGTGAGCGCGTGTTTCATGTGGAGTACTTTTTATAGTGGCTTTATCAACAGCAAGTGTGTTTTGTGTGTGAATGTCTGTAAGTCTGTGTATGTGTATGTGTATGTTTGTGTGTAATTATAAATGCTGGCTTCTCCACCACAGGGTCGGAATCGTAGCCGCTCGTCCAGCGTGAGTCTGACAGTGGAGAATGCACTTGGTAGCTTTGACTTTCTCAACACCACTGATCTTGAAGACGAGGAAGAGGAGGAAGGAGGAGGAAGGAACAGCAATGTTGGCAGGTCGGGGTCCTTCCACTACCTTCGGCGATGTTTTGTCATTTGCCCAAATATTAGGACTTACTTAGAGTGAGAGGAATAAAGGTGCGGCTGCTTAAATGGAGCCATAATGCCATCTGGTGGTACAATCTTAATAACAGTTTTACTTCTTTACATCTCCTGTAGTGACACCAATATTAATGTATTTTGCTGCAGCTCTGATAGGCATTATATGTCACTGTGCATGTTTTTGTGCTTGTTACCTTGGTGCTGGTGACCTGGAACATGAGCTTCTTTCATGTATTTTAGCAGTGGCACTCATGTGGAGAAGAGCATAGGGGAGGCAACAAGTTGCGAAGGGACCCGCTGGGAGTCCCCGTCGAGCCCAGTGAGCTCTGGGTCAGAAGCCTTAGATCAGGCTCTGCTGGTGCATCTGAGGAACTGCAGCATCCAGCTCCTGGTGAGAATCCTTGGACAAATGCAGAAGCACACTCGCTGCCCTTCTTGGGATGGAGATGGATGTTTAACAGCTCTTTGGTGATTTTTTGATTTGTGTATGCACAGCGGCTGGGCACATACGGCCCCCTGAGATGTGGAGAAATGTATGCTCTGGACTACCTGCTGAGGGAAGCCCGGGTACTGGAACTCATTTGTAGGGTCACAGAGGACTGGTCTGGTCAAGCCACCCAGGCTGAGCTAGGTAAGCTTTACAGAAAGCAACTCTGCTGGAGGGCCGTTATAATGCATATGCTTATGTTCACTTTCATTACCCTGACCCTTATCTTTTTCTTCCCTGCTTTGCTTTGGGAATAGTGGTGCCCCAGCTCCGGCATTGTCAAGGTGCCCTATCTCTATGGAAACAGTGCACAGAACACACCAGTGTCTACATCACATCTGTAGAGAACTTCATAAACACACTGGCTATGACATACTCAAGTCAGCTGTCTGACCGAACCGTCAACCTGGCTGACACAGGTAAAGCCCTGCCCTCACCAAGCCATATTAGCATCAGTCAGTGCAGTGTTCCTGTTCAAGAACATAAGACCCAGACTTTAGGAACTGAAAGTAGAAACTGAACAAAAATGTATGAGTTAGGAAGCAGGCTACTGTGGTTTAATTAACGGTTTAATTAACAGACACAAAGAAAGATAGGCCTTACAAAATACTGGAGGGAAATGATATTTTCACCTATGGGCTAATGGAAGAAGGTAGTGTAGTGGTTAGTACTGCCACCTTTAGACTCAGAAAACAACATTTTTAATCCCATGTTCTACAATAATTCCCCTGAGCAGGGTGTCTACCACGAATTCCTCGTAAAAATTGCCTGACTCTATAAATGGGCAAATAATTGTAAGTAGCTTAACGGTTTCATTTGTTTGAGAGAAAATGTGTATGTAAATGTATAATGGACGATAAATAATGGATAAGTAATGGAAGACATTGCTTCTCATCGCCGATGCACTATTTGTGTAAACTTGTAGAATGTGACCTTAAACGTATAAACTGCTCGCTTTGCAAGACTGCCACCTATGGGTAAGTCATGTTGCCATGTTGGCATACAGCACAGTGACAAGACGTGTTGCTCCATCCAGTGTTTCTGCGCCTGGTGGAACGTATCCTGGAGAGGAAGCTGCCGAGACGGGCAGGCGGAGGAGCCCGTGAGACACTAACCATCTTCCAGTTCTGGAAGTACCTTGAGGCAGAGGGAGTGAGTGCACTAGACGCACATGTGACGGAACTGGCAGAGGAGGGTGAGCGAAAGTGATGTGATATATACATTTCGTGGATGAATATTACTATGTTCATAACAGGAATTTGCACAAAAATTAATTGCATTGGAGGGAAGTGTAAAATTCGTGATTCAAGTTCTTTGCCAGTCCTCTCTGACAGCACTTGCTCTTCATCTCTTCCACAGTGTGGCTGGTTCAGTGCCTCCAGTCTGGCGACCAAGATACCCTGCTAAAGATACTAAAGAAGCCACCTGAGGCAAGCCTGAAGCGGGAAGGCCTGCACACTATCAGTAGACTGCTCACAGACCCACGGGGCAAAGTGTGTAGTGCGGCAAGCTCCCTGTTCCGAAGCCTGACCGAGCACCCCCTCCAGCGTGAGAGGGTAACAGTCAGCACACTTTTTTCCCAGTTTGTGGGTACCTACAAGTCTGTGTTTATGTGTGTGTGATTGTGAAGTTGTACTCTCCCCATCTAGGCCCTGGTAAACTGTCTGGAGCTCCTGGAGGATGACAGTGTGGACATCCGAGTTGCTGGCTGCAAAGCCCTTGCCTGCCTCAAGGTTGGTGCTGCCCCCAAGAGCTCTTGTACAGTCCACTGAACCATCAACTTTCCAGTTATCATTCCATTCCACACACACTTAGTGTCACGTAAAGCCACAGCTGCAGTTGGTGGTTCATACAAGCCATTCTTTCCAGATATATTCCACCTATTGAAGTGCACAGTTCAGTTATGTGCAAGTTAAAGGCGGTTTCCTCCTGTCCACATACTGCAGGCTAAGGAAAGCATCGAGCAGCTGGTGTACCTGTGCCGAACTGACAAGGAGGATGTGCGGGACGCAGCCAAGCAGGCCCTCCTTGTGTTGGGTGAGTGTGGGTGATCGAGAAAGGGAGCAGTTGCCCGATGGCTGCTGTGTTCTCAGTGATATTTTGCATTTAAAAGGTTTGAAAAACAAGCAAAATATTTTTAGAATGCTTCCAAAACTAGATTACTAATTCTGCCCTACACTATTTCATTTCTTTATTCTGTGTGTCTGAGTACCATGTAGTAAACTAGATAGTGTAATGTAATGGGTCAGAAGAGGTACTGAAAGGAGATAAAGTACTTGCAGGGTAGACAAGGATGGGGCAAAGGGAAGAAGAGTAGCAAAGAGGGGTTTAATGAATTTATACCATTGTGTCCATAATGTTTTGTCCATTGTTCTCTGGCCTCTCCGCAGGTGAGGAGGGTAAGCTTGCCTACCGCCACGTGGAGTCCGCTCAAGACAGCATTCCCCGCCTTTTTGCTCCCGGCAGCATGGCCAGCACTGCCTTCTAGTGCCACACAGATGTCAGTTCCTTATAAACCAACATGCCCATATTTATACACAACCATGTTTCAGACCCAGTGTTTTGCACAGTGTCTGACACCAACACTGTCAGAGGGACACTAGTGAGCGAGCACATTGCCCCAAGTTTGCTTCTGTGGACATCCAGCTCTAGTGTGGTGGAATTGTCTTTCACTATGACATGAATTTATTGTATAACATCTGTGTAGTTCACGCTGTACTTATATGTATATTAATATAGAAGTAAGTGTTGATTATTTTGAAGAGCTGTGAAGCTGGAGAAAGGGAGAGTTTTCACTGCCTTACGGTGTGACCTGTGGTTGTGGCCTTCTGAATTTACTGGAGGTATCGTGTCGAAGTCTAAGGGGAGCTGTTAAACTGCAACACGAAGACCAAGAAGAAAGAATGGAAGGACAGACATGGAGAATGTCCTGCAACAAGAGAGGAGGGGGTGGGAAGTGTGACCTTGGGACAGGGCTGAGGTGGTCATCTTCAGCTCCTCCTGAGTTTCATGAGCTGGTTAGCTTCAGGGATGCAGTGTGCCTGTGGATGGGATTGCGGAGGGTTTGCAGTGCAGTGGGCCTGGGCCAGGGGAGGAGTGCCCCCAGTATGTATGGGGAAATGACATGGATGCAGAGATCCTGTCTGAATGATTTCCTCATTATCCAGGGATCTTGTCTGGCCACTCAGAATTACATTAACAAAATGTAACACAGTGCCATCATTCCATTCATACTGATATTTGTTTTATAAGACATAAATCTGTGTTCAGTGTAAGGTGTATACATTTTCCTGTTGGTGTAATTCAGTTAGCAATATTTTAAACCGTACAGGTAAGAGCAGATCTTTATATATTTGATGCTGAGAGAGATCAGTTACCCACAGCACACAATGACAGATTTGTGCCTGTGGCCAATGAACTAAATAGTGTTTCTGCTGTAAAGAGTTTTTTTTTTTTATTATGAAAATCTGTATACTGTGGTGGACATTACAGCTATGGAGGACATACAAACTGTCCTCCTCCTTTGAAAACCACTGGATTAGCTCGAGTCTGCTCACACTGATGTCAGCGTGCATCCATCATGGAGTGTGTCCAAAATGTGGCAAAAGGAAGACAAGCGGGTTGTGGAACAGAACCTGGGATTCAGCGAGTGTATCTCTTAGGGACACTTCATCCATTTCATTTAGCTGGACCTCAACAGCGAGGAAAAGGGAAGTCTTAGCTATCTACAAGTGCCTAAAGCAACAGTGAAGGGTGTTTTCATGAAGTTATTCATTAGACATTTTATTTAATTGTCTGAGAATTGCAGTAGATGGAAGAAACACTGCAGGAAATTTTTAAGTTTGTTTTATTTTCTAAATGAAGATTGTGTTGCATTAAAGATATACTTTTTTCTATAAAATGTATATTAAAGCTATTGCCTGAAAATGTAAACAGAATTATTATAAAAATGTAACAAAAGGAGCTGTGTCCGAGTCGTGAATGCAGGACGGTGGGCTCTCTCATAACAGCAGATGACAGCCTTATTCATAATCAGCCTCTCGTTACATATATAAGGCAAAAACTGAGTGACTTCATTTCCCACAAATCGTGTCCAGTAAAAGACGCATATTTATTACGAACTGCTATCTTTCCACTTTAAAAAATATTGGAAAGAAATTCAGAAGTATAGGATCATGAATAGAATAGATTACTTTATTGTATCATTTCTGGAAAATTTATAAACTTGGACAACCATGACACGGCCAGTGCACAATTTTAGACTCACAAAACAATACATACAGTAAATAAGAAATAAAGGAACAAGCAAAAATATAAAAAAAAACCTACCAATCTAAAATCTGTTTTGGAATTCTCTATTCAATAATTTAACCGCAGCTGAGTTGGCACAAAAGAATTTTTAGAACTTTCGAAATTTTGATTTACACATGTCATCAGAATCTAAATCGCCTCCCTGGACCCCGTGTGTTAAAATTGTAGAGAATGTAGTAGAATTCTAAGAAATGTCACGTGTGTCATCAGACAGCAGCAATTTTTTAGCTTGTTATACCTCGACAACTCCTGTATGGGTCGTTTCTCTCTCTTCCCACCCTAGTTTTTTAGAGCAGTATGTGAACTATGTATGTACTAGTCGTGCAAGTTTCGATTTTCGACGATGAGGTTACAGACAGTAAGTTGTTGGACTGATTCTAAAATGCAACCACTGCCGCGTTACAACTCGCAAAATACAAGGCAACTGACCTCGCTCGCTGTTGTCTCAAGAAGAACGTAAATTCTAACAAAGGAAAAACTGTGTTTTGCCAAATCACGGACTTAGTCGCACCGAACTGTTAATACAGGGGAAAAAAAAAAAAATTTTAAAGAAAAAAAAACTAGAAAGGCGCTGCATCGACTAACACGATGCCTTTCCGAAACCACCTGTAACCGAGCGGCAGCTGCGCAGCGCGCGCTCTGCCCTCCCTCGCGCCAACAACCCCCCACTCCCTCAACGGTCCCACTTTCCATTCAGATAGACGGATGTGTTCGCGCATGCGCACTTCGCGACCCAGGCCGCCATTTTGTGCAGAGCCCACTCTGCTAAAGCGGGAGAGGATTAAAACCGCCGGAGGAGAAAGGCGTATTTCTCTACCGTCGTCGACAGAATAAGGAGCAGACGGCTGGCTTTCGTTTGAATTTAACGAGAAAACAGAGAGAAGAGAGCAGGTATTACCGCCTCACTTTCCAGAAAAAGGGGGGATTTTTGCAGGAGCTTTATTCGGCCTCTAGGTGTCACGATGGGGCTCCCGGTTCTGGCGGATGGCGGGGGGTGTTTGTCTCCCTCTATCGTTATCGAAAATTTAGCGAAAAAACATGTTTAACCCAGAAGTTGGCGATAATGTTTGAATATTTAGCCGTTTGGTATACTGTATTTGTATGCACTTTCTCACAGATGGATTTTTAAAGGACGCCCTAGTTTTGGCGACGTGTTTAGGCCAGGCGTCCATTTTCTTTCTCTTCTTTGTTTGCTCTTCGGAGTGAAAAACCCGCGACTAGGCTAGGGCTTCCCCCATAAACCCGGTCCAGAGATAGCAACACAACACACACACACAAAAAAAAACTGTTACCACTCACATAAGTGGGAGAAATACACCTTATTACTCGTCGTCCTGTGTGGAATTTGCAGAAAAGTCCACCGACGCGACGGCTTTCGCGCCAAGAGACTCGAGTGCTCAGCGCGGTCCCCGGGCCCCGCCGGCGCAGCCCGTCCGACGCGTCGGCCTCTGGCTCTGCTCTAGACTGGAGCCCTTCATTCCGTCCCTCTCTTACACGACCACGCGTTTTGCAGCTCGAAGGGCGACTGTTCCGTCTCTTTTTTTTTTTTTTTTTGTTTTTTTTTTAAACTGCCCCGGGTTCAAGTTTAGTCTGCCAAATGGGAGCACGTCCAGAACACGACGTCCAGCTACCACCCGCCTGCGCAGGCTGCGGTGCCTCTCGGTCTCGCGCTGAGGTGAAGTGCTGCGCGTTCCGCCGTCCTCAGGTCAGAGCGCGCGGCTAAACTAAGCACTTAGACCTCTCGGTCGTCGTGCTCGGTGGCTGTTCACGCGGCTCACGGTGTCCTAAACGGGAGAGGAGAGCTGGGCAGCTGCGCGACCGTTCGGTGTTTCCTTCGGACCGCCGAGCGGCCGAGAGCTCCCTCTACAACCCGCTCGGAGAGCTGCACGACCGCCGCGTTAAGTGCGCACGTGTGTGTGTGTGTGTGTGTGTGTGTGTGTGTGTGTGTGAGAGAGAGAGAGAGAGAGGCAGAGTGGGTTGGTGAACGTCCACTCTGTGAAGATGCTTTTTTTCATAACCGTACCGTTCCCCTACTACGATGTTACGTACAAATTGGCGGGAATCTGCCGCGCGCGCCGATTTCCCCTTGAAACTTCCGCCTCAGTTGCGCGGCTAAACTTGTGTTGTGTTGGACGCTGTGCGCTTCGGCTGTTTTTACTTCTGAGCTTAACAACATATTTGGTCTCCCAGTAGGTGCCATCAAGAAAACGCAATGGCGTAATAAACATCGGGCTGGACACGCCCCTTGTTAAGCCTGTGTTGTTATAGCCGTTAATAAAGACTGTTCCCCTTTCTGATAGTCTCATCATGTGATTTTGTAAGGTCAACTTGTACAGCCATGACACATGGAGATGGCGAGTGATGCTGATGCACAGGATTCATGTCTGTTTCTGACAGGTTCAGGTGTAGGTAGCAAGCAGGAGAGTAAAAGCAGTTTAATTGATCAGCCAGGAACAGAGAGTGGCATCAAGGACACAGGCGTACAGATGGAAGTGTTCGTTCGTGGTGCAGGTAACTCTTGGAGGAAGGAAGAGTTCGGTTAATGTTTTTGCCATTACAGCCCTGTGTCTGGTTTCACAGAAAAGTATAAACTATATATGATTTTTTTTCTTTTTTTCTGAAAGTGCTTTCTAGATCCTGTTGTTGGCCTATAGACTACAAAATCAAAACATGATCCTCTGTAATTTGCATTACTCACATTCAGGGGTTCTGTTTACCCCATTTAAGACAGTCAGCTTGGAGTCCTTCATTTGTCACAAAAATTAAGAATTAAGTGCTAGGACATGCAAAATGTTTTTGACGCTTTGTCAAACTGCTGTACAGGTGCTGGATGACAGTCCTTCAAGCTGTTTCTACATTTAAGTTTTGTTAAACAGGATATTGATAGAACAGTTTTGTATGTGAAGATCTTTGTGCTGAAAGAGCCAGATTCCAGACTGTGCCACAGGTTAACGTTGATGTT